>NC_090029.1:15234209-15890876 GCF_037176765.1 Anolis sagrei
GACTAGGGCAGTCAAAGTGAAGGCTTGTTTACTTGTATTAGGACAGAATACAAGTGGGTTTATTTCCCTAAAGGTCAGAGTAGTCCAGGGGAAACCTAGATACTCTGGAAGGCAGCCAGGGGCGGCTGGTCAAAGAATCTCACTGTTACATATTACAGGGTAGAGTGAGGAAAGTAGCTCATGTTAAGGAAAAGATACTCCTTTTAAAGAAACCATTTGCTTAATAAGTCTGTGCTTCAGAAACAATTTACGCGTATGTACCTCTCAGTAGTCAGTTGTTTGCTTCAAATACTTCAATAAACCTGTTCTCTAGTTTACTGTTAATCTGCCTCAGCCTTGTTTCATCATATAGGGTTAGATCCAGTAATCCTCCACATCTCTACAGTTCAGTCACCAGAAAGGGAGCCAAAAGGAAGAGCCAGTGTATAGGGACATTTTACCTCAAGTACGACAAGACAATTCCTCAAACTTTAATTTTGGGGTGGTGGCAGCAAACCTACCATTACACACTCACGTTCCACAACACACATTGAAGTGCTTTGCGACAGGACTGTCTTAGCATTCTCGAAGAATCTAAGGGAGTAAAACGCTGTACTCTGATCTTTTAACGTGGTGTTCAGCTGAGAGTTATATAGCAGCTGAGGGAACGCGTGTGGGTGTGTGTGTGAGGGGATCTGTTAGAGACATATTAGTATAAGATCCTACAGCGGTAAACAGCGGAGAGAGATTTATACTGTTTGAGTCAACATCTTAAGGATCCCCCCTGATTTAAATGTAAGGTTCTTTTACATTGGTGGCAGCGGTGGGATAGAAAGGAAAGGTCTCCCCTGCCACCTGCAAAACCATCGTTCATCCTTTTACATGTCCAAATTCAAATAATAAAAATTACAAATACTTAAATAAAACATAAAGGTCATTTTGAATCCCAATCCTGTCCTCTGGAGGATTAACTCTCTTTCCTAATTTGGTGTCATCTGCAAACTTGATCAGCATGCCCTCTAAACCTTCATCCAAGTCATGAATAGAGATGTTGAACAGAACTAGGGCCAGGACCGAATCCTCTTCATGGTCCTCCACTAGTCACCTTTTTCCAGGATGGGGAGAAGCACCCTTTGAATTCGGTCGCTTCTCAAAGGCCAACAAGGTATACATTTTATCCATACAATATTTTAAATAGCTGGGAACCTTGTAAAATAGATTGGGATTGTGGCATTGGGCTGTTCAGGTCATGAACCGGTGCTTGGCCGCTGTCACGGACTGGATGAGGGACAACAGATTGAAACTAAATCCAGACAAGACAGAGGTACTCCTGGTCAGTCGTAAGACCGAACAAGGTACGGGGTTACAGCCTGTGCTGGACGGGGTCACCCCCCCCCCCCCCTAAAAGCACAGGTACGCAGTCTGGGCGTTCTCCTGGATTCATCGCTGAGCCTGGAACCCCAGGTTTCAGCGGTGGTCAGGGGAGCATTTGCACAATTAAAACTTGTGCGCCAGCTGCGTCCATACCTTGGGAGGGCTGACTTGGCCACGGTAGTACATGCTTTGGTTACATCCCTCTTAGACTACTGCAATGCTCTCTACGTGGGGTTGCCTCTGAAGACTGCCCGGAAGCTGCAGCAAATACAACGCGCGGCAGCCAGATTACTAACGGGTGCTGGGTACAGGGAGCACACCACTCCACTGTTACTCGAATTCCACTGGCTGCCGATTAGCTTCCGAGCACAATTCAAAGTGCTGGTGTTAACCTATAAAGCCCTAAACAACTCCGGCCCTGTTTACCTCTCTGAACGTATTCTCCCCTACGAACCATCAAGACCACTAAGATCGTCTGGAGGGGCCCTGCTCTCGGTCCCTCTGCCTGCACAAGCACGGCTGGTGGGGACGAGGGACAGGGCCTTCTCGATGGTGGCCCCTCGACTTTGGAACTCCCTGCCATTAGAGATCAGAACTGCTCCCTCCCTCATGACGTTCAGGAAACTAACAAAGACCTGGTTGTGGAACGCGGCATTTGACAACTGATTTAATTCTTTGCCCACATGAAAGGAGGATGATGAATGGGATTGTGATGGTGTCGGACGATTTGGCTCTTTTAACTGGGATGATAATGTTTTAATGTGTATAGTGCTGATATTTTAATCGTGTAATGAAGTGGCATTGTGTTGTTATTGTATATTTTTTTGTATGTTAACACATGTTGTGAACCGGTCCGAATCCCTCTTTGAAGGTGAGAGGGTCGGTATATAAAACCTCGAAATAAATAAATAAAAAATACTGCCACGTTTTGCTCTGTCCACTTGTATCAATTGTTTCCTCCTATGGCATGAGGATGGGAGATAGACCATCTCGATCCTTTCTCCGTGCAATTCAGATTAGAGGCCTCTCCCCATCCCATCTTTCATTTTGTAACAGCAGCACTTCTGTTTTGATCCAGAAGTCCAAAGTCAGGAAGCTGACATGCTTACGTCTCCATTGCTGAGAGCAAGGCTGCCTCCTTTCGCTTCGTGCTCTGCACCTTTAATAAATCCGAGGACGGTCACCTCTGCACAGTGTTTTTTTGAAAGGAACCTTTTCCTCTCTGTCATTGATGGAGCAGGCATATTAATCACACTCAATCCTACTAACGTTAACAATCCGTCAAAGTGGCTTACGTGATGTTTCATCTAGTGTAACTAGGAAATTCACCTGCGGACCTGCTGATTTGTCCTGGCATTTGTGCCTGGAGGACAAAACAGAGACGGAAGCCCGTTTTCCTCTTCCTTTTCATCTTTTAAAAGAGCTCCACACCTTCTTCCCCATTATACGCTCCCTCCTACTGAGAGTCATTCTGAACTTGTCAGATGTGAGGAATATTCATTCTTTCAGGAAGAGGCAAAGGAATGGCCCGCTCCACACGAACAGCCAAAGAGGCAATGCTAGATTAAACCCATGGCAGGGCTTTACCCCATGATGGGTTCCAAGTCTGAGAGAGGTCTTGACAAGCCAGTCAATTGCATCCAGTTTTGCAAAATTTCAGGTCCAGAAATTGAGACAATGGGACAGAGTCTTGTGAGGCCGTAGAGTTTGGGGCAGGCAAAGTTGGTAAGTAGGCCTGGACTGTTTCTGGGTCGGTTTTGTGCAAATGGACACTAGGAAAATCAGAGGTAATGGGACCAGAGGTGGAGTAAAAGAGTAACTCAGATATTCAACAAGCTAGAGTTAAGCAGAACAACTGAAAGACTTGGCCTTGGGACGACATACAAGGAGCATACCACCCCCTGTTGTGCCAGCTCCACTGGCTGTCGGTTCACCCCTGAGCCCAATTCAAAGTGCTGGTTCTGACCTATAAAGCTCGATACGATTCTGGCCCAGCTTACTTGTCTGAACGCATCCACCCCTACGTCCTACCTCGAAACCTAAGATCATCCGGGGAGGCCCTACTCTCGCTCCTGTCAATAGCACAAATGTGCCTGGCAGGGATGAGAGACAGGGCCTTCTCAGCGGTGACCCCCCGCCTCTGGAACACACTCCCAACTGAGGTACAATCAGCCACTTCCCTCCTAGCTTTTGAAAGAAATTAAAGGCATGGTTTTGGGACCAGGCTTTTGGACAATAGATGCAAGCAGCACTTTAAGGGAATGTGACTCGAACGATGATATGGCTGATGAGACTGTTTTACTGTTTTAATGATGGCTTATGTATTGTTAATTATGTTTTTATGTTTAATTGTGGTTTTAATTATTATAATTTGTTATGTAGTGGCTTCGTAATGGGGCCCATTGTAAGCTGTCCTGAGTTCCCCTTTGGGGGTTGAGAAGGACGGGATAGAAAGGCAAATACAGTGGGAGCTTCTGGTACAGCTGTACCAGCACACTTACTTACTTACTTAATATGTCCAAGGGGAATGACACACAAACCTGGAACTACAGGGTTTATTTTGTGACCCTTCTAGCCACAGCATTTTTAGTGGCTAGAAGGGTCACAAAATAAACCCTGTAGTTCCAGGTTTTGTTGTCATTCCCCTTGGACATATTAAGTAAGTAAGTAAGTGTGCTGGTACAGCTGTACCAGAAGCTACCACTTTATTTGCCTTGTATTAAGTGTTTGCTTGCAGCCCAAGGCTTGGGATTCTGCAGAAGGGTGGCTTCCTGTTAAAGTTTGCAGTTATAGGGCAGGCCCCTTGTCCATCATCGTTAAGTTTGGTTCCACCCCCTGTTCAGGACAATTGAGAAGGGATTTTCAGTCAGTCTCAGCAGGAAAGTCAATGTACAGGACGTGTTCAGACTTCTCCTGTACAAAGGTTTCAACCCTTAAGACTTCCCAGGGGAGAACAGTCTTAAGAGCAAAAGGATTCCCAAAGATTCCCAGGGAAAAAGCCCTAAAGCTCTGAGGAAATTCAGAGGGAAAAACAGCTTTGGACATCTAAGAACTCCAGCTGAAGTGACTACAGGCCTTGCTGGTAGGTCCACTCGGTGCTTTGAGATGCAGTTCAACCCGGTAGTGGCATCCACATCAGTTAGGTTTAGGTTCACAGCCTGGGAGAAGTTAGAAAGAGATTTTCCTTTAGAGTAAAGTAACAGTTAGTAGCCACCAGTTGCACAAAAGCCTGGAAGCATTTGTTTAACCTTTTGAAGACAAAAGAAGTTTCTGTTGATTGTTCACCAATAAAGACTTGTTATATTTCACAAACCTTCTAAAGACTATTTATGGTGAAAAATCCTTAAGAATATCTCTTCGGGCCCCCTGGCTTCCCGCTGGGCTAAAGTTGCACGTCCTATTTTAAAAGCAATTCGTTTCAGGCCCAGCACGCGACAGAACAGTAAGTAAGTAAAATTTTATTTATATCTCGCCTCATCTCCCCATGGGGACTCAGGGCAGCTCACAACATAATGAGGCAAACATTCCATGCCATAAAAATGCATGACTAAAGTACAAATAAACAGTGCAAACATTCAACCACATAACAAATCTCGACAACAGCAGTAAAACACATTATACAGCAGTGGTTCTCAACCTTCCTACTGCTGCCACCCCTTAATATAGTTCCTCATGTTGTGGCGACCCTCAGCCATAAAATTATTTTTGTTGTTACTTTATAACTGTAATTTTGCTACTGTTATGAATCTCATTTGCAGGATGTATTTTCATTCACTGGAACAAATTTAGCACAAATACCCGATACGCCCAAATTGGGAAAGGGTGTGTGTGTGTGTGATTTTGTCATTTGTGAGTTGTAGCTGCTGGGATTTATAGTTCACCTACAATCAAATAACATTCTGACCTCCACCAATGATGGAATTGAACTATACTTGGTACACAGGACTCCCATTACCAACGGAAAATACTGAAAGGGTTTGGTGGGCATTGACCTTAAGTTTGGGAGTTGTAGTTCACCTACATCCAGAGAGCACCGTGGACTCAAACAATGACGGATCTGGACCAAACTTGGCACAGATACTCAATATGCCCAACTATGAACACTGGTGGAGTTTGGGGAAAATAGACTTTGACATTTGGGAGTTGTAGCTGCTGGGATTTATAGTTCACCTACAATCAAATAACATTCTGAACTCCAGAAATGATGGAATTGAACCATACTTGGCACACAGAACTCTCATGACAAACAGAAAATACTGAAAGGGTTTGGTGGGCATTGACCTTAAGTTTGGGAGTTGTAGTTCACCTACATCCAATGGACTCAAACAATGACGAATCAGGACCAAACTTGGCACGGATACTCAATATGCCCAACTATGAACACTGGTGGAGTTTGGGGAAAATAGACTTTGACATTTGGGAGTTGTAGCTGCTGGGATGTATAGTTCACATACAATCAAAGAGCATTCTGAACCCCACCAATGATAGAATTGAGCCAAACTTCCCACACAGAATCCCCATGATCAACAGAAAAAAATGTATTTTCTTATGGTCTTTGGCGACCCCTCGGATACCCCTTCACTACCCCAACAGGGGTCCCGACCCTCTGGTTGAGAAACACAGTTATACAGCTTCAATAAATAAGACATGGTCTTACCTGGGAGTTTTATCTTGATGTTATACTGCTACTGCCAGGACTTAAATAACTTCAATGGCTACGGGAAAATCCCATGGAAGCTTCTTTAAAATCAAAACTAAAATACCGACAAAATTCATTGCTGCAACAACAAAGAAACAACTAGAATTCTAGCCCAACTGACAAAAGTCCTTTGTCTCACCCTGGTCATTCCACAGATATATAAACCCTTTTCCCAGTTCCAACAGACCTCACTACCTCTGAGGATGCTTGCCATAGATGCAGGCGAAACGTCAGGAGAAATACCTCTAGAACATGGCCATATAGCCCGAAAAACCCCACAAGAACTTAACTAGAATTCTGCATTTCAGTGTAGGAAACCATGGAGAGTTGGGCATACAGGCTTAACAATGCAAAGTGCCTGAAGAACTCCCAAATAAGTTTTACTTTTTTTCATCACCTGAAATGTGGCCCCAAATGATGAAATCTGGTTTCAGGCACATTAAGGCCATGCAGATCTTACAGAATTTCAACAATCTGCATGAATCCTTTTTAAGCTAATGGCATACATGAATTTAATGCATGCAAGAGCTTAACCATCGTGGCTTTGCTGAATGAAATTCAATCCTGGCAGTAGAAGAAAATCCTGATGCATCGTTGCGGCTTTCAAAGCTTGACTCACTTCATCTGTTGTGAAGAAGAGTTATTCCCTTTTAGAAATACTTAGAGCATTTTGTTTATATCTGGAAGCTGACAAGTGTAATTGTGGTAGCAATGTTGGAGGAAATTATACCAGGAATCTGCCTTTCCCACAGTATGTCTTGATAAATTGGGCACACTGAATTGCGGTATCATCTTGCAAAGTAGTGAGGGGTTGGTCCCCTCCAAGTTTCCTTACAGGCGCTAATTACCAGACTTCAAATGCTGCAAAAATAAAGCAGCTGGGCAAACTGTCTGTGCAACACAGGCTTCTAAGCATGCCTACGGCTGCGTATACCAATGTGTGTGTGAGTGGCAGTCGGTTACTTAATCTTTGCAAGGGACAAGGAGGAAGAATTGGCATTCCTGAACTGGGGCTGCTGCAGGGCAGTCTGATGCTTGTCGGTGTGAGCATTACAAAGGGGGCATCAAAGTGGGCACAGGTACCTTTTCAGGCTGTTGGGGAGGACCATGGTAAAATGGGAAACAGGTTCAGATGGATGGAAAAGAGGCAAGATTTTACAATGAAATGAAGCTGGAATGGTTACTATTGTGCTGGTACGGCTGAACCAGGAGCTCCAACTTCATTTCTTTCTATTGAGTGTTTGCATGCATTCCAAGGTTCCATGCATTTTGGAATAAGGTGGCTTCCCTTGGTTTGCAATTATAGGGCCAATGACCCATCAATCATTGTTAAGTTTTGGTTCCGCCCCTTTCCCCAGGGCTCTGGGAGGAGAGGGAACCATTTTAGGTCAGTCTTGCATTGGAAAGCTTAGCTACAGGATGTGGAATAGCTCCACCTGTAGAGAAGCTTCATTTCTCACAACATCTGGGGGAAAAGGACTCTAGCTGGAGAATCTACAAAGCCTTGACTGGTAGGTCTACTCAGGACCCAAGAAGCAGTTTGGAGCCGGGAGTAGAGCCCACACCAGCAAAGTTTAGAAAGTAGATTGCCCAAGGAGGGGTTAAAAAGGGTTTTCCTCTTAAAGAAAAGAAACAGTTCACGAAGCCAGTTGCCTGTCCCTTGTGGACAAGATTAAGAAAGCCACCAGTTGATTCAAAGCCTTGAAGCATTTGTTTAATTTGTTGAAGATCTAAGAAGTATTTGATTGTTTGTTGAAGACTTAAGCAATAATAAAGGACTTTGTTAAACCTTTCAAGCTTCTAAAGACTCTCTGTGAGAGGAAGTCATAGGGCGGAGGGAGCGAACTTGTTTCCTGCCACCCTGAAGACTAGGACGCGGAACAATGGCTTCAAACTACAAGAAAAGAGATTCCATCTGAACATTAGGAAGTACTTCCTGACTGTGAGAGGCATTCAGCAGTGGAACTCTCTGTCCTGGAGTGTGGAGGAGGCTCCTTCTTTGGAAGCTTTTAAACAGAGGCTGGGTGGCCATCTGTCGGGGGTGTTTTGAATGCAATTTTCCTGCTTCTTGACAGGGGGTTGGACTGGATGGCCCATGAGGTCTCTTCCAACTCTATGATTTTATGATTCTACCACATGTTTCGAGGCAACAGTGTAGTAATGGTGGTGACCATATTTTCATTCTTGTGGACCACTGGTGGTCCACAGACCACAGGTTGGGAACCACCGGCCTAGAAGGAAGTAATAGCAGCAAAGCAGAGATCTTTAAAGAAACCTCAACATCAAACAAGACTGTTAAAAAGAGATTATTTGGGGAAATATATCTAACTTTTTGCTCTTTGTGGGCTATTTCAAGCTTGTAAGATGGAAATGTGGGAATCTTCAACATATTCTTTTGAAAAGCAATCTCTGTAAGACCCCAAAACTTCCATCTATCTACACCTATATCTGCATCTATCTATATCTGCCTATATCTATATCTCAATCAACCTATCTCATGTACGTGTATATTATTACGTAACTTATCAAACTTTCAAATAGTTCCTTTTGGAGGTGAAATTTTGCTCTTTGGAGCATTGGAAGTAGGGAAAGTTTTCTTTGTGCTCTGATTAAAAGGCAACATTGAAGAAAGGCAGGCATATTTTGGTATCTTTGTACACACAAAATGGCACAAAATTGAGGTGGAAAGGGGAGCAGTGCCCATTCCCCCCTTTCCAAAATATTGGTACCAGCCTTTCTCTGGTAGGGTCATGTTCTTAATCAGTTTCAGGGTTACTTCTGCTTGAAAAGGGAATGAAAAGACATCCACAGCTGAATAGTTTGCTCTTCTCGGGTTACAGTGAAACCAAATATGTAAAGTTATCCCCTTCTGAGTGTTGTAGACACTCTTTTAACTTCCTTTTAAACTCAGAGAAACGTAGTGAATAGAATCTCTCTTTTCAACTCCAAATTCATCATGAAGGGTCGACTTGCGCGCTCTGTCTTTCTCTCTTGCCTCTTCTTTCTTGGCTGCAGTGGTAGCAGCGCAACAGCCGCCGCGCGCTGACCTTTCCCCAGTATCACACGGAGACTCGGTCCTGATTAAAATGGTTCTATGCGCGGAAGGGGAAGGCCTGTGACACAACTTGGAACAAAACCTCGGCAGGACAAGGTGTGAAAGGATAAAGGCTTCTCCCCCGAAAAAGGGAAGAGGGGAGAAAAGAACCGTGGAGATTCTCAGTCGCAGGAAGACATGAAAAACCCACGGCTTCATTTTGATTAATTCCAGACAGTCCTTCCTTAAGCAAATGACTGTGCTGACCTCTGATCTAGCGATGGAAATTCTTTTAACTTTGTCCTTTAGGAAATACGAATGAAGAGCACCACGGATGCTCCTCAACTCTGACTTGTTTCCTTCATCAGCTTGCAGACTGCATACATCAGGTTCATATTCACTTCTGACTGCTCTGTTGTGTTTTGCGGCTGTTGTAATCAAAGACCAAGGAAGACATTGCACTTGGGAAATACACAATCCTGTTTGGATCTTATGCATGTGCAAAATCTTTTATGGAAGTGATTGGGCATTTTTTTGCCTGATATGGAATGTCTACATTCATCATCATCATCATCATCATCATCATCATCATCATTTAATAACTTATTAATCACCCTCCATCTGAGAATGCTCTAGGCGATTTACACCTAAATTATAAAAGATAAAAATACATACATACAAAAATTAAAAATTAACAGTGATCGAATGCTCTAGTAAAAAGCCAGGTCTTAAGTGCGAGAGTAAAAGGCCCTAAGTCACGCATGGCTCTCATGTAGGGCGGCAAGGAATTCCACAAGGCAGGGGCAGAAATGGAAAAAGCCCATCTGCGCCTGGTCCTTTCCAAGTGCACTTCTCTAGGACCCGGTATATAGAGTAAGTCGCGTTGGGCTGGTCGTTGCGACCTCTGATGCTGGGAGAAGGAGAGGCGGTCCCTAAGGTACGATGGACCCTGGCCGTAAAGAGTTTTAAAGGTCAGAACTAGCATCTTATACAGGTCACGGTACTCAGTTGGAAGCCAATGTAAATGTTGCAGCACTGGTGTTATAAGGCATTTCATGGGCGTTCTTGTGAGTAACCTGGCTGCCGCATTCTGAACAATATGAAGCTTTCGGGTCGTAGACATCGGAAGGACCACATACAGGGCATTGCAATAGTCCAGCTTAGACGTGACCGTGGCATGGATGACAGTTGCCAGAGCCTCGTCAGATAGGTAGGGTGCCAGTTGCCTCGCTTGTCGTAGATGGAAAAAGACCTGTTTGCTGGCAGCAGCGACCTGAGCTTCCATTGTCAGCTGTGAATCCAGGATGACACCTAAGCTCTTAACAGTGATAGATGGAGATAGGGTGGCACCATCGAAGGTGGGTAATGGAGGAGTCAGACCTGCCGGGCGGCCATGCCAGACAATCTCAGTCTTCGCTGGGTTCACCTTCAGTCTGCTAGCACGTAGCCAGTTCGACAGAGCTTCCAGACATAGGGTGAAATTGTCTGGAATTGACGTTGCTCCAGGCTCCAGGCGCAGAAGGAGTTGGGTATCGTCTGCATATTGGTAGCAGTCCAGGCTGAAACTCCTGTGTTGCCGAATATATATTGTTCTGACTTACAAATAAAATTCAACTTAATGTATTGTCAAACCCGATACGCCCAAATACCCGATACACCCAAATTGGGAAGGGGTGTGTGTGTGTGATTTTGTCATTTGTGAGTTGTAGTTGCTGAGATTTATAGTTCACCTAAAATCAAATAACATTCTGAACTCCACCAATGATGGAATTGAAACATACTTGGCACACAGAACTCCCATGACCAACAGAAAATATTGAAAGGATTTGGTGGGCATTGACCTTAAGTTTGGGAGTTGTAGTTCACCTACATCCAGAGAGCACTGTGGACTCAAACAATGACAGATCAGGACCAAACTTGGCATGAATACTCAATATGCTCAAATGTGAACACTGGTGGAGTTTGGGGAAAATAGACTTTGACATTTGGGAGTTGTAGCTGCTGGGATTTATAGTTCACCTACAATCAAAGAACATTCTGAACCCCACCAATGATAGAATTGAGCCAAACTTTCCACACAGAACCCCCATGATAAACAGAAAATACTGTATTTTCTGATGGTCTTTGGCTTTCATGGCCGGAATCACTGGGTTGTTGTAGGTTTTTCGCTTCAAAAAGGAAATCTTTCTGAATTTATTCCGAATTACGAAGATTCCGACCGAACTTAACCATGCCTATCAATAACCATGTGTTAAAATCTATGTTATACATACACAACCACTGTAGGACAAACTTTGGTCCTCTAGTTGTTTTGAACTTTATCTCCCAGTATTCCTGACTGTTGGCCAAGCTGACAGGGGCTTCTGTGTGCTGAAGTCCAAAATGCCCAGAAGAGCAAAGTTTAGAAACCCCTGATGCAGAGACTCGGCCACAGTATTATACCCCCAACAAGTGTATGGGCAAAAAGGCATGAAACATAACATGAGTGAGCATCATAGAATCATAGACTTGGGAGAGACCTCAAGAGCTATCCAGTCCAACACCTGCCATACAGGAATACACAATGAAAGCACTCCCAATAAACAGCTATCCAGTCTCTGTTTAAAAACCTCCAGAGAAGGAGACTCTACCATGTTTAGGAATATGCAGAACATTGATATAAAGAGAAAAGAAGGTATGTGTAAGCGGGCATTGGAGAGGAAGCCAAAATGGAAAAAACGAAAAAGAATTGCAAACTCCCGGGTCAATTTATAGTTATGTGACCCTCGCCTAAAGCAATGTGAAAGCAAGAATGCTCTCTGAACATTAAAATTCACTAGCTAGCAATGGCTGTTAAGAATGCGATGTGATTTTTACAAAGTCGGACATATGTGGTTATCAAACAGAGTGCTTTGGAAGTGAGAGAATCCTAAGCTAAATGCATAAAAAAATGGAGCTAGCAGATTCAGTGAATATCCAATGCTTTCATTTGCCTAGTTCCCCCCTTTCTTGGCAGGTTCTGGAAGAAATTAAGTGGATGTGGGCCATGACCAGATGCCATAAAGATGCCATCAGGCCTGCATGGCATTCCATTGTCTTGGCTTCTGTGATATGATATCACTCCTTTGAATTTGCTTTGGCTGAAAACAAGTATGGAGCAGTTTTCTTACCTTGCTCTGACCAACTGCATTCTGACAAATGTGAAATGTGACCTGTGGCTTGAATGTCGAATTAGGACTATGGGAGATCAAGGACAGGATTCCTGCTCAGTTGTGAAAACACACTGGGTGACTTTGGGCAAGCCATGTTCTCTCAGTCTTAGAAAACAGCTATAGGAAATCTCACCATTATAGGTTAATCTTTGGGTCAACACAAGTCAGGAATAACTTGAAAGCAAACAACACCATCATTGCATTGATGTGTTAGCATATGATTTATAAAGTCCTCAAAGTCCTTCTAAACCTGAATGAGAGAATGTGGGACATTGGAGGAGATGAAACAGTGTCATCATCAAGCGTTTAGGTCTCTCTACTACCTGCTTGAGAAGATAGTTATCCAATGCAGGTAAGAACAGCCCAAGATAATGAAGAATGTGAAAACTGTTGGTGATGACAGTGTCATCATCAAAAGTTTAGGTCACTCTTCTACTTGCTTGAGAAGATTGTTCTCCAATGCAGGTAAGAACAGCCCAATATCATGAAGAATGTGGAAACTGTTGGGTAATGACAGTGTCATCATCAAGAGTTTAGGTTTTTCTTCTACCTCTTGAGAAGACAGTTCTCCAATGCAGTTAAGAACAGCCCAGGATCATGAAGAACGTGAAAACTGTTGATGATGACAGCATAATCATCAAGAGTTTAGGTTCTTCTTCTACCGCTTGAGAAGACAGTTCTCCAATGCAGTTAAGAACAGCCCAAGATCATGAAGAATGTGAAAACTCTTGGTGATGACAGTGTCAACATCACTAGTTTAGCTCCCTCTTCTACCGGCTTGAGAAGACAGTTATCCATTGCAGGTAAGAACAGCCCAAGATTATGAAGAATGTGAAAACTGTTGGTGATTAAATGAATCCCTGTTTCTACCTAGCAAGGGAAACATGGTCAAAGAGAGCCCTCCAAACATCAACTGTTGAATCAGGATAGTTCCTTTGTAAGCGGAGGTGAGTGAGATATAGTCCCTACAAAGATGTTGTTGTTCATTCGTTCAGTCGTGTCCGACTCTTCGTGACCTCATGGACCAACCCACGCCAGAGCTCCCTGTCGGCCGTCACCACCCCCAGCTCCTTCAAGGTCAGTCCAGTCACTTCAAGGATGCCATCCATCCATCTTGCCTTTGGTTGGCCCCTCTTCCTTTTACCTTCCACCTTCCCCAGCATAATTGTCTTCTCCAGGCTTTGCTGTCTCCTCATGATGTGGCCAAAGTACTTCAACTTTGTCTCTTGTATCCTTCCCTCCAATGAGCAGTCGGGCTTTATTTCCTGGAGGATGGACTGGTTGGATCTTCTCGCAGTCCAAGGCATTATCAGCACTTTCCTCCAGCACCACAGCTCAAAAGCATCTATCTTCCTTCGCTCAGCATTCCCTAAGGTCCAGCTCTCACATCCGTAGGTTACTACAGGGAATACCATGGCTTTGACTAGGCGGATCTTTGTTGCCAGCGTGATGTCTCTACTCTTTACGATTTTATTGAGACTGGACATTGCTCTCCTCCCAAGAAGTAAGCATCTTCTGATTTCCTGGCCACAGTCTGCATCTGCAGTAATCTTTGCACCTGGAAATACAAAGTCTGTCACGGCCTCCCTACAAAGATAGCAAAAGAAAAAAAATCTCACTCTCTTCCTTTCCTTTTCTTTCCTTTTTTTATGGGCATATTGGAAACATATCCAATATATATGCTGTGAAAGTTGGAGGCCCACTATTACATGGGTAAGCTCCTAGCCTCCAGTGTTTTGGCCTTTGAGAACTCCAGGCTGGGGGGAAATTGAAAGGGGTGGAGGGACTGAAGACAAAAAGAACAGGAGTGAAAAAAAATCTAAAAGGCAAAGCAAAATAAATCAAAAGCAGCTTTCTTGGTTACACCAACCAAGAGGCCAAGCGTAAAAGGAACGGCACTCTAATGATATCAATTAGGTTCAATCCACTGTGACATTTCAGATATATTATGCTTAGTGAGTAAGTCTACTTAAGTCCATATGTATAAGGTTATTAACTGGGTCCAGAACATAACAAATTATCAGCAGAAAGGGTTTTCCCAGCCCTTCAACTACTTTTCACTTTCTAAAATAAATTATAGCCTGTAATGGTTCCATGCTGAGCAGCTAATTCCACTTAATTTTTTTTTCTTTTGGCTTGCTAGAATATGGGAAGGGGACAGAGTATAAGAAGGGCAGAATAATTTCTGCTTTTAGGAACTTATGCTTCTGGAGTTATACCAGTGGAAATGGACATTCTCTCTCCATGTGGGGAAATGTTTAAAAGAGGGTCTTCTTTGTTGTTCTGCCCCAGTTGTGGAACATACTTTCCTCAAAGCCCCTGTGTTATTCTAGCACCAAATAAAAGCACCCTGTTGCTCGATCAGAATAAAATAAACCAATTGAATTAATAGGATTTACCTACATGTTGATTGCTATTCAATTATTTGTTAAATTGGTCTACTCTAGTTGGAAATAACCAATGGGGGCCAAGTTTTTTTAAGAAGTAAAGTATGCACCTAATTGATGCATAATTGTTAGTGACCTATGTTATAGCTTCAAGTTGGTAAATAAAAATAAATGATTTCAATTATCAGTAAGGCCTCCACCAAGGTAATCGATGATATTCCTGCAAAGAAGCTAGTAGGGCTGGGCGGTTTCGTTCGTTAATTTCGTAATTCGTTATTAATTCGTTATTTTTTTGATAACGAAGTGATATTGAACCATTCAGGAGCAACTAAAAAATGAAACGAATTTTTCCAATTCGTTTCGTAATTGTTTCGTAATTGTTTCGAAATTGTTTCATTATTGTTTGTTATTATTTCCGTATGTCTGGTGCAAGTTTTATAGTCGTTGTTTGTTTTATCAGTGATAAAAAAATAAATTATCACACCAATAGTCAACAACAGAGGGAGAGGGAAGCTTCAGAAGTTCCCCCTGTCCCATTTGGAGGGTTTTTTAGCGTATTGCGCAATCGTGTCCGCCATTAACGAATCATTCGTTATTGTTTCAAAATTGTTTCGTAATTTCGTAAATTTCGTAAATATCGAACTTTTTAAAAGGAAAATTTCGGAATTCTTTTAAATAACGAAACGCAAAAAAACCCTAAAAATGAATCGAGTTTAGAAACAAATTTTTCCGTGGTTGGACAGCCCTAGAAGCTAGTACAATCTGGGCTAGACAATGTTACAGTTAGGTGGACTGGGAATTGGTTGGCTGACCAATGCTCACCAATAGTGTGTGCAAGACTGTTGGATGAAACTGATTATGGCACAAGGATTACCAGTGTAGGGTTTTCCTTGGCTGTCACGTTTCTGCATTATCCATTAAGTATGAGCTACAGTTACGTTCTGCTTGCCATTCAGACACACCTATGCAGAGGACAAATATGTTCCTGTATGGAAATTAAGGCAACTATCTTAGCTAAAGGTGAAACCAGGGAATTATTAATTCTTCCTTCCTTAGGGAGGCATGACCCAAACAATTATTGTCTGGTCAGCCTCACGTCGCTACCAGGCAAGATTCAGGAAAAGACTGTTAAGGAAGTGGTCTGCAAACACTTAGAAACGAATGCAGTCATTGCTAATAGTCAACACGGATTTATCCAAAACAAGTCATGCCAGACTAATCTGATCTCTTTTTTTGATAGAGTTACAAGCGGGGTAGATGCGGAGAATGCCATGGATGGAGCATACCTGGATTTCAGTAAGGCCTTCATCAAAGTCCCCCATGACCTTCTGGCAAACAAACTAGTCCAATGTGGGCTAGGCAAAACTACAGTTAGGTGGATGTGTAACTGGTTAAATGGACGAACCCAGAGGGTGCTCACCAATTCTTCTTCCTCATCCTGGAAAGAAGTGACGAGTGGAGTGCCACAGGGTTCCATCCTGGGCCCGGTCCTGTTCAATATCTTCATTAATGACTTAGATGAAGGGCTAGAAGGCATGATCATCAAGTTTGCAGATGACACCAAACTGGGAGGGATAGCCACTATTCCAGAGGACAGGAGCAGAATTCAAAACGATCTTGACAGATTAGAGAGATGGGCCAAAACTAACAAAATGAAGTTCAACGGTGACAAATGCAAGATACTCCACTCAGGCAGAAAAAATAAAATGCAAAGATACAGAATGGGGGACGCCTGGCTCGAGAGAGGTAAGTGTGAAAAAGATCTTGGGGTCCTTGTGGACAACAAGTTAAACATGAGCCAACAATGTGATGCAGCAGCAAAAAAAGCCAATGCTATTTTGGCCTGCATCAATAGGAGTCTAGTGTCTTTATCCAGGGAAGTTATGTTACCCCTCTATTCTGCCTTGATTAGACCACATCTGGAATACCGTGTCCAATTCTGGGCACCACAATTGAAGGAAGATGTTGACAAGCTGGAATGTGTCCAGAGGAGGGCGACTAATATGATCAAAGGTCTGGAGAACAAGCCCTATGAGGAGCGGTTTAATAATCTGGGCATGTTTAGCTTGAAGTAGAAAAGGCTGAGAGGAGACATGATGTATAAATACGTGAGAAGAATTCATAGGGAGGAGGGAGCAAGCTTGTTTTCTGCTGCCCTGGAGACTAGGATGCAGAATAATGGCTTCAAACTACAAGAAAGGAGATTCCATCTGAAAATTAGGAAGAACTTCCTGACTGTGGGAGCCATTCAGGAGTGGAACTCTCTGCCCCGGAGTGTGGTGGAGGCTCCTTCTTTGGAAGCCTTTAAACAGAGGCTGGATGGCCATCTGTCAGGGGTGCTTTGAATTTGATTTTCCTGCTTCTTGGCAGGGGGTTGGACTGGATGGCCTATGAGGTCTCTTCCAACTCTATGATTCTATGATTCTGTGACCTATAGACTGCCCTTTCCTACTAATTGGGGAACAGGACAGCTGACAAAAAGGCTGGATGGCCATCTGTCGGGGGTGCTTTGAATGCAATTTTCCTGCTTCTTGGCAGAATGAGGTTGGACTGGATGACCCATGAGGTCTCTTCCAACTCTATGATTCTATGATTTTTCACCAGTTTCTAAGCTCATAGATATGCAAAGGAGGTGCAACGCTTTCCCATTATCTTCTGTTGAATAATTAAAACTGTTTTACCTTGACAATGCCTCGCAGATAAAGCATCTACAGGTAAAGGAACATGTGTGTGTATAGATATGTGAGTGAGCATCCCTGCAGAATTTGAGCCCACATTGAAAGAGGCCCATTTCTCTTCTAATTAGCCACCCAGGTCCCTTTACTTGCCCTACAGGAGGCTCTTCCATCCCCTTGGAAGTGCTGGTGATTTCCCTTTTCCTGTGTGATGTTGTGTTCCTTGTTTCTGGAGGGCCTGTTTCAGCATTCCTGCTAAGGAAGGCTAGCCAAGGCTCCCATTGGAACTCATCTCCACTAGTGCTCACATAATTGGCATGAGGGGTCAACGTCTCCATCATTCCTCACCGCTTTCCAACACCTACCGCTGCCTCTGTTCCCTCTTTTGCTCTGCTTGTATTGCTCAGAGCACAATCTTTCTTGCAACAAACCTCTTAATGAAAGGAACTGGCTAAGATGAAATGAAGGGAAACCCATGGATCTTATGAGATTAATTAATACCATAAGATCCATGTTTTTTTTAAATACTCGTCACTCTACTCCTCCTCCTCCCATCTTGTAATTTAATGCCATTTTACCAAACTTATTATTAAATCAAGTTTTATTGTGTTTTATTTGTTTCAGTTAACTATTGGAGGAATTTTAGGGTGGCGATTGGTGTCTATGTATCTGGATATTTTTTGGTTTTGCCTTTTTTGTTGATATGGTCAGTGGACTAATCAATAAACAGGTCTAGCTACTGTATAGTATCTACTACTGTGTCATGTAATGAATACCAAAGAAATGCTTAGAACAGTGGTTCTCAACCTGGGGGTCGGGACCCCTGGAGGGGTCATGAGGGAGTGTCAGAGGGGTCACTAAAGATCACCAGAAAACACAGTATTTTCTGTTGGTCATGGGGTTCTATGTGGGAAGTTTGGCCCAATTCTGTCATTGGTGGGGTTCAGAATGCTCTTTGATTGCAGGTGAACTATAAATCCCAGCAACTACAACTCTCAAGATATCAAGGTCTATTTTCCCCAAATTCCACCAGTATTCACATCTGGGCATCTTGAGTATTCGTGCCAAGTTTAGTCCAGATCCATCATTGTTTGAGTCCACAGTGCTCTCTGGATGTAGGCAAACTACAACTCCAAAACTCAAGTCAATGCCCACCAAAATCCTTCCAGTATTTTCTGTTGGTCACAGGAGTTCTGTGTGCCAAGTTTGGTTCAATTCCATCATTGGTGGAGTTCAGAATGCTCTTTGATTGTAGGTGAACTATAAATCCCAGCACCTACAACTCCCAAATGTCAAGGTCTGTTTTCCCCGAAGTCCACAAATGTTCACATTTAGGCATACTGAGTATTCTTGTCAAGTTTAGTCCAGATCCATCATTGTTTGAGTCCACAGTGCTCTCTGGATGTAGACGAACTACAACTCCAAAACTCAAGGTCAATGCCCACCAAACCCTTCCAGTATTTTCTGTTGGTCATGGGAGTTCTGTGTGCCAAGTGGAGTTCAGAATGCTCTTTTATTGCAAGTGAACTATAAATCCCAGCAACTACAACCCCCAAATGACAAAATCAACCGCCCAACCCCACCAGTTTTCAAATATGGGCGTATCGGGTATTTGTGCCAAATTTGGTCCAGTGAATGAAAATACACCCTGTGTATCAGATATTTACATGACGATTCATAACAGCAGCAAAATGACAGTTATGAAGTAGGAAGGAAAATTTTATGGTTGGGGGTAACCACCACATGAGGAACTGTATTAAGGGGTCGCGGCATGAGGAAGGTTGAGAACCACTGGCTTAGAAATGTGGTTTCTTGTCATAATACTGTTTTTTCAATGCAGGCGCTCCATTTAATTGGCTTCATTTCACTCCACCTATTACATCTAATATTAACTTGGGTTGTTGTAGGTTTTTTCGAGTGATATGGCCATGTTTAGAGGAATTCTCTCCTGACGTTTCACCTGCATCTATGGCAAGCATCCTCAGAGGTAGTGAGGATGCTTGCCATAGATGTAGGCAAAACGTCAGGAGAGAATGCCTCTAGAACATGGCCATATAGCCCAAAAAAACCTACAACAACCCAGTGATTCCGGCCATGAAAGCCTTCGACAATACATTAAGATTAATTTGTCGGCCTTGACGCGCACACACACAGACACACAGACAAATAATAGATTAATAATTGTGGCATAATTTAATTGCCGACATAAAATTTATTCCTGAAATTTATAACTAACTAGCTTATGCTCAGCTTAAATGTTTAGCAATTCTATTTATTAGAAATAGTTAGAAGTCTTAAATGCAGACAGGATCATTTTTCCAGGAGCACCCTTGAGAAATAATGGAAATGACCCTATAGATCAAGCATGGTTAACTTGGGCCCTCTGGTTGTTTTGGCCTTCAACTCCCACGATTCCTAAAATCCCCAAGCCACTTCCTTTTCCTTTTCCCTTTCCTTTTCCACTTAAGTGGCTGAGGGGAAAAGGAAGGGGTCTGAGGCTGTTAGGAATTGTGGGAGTTGAAGTCCAAAACACCTGGAGGGCTCAAGTTGGCCCATACCTGCTATAGATCAATGGGCCAAGGCATCATTCTTCCTCCAAGTTGATGTAGCAAGAAATAATTCAAAATGCTGACCACTTAGAAATGCTTGAGAAAATACAATGGTCAGATAGTTGTTATGCATGTAGAAGATCCCAGGCTCAATTCCCAACATCTCCAGTTGAGGTAGACAATATGCAGGAAACAAGTATTTTAGTGCAGAAAACATGTTTTCTGCACAGACATCAAAGTCCTAAGTGTGAGATTTGGGTTAATTCCAAAATGTATGGCAATAGCTGAGTCTAACCACATTCTGTTACCAACTATGGTATCTCATATTTACTATATATATATTTCGTGTACTTCTACCCCGCCCTTCTCAACCCCCGAGGGGGGACTCAGGGCGGCTTACAAAAAGGCACAATTCGATGCCTACACAATAATACAAATAAACGTGGAAAACAGCAATTAAAACAATGAAGACAGCTAAAACAATCAATATATATCACAGTCAATAAACCAATCTCAAGCTCATCGTTCTGCTGGAGCTAGGTGTGAATGTTTCTACTGACCACCACCATATGCTAATCAAGGTGGTCAGTTGAAACATTCACACCTACCTCCAGCAGACAAGAGTCCTTTGTCTCAACCTGGTCATTCCACAGATATATAAACCCACTTTCCTAGTTCCAACAGACCTCACTACCTCTGTGGATGCTTGCCATAGATGTAGGCAAAACATCAGGAGAGAATGCCTCTAGACCATGGCCATATAGCCTGAAAAAACCTACAACAACCCAGTGATTCCGGCCATGAGAGCCTTTGACAATACAGTGTCCATTGTCTTCTCAATAATGGACATTATTTTTGCTGCATTGTATGGTTGCTATTAGACTTGAGCCATTCCCTTTGTTCAATCCTGCTTCTTCGGTTTGATCCAATGTCTGAAATGGCAAGGGCACATCCGTCACGGATTCCCATCCAAAAAGTGACCAAGTGGTGGCTGATCATGGCTCCTCCTTCCCTATTCAGCATCACAGTTAAATCTTTCTGATTTTCCTTTATTTTCCTGATTCTTTTTATTTAGTGGGACTGACTGGGAGTTGGAGACCTGTGGGACGGTGGGTGGGGTGGACACATGCGTGTTTGGGGGCCTAATGGAGAATCACCCATATAGCTTATTTTTCTCCTTCCCTTCCTCTCCTTCAGAAAATACTTCTAAAAGATAATAATAATAATAATAATAATAATAATAATAATAATAATAATAAGTGTGCAGTTTGTGGGAAGTCCACCCACCCAATAATGGGCTGGATCGGGTGCTTCCTTAACCTCGTTGCTGACACCCAAGCTCCCTTGAAGGGAGGAAAGGAAATGCTCCCAGGAGAAAGAGGAATTTTGTAAGTTTCCCATTGCTGCCAATGGGCTGAAAAGAGACTTTTTTTTTGGATGCAGAATGAAAATGCCCATTTGGTAGCTGTGCTGTCGCATGCTGGGCCTGTGCATAAGACTGTAGACAGGACATAAATTCTGTGTGCCCAACGGGATGTCGGCGCTGCCTCAGACTAAAGGCCCTTGGATTTCCTTAAAACAGAGTCTCTAGATTGCTTAAAGGTTCAACAAAGTTCTTTATTAATGAAAACAAACAGGTACTTTAAGGCTTTCTTAACACTCTATTGGCTCTCTCTCAATCATGTCCACAGGGAACAGGCACTATCTTCATAACTATAACTAATGGGGAAATCCTTAACCTCCAATCTGGGCAGTCTGTCTTTGCCTCTGTTGGCATGGAGCCCCTGCACCCGGTACCAACTGCTTCTGGCTTCCGCGAGTGACCCTTACCAAGCAGAGCTTTGTAGACTTCCAGGGGAAAAAAAGTTCAGGTTTCGGTGATGGCTGGCTGAAGTCCCTCAGCAAAGAAGCTGTAGGGCTGTATAACCCCAGCCAAGCTGTGGGCTGTATATCTCCCCGGCCAAACCATAGAAGATGAAGTTTTCTACAGGAGCTCTTGGTATTATGTCCTGCATGAAAGGCTTCTCCGTGTCGACTGAACCCAAAATGGCTCCTATTCCCTCTAAAACCCAAAAAGGGGGCGGGACCAGGAAACCTAACTATAATTGACAGGTGGCTTGCCCTATGATTGCAGCCAAAAGAAGCCACCTATCTGCAGAGTCCCTGAAATTTAGGACTATAACAAACATTAAATGCAAAGCAAACAAAATTGGAGTTCCTGGTGCAGTTGTACCTGCACAGTAGCACACCTGTTTTTGGGAGGTGCGTGAAAACAGATATGGGGTGCTTCTGGTATTTGGCAAGCAGAAACAGATAAAATTCACAACCCTAGTTGCTATGAATAACACTAGCTGTGGCACAGCTAGTTAGTAGCCAGCTGCATCAAATCACTACTGAGTGAGAGGTCATGAGTTCAAAGCCAGCCTGGGTTGGAGTGAGCTCCTGACCAGTCTAGCTTGCTGTTGACCTATGCAGCCCAAAAGACAGTTGCATCTGTCAAGTAGGAAATTTAGGTACCACTTTATGTGGGGAGGGTAATTTAACTAATTTACGACACCATAGAACCTTCCAGCAGCATTCACAAGAATGAGGAAGTACTCCATCAAGAACTCAGTGTCACAAGTGAAGCAGCAGCTCCCCCTGTGGCCGGAATTGAGCATACCCTCATGAAGCTGGAAAGCTGGAATGTTAAATTGCCTCTATGTCTGCCTATATGTTGTATGCCTAAATGGCATTGAATGTTTGTCATGTATATGTGCCTTGTGATCCACCCTGGGTCCCCTGCAGAGTGAGAATGGCAGAATATAAATACTGTAAATAAATGATAAATAAATAGATATTTATTTAAACACAGAAATGCTGGACCACTCCAACAACCACCATGTCAGACTACACAGAGAAGCCATTGAAATCCACAAGCATGTGGACAATTTCAACAGAAAGGAAGAGACCATGAAAATGAACAAAATCTGGCTACCAGTATTAAAAAACTCTAAAATTACAACAGCAAAACAACAGAGAGGAAACAACCAGGCACATCTTAACACCTCTCAGGAAGAGATTTTCCCAGGCTCAGGCAGGCCTTCAAATGCTAATGAAGGTGATCAGTTGAAACATTCACAACTGGCTCCAGCAGAGAAGAGCTCTTTGCCCCACCCCAGCCATTCCACAGATATATTAACCCATTTTCCTATTTCCAACAGACCTCACTACTTCTGAGGATGCTTGCCATAGATGCAGGCGAAACGTCAGGAGAAATGCCTCTAGAACATGGCTCTATAGCCCGAAAAAACCCACAAGAACCTACTAAATAGATATTTATTTCCCATTGGGAAGTTGTTTGTTTGTGTGAAATGAAGTTCAAAATGAAGTTCAACAGTGACAAATGCAAGATACTCCACTTTGGCAGAAAAAATGAAATGCAAAGATACAGAATGGGTGACGCCTGGCTCGAGAGCAGTACGTGTGAAAAAGATCTTGGAGTCCTCGTGGACAACAAGTTAAACATGAGCCAACAATGTGATGTGGCGGCAAAAAAAGCCAATGGGATTTTGGCCTGCATCAATAGGAGCATAGTGTCTAGATCTAAGGAAGTAATGCTACCCCTCTATTCTGCTTTGATTAGACCACACCTGGAATATTGTGTCCAATTCTGGGCACCACAATTCAAGAGAGATATTGACAAGCTGGAATGTGTCCAGAGGAGGGCGACTAAAATGATCAAGGGTCTGGACAACAAGCCCTATGAGGAGCGGCTTAGGGAACTGGGCATGTTTAGCCTGAAGAAGAGAAGGCTGAGAGGAGATATGATAGCCAAGCCATGCATAAATATGTGAGAGGAAGCCACAGGGAGGAGGGAGCAAGCTTGTTTTCTGCTTCCTTGGAGACTAGGACGTGGAACAATGGCTTCAAACTACAAGAGAGGAGATTCCATCTGATCATTAGGAAGAACTTCCTGACTGTGAGAGCCGTTCAGCAGTGGAACTCTCTGCCCCGGAGTGTGGTGGAGGCTCCTTCTTTGGAAGCTTTTAAGCAGAGGCTGGATGGCCATCTGTCAGGGGTGATTTGAATGCAATATTCCTGCTTCTTGGCAGGGGGTTGGACTGGATGGCCCATGAGGTCTCTTCCAACTCTTTGATTCTATGATTCTATGATTCTATGATTCTATGTGTGTTGATTAGGATAAGTAGGGTGAAACCTTTTACCATTATTTTGGGTCATCATGGAAGGAAGGAGCCTGTACACAGCCCCATTGTGTTGTGAATGATATTTTATCACACCATTAAGTAATATTTGAATTTCTAAGGCACGTAAGCAATCTCACCATCTTATTTCTGCCTTCGCTCTTTCTATCAAAGGCATGTCTCTGGACTCAGCGAAACGCTACAATTCTGTGATATTTCCATTAGCGGGGAGACGAATAACAAAATGTAAAATGAAAGGCTAGTGATGAATTTCTGGGATATATTTTTTTTTTTTTGCCTTCCTTACCTTTTTTTAAAAACAAAAAAAAAACTCACAGACAATCTGGTAAATTAATTCTCAGGTGCAAACTTAAAATAAGACATCCTTTAGGAGTTAGGAATTAGCCTAAGAGCATCTGGGATGCAGTGGCAAAGGGCATCCTTTAAGAATACCAGAGAAGATTTTGTAACAAATTAAGCTTGGGATGAAACCGAGCTTGGTGTTTCGGGCCATTATTATGCATGGTTATGAAACACTCGTATGCATTAATAATAAAGATCAGTGTCGCCTTCTAGGGAAAAAATGGAGCATTCTTTTAATTAACTTAAATTTTTCATCAAATTGATTGAAAAGCTCTCATCCTTCTGTACTTTCATGTCGCTCCGTATTTCTATGCTGCGGGCTCAGAGTGTTTTTATCTCAAATACTTCGTGCTTTTGAAAAAGCCTGCGTGTTTGGAGTTGGAGGAAAATACATATCACAGCAATGAGGTAGAAATAAGACAGGGCACGAAATGGGGGAGAGCTAAGGATGCTTTGAAGCGAGGGTTGCTTTGTAAAAAGAGAGAAATCATGTTTACTTTTTAGTTATGTGTGTGTGCAAGTGTATTTCATTCTCAACTCCCTATACGCTAGAGGTGAAAGAGATCTTCCCCTGAATTTCTCCTGCCGTCAACCAAATTTTGAAGGCTCGATGCCTGGGAGGAAGAGTCCTTGGTCAATGTATTTGGCCCTGGACTTAAGGGTCTGGGTGAAGAGGAGAAATATCAGGGTGAGAGCACTTCCCTGAAGAGTATATTTGTGTATCTATCTATATATATAGCTATTAGGGCTGGGCGGTTTCATTTCGTTAATTCGTAATTCGTTAATAATTCGTTAATTTTTTCAATTACAAAATGATAACAAACCATTCTGGAGCAATTTTTTAAAAAAACGAATTTTTAAATACATTTTGTAAAAGCTTCGTATTTCGTTATTGTATTCGTTTCGTTATTGTTTTGATGTCGTTTCGTTATTATTTCCAAGTTTTATGGTTGTTTTTTGTTTAATTAGTGAAAAAAATTATAATATCACACCAACAGTCAACAACAGAGGGAGAGGGAAGCTTCAGAAGTTTTTGGAGATTTTTTAGCGTATTTCGCGGTCGCGTCCGCCATTAACGAATCGATTCGTTATTGTTTCGGAAATCGATTCGTTAATGTTTTGTAATTTTTTTCACATTTACGAAATTTCGTAAATATCGAACTTTTTAAAAGGAAAATTTTGTAATTATTTTAAATAACGAAACGCAAAACCCCCCAAAAAACGAATCGATTTTAGAAACAAATCTTTACGTTGTTACCCAGGCCTAATAGCTATCTATCTATATAGCTATCTATCTATGAATCTATCTATCTATCTATCTATCTATATATCTATCTATCGATTAGGGCTGGGCAACCACGGAAAAATTTGTTTCTAAACTCGATTCGTTTTTAGGGGGTTTTTGCGTTTCATTTTTTAAAAGAATTCCAAAATTTTTCTTTAAAAAAGTTCGAAATATACGAAATTTCGTAAATTACTAAACAATAACGAAACAATTACGAATCGATTCGTTAATGGTGGACGCAATTGCGCAATATGCAAAAAAAACCCCTCCAAATGGGACGGGGAACTTCTGAAGCTTCCCTCTCCCTCTGTTGTTGACTGTTGGTGTGACAAAACAAACAACAACTATAAAACTTGCACCAGACATACGGAAACAATTACGAAACAATTACGAAACAATTTCGAAACAATTACGAAATAAATTGAAAAATTTGTTTCGATTTTTAATTGCTCCTGCATGGCTCGATATCGGATCGTAAGCTAATTTAAATATGAATTAATAACGAATTACGAAATTAACGAACGAAACCGCCCAGCCCTAATAGCTATCTATCTATGAATCTATCTATCTATCTATCTATCTATCTATCTATCTATCTATTAGGCTTGGGCGATCCAGTTCGTTAATTTCGTTATTTGTTATTAATTTGTATTTAAATTAGTTTACGATCCAATATTGAGCCATGCAGGAATAGTGTGAGGAGTAATTAAAAATCGATTTTTTTTCCAATTTTCGTAATTATTTCGTAATTATTTTCGTATGTCTGGTGCAGGTTTTACAATCTCGCATTTACCCCACTTCCGGTCCCTTTGCTTTGCTGCTTCCCTCCTCTTTCCTCATGCTTCTTCTTGCCTCACTCTGGGCTGCACTGGGCTACCTTCCTTCCTTCCTTCCTTCCTTCCTGCTGGCAAATCCCACATTCCCCCCCTCCCTCCTCTTTCTCCTGGCATCCTTCTTGCCCAAAATTTCTCATTACTTTATTTTTCATACCCTCACTCTATGCCACAGGAATGCATTGCCAGGTACAGCTAGTATATAATATAATATAATATAATATAATATAATATAATATACAATTATAATATATAATATAATAATATAATAATATTATATTATTGTATATTATATTATTATAATACTATTATAGTATTGTATATTATAATATAATATAATATAATATAATATAATATAATATAATATAATATAATATATATAATATATATATAATATATTATATTATAATATTATATATATAATAATATAATATAATATAATATAATAATGTTATAATATAATGTACAACAATATAATATAATAATATTATAATTATATAATATAATATAGTTGTTGTTTGTTTTATCACACCAACAGTCAACAGCAGAGGGAGAGGGAAGCTTCAGAAGTTCCCCCTGTCCCATTTGGAGGTTTTTTTAGCATATTGCGCAATCGCATCCACCATTAACGAATCGATTCGTAATTTTACGAAATTTCGTATATTTCGAAATTTTTAATTTTTTAAATTTCTGAATTCTTAAAAAAAAAATGAAACGCAAGGGCCCCCTAAAAACAAAACGAGTTTAGAACCAAATTTTTCCGTGGTTACCCAAGCTATCTATCTATCTATCTATCTATCTATCTATCTATGTATCTACCTAGAGTAGGCCAGCACAATTTATTATTATTATTATTATTATTATTATTATTAACTTTATTTGTACCCCGCTAGCATCTCCCGAAGGACTCGATGCGGCTTACAAAGGCCAAGGCCTCAAAACACAACATAACAATACAAAACCTAAAGCAAATTAAAAACAATTAAAGCAATATTAAACAACAAGCAATAAACAATACATCAAGACACTATAAAACTGGGCCAGGCCAGAGTAATGGGTACAGGATTAAAAGTGCTGATGTGACAGGTGATATGTAAGGATTATAGGGTAAGTGCCGTGTGCGGTATGCAGCAATCTTAATTCTAATAAAGTGCTTCTGGGACTTGTTATTGGAGGTTCCTATTCTGGGAAGGCACATCGGAACAGCCAGGTCTTCAAGTTCTTTCTAAAGACTGCCAATGTAGGGGCCTGTCTAAGATCTTTTGGGAGGGTGTTCCAGAGTCAGGGGGCCACCACAGAAAAGGCCCTGTCTCGCGTCCCCACCAAACGTGCCTGCGACGCTGGTGGGATCACAAGCAGGGCCTCTCCGGAGTGTGTGGGTTCATAAACGGAGATACGGTCACGCAGATAGGATGGCCCCAAACCGTTTAGGGCTTTGTAGGTTAGCACCTGCACCTTAAATTGGGCTCGGAAAATAAACGGCAGCCAGTGGAGCTCCTTGAACTATATATGGCCCATGGGCCAATTATGGACTGCAAAGGGCTTCCCTGCACCCTGTGGAAGGCATGCAAAGGAAGGGCCAATCAGTGAGAGGAAGTCCCACAAATTCGTGTTCATGTGACAAGTTGCATACAATCATGATTACGCAAGGGAAGAAGAGTGGCCCATAGAAGTGTTTTTGAAATTTTATTGGCCTTTTACAACTGCCAAGTTGTGCAAGTTGTGATCTATAGAGTTTTTAAACCTGGTTGCTTTTGTGAGCATACTCTGTGAACTTTGGTTAATACTACTCGTGGTTGTTGACACCGATAGGGTTTTCCCTTTGTAATATCACCTATATTGAAGGAACTAGCGGAAGTCATCTCAGAACCAGCGGCAACCATCTTTGAGAGTTCTTGGAGAATGGGAGAAGTCCCATCAGATTAGAGGAGGGCCAATGTCATCCCAGTTTTTAAGAAGGGAAAAAAAGATGACACAAACGATTACCGTCCGGTCAGACTCACGGCAATACCAGGCAAGATTCTGGAAAAGATCGTTAAGGAAGTGGTCTGCAAATACTTAGAAACAAATGCGGTCATCGCTAATAGTCAACATGGATTTATCAAAAACAAGTCATGCCAGACTCATCTGATCTCTTTTTTCGATAGAGTTACAAGCTGGGTAGATGCGGGGAAAGCCGTGGATGTAGCGTACCTGGATTTCAGTAAGGTCTTTGACAAGGTCCCTCATGACCTTCTGGCAAACAAACTAGTCCAATGTGGGCTAGGCAAAACTACGGTTAGGTGGACCTGTAATTGGTTAAATGGACGAACCCAGAAGGTGCTCACCAATGTTCCTCTTCATCCTGGAAAGAAGTGACGAGTGGAGTGCCATCCGCAGGGTTCCATCCTGGGCCCGGTCCTGTTCAACATCTTTATTAATGACTTAGACGAAAGCTTAAAATGCATGTACATCAAGTTTGCAGACAACACCAAATTGTCCAGAGGACAGGAGCAGAATTCAAAACGATCTTGACGGATTACAGAGATGGGCCAAAACTAACAAAATGAAGTTCAACGGTGACAAATGCAAGATACTCCACTTAGGCAGAAAAAAATGAAATGCAAAGATACAGAATAGGTGATGGTTGGCTCAAGAGCAGTACGTGTGAAAAAGATCTTGGAGTCCTGGTGGACAACAAGTTAAACATGAGCCAACAATGTCATGTGGTGGCAAAAAAAGCCAATGGGATTTTTGCCTGCATCAATAGGAGCATAGTGTCTAGATCTAGGAAAGTAATGCTACTCCTCTATTCTGCCTTGCTCAGACCATACCTGGAATATTGTGTCCAATTCTGGGCACCGCAATTGAAGAGAGATATTGACAAGCTGGAATGTGTCCAGAGGAGGGCGACTAAAATGATCAAGGGTCTGGAGAACAAGCCCTATGAGAAGTGGCTTAAAGAGCTGGGCATGTTTAGCCTGAAGGCTGAGAGGAGACATGATAGCCATGTATAAATACATGAGAGGAAGGTAGAATATAGGAGTGCAATGTTTACATTTGTACAGGTGTTTGTCAGAAGCTTTTGAAAAACTGGAGAAACATATTTGGATGTAGATATAGTTTCTCAAGCAATCCTCAAGCACAGGTTTTTTTTTACTGAGTTTGCTAGCTACTTTGGGGCCATGGAGAGGCTGTAGGATGGTTAACAATAGGAAGTCATGGGGAAAAGTACTTAAGTACTATCCATGAGCAGATGTCACATTCCAGATGTGAAAGGGACCTTGGGATCCAGCTCCATATTGCATATCAACAACTGTCAGATGCTAAATAGCTTTATTTGACATCTAGCAAATATTTTTTTAAAGATCAAATATGAGATCAGATGTGCAGGCTAGAAGCTCATCTAATGTGTACATTCTTCTGGGTTGAATCCAAGCAAGTTAAAAGTGAACAAACTGGAAATTCATCTATTAAAATATGGTTTTTTTAAAGTTTTAAAAGTACTGATAGGAGTCTCTCTCAGATACACCCCACCACATTCAGGTTTTTTAAATTAATAAAACTGCTTCTATCCCATATATGAATTTTGCATATTATTTATTGATATGTATATATATATATATATATATGCGGCATTGTAAGACTCAGGGTGGATTGCAAACATTCAATGCTATAGACACACAACATATATAGACAGAGACACAAAGGCTATTTAACATTCCAGCTTCTGGCCACCCGGGGAGCTGTCGCTTCGCCGTCTGTTTGTGACACTGATTAAGTACTTCCTCATTCTTTGCATACTTACTGGAGATTTGTATGGCCTCATAAATCATTTAAATTAGCCTCCCCACATAAGTGGTACCTAAATTTCCTATTTGACAGATCCAACTGTCTTTTGGGCTGCAAAGGTCGACAACAAGCTACACATTTTGGTCGGAAGCTCATTCTGACCCGGGCTGGCTTCGAACTCAGTAGTGATCTTAATACAGCTGACTCCCAGCCAGCTGCGCCACAGTCACGCTGGGGGGGGGGGGGGTTGATTTTGTTCTGAAGCCCACCAACGATGGACTTGGACCAAGCTTTGCACACAGAATTCCCATGACCAACAGAAAATACTGGAAGGGTTTGGTGGGCATTGGCCTTGAATTTTGGAGTTGTAGTTCACCTACACCCAGAGAGCACTGTGATTGATCTGGACCAAGCTTGGCACAAATACTCAATATGCCCAAATGTGAACACTGGTGGAGTTTGGGGTTGTAATTGCCGGGATTTATAGCTCACTGTAGCAAAATTGCTACTCTATGTTAATTTTTTGGTGTATAGCTCTATGTTTACATATGGCAGATAGGGAAGAATAGGCACAGACAGGGTAGCAACAGCAGAGATAGGATTTATTTGCATATGGAAGCCGATTGGTCAAATGCAGATTAGCGTAGGCCCAGGATTTGAACAGGTTGCTAGGCCAAAATGACAGTTGGAGAGAGAGAAGAGCTGAACATTCCAAAGGGACGGAGCCAAAGTTTAAAAATAGGCAGTTAGAGAGTCAAAAGAGTGAGTTGGGGATTGCTGTTTGTGAGGTACAGTTAGAGAGTTAGGGATTCCTGTTTTTGAGAGACAGTTAGGAACTTCTGTGAGAGAAAAGAGTTAGGAACTCTTGTTAGAAATAAGCAGTTATGAAGATGTATTAAAGAATTCTGATATATAGAAGCAGTTAGTTAAATAGAGCTCGAAGTTTGAGTAACATAAAGAAAGCCAGTGGTGCTTTAGTCAGAACATAATTTCAGTCAAGAGTGTGTATAGCAGGTAACATGTTTGTGAATGTGAAACATTGAAAGTCTATTTCAGAAAAGTAAACCAAGTATATTATACTGACTGTAAGCCTCAAGATTGCAACAAAACACAAATGTAACCACAAGCCTTGGAGCCAGAAGTTATAAATAAACTGTGTTACTTTGTTATACAGAAGCATGTCTCAGTGCCTGTACAAAGGTTAAACAGCACCCAGAAAGTCCCAACTAATATAAAAGATGAAACTGAATCCTTATAAGAGTAAAAAGGCAGAAAAAATGAAATGCAAAGATACAGAATGGGTGACGCCTGGCTCGAGAGCAGTACGTGTGAAAAAGATCTTGGAGTCCTCGTGGACAACAAGTTAAACATGAGCCAACAATGTGATGTGGCGGCAAAAAACGCCAATGGGATTTTGGCCTGCATCAATAGGAGCATAGTGTCTAGATCTAAGGAAGTAATGCTACCCCTCTATTCTGCTTTGGTTAGACCACATCTGGAATATTGTGTCCAATTCTGGGCACCGCAATTCAAGAGAGATATTGACAAACTGGAATGTGTCCAGAGGAGGGCGACTAAAATGATCAAGGGTCTGGAGAACAAGCCCTATGAGGAGCGGCTTAGGGAACTGGGCATGTTTAGCCTGACGAAGAGAAGGCTGAGAGGAGATATGATAGCCATGTATATATATGTGAGAGGAAGCCACAGGGAGGAGGGAGTAAGCTTGTTTTCTGCTTCCTTGGAGACTAGAATGCGGAACAATGGCTTCAAACTACAGGAGAGGAGATTCCATCTGAACATTAGGAAGAACTTCCTGACTGTGAGAGCCGTTCAGCAGTGGAACTCTCTGCCCCGGAGTGTGGTGGAGGCTCCTTCTTTGGAAGCTTTTAAGCAGAGGCTGGATGGCCATTTGTCAGGGGTGATTTGAATGCAATATTCCTGCTTCTTGGCAGGGGGTTGGACTGGATGGCCCATGAGGTCTCTTCCAACTCTTTGATTCTATGATTCTATGATTCTTAAATAAAGAAATAGTCTCCCTCCCTCGCTACACTTACCTACAATCAAAGAACATTATGAACCCCACCAACAATAGAATTGGGCCAGACTTCCTACACAGTACCTCCATGACCAACAGAAAATACTGTGTTTTCTGATGGTCTTTGGTGACCCTTTTGACACTCCCTCATGAGCCCCCCAGGGGTCCTGATTCCAAGGTTGAAAAACTGTTAGGTTGCCAACTACTTGATGTTCCAAGACCCATGGCCTGTGATGTCAGTGTACTATCTTGAACACCTTGTTCTTTTTATCTCTGGATAGGGGTACCAATTGTACAGGAAATGGAGAACTTCAGTCTGGCCACAGAATGCCTGGCCTCCCTTCTCTTCTTTACCTATCCATTCGTTTTTGGTGCATATAGCCCCACGTGCCACAGCTGGCAATGATTAAAGTTCCTTCCATTGATATCACACAAAGGTAAATGATACCATTTGGAAGCCAAGAGATAATAAAGGCAAGAGTCTATAGAAATACCTTGATGAATTATACAGTAGCAATTTTCTGACATTAGCAGTGCAGGGCAAAAGACATTGTTTCTGATATATAGAGGAAAATTCATCATCCCTACTGCATTAAAGAAGTAAAGTACATAAGAGTTCTTGATCCCTTCCCTTCCTTTCAGATTACTTTCAGGGGCAAAATGTCCTCTCTTTCTCCAATAAAACTTAATGGCAGATGAAATCATCTCCAGACCCAGTTTTGCCGACCAAATCCCCAGCCAGAACAACGTTGGCAACCTCCACGCAACAACAAATGTGGTCTCATTGTGTTGCCTTGTGGCTGCTTTAAAGCACCGACACAGATTATCATGGGCCTGCATTTTATGGGCAAGGGCAAGATTGCCAATACTCAAAAACCCAAAACTGCAATAAATGTGCACTTATTTTAATACAGTAACTTGTATTGGTTCTCAGGAACAGAACGCATTAGATGAGTTCCGTGCCTGCACATCTGATCTTTTCTTGGATCAGAGATCTTTAAAAATATTTGTTAGTAGCACCAAGAGCAGCCACATCAATAGCAACAGTAGTATTTTAGGTACATTACGGAATTGTTTAGATCAGTGTTCCCCAAACTCTGGTATTCCAGTGTTTTGGATGCACTTTGACACCACTTTAACAGTCATGGCCCAATGCTATGAAATCATGGGAGTTGAAGTTTAATAATAAATAATAATATACTTTATTAGGTTCTTGTGGGGGTTTTCGGGCTATAGGGCCATGTTCTAGAGGCATTTCTCCTGATGTTTCGCCTGCATCTATGGCAAGCATCCTTAGAGGTAGTGAGGTCTGTTGGAATTAGGACAATGAGTTTATATATCTGTGGAATGGCTGGGGTGGGGCAAAGAGCTCTTCTCTGCTGGAGCTAGGTGTGAATGTTTCAACTGACCACCTTCATTAGCATTTGAAGGCCTGGCTGAGCCTGGGAAAATCTTTTGTTGAGAGGTGTTAAGATGTGCCTGGTTGTTTCCTCTCTGCTGTTTTGCTGTTGTAATTTTAGAGTTTTTTTAATACTGGTAGCCAGATTTTGTTCATTTTCATGGTCTCTTCCTTTCTGTTGAAATTGTCCACATGCTTGTGGATTTCAATGGCTTCTCTGTGTAGTCTGACATGGTGGTTGTTGGTGTGGTCCAGCATTTCTGTGTTCTCAAATAATATGCTGTGTCCAGCCATGAAAGCCTTCGACAATACAATATACCTTATTTATATTCTGCTCTATCTCCCTGGGGGGAGTGGATCTCCCTGGGGGGACTGTCTGTCTTTGTTGTGAATTTTATAATGACACTTAACATTTGCCATATATATATTCTGTAATCTGAGCGGATTACAAAATACATATATGGCAAATGTTAAATGTCATTATACAATTAACAACAAAGACAGACTGTACATAGACAGAGGCATAGGCTTCCCTCTTTCCATCTCTGGTATCTGGAGGCTGTGCTCAACTTCGGCCATGGGGAGATGCTCTTGTTCCATTTTTCATGCTGAGGAACCTGTTGTCTGAATTGCCATCATCATCATCACCATCATCATCATGTCTGCATGGGCGCCTTTTACCTCCCCGCCAAAGCAGTACCTATTGATCTATTCACATTATTGCTTTCTGTTAGGTAGGCAGAAGCTAGGACTAATGGTGGGAGCTCACCCTGACCCGCATCTTGAACTTCTGGTTGGCAAGATTTTCTGCAGCTAGCAGTTTAACCCATTCTGCTATCACGGCTCTATAAAATGACAACTACAATGGGAGTTTTACAAGGTCTTTAGTCTTTTCTATCAAAGAGTGCTGGGGTCTCATCAAACTACAACTCCCAGGATTTTGTATATTGAGCCACGGCAGTTCAAGGGGTGTCAAACTGTATTAATACTACAGGGCAGATTCACCCTTAGAATAATAGAATCATAGAATCAAAGAGTTGGAAGAGACCTCATGGGCCGTCCAGTCCGACCCCCTGCCAAGAAGCAGGAATATTGCATTCAAAGTACCCCTGACAGATGGCCATCTAGCCTCTGTTTAAAAGCTTCCAAAGAAGGAGCCTCCACCACACTCTGAGGCAGAGAGTTCCACTGCTGAACGGCTCTCACAGTCAGGAAGTTCTTCCTAATGTTCTGATGGAATCTCCTCTCTTGTAGTTTGAAGCCATTGTTCCGCGTCCTAGTCTCCAGGGAAGCAGAAAACAAGCTTGCTCCCTCCTCCCTGTGGCTTCCTTTCCCATATTTATACATGGCTATCATATCTCCTCTCAGCCTTCTCTTCTTCAGGCATGCCCAGCTCCTTAAGATACTCCTCATAGGGCTTGTTCTCCAGACCCTTGATCATTTTAGTCCCGCTCCTCTGGACACATTCCAGCTTGTCAATATCTCTCTTGAATTGTGGTGCCCAGAGTTGGACACAATATTCCAGGTGTGGTCTAACCAAAGCAGAATAGAGAGGTGGCATGGCTTCCCTAGATCTAGACACTATGCTCCTGTTGATGCAGGCCAAAATCCCATTGGCTTTTTTGCCGCCACATCACATTGTTGGCTCATGTTTAACTTGTTGTCCACGAGGACTCCAAGATCTTTTTCACACGTACTGATCTTAAGCCAGCTGTCCCCCATTCTGTATCTTTGCATTTTGTTTTTTCTGCCTAAGTGGAGTATCTTGCATTTGTCCCTGTTGAACTTCATTTTGTTAGTTTTGGCCACTTTGTTAGTTTTGGCTACTCTTAGTTAAAAGTATACATCCTTCCCAACACTATTGAATTCCCATTGTAGTTGTCATTTTAGGAGCCTCCGGTCATGCAGTGGGTTAAACCCTTGTGCTGACAGGAGTGAAGACCAACAGGTCAGAGGTTCGAATCCGGGGAGAGTGTGGATGAGCTCCCTCTGTCAGCTTGAGCTCCCCAAGTGGAGACATCACCGATCAGTGAGGCTCCATTTCTGTAATTATAAAAGCATTCTGAATGTACAGTTGCAATGTAAAAGGTCCAATCTTACTTCTTTTTAAGTTACAGGCATAATGCAACTTGCTCAGACATTAATTGTATTTTAAGCAATTAATTACAAGTAATTTGCTAATGGCAGCAAGGCATTTCCAAGCTCTACCTTATTAAATTACTCTGTCTTTCAGCAGTCCAAGAAGGATTGAAATGTGAAGAGCAGGAGGAGAGGCATAGCTTTGGTACCCGCAAGTGGACAGCATGAAATACATAAACTACCCCATATATATTTAAAGCATTTCCCCCCTCTCTTTGGGTTTATGGCTTGGGCTGTTATGGAGGATAATGGGCAAGCAGGGGGAAGCAGGCTCTCAACTCGAGAGATCAGGCCTTGCTGTTCTCTTTGTAGTAAGGCAGGGAACGTTATTAAAGAAATTGGAAGCCAGGAGTCAAGCCAGCAGTGGTAGGCCCTCCAAAGCAGAACACAACAACACAAGGCAGTAAGCCATGGCAACTGAAGGGAGACTAGGATCTTGGCTCCCCCATGTTCTTGTTCTTATTATGAGGACACAGCGTGACTAAAAAATATCACATCAAACACAAGAAAATCCTGCCGGCAAGGGGTAAGAGAGGAGGCTGGACACTGTTGGAAGTGGAACTTATTGTTCACCTCTGCAGGGCAGCAGGGAACAGAAATCGGGGAGCAAAAGGCCACGGTAAGCAGCTGGTGCAGTGCTTTAGAGCAACAACAATGTTCGTGAGAGAAGCCGAAATCCTGGATGCAAACGGGATACAGAGAGAGGACGGAGCAGAAAACAACCCTTGTTCCCAAATTCTTCTCTGTAAATTGGATGTTAGATCCTAGGCCACTCGGTATTGTAAGTGCTCACTCGGTATTTTGATTTCTAGTATTTCTTCTTCAAGTATTTAATAGGCCTGGGCGGTTTCGTTCGTTAATTTTGTAATTCGTTAAATATTCGTTATTTTTAACCATTACAAAACGATTACAAAACATATTTTCAAACCCGGAAGTGTTTTTAAATATCGAAACGGCATCCCCCATCTTTTTTATGGGCTTCCGCCCGTTTCGGAAGTGACGTTTTAGGGATGGAGGATGCTGGGTGCGCCGGGAGCCAATCCTGCGCTCCCAAGCACCGTGGCTGATTGTGATTGGGCGGGCTGCCCTTTAAAAGCGGCTCCGCGTGGCCGCATTGCTCATTGCTGGGGAAGGCGAGGAGACGGGAGGTTCGGGAGGGAGGCTTGGCTTGCATTCATTCATTGCTTGCATTCATTCATTGCTTGCATTCATTCATTCCCTGGGCTGGGAGCAGCGGGGAGGCTTTGCCTTTGCCCTGTTTTCGCCCTATTTTTCCATTTTCAAATATTTCTGAAAAATATCTTTCTTTTATTCTTCAAAAAATTCGAAAAATATTCTAAAAAAAGAAAAGACCCTTGTGTGCCTGTGTGTGTGAGTTTGTCCCTGTCCTGTGGCTGTGTTCGCTCCACAACAGGGCAAGCATTGTTAATTTTCCATTTTTAAATATTTCTGAAAAATATCTTTCTTTTATTCTTCAAAAAATTCAAAAAATATTCTAAAAAAAGAAAAGACCCTTGTGTGCCTGTGTGTGTGAGTTTGTCCCTGTCCTGTGGCTGTGTTCGCTCCACAACAGGGCAAGCATTGTTAATTTTCCATTTTCAAATATTTCTGAAAAATATCTTTCTTTTATTCTTCAAAAAATTTAAAAAATATTCTAAAAAAAGGAAAGACCCTTGTGTGCCTGTGTGTGTGAGTTTGTCCCTGTCCTGTGGCTGTGTTCGCTCCACAACAGGGCAAGCATTGTTAATTTTCCATTTTTAAATATTTCTGAAAAATATCTTTCTTTTATTCTTCAAAAAATTCAAAAAATATTCTAAAAACGAAATTTACGAAATTAACGAAATTTCGTAAATACTGAACTTTTTCAAAGGAAAATTTTGTAATTATTTTAAATATCGAAACGCAAAAACCCCCCAAATACAAATCGATTTTAGAAACAAATTTTTGCATTGTTACCCATGCCTAGACTATTTAATATCCAATAGTATTGAGTGTTGGAGAGCCAGTTTCGTATAGTGGTTTGAATGTCCTACTATGACTTTGGAAGCCAGGATTTGAATCCCAACTCAACCATGGAAATCCAACTGGATGATTCTGTACAAGTCACATTCACTTAGGTTGTTGTAGGTTTTTTTGGGCTGTATGGCCATGTTTATTTATTTATTATTTAGAGTTTTTCTATACCGGCCTTCTCAACCTCGACGAGGGACTCAGGTCGGTTTACAGCACATATAAAGTACAATCATATAAAAGAACAACAGGTGCACATCATTACATATTAAAATAGTACAACACAGTACAATAAAAACATCATCATTACATCATTACAGTTTCCTACGGCAGTCATAGTCATAGTCATGTTCGTAGTCACAGTTCATCATAATTCATCACAGGGAAAGGTTGTAGGTTCAGTCCTCGAATGCCACATTCCAGAGCCAAGTTTTTAGTGATTTCCTGAACGTCAGGAGGGAGGGGGCAAATCTAACCTCTAGTGGGAGGGAGTTCCAAAGCCGGGGAGCCACCACCGAGAAGGCCCTGTCTCTCGTCCCCACCAACCGTGATTGTGAGGGTGGTGGGACTGAGAGCAGCCCCCCCCCCCCCGGAAGATCTTAATAGCCTTGATGGTTCATAGGGGAGAATCCGTTCGGACAGGTAAAGAGGTAGTGACTACCTCTGAGGATGCTTGCCATAGATGCAGGCGAAACGTCAGGAGACAATGCCTCTAGAACATGGCCATACAGCCCGTAAAAAACTACAACAACCCAGTGATTCTGGCCATGAAAGCCTTCGACAATACACATTCACTTAGCTTCTTAGGAAGTCAAAGCCAACAAATCTTATAGCAAGAAAACCCAGTAGTACATTTCCTTCAATGTCACCAGAAGTTGAATGCCCACAACAACTAACGTGAAGCTTGACCGTAGGGGTGTGCAACAAGGCTAAAGCTTGTGCTGTTTTTGGTGTCTGGATTTCAGTCTCTCTCTCCCCCCCCCCCCCCCAAATCCATTTTTCAGGAGCCTCGTAAATTTGGGTGGGCAAAATTCCGTTTTTCGATCTGGCCGCCAAAATATTATTTTTATTCTGGGAAGATCAAGCCCATTGGCAGCAATGGAGGAACTTCTGAGGCTCCCCATTCAGCCATTTTTAGGCCATCGGTCTTAAAAAACCACTTTTTCTGGGATTGTTTCTCCTCATATCCTTCAACTAGATGTGGATAAAGGCAACAGACTTAAGAAACCACCCTTTCTGGGATTGTTTCTCCTTATATTCTTCAATAAGACCTGGGTTAAGGCATCAGACTTAAGAAACCACCCTTTCTGAGATTGTTTCCCTTATATCATTCAATAAGACCTGGGTTAATGTGTCTGTAACGACACCACCACTTGTAGGGACGTTACTAATTTGTCAGAGTCTCCTACAATTTGTAATGAATCTACAAATTCGATAACTCAGCCACTAGCCTGTAATATTTTGTTTATCTTCCTTTGATGTGTAGAACAGCTTGACTTGAAAGTATATGAAACAGAAGCTTGGATTTAAGAGAAACTGTAATAAGTTTATTGAAGTATAGAAGCTTAATGGTTTCAATGTTTCTTAACTCCTAGAGGTACATTCCTTTATGTGGTTACATTTATAACCTTTCATAAAACATCTCTTAAGAGGACTGTTCTTTCCACTGGACAGGTTTTAAACTTATTTCCTTCAAAATGTGTTTTTTTCCTTAACAGATCACTCCAGGTACTAGGCTATTCTTTCCCTCTGTTATCTCTGTGACAGTAAAGGTTCTCACTGGGGTTCTCATCCCCCTTTTTTCCCCCAAGCCCTAACTACTAATCTAAATAAGTCAACTTGGCCTATCTAAACCACACAGACTAAAAACCTAAACCTTCCTGATTCTCAACACAGTAGAACCAGCTTTCCCTGCGATTCTCTGTCCACAGACTGCCTATTTAAAATGCCTGCTCTTGCCAAGTGGCAGTTGGCTCCTCCCCTTTTACCATGGCAACCCATCTCAGAGTGAGCTGAGCTGGCTACCATGCTCCCAGTTATGCTACTTTAAATACTTACCCCTTTAAACATCTACCTACAATTGTACATGACTGTAGGTTAAAATTCACACTTCACCACAGTGTCAGACTTAAGAAACCTCCCTTTCTGGGATCATTTCCCCTTATATCCTTCAATAAGACCTGAATTAATGCATCGGACTTAAGAAACCACCCTTTCTGGAATTGTTTGCCCTCAACACACTTTCAATGAATCTGAGTTAAGGCAGTCTTTTAAAACACTTATTTCAATGGGTGCCACACCACCCAAAGGAGCATTAGCCATTGTTAAGATATAAATTACTTCCTCATTTTATGGCAGCTTTAGAAATTGTGAGATACCTCTACCTCACATTTGAAGCCTGTATCATGTGAAGGGCACGATGGATGATAGTTTCTTAAGTGTGCAGAATGTAAATTCTTATTTATTGCTATTTGAGTCAAAAAGCAAGGCAAGCGATGCAGAGCTGCGAGTAGCATTTAGATCACCAGCATACTGGAGCATGATCTGTCTCTCTCAGAAGCCCACTTGCAACAGAAAAAATGGATGCCCAGCTTGGTTATGGCTTTCTTCTGTTCTTATTGGCTCAACAGACAGGGCTCACAGGGAAACCCTGTGTGGGCACGCGGCTGCCTCTCTGCATTCTACATGTGGCTGAATGTAACTGAAAGTAGCTGTGGTTGGCAGCTACATGGTCTGTTGCAGCCAGAAAAAATGGTGGCAGTGCCCGTGCCGTTAGGGCTGGCCGAAAGAACCAAAAGAGCCAGAGCTCATTTTGAAAAATGGATCTGTGCACAGCCCTACTTGACATTGCAAGGGTACTTAGATGAAGGGCTAGAAGACATGATCATCAAGTTTGCAGACGTCACCAAATTGGGAGGGATAACCAATACTCCAGAGGACAGGAGCAGAATTCAAAATGATCTTGACAGATCAGAGAGATGGGCCAAAACTAACAAAATGAAGTTCAACAGTGACACATGCAAGATACTCCACTTTGGCAGAAAAAACGAAATGCAAAGATACAGAATGGGGGATGCCTCGCTCGAGAGCAGAACGTGTGAAAAAGATCTTGGAGTCCTTGTGGACAACAAGTTAAACATGAGCCAACAATGAGATGTGGTGGCAAAAAAAGCCAATGGGATTTTGGCCTGCATCAATAGGAGCATAGTGTCTAGATCTAAGGAAGTAATGCTATCTCTCTATTCTGCTTTGGTTAGACCACACCTGGAATATTGTGTCCAATTCTGGGCACCACAATTCAAGAGAGATATTGACAAACTGGAATGTGTCCAGAGGTAGGCGACTAAAATGACCAAGGGTCTGGAGAACAAGCCCTATGAGGAGCGTCTTAAGGAGCTGGGCATGTTTAGCCTGAAGAAGAGAAGGCTGAGAGGAGATATGATAGCCATGTATAAATATGTGAGAGGAAGCCACAGGGAGGAGGGAGCAAGCTTGTTTTCTGCTTCCTTGGAGACTAGGACGTGGAACAATGGCTTCAAACTACCAGAAAGGAGATTCCATTTGAACATGAGGAAGAACTTCCTGACTGTGAGAGCCGTTCAGCAGTGGAACTCTGTGCCCCGGAGTGTGGTGGAGGCTCCTTCTATGGAAGCTTTGAAACAGAGGCTGGATGGCCATCTGTCAGGGGTGATTTGAATGTAATATTCCTGATTCTTGGCAGGGGGTTCGACTGGATGGCCCATGAGGTCTCTTCCAACTCTTTGATTCTATGAGTCTATGAAATATGTGAGAGGAAGCCACAGGGAGGGAGCAAGCTTGTTTACTCCTTCCATGGAGATTAGGACAATGGCTTCAAACTACAAGAGAGGAGATTCCACCTGAACATGAGGAAGAACTTCCTGACTGTGAGAGCCATTCAGCAGTGGAACTCTCTGCCCCAGAGTGTGGTGGAGGCTCCTTCTTTGGAAGCTTTTAAACACAGGCTGGATGGCCATCTGTCGGGGGTGCTTTGAATGCAATATTCCTGCTTCTTGGCAGGGGGTTGGACTGGATGGCCCATGAGATCTCTTCCAACTCTATGATTCTATGATTCTATGATTCTACCCAGTAATTCACTGTGTTGAGCAGGTGATGATGGGCAGAAACTGGTTTGGACCAACTAGACCTTCATCCTTACCTGTTTTGCCACCTCTGTTTCATAGCTGCTGACCGGAGACCTCTGGAAAGCTCCTGCTCATTGCTGTATGGCTTTGCTGACATCAGGGAGAAGGAAGGGGGATCTCTCCTCTCTTCCCCCGCCAAGTGAGCCAACATAGGGAAAGAGGGATGGTTGTCACTAGCCCATGTGGACAGTGGCTCACTTCAGATTGGAGCCAGCCGTGCCGTCCACATCCATCCCCAAATGTCAGGCTGCTCTGGAAACAGCAAATTCTGAATTCACTTAATGTGGGGTTACACAGGCAGAAATGGGTTTACCTGGTGTTAAGATTGGGAAGTCTTGGATGTCATTTGGACATCTCACATACTTTTGACTTCCGACAACCCCAAAGTAGTGATGTTAAATACTATATTTTACAGTTTTTGGTGAAAGTAACATCACCTTGCATGGCTGGGAATGGGACCCTCCCTCTCCCTCTCCAGGAAAAGCCAAGAACTAAGGAAGCGTAGGTGCTCTTTCTCACTAGGCTTCTATTCATTTCCTACTCAAAGGGGTCTGTGTTGTCGATGTAACCCTTTAATCAGTCACCAAAGTGACTCTCTGAACGCTGATTTCATAATCAATGCCAATGCCATTTCACATAACGGTTGCAAGCAATTCCGCTTAGTCATTTCGTTTTAGAAGTAGGAGTTGAGGGTCAATACATTTCATTACTTTGTTTCATCTGAAGGACGGCAGAACATCAGAACTTTGATTATATTATAAGAGTTGTCTTAATGTGACACCGGCTTTCTGATTGTGCAATCCCAGAAAGAAGAACACTGGAAGGCACTCAAATTACCCTTCACCCACACATATTGCCAGCAGACTAGAGCAAAACAGACTGCAAATGGAAAGAGAAGTCTGAGGTTGAGGCAGATGTTAGGAAGAAAGTGGAAAACAAGAGAAGGCATTACCTCATTTTCATCATGAACCCTGGACTCTAAGGCCTTAACAATATTATAAAACATGGGCTGAGTTAAAATTTGAAAGATACCATAGCATCAGGGCCCTTCACATGACAGAATAGTATTACTTTTACTCTATACATGGCATTCATTGACCTTGCAAAGGCATTCCACACAGTGAATCGCAGCGTTCTCTGGACCATCCTCCCAAAAAATCAGGTGCCCTAACAAATTTGTGAACATCCTGATGCTCTTCCATGATGACATGATGGCAACAGTCTTGGACAAAAATTGCTCCCAAAGTGACCCATTTAAGGTGGAATAAGGGGTCAAACAGGGATGTGTTATTGCCCCAACTCTATTCTCCATCTTCATCGCTATGATACTTCATCTTGTTGATGGGAAGCTCTCCACCGGAGTGGAAATCATCTATCGGACAGATGGCAAGCTATTTAACCTCAGCAGACTGAAAGCCAAAACCAAGGTTACAACAACATCTGGTATAAAACTCCAGTATGCTGATGACAACGTTGTCTGTGCGCATTCAGAAGAAGACCTACAAGCCACTCTAAACACCTTCGCAGAAGCATAAGCTCAGCCTGTCATTGAACATAGAGAAAACCAAAGTCCTCTTCCAGCAGTCACCAGGCAATCCCTCTCCAATGCCAGAGATACAGCTTAATTGTGTAACCTTAGAAAATGTTGACCATTTCCGCTACCTTGGCAGCCACTTTTCCACCAAAGTCAACATCAACACCAAAATACAACACCACTTGAGCTCTGTGAGTGCAGCATTTTTCCGAATGAAGCAGAGAGTGTTTGAGGACTGGGACATCCGTAGGGATACCAAGGTGCATGTTTATAAAGCTACTCCCCTCCCAACCCTGCTATATGCCTGGAAAAGTGGACAGTCTACAGACGTCACATGCAACTCCTAGAATGATTCCATCAGTGCTGCCTCCAAAAAATCCTGCACGTCTCTACGGATGACTAGGACATATAGAAAAGGCAGTCTTCCTTCACTTTCTTTTTCCATGGTGAATTGGATGTTTGGGTGGATGCTGTTAAGATGTTCCAGGAACCTGTTGAGTTCTTCTTCTCGACTATATGGTTCAGATATGTGGATGGCACTTTCACTATTTGGAGCCATGGAGAAGAAGAACTCAACAGGTTCCTGGAACATCTTAACAGCATCCACCCAAACAAAAGAAAGTGAAGGAAGACTGCCTTTTCTAGATGTCCTAGTCATCTGCAAACCAGATCAACAATTGGGTCACACCGTTTACAGAAAACCCACACACACTGATAGATATCTACATACAAACCCCAACCATCACCCAAGTCAAAAAAAGAAGCACCATTAAAGCCTTGGCAGACCATGCAAAAAGAATCTGCGAAGCCCCACCTCCTCCAAGATGGCTCCAGTGGCTCCTAGGAACCACCTCAACTGGGCTCTCCAGGCCAATAGAGACTCCACCTCAGACATCAGAAGAGCTGCAAGACCAAGAACAAGCCACGAGAGTCAAGACAAAGACCCACCCAGAGGAAAAGTTTTCTTGCCATACATCAAGGGAACCACTGACCGCAGAGGGAAGCTGATGAGGAAACACAACATACAAACTATCTACAGACCCACCAAGAAAATCCAACAAATGCTACTTTCAGCAAAGGACAAGAGGGATCCTCTCACCTCTGCAGGAGTCTACTGTATACCATGCAGCTGTGGACAAGTCTACAGAGGGACCACCAAACGCAGCAGCATTGCCCAAACATGAATCAAGGAACATGAAAGGCACTGCAGAATACTCCAACCAGAGAAGTCAGCCATAGCAGAGCACCTGATGAACCAACTTGGACACAGCATTTTATTTGAGAACACAGAAATGCTGGACCACTCTCACAACCACCATGTCAGACTACACAGAGAAGCCACTGAAATCCACAAGCATGTGGACAATTTCAACAGAAAGGAGGAAACCATGAAAATGAACAAAATCTGGCTACCAGCATTAAAAAACTCAAAAATTACAACAGCAAAACAACAGAGAGAAAACAATCAGGCACATCAAATCACCTCTCAACAAAAGATTCCCCCCAGACACTTCCAAGCCATTAAATACTAATCAAGGTGGTCAGTTGAAACATTCACATCTAGCTCCAGCAGACAAGAGTCCTTTGTCCCACCCTGGTCATTCCACAGATATATAAACCCATTTTCCTACTTCCAACAGACCTCACTATCCCTGAGGATGCTTGCCATAGATGCAGGCGAAATGTCAGGAGAAAATGCCTCTAGACCATGGCCATATAGCCCGAAAAAACCTACAACAACCCATAATCTGAATGTTTGCAGGAGCATGGATAGAGGGAGACTGCCTTGGCAGAAATTGATATTTACTTTCCCTGGAGCCAAAGAGGGCAAGACGAAAAGGCTACCTTTGCCTGAATGATGATAAACCAGCTGAGAGAAAGGCTGGCTGGTCGATGCAATAAGGAGTCCTTCCAAGGGGCCATTCTCCACCTCTCCTCCTTCCCTCTGTGCCACTTAATAAACAAGAAAACAAAGAACAAGGAGATCTCCATGATGTTACCCACCGAGATAATGAGCACAGCTGTCTAATTACCACTTTGAAAGATCCCCTTCTTCTTGAGCTGCAAGAGTGATTAGACCTGTAAAACAGATGAGGAATTTAAAACAAAAACTATGAAAGTGTGAGGACTCTGAGAGCAGCTCTTATTTAAGTATGTGTGTGTGTGTGGGGGGGGGGGGGGGGGGATGAACACAGAAAGATGTTCCTGCTGAGACAAGTAGGATCACAAACATGCATTCGAGAGTCATTGAGTTTTTGCAGTGGCTCCTAGGAATTTCGCTTACCACCGGGAAAGATCTAATGGTGTTGCGAAATAAAATGCATGTCAGCAACTAAACAGGTCTCTCTCTCAAAAAAAAAATCAGGATAAAGGAGTTTACTGTCCAACGCAGATTAGACTGGGGTCTTGTTTACAATGGACCTACATTAGGCTGGGCTTTAGCACAGCCGGTTGAACTGCTGGTGGCAGAAAATCATGCATTGCCTGACTGACCAGGTGATGCCTGTTGCTGCGGTAGGCACTCTCCCGCCACCCATGTTGGTCAAAGGGGGCTTCTTCTTCCCAGAAGCCCTCTGCGCGGGGAAGTTTATCCCACCGGTTGGCCAGGACTGGCCTCCTCCTTCCATCCGGCAGCCCTTATAGGGCTGTCCTGTGCACGTGCAAGCACTCTGCCTACTTCAACTTGCCATCCCACCCTCCCTGCATGCTCATTTGGTTTGGTTATTGTTAACACTGGTTGGGTTTTGTTATCCCATCACAACTCTCCTTGGCGTGTGGCATGGGCTCTTCATCTGGTTTACTTTCTCCACCCAGTGCATTGGAGGGGGGTGGGAATGGACATCCGGTGGTCCCCAGGGGTGCTGAGTAATCTCAGCCCAGGATTGTGCCGGTGGCACCCTAACGTGTTTAGTGGTATCCGTCAGCAGTGGGCTGACCGATCTTGATCCAGAACCCATGCCTGGCTGCCAACCTTTTCAGTTCCTGTAATCAATAAATGAGTTGTGGCCATTTTCTTCCCATCTCAGGGTGTGCATGTCTTCTCTGGTTGCTGGCGGGAGGCGTGTCGCACATCCACACGCAATTGCAGATCGAAAGGTTGACAGTTCAAGCCCAGGATGGGATGAGCTCCCAACCATCCACCCAGTTTCTGCTCACCTAGCAGTTCATAAACAGCAATGTGAGTAGATAAATAGGTACTGCTTTGGCAAGGAGGTGATGAAAGGCACCCATGCGGACATGCTGGCAATTCGATAGGGAGAGCGTCTAAATACAACAAAGCTCCTCGGCATAGAAGATGGAGCGACACCACCTCCCCGTGGCCAAGGACAAGCACAGCCTCGAGATGCTGGAGATGGATAAAGATGGGAAGCCTTTACCTCTGTTTATGTACTGTCTGTCTTTGTTAATTGTATAACAGCATTTAATGTTTGCCGTATGTGTGTACTGTATTCTGCCCTATTTCCCCTCAGGGAGATAAGGTGGAATATAAATAAAGTGTATGTATACACACACACACAGAAATGTATCAGAAGTCCTTCTTGGATGGAACCCATCCAGGGAATAAATGCATAATAGACCTGAATGAAAAATGTGCAGGGCTTGGAAGTGAACTATTAAAATGTATGAAGAAAAGTATGCATAGACACCATCTACACAGCCATATAACGCAGCTTGAAAGGGCGTTATATGGTCAATGTGGACTCATAATGTAGCAATGCAGTTAAACTGCATTATATGAATCTACACTGACCATATAATGAAGTTTCAAACTGCATTATATGGCAGTGTAGATGGAGCCACAGATGCAAAATGCATGGCCCTATGAATGTGGATTGACAACAGAATGTTGGTATGGAAAGGGATGAAGGGATTGCCTAAAAATAAAAATTCTGCCTTCTTTTTGGTCCCCACATTTCTAGAATTGAATAGAATGGGACATAGCAAGCTTTGCATGCATAGAATGTTTCTATTGGTTTTGTTCACATTTTTGGTAACCTTTGCCTGCCCCCCGCCCCTTAAAAAATCCTAAAACTGTTTGTAAATGTTCGCCCAATTGTATAAATAACTGCAATGCTAGAAATTTGGAGACTGGAGAAAAAAATTCATTGGAGGAGCAGAACTCTTATTTAGGGGCAAAACATCATTTTGCTGCTCTCTTATAGTTAGATATCTACTTGACTTGCCTCTCCTCCCCCCTGAAATAAAGAACTCTGAATTCAGAATATATCAATGTAGGTTTAGTACACAACTCAGTACACTGAAAAAGCAACAATAGAATATAGGGCAGGGAGGAAGCAACAAAGGAAAAAAATACAGCCCCAGTATAGAAACTATGCTTGTGTTTCAGGGTAAACCTTGACCTGTTTAGTGTCCCGGCTTTTGGTGGAGGTCCAAATCCATTTTTGGGAGCTTCCCAAAATCAGGAGGTCAGACATATGTTTTCGTTCTGGAGTGCCTAAAGATCCATTTTCTATCAGCCCATTACGAGGGGGAAGGGATTTCAAGGCTTCCCTTCCCATCATTTCAGACATTATACTTTTTTTACTCTAGAGGAGGGATGCTCAGCTGCAGGCAGGTGTGCACTTTTAAGAAGCTTCTTGCCTAGAGGAAAGGCATTCAGCTGCAGGCACACATGCACCTTTTCTTTCCAAGGCAAGGGGCATGGAGGCTCACAAAAGCAGAGAGGGAGCCACTGATTGGCCGTTATGTCCTCCCAAAGGTGTCGGAAGTACCAAAGGAAATTGGATCTATGCACAACCCTAGTAGAAACCCATTTCTGGAAATATAAAATTACAAGTCTCCTGAATTTTGACAGCAGAAAGGGATCTTACTCATTAGAAAACTTAACAGCTATAAAGGGAAGACAACTTCTTATATCTAAACAATCCAAGTGCTAGAAAGATCTCAGGACCACCTCTTATGCATGCCTTACCTCTTTGCTGAGTCTAATGGCTATTTTACAAATTTCACATCTTTTCCTTCCCATTCGTCTTTGAATCTGAAATGGCAGCAACTAGAAAATATTATTTTAAGCTGCAAGGATGGCCAACCTTTCGAGGGTGGGTCTCCATCTGGAAGGTGAAGGCCAATGTCCTGCTGGGATAATGTCACTCTTCTGCTTGCTGAAAAGCATTGTGAGAAGCACTCAGAGGACGGCGTTATCGCAGCATGACACATGGACACCCTGGAGAGTCCGAGTGCTTAAACGACAATTTCAGAAAGTGGAGGAAAGATGGACACAGTTTTACCCCAAAAATGCTGCGTAAGGGGGGAAAATGCCAGTAAATGGAAGCAGACATAATTTCTGCCAAGGACAGACAAAACACTCAGACCACATCCTGTCGCCTGGACAAGAAATTCTGAAAATATGGCTGGTGGATAAGGATGGAAGGAATATCTGAAAATATTTGACTAATATTTGACTGAGCGGAAAAGTAGTTGGTTTAAAAGAACTCTTTAAAAGCTTCTTTAAATTTTGGAAGTTGGGAAAGACAAATCAGTGGCAGACAACAATCAGCCTAAGATAAAATTCCAGATTATCTGAACTGGATTATATGGCAGTGTAGACTAATATTACCCAGTTCAAAGTAGATAATCTGGATTTTATATACCTGTGTAGATGGGGCCTTAATTGCTCAGGATTTATTCCTGATTTATTTTATTGCACAGGAATATTATTTAATGCACAGAAAAAGCTGTTTCCAGCAAAGAAAATTGTGTGTCAAAAGGCTTATTCTGAACAAAATTCACAAGAAGTTGATTTGCATACAAAACATGCAGATTTTTTCCCCCTGTGCAGAACCTGCTGTTTCCTATGCAAATTTCAAAAACCATGTGGTTTCTTAGACTTTCCCACAAAGGAAAGAAAATTGCTTAAAATATATACAAGGGGTATTTTTAAAATAAGGTCCATTTGAACATAAGTACACAATGAAAGTTTATTTCAAACAAGTAAATTTATTTTCAGAAAGTACATACTTCACTCTATTTTTCGACATAGTTGCCAAGTTTGTTCAAACACTTATCATACCTCTGAACCAATTTTAAAATACCCTCTTCATGAATCCTCGCTTCAACTGAAGCCACCAAATCGTCTGTAATCAAAGAAGGGCGACCGGAGCAGTCCTCATCATGGACGTTGTCACGGCCATCTTTGAATTGTTGTACCCACTTACGCACTTTGCTTTCACACATAACAGTATCACCATACACTTCACAAATCTGTTGATGAATTTCTGCAGCAGGCAGGTTCCTTGCTGACAAAAACAGTATCACTGAGCGAACCTCACATGCGGAGGGTGAGTTGATAGTCTTAAACATTTTTAAAGCACAGAACAGAACCGTACAGGTTAGCTACAGAGCTGAAACTGAGCACAGTTGTTCCCGAGGCATGCCGGTACACGAAGCACGCGCTCGTTGCGGTATGCGTGCAAACTACTAGTGTCTACAACAAAACGGACCTTACTTAAAAAATACCCCTCGTATAATTTCCTTCTGGAAGAAAATGAGTGAAGAATTGCATCAAAGTGAATGGACCATGCACTTTTTAAAGTAGAGTAGTGCAATTCCATGGGAAGAAGGAGACAAGTCGCACTCTCTCAGCCTTACAGGAAGACAAAGGCAAACCCTCTGAATAAATCTTACCATGACAATGTTGTGATAGGTTTGCGTCATAGTTGCCAATAATTGGAAATGTCTTAAAGATGTGGAATAACAAATTACTAAAAGTAATTCAGTATTTCTAGTGTTGGTAATTATAATAATTACACTGGCATTTGAAGTCTTCAAGACAATATGTGTGTGTGTCTTCAAGTCACCTAATGACTCTGATTATTCTATTGCCTTCCTCTGAATTATAACCTACAGTCAGAGGCGGCCCTAGGTAATTTTCAACGATAACCAAACAGTATTTTGGCACGCCCCCCCCCCCCAACCAATCATTGATATATATTTTCTGTTCATCGTAGGAGTTCTGTGTGTCATATTTGGTTCAATTCCATCATTGGTGGAGTTCAGAATGCTCTTAGAGGTGAACTATACATCCCAGTTCACCTCTCCCAGTGGAGCCCCCGGTGGCGCAGTGGGTTAAAGCACTGAGCTGCTGAGCCTGTTGATCGAAAGGTCGCAGGTTCGATTCCGGGGAGCAGCGTGAGCTTCCGCTGTCAGCCCTAGCTTCTGCCAACCTAGCAGTTCGAAAACATGCAAATGTGAGTAGATCAATAGGTACCACTCCGGCGGGAAGGTAACGGCGCTCCATGCAGTCATGCCGGCCACATGACCTTGGAGGTGTCTACGGACAACTCTGGCTCTTCGGCTTAGAAATGGAGATGAGCACCACACCCCAGAGTCAGACATGACTGGACTTAATGTCAGGGGACTACCTTTACCTTTACCTATACATCCCAGTAACTACAACTCACATATGTCAAGGTCTATTTTCCCCCCAGAGCGCCTCAAGAGCGCCCCTGGGCAAAATCAACTATACTGCAAATGCTTACTTTGCGTAATGGGTTGAGCCGCCCCTGCCTACAGTACCTGCTATTCATTGGCTGTTTCTCATCCAAGTTAGGGCTGGGCGGTTTCGTTTCGTTAATTCGTAATTCATTAAAAATTCGTTATTTTTTTATAACGAAGCGATAACGAACCATTCTGGAGCAACTTAAAAACGAAACGAATTTTTAAATTCGTTTCGTAAATGCTTCGGATTCATTATGTATTTGTTTCGTTATCGGTTTGAGGTCGTTTCGTTATTATTTCCGCATGTCTGGGGCAAGTTTTATAGTTGTTTTTTGTTTAATTAGTGGAAAAAAATTATAATATCACACTAACAGTCAACAACAGAGGGAGAGGGAAGCTTCAGAAGTTCCCCCTGTTCCATTTGGAGGCTTTTTAGCGTATTGCGCGGTCGCGTCCGCCATTAACGAATCAATTCGTTATTGTTTCGTATTTGTTTCATTAATGTTTCGTAATTTTTTTTACATTTACGAAATTTCGTAAATATTGAACTTTTTAAAAGAAAAATTTCGGAATTCTTTTAAATATCGAAACGCAAAAACCCCCAAAAAACGAATCTATTTTAGAAACAAATTTTTCCATTGTTACCCAGGCCTAATCCAAGTACTAAGAAGGGCCAACACTGCTTAACTTCCAAGATCAGCCAGGATTTGGTGCCTTTAGGGTCATTCTTAGACACATTACTTTGGCCCCAAACATTTCTACAACCATAAATAAAACTTAAATCATACTATTTATGTTATAGGTACTCACATTCCAAAGCAAGAAGGGGATAAAAAAAATATTCCCATCGGCCGTGAAATGTGAAAAAGTTTTCAGCCAACTAAAGCTAAGTGTTCCGAGTGCTTTCATTTCCCTGCATATGTGTTTGTTGATTTGGTTTGTCGAAGGATCAAATGGAAAGGTCACAGGGAGGAAATCGCATTAGTAAGCTAAACAGTGGCAATAATTTTAAGTGCTGCCTTCTCCCCTGAGATTAATTTTATATTCTAATATAACTAGTGGCTGGTCAGGGGAGAAAATCACATTTGACTGGAGCCTGAAACCAAATTTAATGACTGTGAAGGGGATGAATGTTCTGGAAGCTTTTGAGGAGAGGAAGGAAGGAGATAGGAGGATGCCAATTTGAGGATGTGTTTGCCCAGTGATATGATAAGCTAATTGTGCATTAGAACACTCTCTGTCTGTGGCATTGCTAGGGATTGGTTGCATAAGCACAGAGGGGTCATCTCTGCTGAAGGACTTCAACTTAGCCACAAAGTCTACTATTTGCATCCAAAAGGTCCCAGGTATCACCACCAGCATCATTCCCAGGTATGAGTGGAGTACGCACCAAATGAATCCAGGAATGGAAATTAGACCTCAGTGAATTTAGCCTTCCCTGCAAAACAGTGGTAAGTTGTTACTTCACAAATACTGCTCCCTGTCTCTAAAGGCATCTAGTTAGCCATTTCTGGAAATGGATACTGGCTAAGGCATGGGCGCACTTTGGCCCTCCACGTGTTTTGGACTCCCATGACCGGCTGTTAGGAATTGTGAGAGTTGAAGTCCAAAATACATAGATGGCCCAAGTTTTCCCAAGCCTAATCTACACTGGATAGAATCATGGAGTCATAGAATCATAGAGTTGGAAGAGACCTCATGGGCCATCCAGTCCAACTCCCCACCAAGAAGCAGGAAAATTGCATTCAAAGCACCCCCGACAGATAGCCATCCAGACTCTGTTTAAAAGCTTCCAAAGAAGGAGCCTCCACCACACTCCGGGGCAGAGAGTTCCACTGCTGAACGGCTCTCACAGTGAGGAAATTCTTCCTAATGTTCAGGTGGAATCTCCTTCCTTGTAGTTTGAAGCCATTGTTCGGCGTCCTAGTCTCCATGGCAGCAGAAAACAAGTTCGCTCCCTCCTCCTTATGACCTTTTTCCTCACATATTTATGGCTATCATGTCTTCTCTCAACCTTCTCTTCTTCAGGCTACACTTGCCCAGTTCTTTAAGCCACTCCTCATAGGGCTTGTTCTCCAGCCCCTTGATCATTTTAATCACCCTCCTCTGGACACATTCCAGCTTGTCAATATCTCTCTTCAATTGCGATGCTGTAGAATGAATGCAGCTTGACACCACTTTAACTTTCATGGCTCGATGCTACAGAAACATGGGAGATGTTTTAGAAGCTCTTTAGCCTTCTCTGCCAACAAATACTGGAACTTTCCCAAATTATGACTCCCATGATCCCATAGCATTGGGCCATGGAAGTTAATTTGCTGTCATAATGCTATCATTCTACAGTGTAGATGTGTCCTTAGTTGCCTACATACCTAAGTCCAAGAAAGTGAGGTTGAGGCAGTTGGTGCCAAGGGCAAGGTGAAGAAGGAACACTTCTCCTCACTAGGAAAGTTATGTTGGCATTGAAGCTTAGTAGACGAATGACTTTCTTTCAGGGTCCAGATCTGGGACATTCCATCCTCAGCAATTCATCACCATCTCATGTTTTTGGATCCATGGCATATCTCCTCCCACTTGTGGATTCCCTGCACAACTGGAGAACTTGATGTGACAACGGTCACCCACAATTGCAAATAACCTCTTTGTCTTTGTCACTGGGTCCTGTTGTAACTCACTGCCTTGAAGGTCCTGATCCAGACCCTATTTATTATTATTTATTTCACATATTTGTATCCCACCATTTTCACCCTAAAAGGGGACTCAGGGCAGCCTTACTGCAGGCAGCGATTTGATGCCAATACAGATAAATAGAAAAATAAACAAATACAATTAAAACCATAGAATTAAACATTATTTATTATAACATCAGTTAAAATCAAGTTTGGCCCAATTCTATCATTGGTGGGGTTCAGAATGCTCTTTGATTGTAGGTGAACTATAAATCCCAGCAACTACAACTCCCAAATGTCAAGGTCTACTTTCCCCAAACACCACCAGTGTTCACATTTGGGCATATTGAGTATACATGGCCAAGATCTATCATTGTTTGAGTGCACAGTGCTCCCTGGATGTAGGTGATCTACAACTCCAAAACTCAAGGTCAATGCCCACTAAACCCTTTCCTGTATTTTCTGTTGGTCATGGAAGTTCTGTGTGCCAATTCCATCATTGGTGAAGTTCAAAATGTTCTTTGATTGTAGGTGAACTATAAATCCCAGAAACTACAACTCCCAAATGACAAACTCAATCCCCCCCACAACCCCACCAGTATTCAAATTTGGGTGTATTGGGGATGTGTGCCAAATTTGGTCCAGCGAATGAAAATACATCCTGTATATCAGATATTTACATGATGATTCACAACAGGAGCAAAATTACAGTTATGGAAGTTTTGTTGTTGTTCATTTGTTCAGTCATCTCCGACTCTTCGTGACTTCATGGACCAGCCCACGCCAGAGCTCCCTGTCGGCCGTCACCAGCCCCAGCTCCTTCAAGGTCAATCCAGTCACTTCAAGGATGCCATCCATCCATCTTGCCCTTGGTCGTCCCCCTCTTGCCCTTGGTCGCCCTATCTATCTCTAATCTATCTATCTGGATGATTGCTGGGAATTGTAGTCCAGGAATAAGAAATTGGAAATATGCAGGGATTGGGATGCTCTCAAAGAAATCCAAGGAGAAGAAAGATTGCAGCTTGGAAGCAGTGTATTTGGATCATCTTCCTCTCCTAAAGGGCCTGGTGTAGGGGATACTGGGAGCTGTAGTCTGGAACAGAGTGTGGATATGCTATTGTGTGTTTTGTTTGCCAGGGGGAGTTGTTTTTGCACATGCGCTGTAGTGTCTTTTTGCTTTTTTGGCTTTTAATGTCCTTTCCACTGTGTTTTTCAGTGTTTTTATGGGTGATGGTCACTTGTTGGCCTGGTAAGTGTATTGTGTCTAAAATTTGTGTCAATTCATCCAGTGGTTTTTGAATTATGTTCATCCTACAAACAAACATTATCTATCTATCTATCTATCTATCTATCTATCTATCTATCTATCTATGGAATGATGTCCAGGGTGGGAGAAAGAAAGAACGCTTGTCTGTTTGAGGCAATACTTTTTACATTCTTCCTGAAAACGTGGTTGTTCTAGTGTTGTTGTTGTTCATTCGTTCAGTCGTCTCCGACTCTTTGTGACCTCATGGACCAGTCCACGCCAGAGCTCCCTGTCGGCCGTCACCACCCCCAGCTCCTTCAAGGTCAGTCCAGTCGCTTCAAGGATGCCATCCATCCATCTTGCCCTTGGGCGGCCCCTCTTCCTTTTGCCTTCCACTTTCCCCAGCATAATTGTCTTCTCTAGGCTTTGCTGTCTCCTCATGATGTGGCCAAAGTACTTCAACTTTGTCTCTAGTATCCTTCCCTCCAATGAGCAGCCAGGCTTTATTTCCTGGAGGATGGACTGGTTGGATCTTCTCACAGTCCAAGGCACTCTCAGAACTTTTCTCCAACACCACAGTTCAAAAGCATCTATCTTCCTTCGCTCAGCCTTCCCTAAGGTCCAGCTCTCACATCCGTAGGTTACTACAGGGAATACCATGGCTTTGACTAGTTATGGAAGTAGCAACGAAAATAATGTCATGGTTGGAGATCACCACAACATGAGGAACAGTATTAAGGGGTCACAGCTTTAGAAAGTTTGAGAAACACTGGTGTAGATGTTCCCTTTGAGCTTCTCGGGAAGTTGCCCGGTTTCTTCATTTCACTGGTTGACAAATAATTCCAGCCTTCTGTAACACAAGGGGCTATAGTACTCGAGTGTCCCATTATCCCAACTCAGATGAAAATATGCACAATGCAAATGCTGCCCGTATTTCAAGCTTGTGTCCAATACATCTCTTTCCCCTTCCTTGCCTCCAAATTGGGTTTAAACTCTGTCTTGAGGGCCTGCAATGATACCGCTCATTAAGCTGCTATGGAAAGCCGCCCTCCCCTCGGACCCCCAGCAACCCCGGCCTCAATTCCCAGCTTACATGAGAAAAGAGTGACCCCTCGTTAATACCGTTCTAACGGGTTGCTTATTGTTTTTACTTGTTTTATTTCCTTGCACTTGGAAATAGAAGCAATAAATTTCCAGGGAAATGAAACCCACTTATCAGATTTCCCAAGCATCAAGTTTCATATTAGGAAAGTAAAGAAATCACTCTAACTGGGCGCAATATCGCTGTAAACCAATATACGGGGACCTGGATCGGAGATTAAAGCTTGGGGGACAGCTTTCTCATATGAGCCTCCATTTCCAGACAGGAAAGGACTTTGGAGAGCTCAGTCTTTAAGAGCGATCAGTTTATCCCCTCCAGTTTTATTTTCCCAAAGCCAGAAAAGCAATTAATAAATCTACCATCATAAATGCAAAGCGGTTCTACTTGGAGGTGAAGGAAAAGAGTACACAGTTGAGAGAGACCTACAGCTTAGAATTAGTGCAGTTTGACACTGCTTTCGCTGGTTCAATGTCATGGCATCATGGGAATTGTAGTTGTATAAGCTCTTTAGCCACCTCTGCCCAAAAGTGCCGCTGCCTCACCAAGCTACAAATACCCATGGTTTCATAGCAATGAGCCATGGCAGTTCAAGTGGTGTCAAACCACATTCATTCTACTGTGTATCTGTATCTGCTGGGGTTTGTTTCCATGACTATCTGTGGATACCAACATCCGTGGGTTGTTGTTGTTGTTCATTTGTTCAGTCGTCTCCGACTATTCGTGACCTCATGGACCAGCACACACCAGAGCTCCCTGTCGGCTGTCACCACCCCCAGCTCCTTCAAGGTCAGTTCAGTCACTTCAAGGATGCCATCCATCCATCTTGCCCTTGGTCGGCCCCTCTTCCTTTTACTTTCCACTTTCCCCAGCATCATTGTCTTCTCTAGGCTTTGCTGTCTCCTCATGATGTGGCCAAAGTACTTCAACTTTGTCTCTAGTATCCTTCCCTCCAGTGAACAGTCGGGCTTTACTTCCTGGAGGATGGACTGGTTTGATCTTCTCGCAGTCCAAGGCACTCTCAGAACTTTCCTCCAACACCACAGCTCAAAAGCATCTCTCTTCCTTCGCTCAGCCTTCCTTCTGGTCCAGCTCTCACATCCGTAGGTGACTATGGAGAATACCATTGCTTTAACTATGCAGATCTTCGTTGCCAGTGTGATGTCTCTACTCTTCGCTATTTTGTTGAGATTGGCCATTGCTCTCCTCCCAAGAAGGAAGCGTCTCCTGATTTCCTGGCCGCAGTCTGCATCTGCAGTAATCTTTGCACCTAGAAATACAAAGTCTGTCACAGCCTCCACATTTTCTCCCTCTATTTTCCAGTTTCCGCCCCCCTGCTGTGCCAGCTCCACTGGCTGCCGATTCAGTTCCGAGCACAATTCAAGGTGCTGGTTTTGACTTACAAAACCATGTACGGTTCCGGCCCAGTGTATCTGTCCGAATGTATCTCCCTCTACGTCCCACCCCGGAGTCTGAGATCATCTGGGGAGGCCCTGCTCTCGACCCCACCACTGTCACAAGTGAGGTTGGTGGGGACGAGGAGCAGGGCTTTCTCAGTGGTGGCCCCTCACCTGTGGAACTCACTCCCGGGAGAAATCAGGGCATCATCATCCCTCCTCGCCTTTAGGAGGAGAGTGAAGACGTGGTTATGGGACCAGGCCTTTGGGCACTCTGGCAATTAAATTAGACAATCAGGCGAGTAAGACCAACAGGATTGATGAAGTGGAACGTAAAACTAGATCTATGAGTTAGCGAACGCTGACCATGTAAGAGGAGAAATTGGGTTTTTATTGGTTTTATTGATTTTATGTTTATAATGCATGAATTGTTGTTAACTGTGAATTGATGTAATTTTGTGTATGATTGTTTTATGATGCAGGCATAAAATTGTGCCTTTGCCTTTGTAAGCCGCCCTGAGTCCCCTTCGGGGTGAGAAGGGTGGGGCAAAAGAACCCAAAATAAATAAATAAATAAATAAACCATATTTTAGTTCTTGTGGACCACTGGTGGTCCGTAGACCACAGATTGGGAACCACTGGTGTAGACTCATATAATGCAGTTCAATTCAGTGTAGATGGGATCAAAGCTGATGGTTGAACGGAATGGAACAGTCCCAGCTTGATGTCCAGACAGGCTTAAGTACGACATCAAAATTTGGGTAGATTTCTAAGGGGAAACACCTCATCGTGTCCCGATCGTGCCTTAATCTTTCAGTCTTTTCATTCTCTTTTGTGTTTTCTGAAAGCACAGTGCTGTTTTTCCTCTTTTCAAGAGCTCAAGATTAGCCAAAGAAAGCATTGCTAACTAAGCTATCAAAATAACATGGAAGGGGATGCAGGGAGAGGGAGACCTTTCTTTTCCCAACCAGGTACCACTAGGAGGTGCTGCCGTCTGCTTTTTGGAGTTTTTTCAAAAGCACGAGAACAAATGCACGAACAAATGCGTAACCGCACAATCCCTCCTCCACCCTCCCCTTCCCTCGCCAAAGGCCTGATGAAGTGTCTATTCAATGCCAGCGTGGCTGTAGTGTCATTCCCTATTTAATGGCTGTCAGTGAGAGGGAAAGACAACGCGGTGGGTAATTAAAACCAAATTGCGAGCTGGAGATGACTGCACTAGAATGATATTGTCATTAATACCGATTTAACATGCACCTGGGTAAGGTGAGAGAGCATTGCCGGGGAGGCGGAGGGGAGTAAACCCTGAGGGTTGCCCAGTTCCAAGATGTGTTGTTTCCATCCAGCCAAAGCATGTCTTTTAAAACACACACACACAAACGCATACGGATAAAACCATCACGTTATGACAGGAGATATAAACCTGAAACAAATGTGTTACATATGTCGGGGGGTGCAAGGCTACCCTTCGGCTCGGCATTTTCTCCACCAAGATGGGACCTCTTGGAAGAGGAAAGAAAGAAAGAGAAAGAAAGAAAGAATATATTTTCATGTTCTGTTTGCTCACATCTTGGCTTTCATGCGTTCCTCCTTTCTTCTGCTTTGATAAAATGAGTTGGGGCAGATCCTTAGGAGACAATAATGACGCCACGAAATAAAAATGCCCACACACACACATAGGTTTTGCAACTAGTATTGTAACAAAAACCAAAAGTACAATGCTTTTGAAATAGCAAGGTTGTCATAGTAGAACTAAGGAAACAGGACATTAAGCAAGGCTAATGATGGTATGTCACTTTGATGACCACACAACGTTGCAACTTGGGAAAAATCAACGCATTTCAATATTTGAAACAAAGACGCCAACTCCCCACTTTGTTGTTGAGGAGGAGCTGGTCTCTTGATCATTGGAGGCAGAGGAAACAGAAAAGTCAACGTTGCCAGATTATAAAGCAACAATGCAACCATCCTTTCGAAAGGAAACAATGCTTCTGAGCACCACATGCGTGGGTAGATATTTTTTTTATTTTCTTAAAAAAGGAGACACACTTTAACAATAAACAATATGGCAAATAAATTCAATCGGTTATTGAAAGTACCATTGTGTTTGAGTAATTGCCCCCTCCCTTTCCTCATCTTCATGGCTTAACCTTAACCAAAATGTGTGCCTTTCTGAAAACTGGTATCCTACTGCCAAGGTCCTGCAAAAATTAAGCATCGGAGTCCATTGGAAGATTTGCAGTCGCTTTATACAGACCGAATTCAAAGCACAGATCTGAGCGAGGGAGCAAGGAAGAGAGAGACCAACCAGACAAAGGAAGTGAATGTATGAGAGGGGAAGAGAGAGAATGAGAAAGAGAGAGGATGGAAGAAAATGAGGAAGGGAAGAATGAATGAATGAATGAATGAAGGAAGGAAGGAAGGAAGGAAGGAAGGAAGGAAAGAAGGAAGGGTCCGAACTTTTTTTAGAAATCATGTTGATCATTGCATGATGACAACAATGATCATTGTCACCATCATTTATTGTGGAAGGAAGGAAGGATGGGTCAGAATTTTTTTTAAGAAATCATGTTGATCATTGCATGATGACAACAATGATCATTGTCACCATCATTTATTGTGGAAGGAAGGAAGGATGGGTTAGAACATTTTTTATAAATCACTAGCTGTCCCCTGCCACGCGTTGTTGTGGCCCAGTCTGGTGATCTGGAAAGTAAAGTAATGAGAAAGTGTTTATTTATTATTTATTTGGTTTACTTTTACCCCACCCTTCTCACCCCGAAGGGGACTCAGGGCGGCTTACATATCCAAGGCACAATTCGATGCCCGTAACATACAATACAAACACAATAGCACAGAATAGCAAACAACAACAATACATCATATCTATACCCAATAAAACCAATAAAACCCATAAAAAATTCATATAAACCAATACAAACCAATTACTCCTTATTGTTGGTCAATATTCGTTATCTCATAGTTCAGTTTCATTCCACATTTATCAGTCCTGTGTTGGTTATTAATGTATGTAATTTCTTTATGTTATGGGTAAATAGTATTTCTTGCTGTTTCTCCGTCAGTATTGATGTAGAGATTATCTGGTTTGCTACTCTGGAACATGCAACATAATTGTCCTTTTTTAGGGGTCCCTTTAAAATCTATTATACTATATCTATGGCTGGATGGCTCTTTGTCAGGAGGGCTTTGATTATGTTTTCTTGCTCTGGTGAAAGGAGTTGGACTGGATGGCCTTAAGTATTTTCTGTTGGTCATGGGGGCTCTGTATGAGAAGTCTGCCCCGATTTTGTCGTTTGTGGGATTCAGAATGCTCTTTGACTGTAGGTGAACTGTGAATCCTAGGGATTGTGTGTGGGAAGTCTGCCCCAATTCTGTCTTTGGTGGGGTTCAGAATGCTGTTTGATTGTAGGTGGACTATAAATCCCAGTAACTACAACTCCCAAATGTCAAGGTCTATTTCCCCCAAACTCCATCTGTGTGCATATTTGGGCATTTGGAATATTCATGCCAAGTTTGGTCCAGATCCATCATTGTTTGAGTCCACGGTGCTCTCTGGGTGTAAGTGAATTACAACTCCCAAACTCAAGGTCAATGCCCACCAAACCCTTCTAGTGTTTTCTGTTGGTCATGGGAGTCCTGTGTGCCATATATGGTTCATTTCCATCATTGGTGGAGTTCAGAATGCTCTTTGATTGTAGGTATACTATAAATCCCAGCAACGAAAACTTCCAGATGACAAAAGCATTTTTTTAAATTTATGGTCACTCCTTGGTTTAGAAGGTATCTTGTGTCCAAATTTGGTGTCAATTCGTCCAGTGGCTTTTGAGTTATGTTAATCCCACAAACGAACATTACATTTTTATTTATATATATGTTGATCACTGTCACCATCATTTATTTATATGGCACCATCAGTGTATATTATACTTCACAATGTAAAACCATAACAATAACCAATGAGCTCTACGAAAGGCATACCACTTAAAACATGTATATATGCACATATAAAACAAGTGGCACGAATATAACACAAAGACCAAACATGCATGATTCATGCTTATTTATAAATTATGGATGCTTATAACACAAATCCTTCTGATACATAGCTTAACTAACCACAGATGAAAAGAGAATTCTTAAATTGCACACAATGTATGGTTACATAAACATTCTCAGCTGGGTAATATTAGTGGAAGGATGTTGATGATGATCTGTTTCCTCTGTTCACATCTCACTATTCTGGTATGAAACTCAAGGCAATGGTTTCATCCTCTCCATGCAACTTGCTTCTGGTTGCTTCTGGAGTGAGAGAATCAGCAGACGTTGCCCAGGGGATGCCCGGATGACTTGCAATCCTGCATGGAGACTTCTCTCATGTCCTCTCATGTTCTCTCATGTTTTCTAAGATCTACAGAGACACTCGCTGGAACACCCAGCAAGCGAGAGTCCAAAAGTGGCAGGCTCAAACCGAGAACCTCAACCAATGGCTGATACCAAATGAGAGACTCCCGGAAGACACCACACGGAAGACTGAGCGACTTGGAAGGCGTTGAACAGACTGCACTCTGGCACCACGAGATGCAGAGCCAACCTTCAGAAATGGGGCTACAAAGTGGAATCCTCGACATGCGAGTGTGGAGAAGAGCAAACCACAGACTACCTGCTGCAATGCAACCTGAGCCCTGCCACATGCACAATGGAGGACCTCCTTGCGGCAACACCAGAGGCACTCCAAGTGGCCAGATACTTGTCAAAGGACATTTAATCAACCACCAAGCCTGCAAACTCTGTTTTGTCTGTTTGCTAAAAAAATGTTAAAAATGTAATACAATTGTCTGGTTGACACTGACACGATAAATAAATAAATCCTCTCCATGGATTTCATCCTCCCCAGTTTACCTCTGGAACAATCCTTAGATATTGGTCACACCAAGTGATTGACCCACAAGTGGCATTTCATAACTCAATGGGACCTAAAACTCAAACCTCTCATGTCCCAGCTACATAATATTATATTTGTCACTTTGGTCCCATACAAGAATCACATAGGTTGAATTGTGGGATATATGGGGACAGTGGCTCAGGAAAGCAGGTCTCAGATACACAAATGATAAGACTTTCAGTGGTCAGGGTGCAAATAAAACTCAGTTGTGATTTCTTTCGCTTATGGGGAGGGAGACACCCGCCAGAAGGGAAAGGATCCCAGAAAGGGCGATTGCTTAAGCTCTTGCCTTAAACCCAGGTCTCCTCTAAAGAGAGAAGGAACAGGATCTCAAGAAGGGGGGTTTCTTAAGTACTTGCATTAAACCTGGGAAGACCCTCCCCCCATTTCTGCCAATGGGCTGGATTGAAAGTGAATATTTCAGCTTCCTAGGTCAAAAACAATTTTCTGTTCTCTCAAATTGGGGAGGCTCCTGAAAAACGAATTGAAGCCTCCACCGAAATCCAGGTCACTGAAATGGATCAAGGTCTACCCGGATTGCACAAGGCTACTAATCAATCAATAATAAAGCAGCATGCTTTGTAAAGAATAGTCTTCATTCTGTATAATGCTTCTTTTTGGCTCAAAAAATGAGAGGATTTTTTTTTTGTCACTGAGCAATTTTGGTGCATTTCCACCTTTTTCATCAAATAATTTCCAAACCATGGGAAATGGCCCAAACTTGTCAAAGCACAAGTGACCTTGGTTTAATAGGAATCATGGCCTTTGAGGCTCCTCAGGGCTCAACTGTCCCCCATGTTGTTTAACATCTACATGAAGCCGCTGGGAGAGATCATCTGGAGTTTCGGGGTGCGGTGTCATCTGTACGCAGATTATGTCCAACTCTGTCACTCCTTTCCACCTGCTACTAAGGAGGCTGTCGAGATCCTGAACCAGTGCTTGGCCGCTGTAACGGTCTGGATGAGGGCGAACAAATTGAAATTGAATCCAGACAAGACAGAGGTACTCCTGGTCAGTCGCAAGGCCGAACAGGGCATAGGGTTACAGCCTATGCTGGATGGGGTCGCACTCCCCCTGAAGACGCAGGTTCGCAGCTTGGGTGTGATCCTGGACTCACCGCTGAGCCTGGAGCCCCAGGGGAGCATTTGCACAGCTAGAAGCTTGTGCGCCAGCTGCGCCCGTACCTTGGGAAGTCTGACTTGGCCATGGTAGTCCACGTTCTGGTTACATCCCGTTTAGACTACTGCAACGCTCTCTACGTGGGGTTGCCTTTGAAGACGGCTCGGAAGCTCCAACTAGTCCAACACTCGGCAGCCATGATATTAACAGGAGTGAAGCGCAGGGAGCATACAACTCCTTTGCTGCTCCAGCTCCACTCGCTTCCGATTTGCTACCAGGCTCAATTCAAAGTGCTGGCGTTGGCCTATAAAGCCCTAAACGGTTCTGGCCCAAGCTACCTATCTGAACGTATCTCTGTCTATGAACCCACCAGGACTCTAAGATCTTCTGGGGAGGCCCTGCTCTCGATCCCGCCTGCGTCACAAGCACGGCTGGCGGGGACGAGGGACAGGGCCTTCTCGGTGGTGGCCCCTTGGCTGTGGAACGCCCTTCCCATGGACGTTAGATCAGCCCCTTTGTTAATGGTGTTTCAAAGAAAACTAAAAACCTGGCTGTTTGAACAGGCGTTCGGATAAACAGTGCAATGTACACGATGAATATAGGATATAGGAATATAGGAACGGAATTATGGATGACGAATTGGATCATGATCTGTTAATGTGTTGGTATTGATGTGTTATTACCATGTATATTATGTTGTTAATGGTTTTTTAAAATTTTGTATGTTGTTGGATTGACTTTTTGCTCTTGTTGTGAACCGCGTTGAGTCGCCTACGGGCTGAGAAACTGCGGTATACAAGCAAAGTAAATAAATAAATAATAAATAAATAAATAAATAAATAAATTTGAAAACAAAATACATAGAGACTCAGTGCCTTGTAATGGCTACCAGGCATAATGGCCATGCATTGTACTCAGCATCAGAAAGCATATAATAGAATAGGTTGTTGTAGGTTTTTTCAGGCTATATGGCCATGTTCTAGAGGCATTTCTCCTGACGTTTCACCTGCATCTATGGCATAGATGCAGGCGAAACGTCAGGAGAAATGCCTCTAGAACATGGCCATATAGCCCGAAAAAAATTACAAAAACCCAGTGATTCTGGCCATGAAAGCCTTCGACAATACATATAATAGAATCATAGAATTATAGAGCTGGAAGACACCACATGCGTCATCCAGTCCAACACCCTTCTGAGCAGGAAAAGCACCATCACAACACCCTTGACAGATGGCCATCCAACCTCTGTTTAAGAACCTCCAAGGAAGGAGTTGGTGGAATCTCCTTTCCTGTAATTTGAACCCATGGCTCCATTGAGTCCTAGTCTCAAGGGCAGCAGAAAGGAAGCCTGCTCCCTCTTCCTTATGACAGCCAGTTGCTAAAAGAGAGAAAGAACATTTCCTCAAAGTATGCTATACAGGACAAGACTGCTTAGTAGACCTCAGTTCCCAATTGGAGGCAACAGAATGCTGGACCTGCATGGGTGATCTTCCTCAAGAGCAGTACGTGTGAAAAAGATTTTGGAGTCCTCGTGGACAACAAGTTAAACATGAGCCATCAATGTGATGTGGTGGTAAAAAAAGCCAATGGGATTTTGGCCTGCATCAACAGGAGCATAGTGTCTAGATCTAGGGCAGTCATGCTACCCCTCTATTCTGCTTTGGTTAGACCATGCCTGGAATATGGTGTCCAATTCTGGGCACGACAATTCAAGAGAGATATTGACAAGCTGGAATGTGTCCAGAGGAGGGTGACTAAAATGATCAAGGGTCTGGAGAACAAGCCCTATGAGGAGCGGCTTAAGGAGCTGGGCATGTTTAGCCTGAAGAAGAGAAGGCTGAGAGGAGATATGATGTTGTTGTTGTTCATTCGTTCAGTCATCTCCGACTCTTCGTGACCTCATGGACCAGCCCACGCCAGAGCTCCCTGTCGGCCGTCACCACCCCCAGCTCCTTCAAGGTCAGACCAGTCACTTCAAGGATGCCATCCATCCATCTTGCCCTTGGTCGGCCCCTCTTCCTTTTTCCTTCTACTTTCCCCAGCATAATTGTCTTCTCTAGGCCTTGCTGTCTCCTCATGATGTGGCCAAAGTACTTCAACTTTGTCTCTAGTATCCTTCCCTCCAATGAGCAGCCGGGCTTTATTTCCTGGAGGATGGACTGGTTGGATCTTCTCACAGTCCAAGGCACTCTCAGCACTTTCCTCCAACACCACAGCTCAAAAGCATCTATCTTCCTTCACTCAGCCTTCCCTAAGGTCCAGCTCTCACATCCGTAGGTTACTACAGGGAATACCATGGCTTTGACTAGGCGGATCTTTGTTGCCAGTGTGATGTCTCTACTCTTTACGATTTTATCGAGATTGGACATTGCTCTCCTCCCAAGAAGTAAGATATGATAGCCATGTATAAATATGTGAGAGGAAGCCACAGGGAGGAGGGAGCAAGCGAAACAATGGCTTCAAACTACAAGAAAGGAGATTCCATCTGAACATGAGGAAGAACTTCCTGACTGTGAGAACCATTCAACAGTGGAACTCTCTGCTCTGGAGTGTGGTAGAGGCTCCTTCTTTGGAAGCTTTTAAACAGAGGCTGGATGGCCATCTGTCAGGGGTGATTTGAATGCAATATTCCTGCTTCTTGGCAGGGGATTGGACTGGATGGTCCATGAGGTCTCTTCCAACTCTTTGATTCTATGTTCATCTCCGGAGAGCTATCCAAGGTGCTGAACCTAACCCATAAATGCTTCAGCCTGTTGGATAGCTGCTTTCAAGCCTGGAATAGGACTCACAGTACATGTCATGGAAGTCCCCAACCAGTCCTGGTTCACAGCCTTCTCCAGTCTCTTTTAGGGAGGTAGACTTCACACAACCCCTTTGATATAAATTTCCCAGTCACTTTTCCCCCTGTGCTCCATTGCTTCCATCTTGACCTCCTTCCTAACACCGGTCTAGGAATAGGAGAGTGCCCAAAGACAGGCAGTATAGTCTGTCATATATTTATAATGGTTCTTTATCCAACTATCTCAAAAAAAACCCTTACTTCTATTGAACAGGCTGACAGTTCTGAGGAACATTAGGGGTTTGTGGGGTTTTCTGGGACAGGACAGAGGGAAAGATTGGAATGGCTCGCAACATAGCCAGAAAAATCCATTATAGTTTCTATTATATATTTTTTCCTTACCTTCACAAAACAGAATGCCTTCTAGAGCACAAAAGAATGCTAATAAAAGGTTGAAAAGTAGACCAGATTCTCATATGGCACTCAAGGTATTGGGGTCTTCCCTGCATTTGAATTCTTCCTGGAAAGACAGACCAAGGGGGCAAGTCAAGATTTTCCAGACGCTGCGAATCTCATTTATGAAGCCTCTCCTAATGTCAGGTAATTTTTCCTCCTGACAATATGGAAGAATTGCAGGGTCTTGTAAGCATTTGGAGACTGCTTATTGAGAACCAGTTTGAGATAATGCTTTCCTGTTTGGATTAATGTAAATGTGTGTTATTTGCAGAAAAGACTATTGGATTTTGATATATTTTTTTAATATAAACAGCTCACAACTCTGCAAATATTAATGTCTTTACTGAGTGGATTGTGAAATTTATCTTGTAATTTGTCATCAGGCTCTTGTTGTCTTTTTGACTTCATTTGCTTTCCATAAATTCTAACTTTTATCTCTTAATAGAAAGATCATTCTGGTGCCAACTTTTGGAAGCTGCTTTTGTGGAGCCCTTCAGTTAGAATATTAGGATTTTCAAAATACATTAATTTATTTTTTTAAGGAAATGAATTCTAGCTTTTGGGGTAACAGAGCTAAATCTGAAGTGAATAATCAGTACTGTCCTAATCCTTGGGCAGACCTTGTATTTGATAGGATGAACCAATGGTTAAGCTATTCAGCCAGAAATGGAAGAGAAAAACACAGGATTGTATATTTTGGAAAAAAGGTAGACTTGCATGAAGCCCAAACAGGTGGATCAGCAACAAATTGGATAATATAGGATAGGATGCTAATCCTTAGGTAAACTGTTCTGAGTTTCCTAGACTTATTTATTAGTGCAAAAACCAAAACATATAACCGACCTTTCCTCTTAGATATGTGGGATTACAGCACTTATAATAATACCTGGGAGTCACTCTGGACCGTGCTCTGACCTAGAAGAAGCACTGTCTGAATATCAAGCAAAAGGTGGGTGCTAGAAACAATATCATACGAAAGCTGACTGGCACAACCTGGGGATCACAACCAGACACAGTGAAGACATCTGCCCTTGCACTATGCTACTCTGCTGCTGAGTGTACATGCCCAGTGTGGAACACATCTCACCACACTAAAACAGTGGATGTGGCTCTTAATGAGACATGCCGCATTATCACGGGGTGTCTGCACCCTACACCACTGGAGAAATTACACTGTTTAGCCGGTATTGCACCACCTGAAGTAGCAGCCAATAGTGAAAGGACCAAGGCAGTGACATATCCAGCCCACCCCGTTTGGGTATCAGCCAGCATGTCAACAACTTAAATCAAGAAATAGTTTTCTAAGATCTACAGAGACACTCGCTGGAACACCTCAGCAAGCAAGAGTCCAAAAGTGGCAGTTTCAAACCCAGAACCTCAATCAATGGCTGATACTAAATGAGAGACTCCCCCCAGGGCACACAGAAAACTGGGAGACTTGGAAGGCACTGAACAGACTGTGCTCTGGCACCGTGAGATGCAGAGACAACCTTACAAAGTGGAATCTATGACATGCGAGTGTGGAGAAGGGCAAACTACAGACCACCTGCTGCAATACAACCTGAGCCCTGCTACATGCACAATGGAGGATCTTCTTATAGTAACACCAGAGGCACTCCAAGTGCCCAGCTACTGGTCAAAGGACATTTAATAAACTACCAAGCTTGTAGTTTTGTTTTGTTTGTTTGTTTAAAAAATGCAGTACAACTGTTTGGTTTGCTCCTGACATGATAAATAAATAAGCACCTATAATCCTAGTGGACTATGCTACTTGCAGTTTATTGGAATTACCCAAAATATTGGGAAGTAATAATGGCATAAGGGGGCCATGGTAGCACCGCGGTTAAAACCACTAGCTGCAGGAAAAGCTGCTGACCGAAGGTTTAGCAGTTCGAAGCCATGAGTTGGGGTCAGCTCCCAACTGTTAGCTCTAGCTTCTGACAGCCTAGGATTTCGAAAGCATGCAATGTGAGTAGATCAATAGGTACTGCCTTGGCGGAAATGTTAAAGGAAACCCCATGCAAAACATGCTGGCAAAAAGATCAGAGATATTTATGGACAGCAGGTTCCTTGGCATGGAAAATAGAACAAGAGCACCTCCCCATAGCTGGAGTTGATCAGCTTTTCCGGATGCCGGAGATGAAAAGGAAAAGGCCCTTACCTTATCTGTGTATTTTATGTTGTTCATTGTGTAAAAAGTCATTGAATGTTTGCATATGTGTACTGTAATACGTTCAAATCCCTCTGCGGAGATAAAGCAGAATATAAATAAATTGTATTATTATTATATTATTATTATTATTATTATTATTATTATTATTATTATTATTATCATGACCTGCTTTAATAAGTGTTCTTAGGATTGTAGTTTCCGTCATTCTTGTGGAAGTCTCGTTGAATCCTCAAAGTGGTTGATTAAGGATGGTCACTTAGAAATCTCAGTCACAGAGACCTAATGCCTCACCAAACTACAAATGCCAGGATTATACAGGATGTTGTCATGGCATCTGAAATGGAATATAGTCATATATTTGTATGATGTGAATAGGCTTCAGTTGCCCTCTACTGGAATGTGGCCTCATGCTTAACATTCCACCATTCATTCATTCATTATGATTGTACTGAATGATGTGACCCACTGGGAGGGTTCAAAAGGAGGTTATATACCAGGATTGGGACTGTACATAACACATTGTCATCGAAAAATGGAGTAATGTATTTCCTCCAAGGAGAACGATTCTGATTTAAAACAAAGTATACTTTGGTGCTGGAGCCACCGGTGGCGTGGATGCCCCGGTGGCGCAGTGGGTTAAAGCACTGAGCTGCTGAGCTTGTTGATCGAAAGGTCGCAGGTTCGATTCCGGGGAGCAGAGTGAGCTTCCGCTGTCAGCCCTAGCTTCTGCCAATCTAGCAGTTCGAAAACATGCAAATGTGAGTAGATCAATAGGTACCGCTCCGGCGGGAAGGTAACGGTGCTCCATGCAGTCATGCCGGCCACATGACCTTGGAGGTGTCTACGGACAACGCTGGCTCTTCGGCTTAGAAATTGAGATGAGCACCACACCCCAGAGTCAGACATGACTGGACTTAATGTCAGGGGACTACCTACCTACCTACCTACCTACCTATACTTTGGTGCATATCGTTTGCGCCAAACTGCTTCTACACCTTCTTCCTCCTCTCTTCTTTTGCAGAGCTATGATTCCCCTAAAAAGGTGGGTGGAACCCACAGTAAGTCAAGATGTGGGAAATAGCTAGCTAGACATCTTTGGAGATGTCTGGAATGAAACCCAGAGTGAATTCATTGTACCCTTGACAAGGGAGTCCAAAACACCTGGAGGGCCAAAGTTTGCCTATGCCTGATCTACACTGTTGAATTAATGCAATTTGACATCTTGGTTCAGTGCCATGGAATCCTGACATCTATCATTTGGTAAGGTAAAAACCTTGCCAAACTACAAGTTCTATTATTTCATAGCACTGAGCCATTGCACTTAAACTGATGTCAAGTCTACAATGCAGGTGCATCAATAGAGTCATTGGTTCAACCATAGAATCATGGAATGTTAGGGTTGGAAGGGGCAGTAGTGTCCTTCTGCTATTCAGGATCAACAGTGAGAAGTATCCATCCAGCATCTATATAAGGAACTCCAAAGAAGCCATCTATTGCCTTGTCAACCAGCTCTTACTAACAGGAAATTCTTCCTAATATTTGAGAATCTCTAGTAAACTGAACTAATTGAACCATTTTTTCATCTCTGAAGCAGCTGACAACAAGCTTGTTCCATCATCTACATGACATCTTTTCAAATATTAAAACATGGCTATCATATCACCTCTCTCAGTCTCTCTTCTCCAAGCTAAGCATATAAAGCTTCCTGAGCCATTCCTTAAAGAGCTTGTTTTTCGCGCCTTGACCATCTTGGCCAACTTTCCCTGGACTCCTTGCTGCATTGTGGTGCCCAAGACTGGACACAGCATTAGAGTCAAATGATAGATTACAAGGATTGCCTCAGCCATATGTCATAAATCCAGATGTTCTACCCTTTCAAGACTGGAAAAGATCCTTAAAGTCAGATGTAGGGACCTTCCAAAGGCCTAGGGATAATTTTCTTGGTGGGTTTCATAGACTCTACAAATCCTTTGATATCTTAAGGGCTAAGATATAGGAAATCTACAGTTCTAGGAGACTTATAGTATCTTCGTGAAAACAATCGCTCCTTGATCAGAAAAAAATGAAGATTTGTTTCCTCACTCCAGGAGGCCATTGAGGGGAATGCTTCATAAGAACAGCCTTGGGACCATATGTGCTCCCAAGGGACCATATGTCTCTGAATTAGAGGGCAAATGATCTGAACCATTGGAAGGCAACTTCATCTTACTGTCTATCTTTGTCTGATCAGCACAGCACTGCACATTGTCAATCAGTGTTGTTTGCACCAGTTGAATTGCTTTCTCAAGCTCAATTGTTTGACTCCACCTCTTCCTGGAGGAGGGGAGTGCTTCCCTTTTTTCATTCTGCCATCAAAGTTTCTATCAGATGGACGTGAGTAAGAGACTTGGCTCTAAAAGCCCCTGCTTAAATTACCTCTCAGCACCAATTCTAAGGTTTTTTACCCTTGGGACTCATGCTTTATGTACATATTGTCCTGGACAACATTGAGGAGACCCAAGAGCCTTCAAACCGGTTCTTTTGGCACCAGAGGAGGTTCTTGTCCCTTCAACATAGGCCATTGGGCTGGGGTTGTGTTTATTCCGATATTCACAGCCATTGAGGAAAGAGGAAACAGGAAAAGCTTCTCAGCTGCAAACTCCATTGGGAATTCTGGTATACATGGGGATTCTGGTGTACATGCTAGGGAGTGCCAATACACATCCTTGCAGTTCACTGGGTGGGTACTGCCATGCCATAAGTAAATATGAATAAAATTATGCAATGTACACCACAGTAGAACAAGATATGTTCCCAAGAATTGCAATTCAGCCTCTTTGTATGAAGGTAAACATGACTAATCTTTTCCCACCCAGATGGTAATAGTGGATCAAACTCCAGTGGGCCTTTGGCCATCATCCTTTGACACAGTGCCCTCCCTTGAGACTAGCAGAAGAGATGTAGTGTGCCTATCTGAGGTTATTAGGTACAAGGAATTGATCACCCACCTGAGTGACTTCTCAGCCTCCCAGGATAATTGCATCCCATTACCAATAAAAGCTTTGATCATGTATCCAGAGTGAGGCACAAGTACCTTGTAGGATGTTGAGTTGCCCAAATGGATGAAATTGGGAGCGATGCCTTTCTTCTTCAAGATATTATAAAAACTGCACAAGCAAACGTTAACAAGGAAAAACCTGAGAGGAACAGTGTCAAAGTGCTTATTCTGGTTTCTAGCATCCCAGCTTTGTTAGAAGAAGAAAAAACAGGCAACACTGCTAAGAAAATAAGGAATGTATTGCAGGATCAGATAGAGGAGGAGTCTAGTAGTGTCATTGTCAGTGGGGCAGCAAATACATTGTGGTTTCTTGGAGCCCACCCAGACACGCACATATTCATTTTTACCAGCGTCCAAATGATGATACTGGTAAAAATGAATCAATCCGGAATAACCTTGATTATTCTGAATTAATTAAATACCCCATTAGATCCAAGCCTTCCTGACAGGCCTGGGTCTAATGGGGTATTGGGCCTGTGGGGACTCAACCCTAGGTAGTTCCAGGGCCCTCCCAGAGCTACCCGGAGGTCAGTCCTCCTTTGCCATCCCGAACATTTTGTGCTCATGGAGGTCCAGGATGGCACCCAACACCTCTCCACAGTCCCCAAAACAACTCTACAAACATTAAAAAACAAACTTGGCCAACATTATGGTGCTCCTTGCATCCTCCTGGCATGTAGAAATGATATGCCAGGAGAATGGGGTGGAGGAGGGTGGGAGAAGTGATTTTTCACTTCCTCAGCCCCCCCCCCCCCTCAATCTCCTGGAATGTCATTTCTACATGGCAAGAAGAGTTAAAGAGATCCATAATGGCAGCCAGGTAAGTTTTTTTTAATGTTTTAAGAGTCATTTTGGTGGGGCTCCTGGCTCCATGCCATTTTTGTAGTTACCAGATTGGCATATAACCACCCTCCCCAGGAAAGCCTGTTTTTTTGGGGGGGGGGGGGAGTGGGGATAGGAATCTACACCAAAGCAGGTTTCTTAAACCCACTTTGGCACAAATTTTAGTGCTATCTGGAAGTGCCACAAAATTCTAGAATTTTAATAGTGCTGTCCAAGGTTCTGAAGAGGTAGACACTCTATGCAACCCCTTTAAAGTTCAGACAAAAACTCAAGGTGGGCTCTCTACTCCACTGACATGGGAATCACCAACAATGATTAGCCAGAAGAAGGTCCTAAGGTGGTAACCTTGCAATTAATAGGTCTTGGGAACTAGAAATTAGCTCATGACACTTAAAACTTATACTGCCTTTTTATAATCTTCTTGATCATCAGTTCCATATATAGAACTACTGCTTTATTTATTTATTTATTTATTTATTTATTTATTACATTTATATGCCGCCCATCTCACCCTGAAGGGGACTCAGAGCAGCTTACAAGTAATATACAATACAATAAATAAAATAAATACAATATATTCCTGGACCCCTTTCTTTACTCTGGTCCCAGAGCAGCAGTTGGTGTTGGCAGGAAGGGCTCCCAACTGATGACACTGAAGACAAGATGGCACTGTCTGCACCCAAGCGGGATAGATGCGGGGAATGCCATGGATGTAGCGTACCTGGATTTCAGTAAAGCTTTCGACAAGGTCCCCCATTACCTTCTGGCAAACAAACTAGTCCAATGTGGGTTAGGCAAAACTATGGTGAGGTGGATTAAGAATTGGTTAAATGGACGAACCCAGAGGGTGCTCACCAATGCTTCCTCTTCATCCTGGAAGGAAGTGATGAGTGGAGTGCCATCAACAGGGTTCTGTCCTGGACCCAGTCTTGTTCAACATCTTTATTAATGCCTTAGATGAAGGGCTAGAAGGCATGATCAACAAGTTTGCAGATGACACCAAATTGGGAGGGATAGCCAATACTCCAGAGGACAGGAGCAGAATTCAAAACGATCTTGACAGATTAGAGAGATGGGCCAAAACTAACAAAATGAAGTTCAACAGTGACAAATGCAAGATACTCCACTTTGGCAGGAAAAACGAAATGCAAAGATACAGAATGGGGGACAATGCCTGGCTCGAGAGCAGTACGTGTGAAAAAGATCTTGGAGTCCTCATGGACAGCAAGTTAAACATGAGCCAACAATGTCATGTGGCAGCAAAGAAAGCCAATGGAATTTTGGGCTTCATCAATAGGAGCATAGTGTCTAGATCTAGGGAAGTAATGCTTCTGCTTTGGTTAGACCACACCTGGAATATTGTGTCCAATTCTGGGCACCACAACTGAAGAGAGATATTGACAAGCTGGAATATGTCCAGAGGAGAGTGACTAAAATGATCAAGGGTCTGGAGAACAAGTCCTTTGAGGAGCGGCTTAAGGAGCTGGGCATGTTTAGCCTGAAGAAGAGAAGGCTGAGAGAAGATATGATAGCCATGTATAAATATGTGAAAGGAAACCACAGGGAGGAGGGAGCAAGCTTGTTTTCTGCTTCCCTGGAGACTAGGACACGAAACAATGGCTTCAAAGTACAAGAAAGGAGATTCCATCTGAACATGAGGAAGAACTTCCTGACTGTGAGAGCCATTCAGCAGTGGAACTCTCTGCCCGGAGTGTGGTGGACGCTCCTTCTTTGGAAGCTTTTAAACAGAGGCCGGATGGCCATCTGTCAGGCGTGATTTGAATGCAATATTACTGCTTCTTGGCAAGGGGTTGTACTGGATGGCCCATGAGGTCTCTTCCAACTCTTTGATTCTATGATTCTATAAGTGCATCTCTTCTAGAGTTGAAACAGGTAAGAAGCCTCCTTAAAGCATGCGCCTTCTTGTAGCTTAGCACCTCTCCACTAGAGTAAAACACCTTAAAGGCCTAAAATCATGGGAAGGGGAGCCTGGGGACCCCCCCCCCCCATAATAGGCTGATAGAAAATTGATCTTTTGGCACCCCAGACTGAAAACAGATATCTGCCCTTCCAATTTCAGGAGGCTCCCAAAAAATGGACCCGGCCCCCCACTGAAAGCCAGGACATGAAATGGCTCAAGCTTTATCCTGAATGCACAAGCTTACTTTCTATGGTAACTCTGCAAGAACGTGACAGTACAAATAATACATGGCCTTCATGCAGTGCTGCAAAGCATTCAAAATACAACCCAGGTGTATTATTTGCCATATCCTATAATGTTGGTATGACAAACAGGTGCATTCCGTCCATCGTAACTCACATGGTCAGTGGTAAAGAATAATAGGCATTGCCATCCAAACAGCATTGGGAAGCCTGCACTTTCCCCATCCAACAATATTTTTTTTTGTTATTCCTATGATAAGAAGCAGTTGACTAGCTACTGCATGATTCAGTAAGACAATTCCTAACCTGTTTATGGTGGCTGGTTAAAAAAGAAAGAAAGAGAGAGAGAAAAAGGAAGAAAGAAAGAGAAACACTGTTGTTTGGATCTATGAGAAATGAGTATAGATTTCTTTCCAAGAGATACTGTCAGTTCTAGCAGGTCTAAAATTAGACCAACCAGGTAGGGATTTTGTGCGGTCCCTCGAGCCCACCTGTCAGGCTGCTGGAAACAAGACTTGTACATTTTAATACTCTGCCAGCACACATTGTCCAAGTGAACGAGGCAGGCAGGAGGAGTGGAGTGGAGTCCCACATGACGTCCCTTTCTGGCGCCCGGTTGTGTGATTCCAGGTGCACATCTTTTATTTTATTTTTCGGAAACAGACCTTGCTGTGTGGAAGCGAAGGTGTGGAGATCGCATTATGGGCTGCAATCTGATGCACATCGATGCTGTTTAAATTCCCATTTGTTCATATTTGGCTGGGTTTCCCCTGAAAGCAAATAAAAGAACCTTGAGCTGCAATGTTCTGCTTTAACCAGCCAAGATATCCCTCCATTGCTTGGCAGAAGAGTTTCAGAAGTAACTTTGGAAAAAGTAATTACAGACAGTCCTCCAAATCTAGCTAATCTGTATCCATGGATTCAATCATCCATGTCCTGATTTTTTTTAAAAAAAATCCAAACAGTAAATTTATTTATTTATTTATTTACAACATTTAGATGCCGCCCTTCTCACCCCAAAGGGGACTAAGAGCGGCTTGCCAGTAAAAAGTAAATACAATATATTATATTATTATCATAGCACAATATTAATATTATATATTACATTGTACTATAACATTATACTGTAATATTATTAGTAATATTACATTTAATATAAAATATATAATTATAATATTATATTAGTCGTAGTAGTATATTGTATTGTTGTTGTTCATTCATTCAGTCGTCTCTGACTCTTCGTGACCTCATGGACCAGCCCACGCCCGAGCTCCCTGTCGGCCGTCACCACCCCCAGCTCCTTCGAGGTCAGTCCAGTCACTTCAAGGATGCCATCCATCCATCTTGCCCTTGGTCGGCCCCTCTTCCCCAGCATAATTGTCTTCTCTAGGCTTTTCTGTCTCCTCATGATGTGGTACTTCAACTTTGTCTCTAGTATCCTTCCTTCCAGTGAGCAGTCGGGCTTTATTTCCTGGAGGATGGACTGGTTGGATCTTCTCGCAGTCCAAGGCACTCTCAGAAGTTTCCTCCAACACCACAGTTCAAAAGCATCGATCTTCCTTCGCACAGCCTTCCCTAAGGTCCAGCTCTCACATCCGTAGGTGACTACAGGGAATACCATGGCTTTGACTAGGCGGATCTTTGTTGCCAGTGTGATGTCTCTACTCTTTACTATTTTATCGAGACTGGACATTGCTCTCCTCCCAAGAAGGAAGCGTCTTCTGATTTCCTGGCCACAGTCTGCATCTGTGGTAATCTTTGCACCTAGAAATACAAAGTCTGTCACGGCCTCCACATTTTCTCCCTCTATTTTCCAGTTGTCAATCATTCTTTTTGCCATAATCTTGGTTTTTTTTTTATGTTTAGCTGCAACCCTGCTTTTGCGCTTTCTTCTTTCACCTTGATTAGAAGGCTCCTCAGCTCCTTCTCGCTTTTGGCCATCAGAGTGGTATCATCTGCATATCTGAGGTTGTTAATGTTTCTTCCAGCAATTTTCACCATTGTATTACATTATAATATTATCAGTATTATAGGTATATACAATATATTATACTAATTATATTATATTATATTATTATATTATATTATATTATATTATATTATATTATATTATATTATATTATATTATATTGTAAGCACAGTGCAGGAACCGCTTTCATGATTTCCCCCTTTTGTATAAGGGATTCCATTTGATTGCATCATTGTTTACATTGGTATTTAACATCCATGCATTTTGGTATCCATGGAACCAAAATGCAGAAGATACCAAGGATCTAGTATAGTTCAATGATAAACCCATACATTTTATACAGTTGTAGAATTGTTTGTGTTATCCCCATGGACAACAAGTTAAACATGAGCCAACAATGTGATGCGGCAGCTTAAAAAGCCACTGGGATTTTGACCTGCATCAACAGGAGTCTAGTGTCTAGATCCAGGGAAGTCATGCTTTCCCTCTCTTCCGCCTTGGTCAGACCACACTTGGAGTCACACTGTATCCAATTATGGGCATTGCAATTGAAGGGAGATGTTGACAAGCTGGAATGTGTCCAGAGAAGGGCCATAAAAATGATCAAGGGTATGGAGAACAAACCCTATGAGGAGCAGCTTTAAGAGCTGGGCATGTTTACCCTTCAGAAGAGAAGGCCGAGAGGAGACATGATGACGGCCATGTATCAAGATATGAGGGGAAGTCATAGGCAGGTGGGAGCAAGCTTGTTTTCTGCTGCCCTGGAGACTAGGACGCGGAGCAATGGCTTCAAATTGCAGGAAAGGGGATTCCACCTAAACACAAGGAAGAACTTCCTGACTGTGAGAGAGAGCTGTTCAGTAGTGGAACTCTCTCTCTCTGCTCCGGAGTGTGGTGATGGCTCCTTCTTTGGAGGCTTTTAAACAGAGGCTGGATGGCCATCTGTCAGGAGTGATATTCCCACTATTCATATGCCCAAATGTGAATATTGCTGGGGTTGGGGGGGTGATTGATTTTGTCATTTGGGAAGTGTAGTTGCTGGGATTTATAGTTCACCTACAATCAAAGAGCATTTTGAACTCCGCCAATGATGGAATTGAGCCAAACTTGGCACACAGAACTCCCACGACCCAACAGAAAATACTGGAAGGGTTTGGTGGGCATTGACCTTGGGTTTTGGAGTTATAGTTCACCTATGTCCAGAGAGCACTGTGGACTCAAACAATGATGGATCTGGAGCAAATTTGGCACGGATACTCAATATGCCCAAATCTGAACACTGGTGGAGTTTGGGGAAAATAGACCTTGACATTTGGAGTTGTAGTTGCTAGGATTTATAGTTCACCTACAATCAAAGAGCATTCTGAACCCAAAAGGAGGGCTTTTGGTGGGAGGAAGAGAAGGACAGGTGGAGAGATCTTCAGCCTGCAGTGGTTCTCAACCTGGGGTCCCCAGATGTTTTTGGCCTTCAACTCCCACAAATCCTAACAGCTGATAAACTGGCTGGGATTTTTGGGAGTGGTAGGCCAAAAACATCTGGGGACCCCAGGTTGAGAACCACTCGTCTAAGGGGTTCCTAAGACCATCAGAAATATGTATTTTCTGATGGCCTTTGGGGGTTTTTTTGTCGTGTCAGGAGCGACCTGAGAAACTGCAAGTCGCTTCTGGTGTGAGAGAATTGGGCATCTGCAAGGACGTTGCCTAGGGGACGCCTGGATGATTTGATGTTTTATCATCCTTGTGGGAGGCTTCTCTCATGTCCCTGCATGAGGAGCTGGAGCTGATAAAAATGGCCTTTGGTGACCCCTCTGAAACCCCCTCACAACACTCCCAGGGTTACTGACCCCCAGGTTGAGAAACAATGATGTAGAGGGTTTGAGTGTTTGGTTCTTAAGAGTTTGAGCTAATTCTTGCATAGTATAGCAAGCTAGGTAAAGGGTAAGGTAAAGGTTTTCCCCTGATATGAAGTCCAATCGTGTCCGACTCTGGGGTATGGTGCTCATCTCCATTTCTAAGCCGAAGAGCCGGCGTTGTCTGTAGACACCTCCAAGGTCATGCGGTCGGCATGACTTCATGGAGTGCTGTTACCTTCCCACCGGAGTGGTACCTATTGATCTACTCACATTTGCATGTTTTCGAACTGCTAGGTTGGCAGAAGCTGGAACTGATAGCGGAAGCTCACACCGCTCCCTGGATTCGAACCTGCGACCTTCCAGTCAACAAGCTTGTATAGCAAGATTCCAGTGTTAAATTGGGATTGTCACTACTTCTTGCTTGTGGCATGCTTCTCAATTGTTACTGGTACAAGGGGTCCATTCAATAGGTTGAACTTACTGAATATGACTGGTTCAGAGAGATGGCAATGACCAATTTCTTAATGCATTCAACAGGAAGAATTCTTGACTGTAGAAGGAAGCGAAGCAGATGGTGCTGACCCTTCCTAGTTGCCGGGTGGGAAACAAAAATTGTCAACCTCGGTCTAAATAAATTATTTCAGAATCTCACAAGTTATTTTCCCCTCCTTCCTTGCCTCCAAGATTTCCCATTCTTCCTCCTTGCTTTCGGTTTCCCTTATATGAACACTCAAGGTGTGAGACCACCAGAGGTGTTACATGAATACATAAATAATGTTGGTGCCGCTCTTTGAAGATGAAAGGTGTTATATGGCTGCCTTTGCGTTATCCCAGTTTCCGAGCTCTGAAATGTTTGATGTGATTATGTGTGCACATAATATTTAATGGTAATTCAATATGCAAATTCGGAACGTTATTTACATTTCTTCCAGGCAAGCTTAATTTCCAGTTATCAGAGAGAGAGAAAAAATCTTTTGCACAAATAAGGTATCGCTTATTCCAAAGGTCCCTTAAGGCTACCGGGGACCATAATCTCCCGAGAGGTTTTTTCTAAGCTGTCCGTAAGACGACAGGCGGGTCTAGTTGGTGGCATTATTATGGATTACTGATGAAACAATGACACATAATATGTCCATCAAAACTAGACCTTTGGTGCGGGATTGGTAGTTTCATGCATTTTTAAATGAAGATGCACATACCAGAGATCCCATCTTCATCCCTTTGCAAGCTTCAAGCCTATTCACACAAGCCACTGGAATCCTAAATCTCTCCAAGCTCTTTTTGACTAGTTAGTCAATTCCTTTAGAATTAATACCTTCCATAGTTACCGTATCAAGCTGTCACCAGCTTATTTTTTTGCTGCAATGACCAGTGCTGGAAAAGTACTCTATGCCAATCGGATCTTTCTGAAATTTATCTAGGGCAGAAAAAGCGAGCTGTGTAGACTATAAAGTAATAAATGGGTTCAAGAGATAGTTATTTTAGAATATCATTGTTTCCTTGAGTCCCCACTCCCATCTTAATGCCACAATGGCCACACAAGGCGTTTTCAGACTTTCTTTGCCAGGCACAACATGGAGCCTACTTGTTGACCGTCATCTGCAGTGACAACAGCCTCTATGATGGGGATGATTAGGAAATTGAGGAGAGAGATGAGGGGGATGTTGTTGTTGTTGTTCATTCGTTCAGTCGTCTCCGACTCTTCGTGACCCCATGGACCAGCCCATGCCAGAGCTCCCTGTCAGCCGTCACCACCCCCAGCTCCTTCAAGGTCAGTCCAGTCACTTCATCCATCTTGCCCTTGGTCGGCCCCTCTTCCTTTTTCCTTCCACTTTCCCCAGCATAATTGTCTTCTCTAGGCTTTGCTGTCTCCTCATGATGTGGCCAAAGTACTTCAACTTTGTCTCTAGTATCCTTCCCTCCAATGAGCAGTCGGGCTTTATTTCCTGGAGGATGGACTGGTTGGATCTTCTCGCAGTCCAAGGCACTCTCAGAACTTTCCTCCAACACCATCGCTCAAAAGCATCGATCTTCCTTCGCTCAGCCTCCCCTATGGTCCAGCTCTCACATCCGTGGTGACTATGGCGAATAGCATTGATTTAAATATGTGGATCTTTGTTGCCAGTGTGATGTCTCTACTCTTCACTATTTTATCAAGATTGGACATTGCTCTCCTCCCAAGAAGTAAGCATCTCCTGATTTCCTGGCTGCATTCTGCATCTGCAGTAATCTTTGCACTTGGAAATACAAAGTCTTGTCATGGCCTCCACGTTTTCTCCCTCTGTTTCCTAGTTGTCAATCATTCTTGTTACCATAATCTTGGGTTTTTTTGATGTTTAACTGCAATCCAGCTTTTGCGTTTTCTTGTTTCACCTTGATTAGAAGTCTCCTCCACTGTCCCATAAGCTCCATTTTACCCCAGGGGGAGGCTTCACAACACATATTGTTAAATTTCCAGCACTTTTAGCTCCAAGTCATATTAAATACTAATTTGATAGGTTCTCTTGAAACTGGTATTTTGGGGAAATTTTTTTTAGACTTAGACAATCCGTTTCTCAGGTTTCATGCTAATCACAACATCTTCTCTCTTTGCCTCCATTCGTATCTATTTTGAGCACAAGGTGACCAGTGTACCATTGTGCATCCATGTTTATCTCTCACATTATATGCCATACGGAATAAACCAGACCATCGGGTGAGTGACCAGGAGGTCTCATCCATCCCCACAGGTACTATGTTGCCAAGGCATTGCTCCAGTGCCCATCTGTTCTGCATATCACGTGGCCTGCAAAACAATTTTTGAGTTGCGTAGAGGATCTTTCAGTTTTGATGTTTTCTGAACATCCTCGTTGTGCAGTCTGTGCTTTTTCTCTGTTTGGAGAGACATCCCAAAAAGCTGTATTTCGAGAGAGGCATTCATGACCCCTTGTTCCGAGAGAGCCTTTCCCATTGCCCATGTTTCTGCACCATCCCATAAGGCAGGAAGCACGGTCGAGTTGAACAATTGAGCTTGTAGAGATGTACTTCTGGTTGAGTCCACAGCAGTTTTGATAGAATTGTAAGCGACCCATTCTGCTTTCCTGCATCTGTTCAACTCCATAGAATCATAGAGTTGGAAGAGACCTCATGGGCCATCCAGTCCAACCCCCTGCCAAGAAGCAGGAAAATTGCATTCAAAGCACCCCCAATAATAATCATTGCATTTTGTACCACAAATGAGTTATTCAAGACACTAAAACTTATTCACCGCATAACAAAATTGTTCTTTAAACCCAAAATGCATTCGCTACCCAAAGGTTCAAGAGAACCTATCAAGAGAACTCTTGTCGCCATCATCGTCAGCATCATTCCTGAATATTTTCCTTCCTTTTGCGAAAAAAGAAAATTATTGTATTGTCAAAGGTTTTCATCGCTGGCTTGTTGTGAGTTTGGCCATGTTCCAGAAGCATTCTCTCCTGACGTTTTGCCCACATCTATGGCAAGCATTCTCAAAGGTTGCGAGGTCTGTTGGAAACTAGGAAAATGGGGTTTATATATCTGTGGAATGTCCAGGGTGGGAGAAAGAACTCCTGTCTGTTGGAGGTAGGTGTGAATGTTTCAATTGGCCACCTTGATTAGCATTTAATATCCGAACAGTTTCAAGATCTGGCTTCTTACTGTCTGGGGGAATCCTTCATTGGGAGGTGATTAGCTGACAAAATACAAGTTGCAAATTGTTATCCAAACAGAACTATATTAACATAAATCATGTAAATACAATGCATATAAACCACGCAAAGAAATTACAAGTCTGAGTGCTACTTGGTAATCTTGTAGTCCTTGAAACAGTAATCTGTCTTCAAAATGCAGTCCAAATAAAGTCCAAATAGTTCAAATTGCTGTCCAATTCAAAATATTATCCAAGAAGGGGAAGTCCCCCGAAACAAGGCAACCTCAACCCGGGGATCCTTGTCGCATTATAATTTGGATAATATTTTGAACTGGACAGCAAGCATAAAATTTGGATAATATTTTGAATTGGACAGCAATTTGAACTATTTGGATTTTATTTGGACTGCATTTTGAAGACAATTTACTTTTTCAAGGACTACGAGATAACCAAGTAGCACTCAGACTTGTAATTTCTTTGTGTGGTTTATATGCAGTGTATTTACATGGTTTATGTTAACATAGTTCTGTTTGGATAACAATTTGCAACTTGTATTTTGTCATTGTTACAGATATCTGTGTTTCTTTGATGAGGTGATTAGCTGACCCTGATTGTTTCTTGCCTGGAATTCCTCTGTTTTTTTTTTAGTGTTATTCCTTATTTACTGTTATAATTTTAGAGGTTTTTTAAATACTGGTTGCCAGATTTTGTTCATTTTCATGCTTTCTTCCTTTCTATTGAAATTGTCCACATGTTTGCAAACAAAATGAACAAAATCTGAGTTTAAAGAACAGCTTTGTGGTGCGGTGAATAAGCATTAGCATCTTGGATAACTATTTTGTAGTACAAAATGCAATGATTATTATTACTGAAGGAAAGGAGAGGTGATTATTCAAGGAGATGGTTGTTATCTGTATTGTCGAAGGCTTTCACTGGAATCACTGGGTTGAATCACTAACTCCGGCAGACAAGAGTCCTTTGTCTTACCCTGGTCTTTCCACAGATATATAAGCCCATTTTCCTAGTTCCAACAGACCTCACTACTAGGCCTGGGTAACAACGCAAAAATTTGGTTTTGTAATCGTTTTGTAATTGGGGTGTTTTTTTTGTTTCGTTATTTAAAATAATTACAAAATTTTCCAAAAAAAAGTTCGGTATTTACGAAATTTCATAAATATTTACAAAACATTTTGTAAAGATGGCGCCCTTTTTTTTCAATATTTTTAAAATATTTTTTAAACTTAATTATTAATTTAGTAGAATAGGGAGGAGAAATATTAAAATTATTATTATTAAATTTAAATTATTATTAAGGAGGGAAGGCAGGCACTCACTCTGGCGGGCCCTCTCGCTCGCTCGCCGCTCGCTCGCCCCTCTCGCTCGCCGCTTGTGGGGTTCAGAACGCTCTTTGATTGCAGGTGAACCATAAATCCCCGTAACTAAAACTCCCAAATGTCAAGGTCTATTTCCCGCAAACTCCATCTGTGTTCATGTTCATATTTGGGTGTATATTGAGTGCTTTTGCCAAGTGTGGTCCAGATCCATCATTGTTTGAGTCCCTCTCGCTCTCCGCTCACTCGCCCCTCTCGCTCTCCGCTCGCCCGCCCCTCTCGCTCTCCGCTCACTCGCCCCTCTCGCTCGCCGCTCACTCGCCCCTCTTGCTCTCCGCTCTCTTGCCCCTCTCGCTCTCCGCTCTCTCGCCCCTCTCGCTCTCCGCTCTCTCGCCCCTCTCGCTCGCCGCTCACTCGCCCCTCTCGCTCTCCGCTCTCTCGCCCCTCTCGCTCGGCTCGCCGCTCTCTCGCCCCTCTCGCTCTCCGCTCTCTCGCCCCTCTCGCTCGGCTCGCCGCTCTCTCGCCCCTCTCGCTCTCCGCTCTCTCGCCCCTCTCGCTCGCCACTCTCTCGCCCCTCTCGCTCGGCTCGCCGCTCCCTCTCCCCTCTCGCTCTCCGCTCGCTCACCCCTCTCGCTGGCCAAGTGTGGTCCAGATCCATCATTGTTTGAGTCTGTAGTGGTCTCTGGATGTAGGTGAACTACAACTCCAAAACTGAAGGTCAATGGCCCACCAAGCCCTTCCCTGACAGATGGCCATCCAGCCTCTGTTTCAAAGAGTCTCCACCGCACTCCCTCTGGGGCAGAGAGTTTTACAGCTGAATGGCTCTCACCGTCGCTGCTCGCTCGCCCCTCTCGCTCGCCCTCTCCCTCGCTTGCTCAGCCGGCAGAGCTCCCAGCAAGCATCGGCAGGCGGCCATCTTACGTATTTTCGAAATGGACGGAAATACAAAATTTTTTGGCGCCTGCCGTTTCAATATTTAAAAACACTTCCAGGTTTAAAAAAAGTTTTGTTATCGTTTCGTAATTCAAAAAATAACGAATTTTTAACTAATTAACGAATTAACGAAACGAATAGCCCAGCCCTACTCACTACCTCTGAGGATGCTTGCCATAGATGCAGGCAAAATGTCAGGAGAGATTGCCTCTAGAACATGGCCATATAGCCTGAAAAACCTACAACAACCCATGGCCATATAGCCTGAAAAAACCTACCAACCCATGGTTGTTATCCTTTTGAACAACGATATGAATCGCAAAAATATATGGATGGCATGTAGAAACGATTTGGTGTGCGAATCCCACAATTGGTGTGCTTGTAAGACTATGGGTCCCAGTTTGGGAGTCTAGTTCCTGACCAACTGAGAAGACATTGCCTTCCTTTCACTCTTGGGAAGATGTGAAATGTCAGCATCTCCTGTCACCTTGCTTGTCACTTCTTGTCCCACGAAGGAAGGTGAAATCCGCCTGTGTGTCTTCCCGCTGATTGTCATAAAACCTCATAAACACTCGACTCTCCATAAATGGTATCAGCCCAATTAAAGCCCTCTTTACTAACCCTGATCATTTTGAGGCAGAAAATATTGATTTATCCACCTATGGACAGTGCATAGAAACATCTCTTAATGAGAACGATGGCGACCCCGCGAACTTTGCTCTTTAACCCTGTAATATACTCTCTCAATTTCCTGTTAAGTGGTCGAGTGGCGCATCAGCAGAGATGGAAAGACATGCCGATTCTTTAATGTTGACACTGCCATGCTCAAAAGGAATCTCAAATCTTCATTTTAATGGGAGGTGAATGGAGAGGTCACTTTTATGCTGGGCTTTCAGCTTGTTTGACAAGGCTTCTCTTAATAAGTGAACCGTTGTTGGGGTACGTTGTCCGTCAAATGCCACAGCCACTTAAACAGGATCACCACCAAACTCAAAACAATCACTTAGCATGCCAGGCCCTGAGATATTTCATCTCCACAACCTGCTCCAAAGGTCCGTGGCAGGAATTGACACCAAGACCCTTTCCCCACCTTTTGCTTTTGGGGGAAAGCCAAATTGGGAAACCCTAAGCCAACCTCTGCTGAAACCAAAGAGGAGGCGTGCATATTTTTTTTCCCCACCGCGCAGCAATGACAAAGCCATTACGGCTTGCAATAGCATCTACAACCTGAAAACGGAGCCTATTCTACCGAGCTGGAACACTTTCTGCACAAATTAATCGTCCTTTGAATAGTGGTAAACATTACGAGACTGATAGAGGCGATTTGGAAGATGTTTTGCAAATCCAGTTGGGAAGATTCTGAGAGCGGATCTACACAGTTCCTATGGATAAATGCCCACCAGAGAATCGGGATAAACAGCTTTTAATTTTCATGCCTTTTTGGTTTTATTGTTGTAAATAGAGCCGCTTGCAGGACTCATAACAACGCCTGGCTCCGTCGAGTCAATTATGCCACTGACATTTTGCATGGGCTTCCTTTTGCATCATCAATATGCCTTACATCTGATGAAATTAAATGGCACTGCAGCCTTGCCATATGCTGTGTCTCAGAAAGCTTTAAAGTCCAAGGAACATATAGGAGTAGTATAGATTTCGGTTCAAAATACTCAGGTAAATATTGTGCTCAGCAATGTATATCAAAGAGCCAGAAGCTTTGGATGAAAGATTCATGCAACTGGGTATGCTTTTCAAATGGACATGAAAGACGATACAGAAATATATTTGATGGACAACACCTCATCGCATCTGTCTTAAAAGTATTGCATTTCTCCAACACCACAATTCAAAAGTATCTCTCTTCCTTTGCTCAGCCTTCCTTATGGTCCAGCTCTCACATCCATAGGTTACTACGAGGAATACCATTGCTTTAACTACGTGGATCTTTGTTGTCAGTGTGATGTCTCTACTCTTCACTATTTTATCAAGATTGGACATTGCTCTCCTCCCAAGAAGGAAACATCTTCTGATTTCCTGGCTGCAGTCTGCATCTGCAGTAATCTTAGAAATACAAAGTCTGTCACAGCCTCCATGTTTTCTCCCTCTATTTCCCAGTTGTCAATCATTCTTGTTGCCATAATCTTGGGTTTTTTTGATGTTTAACTGCAATCCAGCTTTTGCGTTTTCTTGTTTCACCTTGATTAGAAGTCTCCTCCACTGTCCCATAAGCTCCATTTTACCCCAGGGGGAAGCTTTACAACACATATTGTTACATTTCCAGCACTTTTAGCTCCAAGTCATATTAAATACTAATTTGATAGGTTCTCTTGAAACTGATCTTTTAGGGTATTTTTTTAGACTTAGACAATCCGTTTCTCAGCTTTCATGCTAATCACAACATCTTCGCTCTTTGCCTCCATTCGTATCTATTTTGAGCACAAGGTGACCAGTGTACCATTGTGCATCCATGTTTATCTCTTACATTATATGCCATACGGAATAAATCAGACCATCGGGTGGGAGGATGACCAGGAGGTCTCATACATCCCCACAGGTACTATGTTGCCATGGCATTGCTCCAGCGCCCATCTGTTCTGCATATCACATGGCCTACAAAGCAATTTTTGAGTTGTGTAGAGGATCTTTCAGTTTTGATATTTTCCAAACATCCTCATTGTGTAGTCTGTGCTCTTTCTCTGTATGGAGAGACATCCCAATAAGCTGTATTTCGAGAGAGACATTCATGACCCCTTGTCCTGAAAGAGCCTTTGCCATTGCCCATGTTTCTGCACCATCCCATAAGGCAGGAAGCATGGTCGAGTTGAACAATTGAGCTTGTAGAGATGTACTTCTGGTTGAGTCCACAGCAGTTTTGATAGAATTGTAAGCAACCCATTCTGCTTTCCTGCATCTGTTCAACTCCATAGAATCATAGAGTTGGAAGAGTCCTCATGGGCCATCTAGTCCAACCCCCTGCCAAGAAGCAGGAATATTGCATTCAAACCAGCCCTTCAGTTCATTCCTTCATGTCAACAGTCTTCCAAGGTTGATGTATTCTTCTACATTTTCATGGTCGATGGCATCTACTGTTACTGCACCACCATCTGTGAAGTTGTTTCAGAGTACCTTCATCTTTCATTTGTTCATCTTTAATCCAGTTGACCAGCTTCTGCTACAAAGCTGGCTAAGTATGCTGTATGCATGGTTAAAATCATTGAAATCCACAAGCATGTGGACAATTTCAACAGAAAGGAAGAGACCATGAAAATGAACAAAATCTGGCTACCAGTATTAAAAAACTCTAAAATTACAACAGCAAAACAGCAGAGAGGAAACAACCAGGCACATCTTAACACCTCTCAACAAAAGATTTTCCCAGGCTCGCCAGGCCTTCAAATGCTAATGAAGGTGGTCAGTTGAAACATTCACACCTAGCTCCAGCAGAGAAGAGCTCTTTGCCCCACCCCAGCCATTCCACAGATATATAAACCCATTGTCCTAATTCCAATAGACCTCACTACCTCTATGCTTGCCATAGATGCAGGCAAAACGCCTCTAGAACATGGTCCTATAGCCCGAAAATACCCACAAGAACCTAGTAAAACTACGTTGTCGGTGAAGCAAAGGTGATTAAGCCTGTGCCATCAATGAGTCAACCTTTGCCTGACCAATTACAGCCTCCTATTACACTTTCCAGAGTAGCAGAAAAAGGATTGGGTGAGATGGGATCACCTTGGCATACACCTTTTCCTATAGGTATAACAACTTCTCATTTGAAAGGCATTAGCATTGTTGTACATCAGCTATAGCATGCTTGGATGATGTTGATATACTTTGAGGAATTTTGCAGTTTGGAAAAGAGAACCAAACTGCTTGTTTGTCAACAAAAGGAAGCATCTTTCTTCTTTCTTCTTTCAAGAACCAATTGAAAACTTTCCTGTTTAGACAGCCCTTCAGTGAAGGAAACTAAACTGGAGTGATAAGAAACACCATAATGGGTTGTTGTAGATTTTTCTGGGCTATATGGCCATGTTCTAGAGGCATTTTCTCCTGACGTTTCGCCTGCATCTATGCATCTACCTTAACACCATAATGTTATGGACTGGAACAAAGTGCAATATAACCTGACATGATGCCACAGGAATGTGAATGTATATTATTGTTGTCTTAAACTGCTTATGTTATGATGTTTTATACTTGTTACTACTATATATGGGTTGTTGTTTATATTATTTTAATATGTTTTAAGCCACTTTGGGTCCGGTGAAGGAGAAAAGCAGGATATAAATAAAGATGTTGATGTTGATGATGATGGTGGTGGTGATTATTATTATTAGAAACACAAGATGAGTCCACAGCAAACAAGATCACTCTGCTTCTGTTGTATTAGATCACACGTTGGACACTTCCCAAGAGTCTAGGACTGTATGATGTATCGGTGAATAATGTGTGCACATCCCAGTAAGGTGGCTTTTTACAGCTGACAGGTGGTGAGCTTGTCAGTGCCGATTGTGTTTGAGTGCAGACCAAGATCTTTAGGCACTGAACCCAGTGTGCCAATCACCACAAGACCACCTTTACTGTGCCAGTCTTTGCAGTTCAATCTTTAAATCCTCATATTATGTCAGCTTTTCCAGTTGTTTGTCTTCAATCCTGCTGTTGCCTCAGATTGCAACATCAACGATCTATACTTTGTTTTTTAATACGATCGTGAGGTCAGGGGTATTGTGCTCCAAAACTCTCTCTGTCTGAATTCGGAAGTCCCCAAGGAGTTTGACATGTTCATTTTCTATAATTTTTCAGGCTTGTGATCCCACCAGTTCTTTGTCGCAGGCAGATGGTGTTTGTGGCTCAAGTTCCAATGAATCATCTGAGCAATGGTGTTATGCCTCTGCTTGTAGTCTGTCTGCGCAATCTTCTTGCAGCAGCTGAAGATGTGATCTATTGTTTCATCTGCTTCCTTGAAGAGTCTACACTTGAGATCTGTCGTCGACTTTTCAATTCTGGCTTTGGTGGCATTGGTTCTAATGGCTTGTTCTTGGGCTGCCAGAATCAGGCCCTCCTTTGTCTCCTTTTTCAAAGTTCCATTTGTGAGCCACAGCCATGTTTTTTGTCAATTTGGCTCTCATTATTATTATTATTTAAGTTGGAGGCAAAAAACCATGAGTGAAGCTGTGCCCAACACATGATGCCATTTGAATCACAAGAAGATATCTCTTCTATCTGGTGGTATGAAAACTCAATGGAGGCTGAGTTCCTGGTGTCAGTTGTGGAGTGAATTTTTGGGGGGTTTTAGTCTGAAGTTGAGGGAAGAGGACTCAAAACCTCAAAGAGCTTAAAGTTCAGAGTAAAACCCAAACCAGATCCACCAGTCTATTGAAAATGGGAGCTACTGGTCTCAGCCAGATATATCCTGCTGGATCAGGTTGTCCAAGAAGATGAAGGCCAGAAAAAGAAGGGCGCCTTGGCTAGTTAAAGAAGAGAAAGGGAAAGAAAAGCTCTGGCCATTCCATATATCATAAATGGAGGCATCACATGTAGCCAGTTAGAGTAAGGAAGCCTTTGAAAATATCAAGGCACCAGTATAGAAGCTTTCTTTTTTTCCAGGAGTATAATGGAGGTTGCAAAGGCCTGTCTCTTGCATATCACATGATTGACAGTTTCCCTTTGCATCCATTATCATCTTCCTTACATTATCCCTTTTGCCCTTTCTCTTCTTTCGAGGAAGGCAACGTTACAAAGGAAGGGGTGGAGGCAAGAGGAGATTTGTATAGTGAGGGAAAAATGAGGCTGAAATGAGGAAAATAATGAGGATCTATGGAACGAGGGAGTTTGGGAGTGACATTTGCTGAGCTGTATCATTCCATCATCTAATTTGGGGTTTCTCTGCATGAGAATACGAGCAAAGGAATTATGTCACCAAAATGGTGTGTGGGATAGGTTGGGGTCCGCATTAATGCTGACTCAAATCGGAGGGTAAGGTGGCTTAAATGTATCATGTAATAGAGTGTAAAATTAACCAATTCTTATGCTTGGTCGGCAGCGTTCGGCAACACAATTGTGCCAATTTGTTTGGAACTTGAAGGTGGAGAGCTGTGATAAATTAAGGGGGAACTCCTGAAATTGATACAAAAGAAGCTGTGGAGAGGCAGGCCGAGCATCCAAGATTGATGTGCAAGTTCTTAACCCCATCTGTGTTCTCCAAAGAGTAGAGTACATCTCTTCCACCCAGGGGACAATTAGTGCTGGGCAATGACTCACCAGGTGCCCACACATTTCAATGCCTCTATGTTTTTGTGTGTAATGCCATTAAGATGCAAATATAAACTAATACGGGGTTGAGCTGAGCATCACAATCAATGCTAGCAATGTGGGTGGGGGTGCAACAAGGTAAAGCACAGCTAAGGGGACACACGGTCAAGTGTATATACTTATTGATCAAAGTCAAAATCGGCCATGCCATAGCATTTTTGATATTTATTTTTGTATTAGTTGGTTAGTGAGGAAAGCTATCAGGTGGAACGTCAATTCACTTGGAATGAGGCACTGGAGGCAAGTTCTATGGGTGCCAATGGATTTCCAAAAAGGCAAAAGAATGGGTCAAGTTTGAATTCTCATCGCAAGCCAAGGTAGATCAACTGAGGCTGTCACCCTTTGGACATGTCATGATACAATATGAGTCACTGGAAAAGACGGAGCCCCCGGTGGCGCAGTGGGTTAAACCCCTGTGCCAGCAGGACTGAAGACCGACAGGTTGCAGGTTCGAATCCAGGGAGAGCGCGGATGAGCTCCCTCTATCAGCTCCAGCTCCTCATTCGGGGACATAAGAGAAGCCTCACACAAGGATGATAAAACATCAAAACATCCAGGCATCCCCTGGGCAGACGGCCAATTGTGCCAATTTGTTTGGAACTTGAAGGTGGAGACGGCCTTGCAGACGGCCAATTCTCTCACACCAGAAGCGACTTGCCATTTCTCAGGTCGCTCCTGACATGACAAAAAAAAACAACAACTGGAAAAGACAATCATGCTTAGGACAGATGAAGGCAGTTGGAATAGAGGAACACCACATTATGTATTGAATATATATCCTCATTTCTGTACTACTGCCTGCCTGGTTAAAGGCCCACATGAGACTCACATAGTTTGTTCACCCAAGCCATGATTCATATCTTTGCACTCATAGTGTTGTGCAGTGATGCTTTATTATTCAAGTACAATGTTCACAATCTGGTAGCTTTAGGTAAAGGTCGGTATTTCAGAAGTAGAGCAAGTGAACCCATTGGGCTATCCTACTTGGTGTTATTTTCACAGGCTGCTAGGAGACAGTCTTTCCGGGAAAGGATACACATTAAGTCTAAAATCTTTTGCATACAACAATGTAACAACAACAACAACAATAACTTTTACCATGTCAGGTTACACCTAAGCTGATTGAACCAACATATTCAGGTACTAGTGGGGGCTGAAACGGCAGAAATCCATACTGTTTTCATTCTTTTTTTGTTCTAAATTTTGCCTCCTTCCTTCTATTTTTGGGAAGATTTCCCCCAAAAAGGAAACATAACTCCAGATCCTGAATTATGAACCCCTCCTAATCTCCAGGAATCTTCTCAAAAACAGGAGCATCCAGAATTCAAAACGAAAACAGAATTATAAACACAATGGATTTCTGCCGTTCTGCGCATCCCTACCAGATACTCAATTCCATCCCTTTCTTTTTCATGTGTTGACGGGGATTGTTGTTATAATTTTATGTGACTTGTTTTATACTTTTGTACTATTTTTACTAGTTGTACGTTATATGAGTGCTTTATAAGCCACCCCAAGTGGCTTCCTTCGTGGAGATGGTGGCGCGAATAAATAAAGTTTTACTGTTATCATTATTTTATTATTACTATTTTAGTGAGCTTATATTAAGGGTGGAAAAGGCTGCGTGTGATCCCCCAATTCCCCCCTCAGTGTTTTAGAAGAATATTCATGTATATTTCAATACACCAACTGATGTGTAAAGCAATTCACGAACTCTCCATGTGAGAAGAAAACACAACAGCAAACAGAAAGGGCAGAAAATCCTGGTTGTATTTGGACAAATTTGAGTTGTATGTGGAACCGTTTTCCTTCGTGTCATCTGTTTTATCATTATCTTTGGGGGCACAGAACGGGAAAGCACCCCCTTATGAAAACCAGCTCAACATGAAAGCAAGCAGGAGCTGATCATCAGTTCCTCCTCTGCATTTGTGAGCATGGGGCACTCCATGCCTCCTTGCTTTCGAAAAAGAGAGTGCATGTGTAGCTCCTGCCCACAGCTTAGCACCTCCTCTAGAGTAAGAAAGTCAGAACTTGCCTCCTTGTCTTGAGAGAGTGTGCATGTGGCATGCAGGTCAAGTGCATTGCTGCCTGCAGCCGAGAGCCTCCTCTAGAGTAAGAAAGTCAGAACTTGCCTCCTTGCCCCATCTGTCAGGGGTGATTTGAATGCAATATTCCTGCTTCTTGGCAGAGGGTTGGACTGGATGGCCCATGAGGTCTCTTCCAACTCTTTGATTCTATGATTCTATGATTCTATGAGTGGCATGTAAACCCAGCACACACCTTGCCTGCAGCTGAGTGCCTCCTCTAGAATAGAAGCAGGTAAGAGGCCACCTTAAAGCATACACCTGTCTGCAGCTGAGTGGCTCTCCTTTAGAGTAAAACAGCTTAAATGCCTGATGGAAAGGGGAGCCTGTGAAGTCCCCCCCCCCCCCATATAATGGAGCAATAGAAAACAGACCTTTCCGCACCCCAAAGTGAAAATAGATACCTGCCTTCCTGATTTCGGGAGGCTCTCAAAAACAAATTGGGCCTTCCCATCAAAAGCCGGAACACAAAATGGGTCAAAGTTTACCCCGAAAGCACAACTCTAGCTAAAATGCTTTGTTGGGACTTCCTACAGCCAGAGGCGGCCCTAGGTAATTTTCAATGGTAAGCAATAGGGCTGGGTAACCACGGAAAAATTTGTTTCTAAACTCAATTCGTTTTTAGGGGGTTTTTGCGTTTTGTTTTTTAAAAGAATTCCGAAATTTTCCTTTAAAAAAATTTGAAATATACGAAATTTCGTAAAAATTATGAAACAATTACGAAACGATTTCGAAACAATTACGAATTGATTCGTTAATGGCAGACGCCATTGCGCAATATGCTAAAAACCCCTCCAAATGGGACAGGGGGAACTTCTGAAGCTTCCCTCTCCCTCTGTTGTTGACTGTTGGTGTGATAATTTATTTTTTATCACTGATAAAACAAACAACAACCCTAAAACTTGCACCAGACATACGGAAATAATTACGAAACAATTACGAAACGATTTCGAAACGATTTCGAAACAATTACGAAACAATTACGAAATAAATTGAAAAAAATCGTTTTGATTTTTAATTACTCCTGCATGGCTCAATATCGGTTCGTAAGCTAATTTAAATACGAATTAATAACAAATTACGAAATTAACGAACGAAACCGCCCAACCCTAGTAAGCAAGCAGTGTTTTGGCATCCCCCCCCAACCAAATATATATTTTCTGTTCGTCGTGGGAGTTCTGTGTGCCATATTTGGTTCAATTCCATCATTGGTGGAGTTCCGAATGCTCTTTGATTGTAGGTGAACTATACATCCCAGTAACTACAACTCGCATAGGTCAAGGTCTATTTTCCCTCAAGAGCACCTCAAGAGTGCCCCTGGGCAAAATCAACTATACTGCAAATGCTTACTTTGCGTAATGGGTTGAGCTGCCCCTGCCTACAGCTCCCCTATAAGAGTGGGTTTTGAATAGTGTTGAGTAGGTGAAAAAGGGGAAATTTTCCAAATTTCAGGTCATTTTCTTCTCCTTTTAGGTGATTTTTTTTAAAAAGGAAATTCTTATTAAAGTATACTATACATTTAGTATTGTAATAAATTACTGACAGCATTGAATGGTACCAGTAATGTTTTCAGCAAGTTAGACTATTGCATTACCAAACATCCAAAATTTCCCAATTTCCCATTTTTCTTAAGTGAAGCATTGCTGTGTTCATGCTTTCTTTCAACTTAGCCTTAAAAAAAGTATAGAGCAAACCCAAAAGAAAGATGGAGGAGATGGGCTGCAGTTTTCCACAATACCAACATTCATCTCCTTTTTGTTTTGTTTCGTTTCTTGATTGTTTATTCGCACTCCCTCTTGCAGCACCCACTCCCAATAGTTCCCTTGAAGATTTGTTCATTCATCATGAGAATGCGGCAGCCCAATCTGAACACAAGATCCACACAGAGCAGGAAAAACGGTACAAAAGAAAGCAGCCTTTGTGGCTGGTTGGCAGAAAAATTACAGTTAACCCTTCCTTGGGAGTGGGGAAAGAGATACTGAGATCTGCATTTTGGAGGAAAACCATATTTCAAAGTCTATGTGTGCCTCCAAATTCCCCATTGACTTATGGTTGCCCCAATAATTTTGTAGGGTTTCCATAGGCAAGGGATACACTGTAGAATGAATGCAGTTGAACGGCCATGGCTCAAAGCTGTGGAATCATGGTAATTGCAGTTTTACAAGGTCTTCTGTATTCTCTGCCATAGATTGTTGGTGCTTCACGTAACTACAGCTCCCAGGATTCCATAGCATCAAGCCCTTAGCAGTTAAAATGGTGCCAATGTGCATTAATTCAACTGTATAGGTGCACCTTCAGAGGTAGTTTGCCATTGCCAACCACTGAAACATAGCCTACAGCATCTGCTATGACTTGGTGCTAAGTACTAACCACAACTGACCCTGGTTATCTTCTAGAATCAAATGAGACAAGGCTATTTGTTTTCTCAGGGTTCATCTACACCAGGCATGGGCAAACTTGGGCCCTCCAGGTGTTTTGGACTTCAACTCTCACAATTCCTAACAGCCGGTAGGAATTCCTACAAAGAATCAGTACAAAAAAACAGCAACACAAACCAGAGCTGTCAGTTGGCACAACAAAGCATTGCATGGGCAGTTCCTTGACAAAATTGAAGGAAAAGTTGACAAGGAGAAGACCTAGTTATGGCTCACGAATGGAATACTGAAGAAGGAGACAGAAGGCCTGATTCTTGCAGCCAGGAGCAAGCCATCAGAACAAATGCCATTAAGGCCAGGATTGAAAAATCAGCAGAATACCCAAAATGCAGACTGTGTAGGGGAGCTGATGAAACCATGGATCATATCCTCAGGTGCTGCAAGAAAATCGCACAGATGGACGACAAACAAAGGCACAACTCTGTGGCCCAAATGATTCATTGGAACATATGTCACAAGTACCACCTGCCAGTAGTAAAGAACTGGTAAAGGGATCTTCAACCTGCAGAGGAAGTGGAACATGCAGAAATACTGTGAGACTTTTAAATCCAGACTGACAAAGTTTTGGAACACAATATACCAAACATCACGATTGTGGAAAAGAAAAAAACGTTTGGATTATTGATGTCACCATACCAGGTGACAGTTGCATTGAGGAAAAACAACAGGAAAAACTCAACTGTTATCAAGACCACAAAATCAAACTGCAAAGGCTCTGGCATAAACCAGTACAGCTGGTTCCAGTGGTCATTGGCACACTAGGTGCCGTGCCAAAAGATCTCAGTCAGTATTTGGAAAAAATAAACGTTGACAAAATCATGATCTGTCAACTACAAAAGGCTACCTGGCTTGGGTCTGGGTGCATCATTCAAAAAAAATATCATACAGTCCTAAATGCTTGGGAAGGGTTCGACTTGTGATTTTATGATACGAAATCCAGAATATATATCATGTTTGGGAAGTCAGATCTGGCCACAGTGGTCCACGCTCTTTTTACATCCCGAATAGATTACTGCAACGCACTCTACGTGGGGTTGCCTTTGAAGACTGTTTGGAAACTTCAACTAGTCCAGCGGGCGGCAACCAGATTACTCACCGGAGCATCATACAGGGAGCATACCACCCCTCTGTTTTGTCAGCTCCACTGGCTGCCAATCCAGTTCCGAGAACAATTCAAAGTGCTGGTTTTGACCTACAAAACCCTATACGGGTCCAGCCCAGTGTATCTGTCTGAACGTATCTCCCTCTACATCTCGCCTCGGAATTTAAGATCTTCTGGGAAGGCCCTGCTCTCGGCCCCACCTCTATAACAAGTGAGATTGGTAGGGACGAGGAGCAGGGCTTTCTCGGTGGTGGCCCCTCACCTGTGGAATTCACTCCCCGGGGAAATTAGGTCATCGACATCCCTCCTCTCTTTTAGAAGGAAATTAAAAACATGGATTTGGGACCAGGCTTTTGGGTAACCTGGCAGATAGATAAAGGACAATGGCGACTAAAATTGAGAGGAACTGACAATGTGGAATGAATTTACGGATTCTGGGCTGACGAACGTTGAGCATGAGATTGATTTTATTGATTGTGATGTATAATTTATTGTTTTAATTGTTTATAATTGTTTTAATTGCTGTTTATATATGTTCTATTTTTATTGTTTGTGCAGGCATCGAATTGTGCCTTTTGTAAGCCGCCCTGAGTCCCCCCACGGGGTTTGAGAAGGGAGTGGTAGAAATACACGAAATAAATAATAAATAAATATATTTGCTGTGACATTCTGTGTTTTGGTGTCAGTAAAATAATAATAATAATAATAATAATAATAATAATAATAATGTTGTTGTGTTGTTCATTCGTTCAGTCATCTCCGACTCTTCGTGACCTCATGGACCAGCCCATGCCAGAGCTCCCTGTCGGCCGTCACCACCCCCAGCTCCTTCAAGGTCATTCCAGTCACTTCAAGGATGCCATCCATCCATCTTGCCCTTGGTCGGCCCCTCTTCCTTTTGCCTTCCACTTTCCCCAACATAATTGTCTTCTCTAGGCTTTCCTGTCTCCTCATGATGTGGCCAAAATACTTCAACTTTGTCTCTAGTCTCCTTCCCTCCAGTGAGCAGTCAGGCTTTATTTCCTGGAGGATGGACTGGTTGGCTCTTCTCGCAGTCCAAAGCACTCTCAGAACTTTCCTCCAACACCACAGCTCAAAAGCATCGATCTTCCTTCGCTCAGCCTTCCCTAAGGTCCAGCTCTCACATCCGTAGGTTACTACAGAGAATACCATGGCTTTGACTAGGCAATGGATCTTTGTTGCCAGTCTGATGTCTCTACTCTTGACTATTTTATCGAGACTGGACATTGCTCTCCTCCCAAGAAGTAAGCGTCTTCTGATTTCCTGGCCACAGTCTGCATCTGCAGTCATCTTTGCGCCTAGAAATACAAAGTCTGTCATGGCCTCCACATTTTCTCCCTCTATTTTCCAGTTCTTGTTGCCATAATCAATCATTCTTGTTGCCATAATCTTGGGGTTTTTTATGTTTAGCTGCAACCCAGCTTTTGCGCTTTCTTCTTTCACCTTGATTCGAAGGCTCTTCAGCTCCTCCTCGCTTTCGGCCATCAGAGTGGTGTCGTCTGCATATCTGAGGTTGTTAATGTTTCTTCCAGCAATTTTCACCCCAGCTTTGCATTTATCAAGCCCCGCACATCGCATGATGTGTTCTGCATACAAGTTAAAGAGGTTGGGTGAGAGTACGCAGCCTTGCCGTACGCCTTTCCCAATCTTGAACCAGTCTGTTGTTCTGTGGTCAGTTCTGACTGTTGCTACTTGGTCCTTGTACAGATTCCTCAGGAGAGAGACAAGGTGGCTTGGGATGCCCATCCCAGTAAGAACTTGCCACAATTTATTATGATCCACACAGTCAAAGGCTTTAGAATAGTCAATGAAGCAGAAATAGATGTTTTTCTGAAACTCCCTGCCTTTCTCCATTATCCAGCGGATATTGGCAATCTGGTCTCTGGTTCCTCTGCCTTTTCTAAACCCAGCTTGAACATCTGGCAACTCTCGCTCCATGTATTGCTGGAGTCTTCCTTGCAGGATCTTGAGCATTACCTTACTGGCATGAGAAATAAGGGTCACTGTACGGAAGTTTGAGCAGTCTTTTGCATTTCCCTTTAATAATAATAATAATAATAATAATAATAATAATATGCTTCTCCCTCGTACACTCTAGAGCTCCAAATACACTGATGGCCTTTTTAGTGGTGGAGTAGTAAGCTTACATTCCTGGTGTGGAGAAATGGGAGGGTCAACCAATTCATTCTCCTCTTTCTTAATGTCCCTTTTTCTTTCCAGAGCGCCTTTCCAGGACAAACACTCAGCCATTCGCGCCATCTAACATTACCACAGGCTTGGGCATTTTAAAGCCTTCGTAAAATTAAACTGGTGACGGGGAGATTTTGACTAATTAGGTTTCTTGGATAATAAGAGCTATTTAATAAGGTACATATCACTTACAATATTGCTAATGAAATGTGAAAGCGATTCGGGACTCAGAAAGATAATGGCTAACTTGTTTTAATTGTTAACATTTTTTCCTTGCTTGCAATGACACAGTCATTATTTTACAGTCACCACTTATCGTGAAATCCAAGAGGATTAATGGTTTCACTTATACCAGCGAAAATGTTTAAGCTGTCCCGATTATCTGTGCACTTGGAAAGAATAATGGTTATTTGTCATTGCATTTAGCACCAGGATAAATTGGTCCCTGAGTAAGGATGCTTTAACCCTTTGAGATCCAGGGAGCGGGCTTTACAATTATACACGAGAATGCCACGATTTATAGTTTGATAGAGATGCCTGTGTTCCATCTCTATGAATCAGCCTGATCTCATTATCTCTTACAAGCACAGAGAGAAAATATTGGCGAGTAGTAGGTTACTACAGAACACAAAAGCAAACCACAACATAGTCTAGGTAGATCCTTGCTGTTCAACATTCATTTGTTTGCAGATGCCATTTGCATAAGGAAATGTTCTGTGTCACCTTTGCATGTGTCCATCCAGGTGTCTGTTCCAGATGAATTGCAATGGTTTCCAATCAATTGCATTCATCTGCCATGGGGAAAACAATCAAAATTTGCATGTTGTTATCCAAACACGCTTCCTCTCAAAACACTAATTCCAAAATGTATTTTCATGGAAACAGACAAGTTTCTAAAGGCAATTCGAGCTCATTGATCTGAGAACACTACACTGGGATATCTAAGAGAGTCAGAGATTGGTAGATAGGATAATTATATTCCAATCTGCACATTCATCTGGGAGGTACAAACAGGGGCGGCTCATCCATTACGCGAAGTAAGCGGTCGCAGAACACTTTTTTTTTGCCAGGAGCGCAGAGGCGCCTCTGTAAATGCCCATCGACCGCCACTTGATGAGCACCCCCTCAGCTCACAACAGCCCTAGCAGTCCGGAGGGAGCCTTGGCTTTCTTGCCTCGCTGCCGGGCAATCCTCTTCCCAAAGGGGCCGGGCCCTTGAGCCTCGCCTAGCCCCTCTCGTTCCTGCTCCACCCAGCCACCAAGTACACGAGCAGAATCGATGCTCAATCGTTCTCCGTGTTCGATCCCTTTCCCATGACCGGCACCCTTTCCCGATCCCCCGGCGCTCCATCCGCCTCCTCTCCCCAATCCATGGGTGGGCCAAGGGGCGGAGCCACCACGCCCGGCCCGCTTTGGGTCTGGAGGCGTGTCTGAAGACCCCAGCGTGTGCACCAAAAGTTGCCTCTTCTCCTGACTTTCTCTTTAGCCATTGGGACCAAGAGAGAGAGAGAGAGAGCCCCTCCGGCTTGAGGTATCTCCCACCTCCGCTCCCTCCTTTGTTTTTGCGCCTAACTTCAGGAAAGGTGGGCATCTCCATCTCTCTCTCTCTTGGTCCCAATGGTTGAGAAGAAAGTCAGGAGAAGAGGTGACTTTTGGTGCACATGCCGGGGTCTTCCGGCACGCTTCTGGACCCAGGCAAGGGAGCAAGTGCGGCAAGTGTAGTTACTGGGATGTATAGTTCACCTACAATCAAAGAGCATTCTGAACTCCACCAATGATGGAATTGAACCAAATATGGCACACAGAACTCCCGCGACGAACAGAAAATATATATCAATGATTGGTTGGGAGGGGGGGCAAAATACTGTTTGCTTACAGTTGAAAATTACCTAGGGCTGCCTCTGGGTACAAATCAGGTCAGAATTGTTTAATTCCATTTCAAAGTTGGCTTTAACTGTTTATATTTGTTTCAATTGGCCAAGTGCTGGGAAAAGGTGATATATCAATAAAGTCGATGGCGTTGGTCGTGGTGACAATTGAGGTGCATATATGTAGGATAACAGTCTTTATTCTAAGGACTTTATTGTCCAATGGAGGAAAACCAGCATTGAAGCAGGACTGCTTCCTTTGGTTATCGTCCCTATTGAACAATGTCATACACATCCTGCTGCCATCTACTCTTCTCTGCTATTAACCCTTTTCTTATTGACTTCAGTGAAAGCAGGTTCTTTGCTTTCTTTTACATATTCTTCCAGGGCATGTTTTTTCTTCTTCGATTGCTTGTTTTACTTGTAAAAGACCTCTGCCATCAGACCTATTATTATTATTATTATTATTATTATTATTATTATTATTATTATTATAAACACAACAAGATGAGTCCACAGCAAACAAGATCACTCGGCTGGATGTTGTATTGGATCACACATCGGACACTTCCCAAGTGTCTAGGGCTGTGTGATGTACTGGTGAATAATGCGTGCAGATCCCAGTTAGGTGGCCTTGTGCAGCTGGCAGGTGGTAATCTTGTCAGCGTCAATTGTGTTTAAGTACAGGCCAAGGTCTTTAGGCACTGCACTCAGTGTGCCGATCACCACTGGGACCACCTTGACTTGCTTGTGCCAAAGTCTTTGCAGTTCGATCTTTCCCAGTTGTTTCTCTTCAATCCTGCTGTCACCTGGGATTGCAACATTGACAATCCATACTTTGTTTTTTAACACGATTGTGAGGTCAGGAGTATTATGCTCCAAAACTCTGTCAGTTTTAATTTGGAAGTCCTAGAGTAGCTTGACATGTTCATTCTCTGTAACGTTTTCCAGTTTGTAATCCCACCAGTTCTTTGTTGCAGGCAGATGGTATTTGTGGCACAAGTTTCAATGAATCACCTAAGCAATGGTGTTATGCCTCTGCTTGTAGTCTGTCTGTGCGATCTTCTTGCAGCAGCTGAGGATGTGATCTATTGCTTCATCTGCTTCCTTGCAGAGTCTACACTTGGGATCTGTTGTCGACTTTTCAATTCTGGGTTGGATGGCATTGGTTCGAATGGTTTGTTCTTGGGCTGCCAGAATCAGGCCCTCCTTTGTCTCCTTTTTCAAAGTTCCATTTGTGAGCCACAGCCATGTTTTTTCTTTGTCAATTTGGCTCTCAATTTTTGCCAGGAACTGTCCATGGAGAGCTTTCTTTTGCAAGTTTTCTCTTCTGCTCTGGATTGTGTTTTTACAGTATTCGCTCTTTTTGTCTTTTGCACTTGAAGCAGTTTACTACTATTGACTTCCCTCAATGCTGGTTCTTGACTGCCTTTCACATAATCTGCCAATGCGTGTTTCTCTTCTACCGTTTGTTTCACTTGCAGAAGCCCTCTCTCTGCCTCCTGATTTTCTGGGCAGGTAAAGTCCGTCAACATCACTATGCGGGTGTAATGAGTAGTGGATTATTATCAGAGACATCTCCAGCTCATCCCTTGTTTGGGTATCAGCCAGCACGCCAACAACTTAAATCTAGACATAGTTTTCTAAGATCTACAGAGACACTCGCTGGAACACCTCAGCAAGTGAGAGTCCAAAAGTGGCAGGCCCAAACCCAGCACCTCAACCAATGGCTGATACCCAATGAGAGACTCCCTCCTGGGCACACAGAAGACTGGGCGACTTGGAAGGCACTGAACAGACTGCGCTCTGGCACCACGAGATGCAGAGCTCACCTTCAGAAATGGGGCTACAAAGTGGAATCCTCAGCATGCGAGTGTGGAGAAAAGCAAACCACTGACCACCTGCTGCAATGCAACCTGAGCCCTGCCACATGCACCATGGAGGACCTTCTTGCAGCAACACTGGAAGCACTCCAAGTGGCCAGATACTGGTCAAAGGACATTTAACCAACTACCAAACTCACAAGATGTGTATTTTTTTCTGTCTGTTTGCTTTGTTCTGTTAGAAATGTAATATATAATGGACTGGTTGCTCTGACACGACAAAGTTTTCTGATGGTCTTTGGCAACCCTTCTGACACCCCCTTGCGACACCCCCAGGGGTCCCGACCCCCAGGTTGAGAAACCCTGTTCTAGAACATGGCCATACAGCCTGAAAAACCTACAACAATCCAGTGATTCTGGCCATGAAAGCCTTTGACAGTACATTTTGCGAAGCTGTTTTCAGCCTGTTTTATAGATGCAAATGGCAATCTAAGCCAAGTTGCAACCTGTCTTCCAGAAATAAGTTGTGAATAGTTCTTCCAAAGACTCTTGCAGCCCTCGTCTAGCTTGTAATATCTTTTCGGTCGCAAGGAGAAGGTTCTTGGCCTCTTCCTCCCCTTAAGCCTGAACCATATTAAATTCAATTTACTTTGGCCTTTCTTAGCCGCCAGGGCAAAGTGATATGGAGGTATCCCTCCCATTCTTTTTTCCCCAAAACTTCAAGCTGAAATGCTGCTAAATGCTAACAGCACTTCATGCAGCGGGAAAAGCGGGGAGTGTCAGAAATCGGCAGTAGTAGCAAGACAACAAGCAAGCGCAATGCCTAAGACCATCGTAGATGCTCCAGGAAAGACCAAAAAAATAAAATGCATGTGAAATATAGCTGTGTCTCCATAAACCGTTCTGTGTCTCGCTTCGGGAAGGGTCAGATCCACTAAAACTCAGAGCCTGGCTCTGCCAAGGAGGTCCGATTTGATCAGGTCTTGCCTCTGGTTATTACCGCCGAGGCGACCATCTTGCGACGAAGGGAAGGCCGCGCCAAAGCCAGGCCTGTCGTGTTCTATATAATCTGCGGGCCTCAGCCTGTGTCTGCAGGTGTTTCTCTGTATTGAATCTCCCTGGGGAAGCTTTGCCTTCACAGCAAAAGCCGGCTGAAGTGAAAGTGATTTGATTTGGATCCTATTACCAGCACTTTACCTCTTCTATTTCCGTGATAATAGCAGATTGGAGTCGATTATTGTACCGTGAGGGAAGTTAATGCGTTGTCGAGAAACATTGGTAGAAATGGCACAGGGAATGGGACATAAATAAAATTTCGAAGTGGAAGGAAGTCTGAGGAGCAAGCCTGAATAAATAAAGGGTCCTTCTGGAGTTGGGTTTGTGTTTCTCTCTCTCCCTCATCGTTTGCTGAATAGTTCTGGACTGTTTCCCTTGTTTCTCCTGATTGGAGCGTAAATTTTCATCTTCGGTTAACCTAGTTCTTGCGTTGCACCACTTCCTTCGTTCCTCCACCCTTTTTGAGCCTGTCGGAAAAGCCATCCACCCAAACAGAATGGCTGGAAGCAGTAGCTTGGCACTCATTATCCGGCTTTGTATCCCTCTGAGCTGGAAAGAAAGTTTGCCAGCCTTGTCGAACATACTTTGGAGAGCAAGACGCGCAAGAATGGAAGCCCTAGCTGGGTATGAAAGAGGCACTTTCTGTCCGCTCACAAAAGGAAAGAAAAACATTGAAACATTTCCAAGAACTCCTGCTAGGTGACAAAGTAGCATTTCTAAGATGCCCTTAGGAGCGCCTTCAGCTTCAATACGGAAACCTTTGTGTTCTCGGTGGTGCCGCTCGAGATGGGTGTGAAGCTGGGTTATAAAAGCAGGCGACATCAAATGAGAGGCGGCTAACAGGACCGAACAACCTGGTTTGGCTCTGGTTTTTCAATGTAGTGTGCAGAGAAATGCGAGCAGTGCTCATCGGCACATAGGGCAACGTGCTTCCCATGGAAACTTGAAAAGCAAATGCTAACCTCTGATGTTGCACCTTCCATTTGGCAACGAATTTAAATGAGCTATATTTTTTTTAAAGAAGAAGATACTGATTTGTGGCTATACGTTAGGCTAAAGAAACTGTATGTGCATATCTGCAGCAGAAAGTTGAAAGCTTTCCCCATTCAAAGGGATCAATTTCTTTAAAAAATACTCTAAGCATTGCCGTTACAATCGTTCCTTCTTTCCTTCTCCTGTCCTTTTCCAGCTCAGTTGCAAAATATTAAACCTGAATTAGATGACTTGTTCATTGTGGGATGCATTTTCACATCAAATATTGTAATCTGGGAGGTATTTTGGGGATCCTTCCACTGCAAATGCACTGTAATTAGTAGGCTTGGGCCTGGATTAGTTTGACCAAAAGTGATTTGTAATATTCAGTGGTTCATTTCGTGTAATCCCCTGAAAACACAAATGGGAAGGAGGGAACCGAAAGGCTGGGCAAGACTGATCAAGAGAGCCAGATTTATCAGCTACTGGAGAGGATGGAGTTAAGTTTATATTATACCTGAAGCAGAGATCTGCTGGTGGGATCCTGGAGAAGATCCTGCAATAAGACTATTGCAACACCTTACATGCCGGCCTTCTGAAGTCAACAACCCAGAAAATTCGGATGGTCCAAAATGCAGCGGCCAGGCTGCTAGCAGGATCATCTATAAGATCCCATATTACACTGATTCTGCAACAACTGCATTGGCTACCAATAGAACATCGGATCTCTTACAAGATACTGATCCTGACATTTAGAGCTCAAAATGGCCAAGGACCTTTATAGTTTAGGGACCGCCTCATTCCTTTTCTCCATCAGTGGTCACCTCAATCCACCCAGGAAAATCTCCAGGAGGTACACCTGGAAGCTACAAGGCGTAGAGCTTTTTCGACCTATGCTCAAATTCTGTGGAACTCATTGCCTCCATACATTAGAGCAATGTTGGAGTTGTGACCTTTTGTTAAAGCACTCAAGACTTGGCTGATGGGTTGTGCATTTTAGTAACCAGATCTAATTTGCCAAATAGTCACTGTTGAATGTTTTTATGTTGAATGTTTTTATATTGTGTAAATGCTATTTTAAATTGTAAGTCGCTCAGAGCACCTTGGTGGAGAGCGACTAATTAAGAAATAAAGAGAAGTGAAGTAAATAGCTTTTCTCCCTTTTTTCTCCTTTTCTGGCAGCAGAAAATTGCCCTGGGCTCCTGCTCTAGAGAGGGCCTTGCCGGAAACTCGCTTTCCCAGCAGCATTTGCATGAGGTGGGCATTGAAAAGTCTCTGAGTTCCTCTTGGAGCATGATGGGAGTTGAAGTTTTTCTCTCTCTTTCTGTTTCCCAGCCAATAAAAGGCCTGGTTGTGTCCATGCTCTGATTGGCTGAGAATGGACACAACCGGTGACTACAATTCCCAGAACCCTCTCTTGTGCTTTGTCTTATTTTTTAAAATGTTATGGTAAAAACTTAAAATAATTCTAAAAAACCAGTAGATTGGCGATTGTTTTGAAACTTGGCAGGCCTGAAGTTGTAAATGGGATCTAAAACTGATAGATAGACCTTCAAATGATTGAGGATTAAACCTTTGAAATTTCGCATTGTAGCAAAGGGAAGCCACAGGGAGGAGGGAGCAAGCTTGTTTTCTGCTTCCCTGGAGACTAGGACGTGGAACAATGGCTTCAAACTACAAGAGAGGAGATTCCATGTGAACATGAGGAAGAACTTCCTGACTGTGAGAGCCGTTCAGCAGTGGAACTCTCTGCCCCGGAGTGTGGTGGAGGCTCCTTCTTTGGAGGCTTTTAAACAGAGGCTGGATGGCCATCTGTCAGGGGTGATTTGAATGCAATATTCCTGCTTCTTGGCAGGGAATCCATTGTTAATCCAATATTGTTGTGTGGACTGGATGGCCCATGAGGTCTCTTCCAACTCTTTGATTCTATGATTCTATGAAATGGGCTAAATCTTTGCTGAATAAAAATGGCAACACTCCTCCTGATTCAAGTAACTTCCCAGTAAACAGAATGAGGCTTTATCTGAAAATGGACCCCAAAAAGGCATGCCTTTTGGACGAATTGCACAAGTCTAATAATTAACTTCCCACCCTTGCTTGCTGAGGGTGGGCGGCGATGTGCTTCCTCCTCCGAGAGAGATCACTGGGGAAAATAGTTCTCAGTGTACACCTAAGGCACCCCTTTGTGGTGTAGACCAGGAACCAAGGTGAGGACAAATGGAAATGACCTTGGAGCGGGGAGATTTCTGGTCTGAACAAATCCTTCCGAGTTGGGACATAGTTCTCCATTCCGCTTCCTGATCGGTCGCCCTGAAAAAAGAACAGTTTAGTTGTATCCGGGGGCTCAAGTATCTCCCTCAAGTTAGCTGAGGAGTAGGACTTAGATGGCCTCAGCTTGTCACACACTAAGTTCATGCCCTTTAGAAATATTTTGCAGGTCACAAAAGGTTAAATAGGTAACATTAATGAAAGTTGCCCATTGTTAATCCCATATTGTTGTGTGGTCTCGTTATTTTGGGGGTTGGGTTGCAAGGATTGCAGTTTGATCAAAAAAGTCACATTTTTGATAAGCCTGGTGAAACTTCCCAAATTATTGTGGTTATGAACAAAACTAGAAGATATGAATCATTGAATAGAATCATAGAGTTGGAAGAGACCTCATGGGCCATCCAGTCCAACCCCCTGCCAAGAAGCAGGAATATTGCATTCAAAGCAACCCTGACAGATGGCCAGATGAAGTAGATACTGGCTCCTGTAAAAGAGCTACAGAAATATCAAGGCTCTTGACCTAATCCATCCTGGCTGTTGCTATGTCCTTGAGTAGATGATAATGTGAATTTGCCCCTGTGGCAAACCAACTCCGAGTGTCACACATGTAAACTTAGGAAGATTCATAGAATCATAGAGTTGGAAGGGACCACATGGGGCATCTAGTCCAATCCCCACCATGCAGGAAAAGTGTGCTGGCACGGTAGTGCCAGGAGATTTGAATGTATTTTTCTTGCTAGTTTGTATGAATTTATTTAAGCCATGATTTTTGCAATCAGGTAGCTTCCCCAGGTTGCAGCCATAGGGCCAGCAACCTGGCAATCATCGTTAAGAGTCTTTAGACGCACCCCTTTTCTCAGGGTTTTGGAGGCAAAGGAGGATTTTTGTTCAGTCTCACCATTTGGAGCCTAGCAGCAGGACATGTGGGTTTCTCTTTCCCACCTGTAATATAAATGTAATATAATTGACTGGCTGCCCTGACACGAGAAATAAATACCTGCACAAAGGCTTCACTACTCACAGCTCTGCTGTGGGTGAAAAGGAATAGTTCCACAACTTTTGCTGGGGGAATACAGCCAGCCTTTGCTGGGGCAACAGGACAGTTCCTACAGCCTTCATGGAGTAAACTAATGGACACCTTTCACCTTGGCAGATCTACAGAAATCTTGTCTGGTAAGGACCACTTGGGCTATCCATAAAGCAGCTTGGAGCCAGGAGTAGGGGCCTCACGCCAGCAAGGTAAAGAAAGATTGCCCAGGGAGGGGTCAGAAGATTTCCCTAAGGAAGAAAGGAACAGTTTACCATCAGTTGCCTAACCTTGATAGCAGATTGAGGAAGCTACTGGTTTTGCAAGGTTATAAAGCATTTAATTCATTTGTTTGAAGATTTAAGCCCAAATAAAGAACTTTGTTGAACTTATTTTGAACCTCAATAGAACTTTGTGTTGGGAAATCTAAGGGGCCCTTCAGCTGAGGCACCCCGATGTCCCATTGGGTATGCAGAAGGCACGTCTTGTAAACAGGCATTATTTCAGGCCCAGCGTGCGACAGCACAAAAAGCAAAAAGTATCCCTGACAGATGGGCATCCAGCCTCTGTTTAAAAGTTTCCAAGGAAGGAGCCTCTACCAGACTCTGAGGCAGAGAGTTCCACTGCTGAACAGTTCTTCTTAGAAAAATTGCCTCCAGAACATGGCCATATAGCCCGGAAAAACCTACAACAACCCACAGCTCTTCTTATGGTTAGGAAATTCTTCCTAATGTTCAAGTGAAATCTCCTTTTCTGTCATTTGAACCCATTGAGTCCTAGTCTCCAGGGCCGAAGTAAAGAAGTCCCCTTCCTCTTCCTCATGACAACCTTTCACATATTTATACATGACGACCATGTTGCCTCCAGATCAACCCACGATTTGAATCCTGGTGCATCTCATTTTAGGAAAGAGCCTCTGCCCGGAACTTCTTGTGACCCAGATCAACACCCGAAGCCAGCTTTGATGAACGCTTCCATGTGCTCCATATATCTTCCTGCTGTGATTGATGAGTGTCGTCTTGCTAGAAAATTCAGGCTTGAAGAAACTGAGTTTTTTTTTAACTATACAAGAGCCAGCTGCTGCTTCACCCTTTCCCCACTAATAATAATAATAATAAAAAGTTCTATACTGACATGAAAGAAGAAAAGGGGAAAAAAGAGAAAATGATAAAGAAAATTGGGCTGTCAAACTGCTCGAAGCAGAGGGAAGCTGTCTAGTAGTTATTAAAGAATGAAGGCACATGACAGGACTCCACATCTCTAATCCCAGCTATTAATTCACTGTAGAAGCTTAATTCCTTCCATTCCTCTTCATGCCCCTGAAACAGCCCACAACTGGTCACCAGAGTTCTTATTACCCACAACACAGGCAACAAAAAGAGCCTTTTCTTCCCTTTCATTGTGCGAGAGCTGCAAAATGAAACATCAGTAATTGTGAAATCCTCCATCCAGTTGGGTTATTCCTTATATGAAGTACAAAATGCCCATGTCTGTGTGCAATCCCTCCTCCACATCTGGTGTATACCTGGATCCACTGAGATGTTGATTGGTTCTCCTCTGTGGTTCTCCTTTGTTGTTCATTTGTTCAGTTGTTTCCGACTCTTTGTGACTTTATGGACCAGTCCATGCCAGAGCTCCCTGTCAGTCGTCACCACCCCCAGCTCCATCAAGGTCAATCCAGTCACAAGATGGATGGATACCATCCATCCATCTTGCCCTTGGTCAGCCCCTCTTTCTTTTCCTTCTATTTTTCCCAGCATAATTGTCTTCTCTAAGCTTTCCTGTCTTCTCATGATGAAGGAGCAGTCCAATGAGCAGTCAGGCTTTATTTATTGAAGTATGGACTGGTTGGATCTTCTCGTTGTCCAAGGCACTCTCAGAACTTTCCTCCAACACCACTGTTCAAAAGCATCTATCTTCCTTCGCTCAGCCTTCCCTAAGGTCCAGCTCTCACATCTGTAGGTTACTACAGGGAATAACATTGCTTTGACTATGCGGATCTTTGTTGCCAGTGTGATGTCTCTACTCTTCACTATTTTATCGAGATTGGTCATTGCTCTCCTCCCAAGAAGGAAACATCTTCTGATTTCCTGGCTGCAATCTGCATCAGCAGTCATCTTTGCACCTAGAAATACAAAGTCTGTCATGGCCTCCATGTTTTCTCCCTCTATTTGCCAGTTATCAATCATTCTTGTTGCCATAATCTTGGTTTTTTTTAATGTTTAGCTGCAACGCAGCTTTTGCACTTTCTTCTTTCACCTTGATTAGAAGGCTCCTCCGTTCCTCCTCGGTTTTGCCCATCAAAGTGGTATCATCTGCATATCTCAGGTTGCTAATGTTTCTTCCAGCAATTTTAACCCCAGCCTTGCTTTTGAGCTAAGGAGCAATTAATGAAATATGCTAGGCATATCCCATAGTAAAGGTAAAGGTTTCCCCCTGACATGAAGTCCCATCATGTCTGACTCTGAGGTGTGGTGCTCATCTCCATTTCTAAGCTGAAGAGCCAGCATTGTCCGTAGACACCTCCAAAGTCATGTGGCTGGCATGACTGCATGGAACAGTGTTACCTTCCCGTCGGAGTGGTACCTATTGATCTACTCACATTTGCATGTTTTCAAACTGCTAAGTTGGCAGAAGCTGGGGCTGACAGTGGAAGCTCATGCCACTCCCCGGATTCGAACCTGCGACCTTCTGGTCAACAAGCTCAGCAGCTCAGCGCTTTAACCCACTGTGCCATCGGGGGCTCAATCTATGGGCATATCCCATAGATGTCCCCATTTCTGCTCCTGAAATCATTGGACTGCAGCTCCCATCATCTCTATCCAGGATATAGGATGATTGGAGCACAATGAAATCTGGAATTGTCCACAACATTAGGCAACTCTGACCTAGAAGGAGCACTGGTTTCACGTTATCCACAAAACAGCTTCCTATGGAAGGAAGAACTGTTTACTGTATAAGGCAGTTTCCTGTTTTTGTCAGAGTTCTCAGATGGATACATAGCCATGTGTTGCGGAATGGGGATGTGATTAATCTGCTCTGGTTCCTAGTGGGTTAAGTGGCGCACCAGAAGACAAGTTAATGATGTACTACAATTGTTTAATGAAGATTGATTGCCATTGGTACAAACGGGAAGGTGGGCAAGGACAAAGGAGCTCATGGGTGGGGGAGTGTGCTGAGGAATCTGCTTGGAGATGGAAGGAGAGGCAAGTCTTGTTTGAAGGTGGCTCATGTGTTGTGATGTGACAACCTCAGGAATGATGCAGGAAAGATAGAGTTCGGGGCAATGATTCACGTTGGAGATACAGCAGACCACCAAAGGATAGCAGAAATAGTAGAATGTCTCCTACTGACGTTTACATAGCCTATAAAGCCCTAAATCAGTGGTTCTCAACCTTTGGGTCCCCAGATGTTTTGGCCTTCAACTCCCAGAAATCCTAACAGCTGGTAAGCTGGCTGGGATTTCTGGGAATTGTAGGTCAAAACACCTGGGGACCCACAGATTGAGAACCACTGCCCTAAATGGTTCCAACCCAGGTTAACTGTCTGAACGTATCTCCCTCTATGAACCATCCAGGTGGCTAAGATTTCCTGGGGAGGCCCTGCTCTTAGTCCCACCTACTTCACAAGTGTGGTTGGTGGGGATGAGAGACAGGACCTTCTCGGCTCTGGAACTCTCTCCCCAGTGAGATTAGATCTGCGCCCTCCCTCCTGGCCTTTAGAAAAAGAACAAAGACATGGTTAAGGAGCCAAGATTTTGACTAGGAATGCAATACAATAAGCAAATATGGAATATGTGCAATTTAAATACGAATCAATACCGAATTACGAAATTAACGAAGAAAACCGCCCAGCCCTACTGTATATGTATATAGAGCCCCCGGTGGCGCAGTGGGTTAAAGCACTGAGCTGCTGAGCTTGTTGATCGAAAGGTCGCAGGTTCGATTCCGGGGAGCGGCGTGAGCTTCCGCTGTCAGCCTTAGCTTCTGCCAACCTAGCAGTTCGAAAACATGCAAATGTGAGTAGATCAATAGGTACCGCTCCGGCGGGAAGGTAACGGCGCTCCATGCAGTCATGCCGGCCACATGACCTTGGAGGTGTCTAAGCTCTTTGGCTTAGAAATGGAGATGAGCACCACACCCCAGAGTCAGACATGACTGGACTTAATGTCAGGGGACTACCTTTACCTTTTATATGATAGATATAGTATCATTGATTTGAAAGGGACCCCTAAAGCAGGACAATAATATGTTGCAATTTCCAGAGTAGGCAAACCAGACAATCTGTACATCAAAGAAACACAAGCAGAAAGACATTACACATATTAGAAACCAACACTTTATTTTCCAGATCACCAGACTGGGCCACAGCAATGTGTGGCAGGGGATGGCTAGTGTGTGTGTGTGTGTGTGTGTGTGTGTGTGTGTGTGTGTGTGTATATATATATATATATATATATATATACTAGGGCTGGGCAATTCGTTTCGTTAATTCGTAATTCGTTTAAAAATTCGTTAATTTTTGAATTACAAAACGATTACAAAACTTATTTTTAAACCTGGAAGTGTTTTTAAATATCGAAACGGCAGGCGCCAAAAAATTTTGTATTTCCGTCCATTTCGGAAATATGTAAGATGGCTGCCTGGCTTGCTGGGAGCTCTCCTCTCTCGGCGCCGGCTGAGCAAGCGAGCGAGAGGGCGAGGGCGAGCGGCGAGCGAGAGGGCGAGCGGCGAGCGAGAGGGCGAGGGCGAGCGGCGAGCGAGAGGGCAAGTGAGAGGGCGAGCAGCGAGCGAGAGGGCGAGCGAGAGGGCGAGAGGGAGGTCTCCTTCTCTTTCTTTCCTTTTCTCTTCTTTCTCTCTCTCTCACCTTTCGCAGGGGGGTTCTGAGCTCTCTTCCAAAGAAGGCTCACTTGCTTCCTCTTCTCTCTCTCTCTCTCTCTCTCTCTCTCAATTCGAGGCAGGAAACCCCTCCATCCTGCAGCCATCTACACTGCAGCCTGGATGAGATTTGGCACCACATTGGCTCAATGCTGTAGCATCCTGGGAGTTGTAGTTTGGCAGCCTGGGAAAAAGAGCCCCTCCTGGAAGGAACCCATCCTAGCGAGAGGGTGAGAGGGCGAGCGAGAGGGCGAGCGGCGAGCGAGAGGGCCCGCCAGAGTGAGTGCCTGCCTTCCCTCAATAATAATTTCTCCTCCCTATTCTACTAAATTAATAATTAAATTTAAAAAATATTTAAAAAATATTGAAAAAAAAAGGGCGCCATCTTTACAAAATGTTTTGTAAATATTAACGAAATTTCGTAAATACCGAACTTTTTTTTTGGAAAATTTTGTAATTATTTTAAATATCGAAACAAAAAAACACCCCAATTACAAATTGATTTTAGAAACAATTTTTTGCGTTGTTACCCAGGCCTAATATATACACATACACACATATAAAGAAAGATAAACTCTGGTCATTACCCAGCCTTCATTCCTACCTTTAACCAAACACAAACACATGGCCGATGTTGCCAATCTGCTTGGATGTATATGGCTATCTTTTGAATTAATTCACTAATGTGTGTGTGTTGTTTTCCTTTTTTTAAAAGAAAGAGCTCTTTTCAAGCGTAGCCTTAACAGTGCCTGATAAAGTGGGGAGCGGAGAGGGGGGCAATGGGAGAATGAAGGCCTGGGATGACAGTCCTTATCAAAGTGTATATAGAGACATTATATGTTCCAGTAATTGTTTAGGCCGGTGAATTAATGAATCCCCGGCTGTAAGTCTCTATTTGAAATGATTTCAGCAGAGTCTGGCTGCTGTTCTGCTCTTTTGGAAGAAGAAGAAGAGAGAGAGAGGGAAGAAAAAAAAGAAAGCCTGTGTGAAGCTCTGGAGAAGGGCCTTGAACTCTGCCATTCACTTCTTTTCAGCCTATCAGCTGAGTCTAATTGCCAGAAAGCACACGAGACCCCGAAACCTGATTGTTCTTCGACCTCCTTTGAGGTTCTGAGGCATGAAAAGCAAAAAAAAGGGTGGAGGGGGGGGGGAGACTCTCTTTTGATCTTCTCTCTCTCTTTTCTCTCCCCACAACTCTCTCTCTTTCTCTCTCTCAACACCCCCCTTCCATCCTTGCTCCTATTTGAGGAATGACACGTTTCTTTATGCACCGTCTTTGCCGTTCTTCATAAGACAATAATTAATAAGGTCTTTATTTGGGGGTGGTTGAAAAAAAAAAAAAGAGGAGAGGGTGGGAAAAGAAGGCTTGAATTGGTGTCACCTTCAAGGGCGGTCCCAGGCTAAGGAGTGAAAGGTTCTGGGACGGAGCGGGTCGCAGGGGGGTTGAACTGGCATTCCTGGCCTCTATAGGGTCAGGTTGGAACACCCTGACCTCAATTTTCCCTCTCCACTACTAATGAAGCAATCCGCACGTCGCAGAGACAAAAACATGCCTGGGAGGAGAGACAAAAGGAAGAAGATGTAGTTGACCCTCTCTAAAGGGATTCGGTGCATGGCTTGCCTTGTGACGTCATGGCGGCATCCATCCTTAAGCGTTCTCACTTGTGTTCTGTGGATCCGGCACAAAACAACACTCATCTTTCTGTGTATTGTTGAAGGCTTTCATGGCTGGAATCACTGGGTTGTTGTAGGTTTTTTCGGGCTATATGGCCATGTTCTAGAGGCATTCTCTCCTGATGTTTCGCCTGCATCTATGGCAAGCATCCATCCTTAAGCGTTCTCACTTGTGTTCCGTGGATCCGGCACAAAACAACACTCATCTTTCTGTGTATTGTTGAAGGCTTTCATGGCCAGAATCACTGGGTTGTTGTAGGTTTTTTCGGGCTATATGGCCATGTTCTAGAGGCATTCTCTCCTGATGTTTCGCCTGCATCTATGGCAAGCATCCTCAGAGGTAGTGAGGTCTGTTTGAACTAGGAAAAATGGGGTTTATATATCTGTGGAAAGACCAGGGTGAGACAAAGGACTGACCAGTTGAAACATTATTTTTATTTACTTTATTTATTTACTTTATTTCTATACCGCTTTTCTCAGCCCTTAGGCGACTCAAAGAGGTTAACATAGTAGAAATTATCACACGACAGTATCATAAGCAATTAAAACACATTATACATAACAATCAATATCAATAAACAATCATTATCATAACGCCTCAACACCAAATCAGAAACCATTCCCATAATCCTTTGTTCCATGTTCCTATGTTCGATTGCACCGTATTCCTATAATTAATTGCACTGTTTAGCCAAATGCTTGTTCGAAGAGCCAGGTCTTCACCTTCCTCCGGAACGCCAACAGCGAAGGGGCCTGTCTGATGTCTACAGGTAGGGCATTCCACAGCCGAGGGGCCACCACCGAGAAGGCCCTGTCCCTCGTCCCTGCCAGGCGCACCTGTGATGCAGGCGGGATCGAGAGCAGGGCTTCCCCAGACGTTCTTAATGTTCTAGTCAGTTCATAGGTGGAGATGCATTTGGAGAGGTAAGTAGTAGGCTTGGGCGGTTTCATTCGTTAATTTCGTAATTCGCTATTAATTCATAGAATCATAGAATCAAAGAGTTGGAAGAGACCTCATGGGCCATCCAGTCCAACCCCCTGCCAAGAAGCAGGAATATTGCATTCAAATCACCCCTGACAAATGGCCATCCAGCCTCTGCTTAAAAGCTTCCAAAGAAGGAGCCTCCACCACACTCCGGGGCAGAGAGTTCCACTGCTGAATGGCTCTCACAGTCAGGAAGTTCTTCCTAATGTTCAGATGGAATCTCCTCTCTTGTAGTTTGAAGCCATTGTTCCGCATCCTAGTCTCCAAGGAAGCAGAAAACAAGCTTGCTCCCTCCTCCCTGTGGCTTCCTCTCACATATTTATACATGGCTATCATATCTCCTCTCAGCCTTCTCTTCTTCAGGCTAAACATGCCCAGTTCCCTAAGCTGCTCCTCATAGGGCTTGTTCTCCAGACCCTTGATCATTTTAGTCGCCCTCCATCTGCAAGGACATTGCCCAGGAGATGACTGGATGTTTTGATGTTTTATCATCCTTGTGGAAGGCTTCTCTCTTGTCATGGGGAGCTGGAGCTAACGAGGGGAGCTCATCCGCGCTCTCCCCAGATTCAAACCTGCGACCTGTCGATCTTCAGTCCTGCCGGCACAAGGGTTTTACCCACTGCGCTATCGGAGGCTCCTTTCAGATACCCAAGTGCCAACCTCCATTTTTTTTATTTCTTCCTCTGCTGCTATTTGTCAGTTTGGCCATTTGGATCGAATCTACTAATTTATATCTCTAATTTTTAATAGTTAACTCATTTTCCCCTTCCATGTTTTGGCTATTATTAGTCGTTTTGCAGCGACAAAGCGACAAATATGTTTTCATAACAAATGTCTTCATCTCAAACTGTTTTCCATAGATCCAACACAACTTTCTCGACTCACACATTTGGATTCCTGTTCCTCTATTTATCTCCCTCCCCCTTTTTTCTGATGTGTTTGGAAGTGGCAGGGTGGTGTGGAAGGGAAGGGCCCATCTCTCTTTCACGCCACACACACAAAGACACGCACACTTTTTCTCCCTTGTGATCAGGCAGGCAGAACTAGCACACTTCTGAGGGTTCCACATCGCTGCCTCACTGTCAATTGTTCGAGATAAAGTGGTGTTATTTGTATCTGTTCTGTTTCAGCGGCTTATCAAGTTGACATCTAAAGAGGGGTTTTCTTTATTTCTCTTCTTTCATTCTTCTGCTGTTTTTTCTTCTTCTTCTAAAGGGAGATTATTATTATCGGAAAAGGACCCGCATCTGCGATAGCATCCTTCAGCTATCCTGCATTTGGATATCGAACCTCAGCTCTGGCTTGAATTGCATAACCTCCTCGCAACCCACACATTTTGAATTAATACAGATACTTCGTAAAGATAAGCAACATCTTTTTTTCCAAAGGTTACGCCACTTAAATTTAAGTGAAATCTCTATGGGAAGGTCTGGTGAAGAGGGGAAAAAAAAGGCAAATATGCATGCACAGAGAAGATGCCCAGGTTTATGTACAAGGGTGTCACGTGAGGTATGAGTCAACATTAGGTGAGGTTTCCCTTGGGACAAAGAACACTTGTCTGCTGGAGCTAGGTGCAAATGTTTCAACTGACCACTTTGATTAGTATTGATGGCCTGGCAGTGACTGGGGCAATCTTTTGTTGAGAGGTGATTAGATGTCCCTGATTGTTTTACAAGGAACATGAAAGGCCACTTGGAGTGCCTCTGGTGTTGCTGCAAGAAGGTCCTCCATTGTGCATGTGGGAGGGCTCAGGTTGCATTGCAGGACGTGGTCAGTGGTTTGCTCTTCTCCACACTCGCATGTCGAGGATTCCACTTTGTGGCCCCATTTCTGAAGGTTGGCTCTGCATCTCGTGGTGCCAGAGCGCAGTCTGTTCAGTACCTTCCAAGTCATCTTCTGTGTGCCCAGGAGGGAGTCTCTCATTTGGTATCAGCCATTGGTTGAGGTTCTGGGTTTGAGCCTGCCACTTTTGGACTCTCGCTTGCTGAGGTGTTCCAGTGAGTGTCTCTGTAGATCTTAGAAAACTATTTCTGGATTTAAGTCGTTGACATGCTGGCTGATACCCAAACAGGGGATGAGCTGGAGATGTCTCTGCCTTGGTCCTTTCACTATTGGCTGTAACTTCCCGGCGGATGTCAGGTGGTGCAATACCGGTTAAGCAGTTTAATTTCTCCAGTGGTGTAGGGCGCAGACACCCCGTGATAATGCGGCATGTCTCATTAAGAGCCACATCTACTGTTTTAGTGTGGTGAGATGTGTTCCACACTGGGCATGCATACTCAGCAGCAGAGTAGCACAGCACAAGGGCAGATGTCTTCACTGTATCTGGTTGTGATCCCCAGGTTGTGCCAGTCAACTTTTGTATGATATTGTTTCTGTCACCCACTTTTTGCTTGATATTCAGGCAGTGCTTCTTGTAGGTCAGAGCACGGTCCAGAGTGACTCCCAGGTATTTGGGTGCACTGCAATGCTCCAGTGGGATTCCTTCCCAGGTGATCCTCAGAGCTTGGGATGCTTCTCTGTTCTTGAGATGAAAGGCACATGTCTGTGTTTTAGATGGATTATGGATCAGCTGGTTTTCCCTGTAGTAGGCAGTAAGAGCACCTAGAGTTTCGGAGAGCTTCTGTTCTACCATCTCAAAGCTCCCTGATTGAGCAGTAATGGCACGATCATCAGCATGCTCTCTTGTAGTTTGAAGCCATTGTTCCGCGTCCTAGTCTCCAAGGAAGCAGAAAACAAGCTTGCTCCCTCCTCCCTGTGGTTTCTTCTCACATATTTATACATGGCTATCACATCTCCTCTCAGCCTTCTCTTCTTCAGGCTAATGTTCTAGAGGCATTTTCTCCTGACGTTTCGCCTGCATCTATGACAAGCATCCTCAGAGGTAGTGAGGTCTGTTGGAACTAGGAAAAAGGGTTTATATATCTGTGGAATGACCAGGGTGGGACAAAGGACTCTTCTCTGCTGGAGCTAGGTGTGAACGTTTCAACGTATACGTATACTATGCAGCTGTGGACAAGTCTACATAGGGACCACCAAACGCAGCACTGCCCAAACATGAATCAAGGAACATGAAAGGCACTGCAGACTACTTCAACCAGAGAAGTCAGCCATAGCAGAGCACCTGATGAACCAACCTGGACACAGCAGATTATCTGAGAACACAGAAATGCTGGACCACTCCAACAACCACCATATCAGACTACACAGAGAAGGCATTGAAATACACAAGCATGTGGACAATTTCAACAGAAAGGAGGAAACCATGAAAATGAACAAAATCTGGCTACCAGTCTTAAAAAACTCTAAAATTAGAACAGCACAACAACAGAGAGGAAACAAACAAGGACATCTAATCACCTCTCAACAAAAGATTGCTCCATGCACAGTCAGCCCATTGTATGCTAATCAAGGTGGTCAGTTGAAACATTCACACCTAGCTCCAGCAGACAAGAGTCCTTTGTCCCACCCTGGTCATTCCACAGATATATAAACCCTTTTTCCTAGTTCCAACAGACCTCATTACCTCTGAGGATGGAAACAGATGGAAACAGTTCTTTTTAGCCTTTTGGATTTGAAGTCCAAGAATCTCTGGCCATTGTCCATGTTGGCTGAGTTTCTGGGAGCGGCAGTCCAATCCTCTGGAAGATCAAAGATGGAGAACACTCAATCCAGGTTTGGACTTCTCCAACTTGCATTCTGGGTTGTCCATTATGGCCATGCGATTGCCTCATGACACACTTCACAGACACTTACTTGCTTCTGGAAGTCTGTTGGTGATTTGCACTTGCATAACTGGCCATTTACACAATCAGTTGGTCTTTTTATTAGCTTGTATGAGACCTTAGAATCATAGAATCATGGAGTTGGAAGAGACCTCATGGGCCATCCAGTCCAACCCCCTGCCATGAAGCAGGATATTGCATTCAAAGCACCCTGAACAGATGGCCATCCAGCCTCAGTTTAAAAGCTTCCAAAGACGTAGCTTCCACCATACTCCAGGACAGAGAGTTCCACTGCTGAACGACTCTCACAGTCAGGAAGTTCTTCCTAATGTTCAGATGGAATCTCCTTTCTTGTAGTTTGAAGCAACTGCTCCATTGCGTCCTAGTCTCCAGGGCAGTGGAAAACAAGCTTGCTCCCTCCTCTCTGTGACTTCCTCTCTCATATTTATACATGTCTCCTCTCAGCCTTCTCTTCTTTGATAGAAGCTTTCCCGTGGGTTCAGGAATATATCCAATGGAGGCAGAGCCCATCAGCCCCAGTTCCTTCACAATATCTGTATTACACACCTTACCACATTCAACAGGACCTCGTCCATATTTAGCAGGCCTTTTCCCAAAGGTAGTGCCATAGTTTCAAGCATCATCGACATAACTCAAATAAATGTCAAATTAGATTCTCTGTTTTACTTCAGTTTGTTGGAGTTCAAGGAGATAAATGGTGATAAAATGTCCATGAAATAATCACTTCTGTAATGAAGAACACATGTGGAGGTTAGATGTTTATTAAATTGTTCCAGGAATGTCTACTTTTGAACAATGCCTCATTTTATTGTGTATATTTGTGCTTCTCTGTGTTTCCTCTTTCTGTCTCTCTCCTAGACCACCCACAATGATCTGAATTGAGCGGAAAGCATGCTTTCTATTCAAAACTTGCATACAAGGGCTAATATCCAAAAGCCAACATCCTCTCAGAAGGTCACTCCAGGCCTGCTTGATAAGCTTGCATGATTCCGTAGAAGACGTCAACAAGTCCAAGGAGACAATGAAAGTCCATAGCAATAGGTCCATCTGTAGCTATTGGCTACTGGGCCAGTCTTACTGTTGGACAGTAGGGCTGGGCGGTTTCGTTCGTTAATTTCGTAATTCGTTAAAAAAATCGTTAATTTTCCAATTACAAAACGATAACGAACCAGTCTGGAGTAATTTTTTAAAAAACGAATTTTTAAATCGTTTTGTAAATGTTTTGTATTTCATTATTGTGTTCGTTTCGTTATCGTTTTGAGGTCGTTTCGTTATTATTTCTGCATGTCTGGGGCAAGTTTTATAGTTGTTTTCGGTTTTCTAAGGGTTTTTATAGTTGTTTTTGGTTTAATTAAGCCCATTTAATTAAGCCCTGTCCCATTTGGAGGGTTTTTAGCGTATTGCGCGGTCGCGTCTGCCATTAACGAATCGATTCGTTATTGTTTCGGAAATCGATTCGTTATTGTTTTGTAATTTTTTCACATTTACGAAATTTCGTAAATATCGAACTTTTTAAAATAAAAATTTTGTAATTATTTTAAATAACAAAACGCAAAAACCCCCCAAAAACGAATCGATTTTAGAAACAAATTTTTCCGTTGTTACCCAGGCCTATTGGACAGAATGAAGCAATTACCTTATAGTCAGATGGCCTGGATGGGCAAAGTGTCAAAAACATTAGATTGTGATCCTTTCTTGGTGTTACTTTGAAGAAAATGGAAAGTAGAGTTAATTCTAAGTAAAGGTAACTACTTGAAAATATCTATATAATTTGTTTGTTGTTAAAAACAATTTTCCAAATGTATTGTCGAAGGCTTTCATGGCCAGCATCACTGGGTTGTTGTAGGTTTTTTTCGGGCTATATGGCCATGTTCTAGAGCAGTGGTTCTCAACCTGGGGTCCCCAGATGTTTCTGGCCTACAACTCCCAGAAATCCCAGCCACTTTACCAGCTGTTAGGATTTCTGGGAGTTGAAGGCCAAAAACATCTGGGGACCCCAGGTTGAGAACCACTGTTCCCGAGGCATTCTCTCCTGAGAAGTCAGCCATAGCAGAGCACCTGATGAACCAACCTGGACACAGCATATTGTTTGATAACACAGAAATGTTGGACCACTCCAACAACCACCATGTCAGACTACACAGAGAAGCCATTGAAATCCACAAGCATGTGGACAATTTCAACAGAAAGGAGGAAACCATGAAAATGAACAAAATCTGGCTACCAGCATTAAAAAAAACTCTAAAATTAAAATTACAACAGCAAAACAACAGAGAGGAAAAAATCAGGGACATCTAATCACCTCTCAACAAAAGATTGCTCCAGGCACCAACAAGCCACACCAAACAACTGCCAGGCCATCAAATGCTAATCAAGGTGGTCAGTTGAAACATTCACACCTAGCTCCAACAGACAAGAGTTCTTTGTCCCACCCTGGTCATTCCACAGATATATAAACCCATTTTCCTAGTTCCAACAGACCTCAATACCTCTGAGGATGCTTGCCATAGATGCAGGTGAAATGTCAGGAGAGAATGCCTCTAGAACATGGGCATATAGCCCAAAGAAAACTACAACAACCCAATTTTCCAAATACTGGTCTTCCATCTAAAACTATTAAATTAAGGCTTTCTCATTCACTCCCTGGCATTTAGTGACTGTTCCAAGTTTTAGTCCAAACTTTAAGAGAGGTATCCAAAGTACTGGGCTATCTCCCAAGTAGGTCCAGCACCTCCAACAGCTCTTTAAAGCTTGCAATGGATTCACTGCACTACTGATGGATCTGTAACTGGTTAAGTGAACTAACCCAGAGGGTGATTCTCCCCAATGCTTCCTCTTCATCCTGGAAAGAAGTGATGACTGGAGTGCCACAAGCAGAGTTCCGTCCTGGGCCCAGTTCTGTTCTGGATCTCCATGAATGACTCAGATGATCATCAAGTTTGCAGATGGGACCATATTTGGGAGGGAGAGCCAATACCCCAGAAGACAGGAGCAGAATTCAAAATGTTCTTAGCAGATTAGAGAGATGATTGGCCAAAACTAACACAATGAAGTTCAACAATGACAAATGCAAGATTTGCCACTTAGGCAGAAAAAACAAAATGCAAAGATACAGAATGGGGGATGCGTGGCTCGAGAGCAGTACGTGTGAAAATGATCTTGGAGTCCTTGTGGACAAACATCTTGCCCTTGGTTGGCCCCTCTTCCTTTTTCCTTCCATTTTCCCCAGCATAATTGCCTTCTCTAAGCTTTCCTTTCTTCTCATGATGTGGCCAAAGTACTTAATCTTGGCCTCCACTATTCTTCCCTCCGATGAGCAGCCAGGCTTTATTTCCTGAAGTATGGATTTGTTGGATCTTCTCACAGTCCAAGACACTCTCAGAACTTTCTTCCAACACCACAGTTCAAAAGCATCTCTCTTCCTTCGCTCAGCCTTCTTTATGGTCCAACTCTCACATCCGTAGGTGACTATGGGGACTATGCTTTAACTATGCGGATCTTGGTTGCCAGTGTGATGTCTCTACTCTTCACTATTTTATCGAGATTGGATATTGCTCTCCTCCCAAGAAGTAAGCATCTTCTGATTTCCTGCCTGCAGCCTGCGTCTGCAGTCATCTTTGCACCTAGAAATACAAAGTATATGGTTTATACTATATGTTAATGTTTTAACTATATTTTATATTGTTGGGGGCACTGAGCTATGCTGATTGTAAGTTGCCTTCGGGCTGAGAGAGGCAGTATATAAATATGGTAAATAAATAAATAATAATTAAATAATGCTATGATTCTATGAATAAATGTTGAAGGCAAGGAAGAAGATCATAACCTGAACCCAATTGAAGTATATCCATTGAACCTTATTGGACTTGCCTACATGTTTACGCATTTGGCAACTGATTATTATTATTATTATTATTATTTATTAAACTTTATTTGTACCCCGCTAGCATCTCCCGAAGGACTCGATGCGGCTTACAAAGGCCAAGGCCTCAACACACAATACAACAATACAACAATACAAAACCTAGGCAAATTAAAAACAATTAGAGGAATCTAAACAACAAGCAATGAACAATCCACTAAGACACAATAAAACTGGGCCGGGCCAGAGTAAGGGTACAAGAGTTAAAAGTGCTGATGTGACAGGTGGAATATGAGGCTTATGGGCAAGTGCAGTGTGCGGTGTGCAGCGGTCTTAGCTTTAATAAAGTGCTTCTGGGACTTGGTATTGGAGGTTTCCTATTCGGGAAAGGCACATTGGAACAGCCAGGTCTTCAAGTTCTTTCTGAAGACTGCCAATGTAGGGGCCTATCTAATATCTTTGGGGAGGGTGTTCCAGAGTCGGGGGGCCACCACGGAAAAGGCCCTGTCTCGTGTCTCCACCAAACGCGCTTGCGACGCAGGTGGGATCACGAGCAGGGCCTCTCCAGATGAACGAAGAGAGCGTGTGGGTTCGTAGACGGAGATGCCATCATGCAGGTAGGCTGGTGGTCCCAAACCGTTCAGGGCTTTGTAGGTAAGCACCTGCACCTTAAATTGGGCTCAGTAGATAAACGGCAGCCAGTGGAGCTCCTTAAACAGGAGGGTTGACCTCTCTGTGTAAGGAGCACCAGTTAACATCCTGGCTGCTGCTCGTTGGACCAGTTGGAATTTCCGAGCCATTTTCAAGGGCAGCCCCACGTAGAGCGCATTACAGTAATCCACCCTAGAGGTGACCAAGGCATGGACCACTCCAGCCAGATCAGCCTTCGCGAGGTACGGTCGCAGCTGGCGCACGAGTCTTAATTGTGCGAAAGCCCTCCCGGACACCGCCGATGCCTGAGCCTCAAGCGTAAGTGATGAGTCCAGGAGGACTCCCAAACTGCAGACCTGTGGCTTCAGGGGGAGTGTAACCCCGTCCAACACAGGTTGCCACCCTATACCCCCGGTCAGGTTTGCGATCAACAGGCTTACTCTTCTCAGTTTGTAGCCATGAGGCGTCAGATGGGCCAATGCCTTTTTTCTTTCGATACTGGCACCCCTAGCCATTGAGTGTGGTCTGAAGTCATTGCATCAGTTGAACCATTGATAATCCAACCCGAGCAATGATTGTGGAGGAAATGAATCCTAAACATGAGCCAACAATGTGATGTGGTGGCAAAAAAAGCCAATGGGATTTTGGCCTGCATCAATAGGAGCATAGTGTCTAGATCTAGGGAAGTAATGCTACCCCTCTATTCTGTTTTGGTTAGACCACATCTGGAATATTGTGTGCAATTCTGGGCACCACAATTCAAGAGAGATATTGACAAGCTGGAATGTGTCCAGAGGAGAGCGACTAAAATGATAAAATGTCTGGAGAACAAGCCCTATGAGGAGCGGCTTAAGGAGCTGGGCATGTTCAGCCTGAAGAAGAGAAGGCTGAGAGGGGATATGATAGCCATGTATAAATATGTGAGAGGAAGCCACAGGGAGGAGGGAGCAAGCTTGTTTTCTGCTTCCCTGGAGACTAGGACGCAATGGAACAAATGGCTTCAAACTACAAGAGAGAAGATTCCTTCTGAACATGAGGAAGAACTTCCTGACTGTGAGAGCCGTTCAGCAGTGGAACTCTCTACCCCGGAGTGTGGTGGAGGCTCCTTCTTTGGAAGCTTTTAAACAGAGGCTGGATGGCCATCTGTCAGGGGTGATTTGAATGCAATATTCCTGCTTCTTGGCAGGGGGTTGGACTGGATGGCCCATGAGGTCTCTTCCAACTCTTTGATTCTATGATTCTATGATTCTGCTTTTGAAGAGGTCTCTGATCTCTTCTGTCCACAAACACCCTCCCCTCCTACCTTGCATCTGTATTGAATAACTTTACACCTCAAGCACAATAGAGTCCGAAACCTTGATGGGCAGAGGTCCATGAAGTAATGATTTTCTCAGCAGCAGAGCAAGTGCGTTAAACGTCTAAAGTGGCGCCAATGGCTTGTTGGTTTAACAACAGTCTATCAGGCCACAGACAGCCTTATCGAGGCCACTTGTCTGGGACGCTGCCTTATCTGATCGCCCTTGACTCAGCTGTTTCATAGATGCTTCTCCACTTACCTCCAACAAGCCATGTAACCCCCAAAACGACACACTGTTTGGGCTTTTAGGGATTGAGTGGACAAGAAGGGAGGGGAAGCGAGAAGGAAGAATGATAAATAAAGTTGAACCGAAAGGTTTAGAAGGTGCAACCGATGCCAGGTAGTGACGGAGATAAGGCGCTCTCAGACAAGTTGGAAGGCAGTGATACTCCATTCACGCTTCAAGGACGCAACAGGGTGGTGCACACAGGTTACCGGCATTGCAACAGGTGTCCTCAGGTTTCTCGGATGACATGGGCTGATACCACAATCAGATGCTTGGCTCATGGTGTCAATGTTTAAACAAGGGACAGGAAAAGGAGCCATTGTCCACACTGCAAAGCGAGCCAGATCAGATTAGGTGCTGTCATTATTCCATGTTAACCGGCAGCTCCGGAGAAATGTTCTGCGTGTCGAATGCCAGCAGAGATGGAGATCGCAAGCCTGCAAATGCAAAGGGGAGCTGTGCTGATCATATCCTGTGGAAACTCAGTTCTATGTGGCTTTCGATTGTCTTTTTTTCCCTTTTTTTCTGCTAAATTGCCTTTTTTTAAAAAAATAAGACAAAACAAACATCTTTGATTGAAGAAACCTGTCTTCTTGAAGCCTTTCATAGAAATGTATTTTTGTGTTGTTTAGGTGGGAAGGCAACCATGTCATCTCAGGAGCAGGGTGAATTCCAATTTTGAAGGAATAGTTTTACTCCCTATTTTAAAGGAGTTCTCCAGTGATTTATTTCTTTATTTACAGTATTTATATTCCTCCCTTCTCACCCCGCAGGGGATGCAGGGTGGATTACAATGCACACATACATGGCAAACATTCAATGCTATTACACATACAACATACATAGACAGACACAGAGGCAATTTATTTATTTATTTATTTATTACTTGCACTTATTGACCGCCACTCTCAGCCCTAGGGCGACTCGTGGCGGTGAACAACAACATAGAAAAGACAGTGTACAGTAAGTCACGACAGTACATACAAACTACTTCTACATAACATATACTTATGCTAAAAATCCGCTTCGTCAAATCCTGGGGTCATAGTTGATTTCATAGTCATAGTCCATTCCAGTATCGTTCCAATGATAAACACTCAGTTGAAGGCCTGCTCGAAGAGCCATGTTTTCAGGCTCCTACGAAAGGCCATCAAGGAGGGCGCCTGTCTAACTTCAACAGGGAGGGTGTTCCACAGCCGGGGGGCCACCACCGAGAAGGCCCGCTCTCTCGTCCCCGCCAATTTAACATTCCAGTTTTCCACCTTCATGAGGGTATGCTTGATTCCGGCCATAAGGGGAGCTGCCAGTTCACTGTCTATTTGTGGCACCGAGTTCTTGATGGAGTACTTTCTCATTCTTACGCACGCTGCTGGAAAGTTTTTTTATGGTGTCGTAAATAAGTAAAATTAGCCTCTCCGCATAAAGCAGTAACTAAATTTTCTACCTAACAGATGCAACTGTCTTTCGGGCTGCATAGGTCAACAGCAAGCTAGACTATTAATGGTCAGGAGCTTACTCCATCCCGGGCTGGTTTCAAAGTTATGACCTGTAGTGATTGAATGCAGCTGGCTACAGCCTGGTCCTTGATCTGAAATCTATTCCCTAAATTGATTCAGCAGCTTGGATAGCTCCTCCAAAGTTTAGATTAAAATCTCAAATGGATACACTATTCCAATCTGTAATATCAGATCAATACATATTGATATCTATCTATCTATCTATCTATCTATCTATCTATCTATTTGGGGGTTCGTTCTCATTTCCATTTCTAAGTCAAAGACCTGGCATTGTCCGTAGACACCTCCAAGGTCATGTGGTTGACATGACTGCATGGAGTGCTGTTAGTGTTAACTTATCTATTGATCTACTGACATTTGCATGTATTTGAACTGCTAGGTTGGCAGAAGCTGGGCCTAACATCAGGAGCTCACTCTGCTCCCTGGATTTGAACCGGCGACCTTTCCGTCACCAAGTTTAGCTGCACAGTGGTTGAACCCTCTGCATCACGTGGGCTCCAATTAAAAGTATACAAATATACAAACATTAAAATAGGGTTAAATATAAACAAGGAGCTCCTGGTGGTGCAGTGGGTTAAAGCACTGAGCTGCTGAGCTTGTTGACCGAAAGGTTGCAAGTTCGATTCCGGGGAGTGGCGTGAGCTTCCGCTGTCAGCCCTAGCTTCTGCCAACCTAGCAATTTGAAAACATGCAAATGTGAGTAAATCAATAGGTTCCGCTCCAGTGGGAAGATAACGGCGCTCCAGCTCCATGGAGTTGGCCGAACAGGGCATAGGGTTACAGCCTGTGTTGGATGGGGTTTCACTCCCCCTGAAGACGCAGGTTCGCAGCTTGGGTGTGATCCTGGACTCATCGCTGAGCCTGGAACCCCAGGTTTCAGCGGTGACCAGGGGAGCATTTGCACAGATAAAACTTGTGCGCCAGCTGCGCCTGTACCTTGGGAAGTCTGTCTTGGCCACGGTAGTCCATGCTCTGGTTACATCCCGCCTAGATTACTGCAACGCTCTCTACGTGGGGTTGCCTTTGAAGACAGCTCGGAAGCTTCAACTAGTCCAATGCTCGGCAGCCATGATTCTAACAGGAGCGGAACGTAGGGAGCATACAACCCCCTGTTGCGCCAACTCCACTGGCTACCAATTTGCTACCGAGCTCAATTCAAAGTGCTGGCGTTGACCTTTAAAGTCCTAAACGGTTCCGGCCCAAGCTACCTATCTGTCCACATCTCGGCCTATGAACCCACCAGGACTTTGAGATCTTCCGGGGAGGCCCTGCTCTCGATCCCGCCAGCTTCACAAGCACGGCTGGCGGGGACGAGAGATAGGGCCTTCTCAGTGGTGGCTCCCTGGCTGTGGAACACCCTTCCCATAGACATTAGATTAGCACCATCTCTAATGATATTCCGCAAAAAAGTAAAGATCTGTGCAGGTGTTCGAATAATTAGTGCAATGACTGGTAATGACATAGGAATGGAACAACGGATGACGAATCTGGATCATGTTTTTTAGTGATGAGATGCTAGTGAACAGTTATTATAGTAATTGTGTACTAACTGTGTATTAGATTAAGTTATTAACTGTTTTTATATTGGTGCATTGAATTTTGCTGTGTCCTGTGTTTTGTGAACCGCTGTGAGTCGCCTCCGGGCTGAGAACAGCGGTATAGAAGTAAAGCAAATAAATAAATAAATAAATAAATGCAGTCATGCCGGCCACATGAACTTGGAGGTGTCTGCGGACAATGCCGGCTCTTTCGCTTAGAAATGGAGATGAGCACCAGAGTCCCAGAGTCAGATATGACTGGACTTAATGTCAGGGGACAACCTTTACCTTTACCTTTACCTAAATATAAACAGGATTTTAAAATTCCCAGTTAAAAACCATTAACACAAATTCAGAGTTCAAAACCACAAGAGCAATGGCCTGGGTTGAATAAGAGCTGTTGGGGACTTGTAGAAGTGACTCTGTGCCGACACACCTCAGAATGCCCTGCTGGCCATGCCAAACTTGGGCTCCTCCGTATGTATTTTGCCAGGATTTGGAGGGCATGTAGTTTACTAACAGATCAATTGCCTAGTCATAAGCTGTGCAACTCCGGGCCGAGGGGGATGACGGGCGGAAAAGAGAGCTAAAGATCCGTGTGATCCCTGGAAAAAACAACAAGACAAGAAATGTTACAGTGTTGAAGCAGATAATGATATCTTTCTCCCCCCTCTGAACAAAAGTAGCTGCATTTTGAACTGTACAGCCCTGGAAGGCTTTCCTCCTTTATGGCTATGAAGCCACAGATAGCTTTTTCTGTGTGTGGTTTCTCACATCCCGGCTACAGAGAGGGCCTTTTCCCTACCAAATATACCCCACAGGCTTCTTTGTGTTAGCACTTCAAAGGTACAGATCTCTTTTAAACATCCTTCTTTTCTGACAACTGGCGGCTCTGATCTGGAAGTTGCAATTGACTAAAACTGAGAGATGTGATCATCTGGAGTTTTCACTTCCACCACGATTCCGAGCAATAAAAGCGGCGATTACCTTTGATACAGCTAACGATGTTACCAAGATAGCAGACATTCCAGCTGGTTAATTTAATTTCCAAGGCTGATGATATCATTTCATGGCTGGAGATTTATTTGTATGGGTTTGTTTCCCTATGAAAGAGGAAGGAAAGGAGGGAGGAAGGGAGGGAAGAAGGAAGGGTGTTGTAATGACATGGGCTTCCTTTTGTACTGACCGTTGACAATATTGAATTTTACTTTCTGGGTACTGCTACCACTGATGTGAATGCTGGGCCCATTTCTTGCTTCAGAGCAGGATACGGAGTTCAGATTGCTATGGTCTTGATACAGGGAAGTCATGCTACCCCTCTATTCTGCCTTGGTTAGTCCACATTTGGAATACTATGTCCAATTCTGGGCACCACGATTAAAGAGAGATATTGACAAGCTGGAATGTGTCCAGAGGAGGGTGACTAAAATGATCAAGGGTCTGGAAAACAAGCCCTATGGGGAGCGGCTTAAAGAGCTGGGCATTTTTTAGCCTGCAGAAGAGAACACTGAGAGGAGACAGACTGAGGGCTATGTATAAATATGTGAAAAGAAGTCATATTATTTAATATTATTTATTTCAAATATTTGTACCTTGGAGCCCCTGGTGCCGCAATGGGTTAAAGCGCTGAGCTGCTGAGCTTGTTGACTGAAAGGTCGCAGGTTCAATTCCGGTGAACGGCATGAGCTTCCGCTGTCTGCCCTAGCTTCTGCCAACCTAGCAGTTCGAAAACATGCAAATGTGAGTAGATCAATAGGCACCACTCCGGCGGCAAAGTAACGGTGCTCCATGCAGTCATGCCGGCCACATGACCTTGGAGGTGTCTATGGACAACACTGGCTCTTCAGCTTAGAAATGGACATGAGAACCACACTCCAGAGTCAGACATGTCAGGGGACAAACTTTACCTTTTACAAGGGGTATTTTTTTAAGTAAGGTCCGTTGGAACATAAGTACACAACGAAAGTTTATTTCAAAAAAGTAAATTTATTTTCAGAAAGTACATACTTCACTCTATTTTTCGACATAGTTGCCAAGTTTGTTCAAACACTTATCATACCTCTGAACCAATTTTAAAATACCCTCTTCATAAAAACCTGCCACCTGCTCCGATAACCAAATCGTCTGTAATCAAAGAAGGGCGACCAGAGCGGTCCTCATCATGGACGTTGTCACGGCCCTCTTTGAATTTCCATACCCACTTACGCACTTTGCTTTCACTCATAACAGTATCACCGTACACTTCACAAATCTGTCGATGAATTTCTGCAGCAGGCAGGTTCCTTGCTCACAAAAACCGCATCACTGAGCGAACTTCACATGCGGCGGGTGAGTTGATCGTCTTAAACATTTTTAAAGCACAGAACAGAACCGTACAGGTTAGCTACTGAGTGGAAACTGAGCACAGTTGTTCCCGAGGCATGCCGGTACACGACACATGCGCGCGTTGCAGTATGCACGCGAACTACTAGTGTCTACAACAAAACGGACCTTACTTAAAAAATACCCCTCGTATTTGTACCTCGCCCTTCTCTACCCCCGAAGGGGGACTCAGGGTGGCTTACAGCCAGCAACAATTCAATGCCCCACCTATAAAACAAATAAACAACAGTTACATAGTAAGTTAAACATTTAAATTAGATTAAAACCATTTAAGATAGTACAAATTGAATTAGTTGGCATGTCAAGTCCACATTCTACAATCAACAACTTAATCCGAAGCCTGTCCATAGTCCATTTTCCATAGCATTGTCGTCATTTCTATTGTCAGCCTGCTATCCGAATGCCTGGTCCCATAGCCACATCTTCAACTTTTTCCTGAAGGAAAGGAGGGAAGCCATTGACCTAATTTTGCTGGGGAGCGAATTCCACAAGCGAGGGGGGGAGAGCACCGCTGAGAAAGCCCTGTCTCTCATTCCCGCCAAGCGCATTTGCAATGAAGGTGGGATTGAGAGCAGGGTCACCCCAGAAGATCGTAAGTTTCGAGGTGGGACATAGGGGGAGATAAGTTCGGACAAGTAAGCTGTAAGTCATAGGGAGGAATTTTGTATTTTCTCTGTTTGTTTGCTTTGTTCTGTTAGAAATGTAATATAATAGACTGGCTGCCCTGACACGAGAAATAAATAAAATAGGGAGGAGGGAGCAAGCTTGTTTTCTGCTGCCCTAGAGACTAGGACTTCAAACTACAGGAAAGGAGATTCCACCTGAACATTAGGAAGAACTTTCTGACTGTGAGAGCTGTTCAGCAGTGGAACTCTCTACCCGAAGTATGGTGGGGGCTCCTTCTATGAAGGCTTTTAAACAGAGGCTGGATGGCCATTTGTTGGGGGTGCTTTAAATGTGAAATTGTCCTACTTCTTGGCAGGGGGTTGGACTGGATGGCCCACGAGGTTTCTTCCAACTCTATGATTCTATGGTCACCTTAGTGGATGAGCTCCATTTGAACTTTGCTGGGGGAATAGGTTCTGATTCCCTTTGAGATGGAAACCTTTGGGTCAATGTAATGGTCTCTTGTGGCCTCCATACCAGTGGGTTGATGCTCTGGGTTTCAGACTGAACCTTCAAGGTATTCCAGATAAATTCAGCACCTTGGACAGCTTGTAAAATGCAAGGGAAACCCCTGAACAGATGCACAACCCCACCAAATGGGAACCATAATAAATCACCGTTGACCAAATGTAACAATTGTAAACAATGATCATACTCTGTTTGGTTATCTGGAAGCATTCCTTCGAAATAAGTGGATTTAAGGCCAATACCAATGACGGCTCTTTAGCCTGACCTTTCTTAGAGCTTGAAAACACTGCCTTTGGTAGTTAAGAGCTTTCTTATTGTTTTGTCCTCAAACCAGAGTGGAGCTGCATGATCCAGAAACATGTCAAAATGTCAATTTTACTACCTATTGGGTAGGCACTGTCCCGGTTTTTATTTGATTGAGTTTTGACCCCTTCGTCGCTTAAAAAAAAGCCAAAGGAAAGAAACTCTCTTTGTTACTTGAACATGTATCCACAAGGGCAGATCAATAGCTCAAGTGGGAACTTTGTGACTAGCAAAGCAATTCAACCAATCTTCCTTTCTCCCCTTGTAAAGGGAGAAGGAACACAAATGGGATCAATCAAACTGAGAGGATGGGAAGTATCAGAAGGAGCCAACGTCTCCCACAGGTTCTTTGCATCCAGGGAGACCTTTTGCTTTGGGGAAAAGAGAAGGCTGGCCCAGTGCCATTTTCCATATTAGAAAAGACAACTGGTAGGCTAGTCTAGTGATCTGGTCAGTACTTACTTATTTACTTACTTAGGCAATCCCTCGTAGCCTGAGGATGATGGTCCTCCAAGTCTGGTGTCTTGGTGGTGAGTCTGTGGAGCCCTATTATTGATCTGTATGTTCTCCTGCAGTGAGGACACCGGTTTCCAGGTGGAAGGTGGTCCCAGTCAAGGTTGGCTTGACATGCCTTCCTCTTGGCATGTTTCTCCCTTTTGCCCTCCATTCATGCCTCTTCGAATTCTGTAGCACTGCTGGTCACAGCTGATCTCCGGTTAGAGCACCCAAGGACCAGGGCTTTCCATTTCTCGGTGTCTCTGCCGGTTTTTGAGGTTGACTTTAAGTTCATCTTTTAATCCCTTTTTCTGTCCAGCAATGTTACATTTCCCGTTCTTGAGTTGGAAGGATAGTGATTGGGCATTTGGACAGTACCACAACATCAGAAGAACATAGACTATGCATCATATCAAGAGAGAGAATTTCCTGCTTCTGGGATTTTCTGAGGGCCAAATTAATTAGAATCCTCTAAGGCTGTGTGAGTGATTAAAACTATGTTGTTAGCGAAGCCTTGGTTAAACCACACCTGAAATATTGTGTCAAATTCTAGGCACCACAATTGAAGAGAGATATTGGCAAGCTGGAAAGTGTCCAGAGGAGGGTGACTAAAATGATCAAGGGTCTGGAGAACAAGCCCTATGAGGAGCAGCTTAAAGAGCATGTTTAGCCTGAAGAAGAGAATGTTGAGAGGAGATATGATAGCCATGTATAAATATGTGAGAGGAAGCCACAGGGAGGAGGGAGCAAGCTTGTTTTCCGCTGCCCTGGAAACTAGGACGCAGAACAATGGCTTCAAACTACAGGAAATGAGATTCCATCTGAACATGAGGAAGAACTTCCTGACTGTGAGAGCCATTCAGCAGTGGAACTCTTTGCACCGGAGTGTGGTGGAGGCTCCTTCTTTGGAGGTTTTCAAACAGAGGCTGGATGGCCATCTGTCGGGGGTGCTTTGAATGCAATATTCCTGCTTCTTGGCAGAATGGGGTTGGACTGGATGGCCCATGAGGTCTCTTCCAACTCTATGATTCTATGATTCTAAGCCTGTGCCCATTGACTGGTATACCTTTGTCCAACAGTATTACAGTCTCCTATTACACTTTCCAGAGCAGCAGAAAAAAAGTTTAAGTGAGATGGGATCACCTTGGCATACACCTTTTATGCAGGTATAGCAATTCCTCATTTGAAAGGCATTAGCATTGTTGTACATCTACTACAGCATGCTTGGATATTTTTTTTGTTGTGTCAGGAGCGACCTGAGAGACTGCAAGTCGCTTCTGGTGTGAGAGAATTGGCCGTCTGCAAGGACGTTGCCCAGGGGATGCCCGGATGATTTGATGTTTTATCATCCTTGTGGGAGGCTTCTCTCATGTCCCCGCATAAGGAGCTGGAGCTGATAGAGGGAGCTCATCTGCCTCTCCCCGGATTCGAACCTGCGACCTATCGGTCTTCAGTCCTGCCGGCACAGGGGTTTATCCCACTGCGCCACCGGGGGCTCCTTCCATGCTTGGATGATGTTGATGGACTCTGTACACCTTGCTACTTCAGAAGACAAGACAGTAGGAAGTTTCAAGAAGCGTATTTTGGTTAGATATTAGATGTCTTAACTCTAAGCGATGCGTGAAAGTGGAAAGTGTGGGCTCCATTGCCTTGAAGATATGTAAGCAGAGGCTTGACAAATGCTCCTTCTGAACCCTATGATTTTATGAAATACAGAGACAAGAATACTGCCATGGGTACAAAAAAAATTGGAAAGTCCAAGTCAACTGGGTTATAGGTTTTTTCGAGCTATATGACCATGTTCTAGAGGCATTCTCTCCTGACGTTTCACCTGCATCTATTTATTTATTTATTTATTTATTTATTTAAAACATTTATATTCCGCCCTTCACACCCTGAGGGGGACTCAGGGTGGAGCACAGCATATATATGTCAAACATTCAATGCCAATACACAAATTCATATAGACATACGTAAACATTAAAACATTTATCTCAATATTAAAATACACCATTTAAAACTGTCCTAGTCATCAGCGTCAAATCTAATTGGCCTGGTAATTTTTCCTATTACTGCTTCATTGCCCTGTCCTGAAAGCTTGGTCCCACAGCCAAGTTTTTACCATCCTTCTAAAGGACAGGAGAGAGGGGGGCCAACCTGATCTCACCAGGAAGTTCCATACCTGGGGAGCAATCACCGAGAAGGCCCTGTCTCTCATCCTCACCAATCACGCCTGTGACAATGGCGGGATGGACAGAAGGGCCTCCCTGTAGGATCTTAATCTCCGCGATGGTTCATAGGGGGAGATGCATTTAGACAGGTAAATATTAGGCTTGGGCAGTTTCGTTCGTTAATTTCGTAATTCGTTATTAATTCGTATTTAAATTAGCTTACGATCCAATATTGAGCCATGCAGGAATAGTGTGAGGAGTAATTAAGATTCGAAACAATTTTTTCAATTTATTTCGTAATTATTTTGTAATTATTTCGAAATTATTTCGTAATTATTTTCGCATGTCTGGTGCAAGTTTTATAGTTGTTGTTTGTTTTATCACACCAACAGTCAACAACAGAGGGAGAGGGAAGCTTCAGAAGTTCCTCCTGTCCCATTTGGAGGTTTTTTTTAGCATATTGCGCAATCTCGTCCGCCATTAACAAATCGATTCGTAATTTTATGAAATTTCGTAAATTTTGAAATTTTTAAAAGGAAAATTTCAGAATTATTAAAAAAAATGAAATGCAAGGGCCCCCTAAGAACGAAACGAGTTTAGAACCAATTTTTTCTGTGGTTACCCAAGCCTATTAAATATGGCAAGCATGCTCAGAGGTTGTGAGGTCACAACCTCTGAGGATACTTGCCATAGATACAGGCAAAATGTCAGGAGAGAATGCCTCTAGAACATGGCCATATATCCCGAAAAAACCTACAACAACCCAGTGATTCCAGCCATGAAAGCCTTTGACAATACATCCAAGCCAACTTCTAAAAATGGACTTCAAAAGATCCGTTGGGTCTTTCCATGATCTGATATGGATAGGTTGTGGGGAGCAAGCAATATATCAGTTCCTACTGCTAAGTTACACCTAAAGGAAACCCATTGAATCAATGCTTGAATGTTGAGTTGAGACATACATAAATGTTTTCTTGTGACAAGCATTGCGCGGGGTTAAAAAAAGATGAAAGAAACCTGGACTTCATGTTTGAAATCATTGATCAAAAATATTATATCTTTCTGCTTATTCCTTGTTAACAGGTAGACAAGCCTTCAGTAGCTCTACAGCAAACAAGATGATCTGGCTGAACAGTTCAAAGGCTCTAATGGGGATTTTGATGTAATAGTATCTTTCAGCTAATTTTCTGATACTTTGTACAATGTATATGATACACTTTTCGCTTGCCAAAAGACACATGGGGGCATGTACATTCGCACTGTCCTACGGTTCCCATTGGTGAAATTAATTTGGGCTGTGGCTCAGCAAAGGTGCACAAGCAGGCACGTAGACATCTTAAAGCTCCGAATCCGTATTAAAGCCAAATCAACACCCTCTCCTTAATAAAGATATTTTTAAAAAGAAAGAAAAAGTCAGTAAAAGGGGAGAGGAAAAAAAAACAGCCCCTCTCTAAGCCTCAAAGCATAGCATTTGTGTTTGTGCTGGTTATTTCATGTCAAGGCAATTACTGTGAGGCTATTAGGAGAGATCAGGGAGGGAGAAGTGTTGTCGTGTGGGGAGGAGAGAAAACAAACCTTTAAGCAATCATGTAGAGCATGCAGAACATCTTAAAGCAGGCGGAGGAACAAAGCTGAGCACTGTCAGACTATCGATCTATTCCACAAGGTGCAGAGTCCTGTGCTGTTGTGATTGCCTTTCCTGCTGGGCTTAGAGGGGGCTGAAAGAATACAATATTGATCTGGCCCAGTTCCCAAGAAGTAACTTGCTGATAAACATTGAGTGAAGGCCAGTGGCTCTGCATCAAACTGTGGCAAAACACCGCTCAGTGTTGTGCCTCGAAGCCCCAAGCAAAGGCTCGTATGGGTATGCAGCTGCTTCGAAATGTGGAGGGGATGCCATGCCTTGGTTTGGCAACATGCCTTGGTGGTGTGCCCTTGTTGATTAGGTCTGTGGGCTCCAGTTTGGACCTTGGCCATGAAAGAGCTGCAGCAAGGTGATGCACAAATGGAAATTCCACAAGACTTCAATGGCAGGGCTGTGTCAATCTAAGAATGGTAGGTAGAAGGTGATTGTTTGCATGGAATTGTGGAGCAGGGAAGAGGATATGCTCATAACATCAGAAAGTCAGTAAACATAGAAATGAGTCAACTATTCCAATCAGTCACCACATAAGGAAACAGGGTATGTGTATTTATTTATTTATTTACTTACTTTACTTTACTTTTATTTATTTGTCGTGTCAGAACAACCAGTCAAATTATATTACATTTCTAACAGAGCAAAGCAAACAAGCAGATTACAAAATTTGTGAGTATGAGAGTTGATTAAATGTCCTTTGACCAGTATCTGGCCACTTGGAGTGCCTCTGGTGTTGCTGCAAGAAGGTCCTCCCTTGTGCATGTGGCAGGGCTCAGGGTGCATTGCAGCAGGTGGTCAGTGGTTTGCTCCTCTCCACACTCGCATATCAAGGATTCCACTTTGTAGCCCCATTTCTGAAGGTTGGCTCTGCATCTCGTGGTGCCAGAGCGCAGTCTGTTCAGTGCCTTCCAGGTCGCCCAGTCCTCTGCGTGCCCGGGGGGGGGGGGGGTCTCTCATTGGGTATCAGCCATTGGTTGAGGTTCTGGGTTTGGGCCTGCCACTTTTGGACTTTCGCTTGCTGAAGTGTTCCAGTGAGTGTCTCTGTAGATCTTAGAAAACTATTTCTAGATTTAAGTCGTTGACGTGCTGGCTGATACCCAAACAGGGGATGGGCTGGAGATGTCTCTACCTTGGTCCTTTCACTATTGGGTGCTACTTCCCGGCGGATGTCAGGTGGTGCAATACCGGCTAGACAGTGTAATTTTTCCAGTGGTGTAGGGCGCAGGCACCCTGTGATAATGTGGCATGTCTCATTAAGAGCCACATCCACTGCTTTAGTGTGGTGAGATGTGTTCCACACTGGGCATGCATACTCAGCAGCAGAGTAGCACAGCGCAAGGGCAGATGTCTTCACTGTATCTGGTTGTGATCCCCAGGTTGTGCCAGTCAGCTTTCGTATGATATTGTTTCTAGCACCCACTTTTTGCTTGATGTTCAGGCAGTGCTTCTTGTAGGTAAGAGCACGGTCCAGAGTGACTCCCAGATATTTGGGTGCGCTGCAATGCTCCAGTGGGATTCCTTCCCAGGTGATCTTCAGAGCTCGGGATGCTTGTCTGTTCTTGAGATGAAAGGCACATGTCTGTGTTTTAGATGGGTTGGGGATCAGTTGGTTTTCCCTGTAATAGGCAGTAAGAGCACCTAGAGCTTCAGAGAGCTTCTTTTCAACCATCTCAAAGCTCCCTGCTTGAGCAGTAATGGCACGATCATCAGCGTAGATTAAACTCTCTGTCCCTTCTGGCAGTGGCTGGTCATTTGTGTAGATATTGAACATGGATTGGGCAAGCACGCTCCCCTGAGGCAGACCGTTCTTCTGTTTCCGCCATCTGCTTCTCTGACCCTGGAACTCAACAAAAAAGCTCCTGTTTTGTAACAAGTTTCCTATGAGGCGGGTGAGGTGGTAGTCCTTTGTGATATTTACTTTACTTATATACTGCTGTTCTCAGCCCGAGGGCGACTCACAGCAGTTCACAACAACAAGAATAGCAAAAATTCAATACCACAATATTAAAAACAATTAACAACTCAGCACATCACACAATTAATAAGCAATTACTACAATAACTTCACTATCGTCTCATCCACAAGAACGTAATCCAGATTCGTCAACCATTATTCCATTCCTATATTCATCACCGGTCATTGCACTAATTATTCGAACGCCTGCTTAAACAGCCAGGTCTTCACTTTTTTATGGAATACCATTAAGGATGGTGCTAGCCTAATGTCCAAGGGAAGGGTGTTCCACAGCCGAGGGGCTACCACCCTATCTCTCGTCCCCGCCAGCCGTGCTTGAGAAGCAGGTGGGATCGAGAGTAGGGCCTCCCCAGGAAGATCTCAAAGTCCTGGTGGGTTCATAGGCAGAGATGCGGTCAGATAGGTAGCTTGGGCCGGAACCGTTTAGGGCTTTATGTGCCTAATTATATAATTCTCCAGATATGAAACCTTTTCATCCATCCTAGATGTGATGGCAATGAGGGCACTGAAAGGGACTTCTTGGCATCTGATTCACAATTTCAATCCTGTCTACCTTCCCTGCCCACTAACCTATGAGAAAAATCCCTAATCAATCCCATCTGACTCATGGACCTATTGCAAAGCAAGAGTGAACACATTCAGGGCTGTCCTAGATGCTCAGGTCTGATTCAGTTCTGCATATTACATAGAATCATAGAATCATTGTTCTGTGTCCTAGTCTCCAGGGAAGCAGAAAACAAGCTGCTCCGTCCTCCCTATGACTTCCTCTCACATATTTTATACATGGCTATCATGTCTCCTCTCAGCCTTCTCTTTTTCAGGCTAAACATGCCCAGCTCTTTAAGCCGCTCTTCATAGGGCTTGTTCTCCAGACTCTTGATCATTTTAGTCACCTTCCTCTGGATACATTCCAGCTTGTCAATATCTCTCTTCAATTGTGGTGTCCAGAATTGGACACAATATTCCAGGTGTGGTCTAACCAAGGCAGAATAGAGCATGGGGAGCATGACTTCCCTAGATCTAGACACTATTCTCCTATTGATGCAGGCCAAAATCCCATTGGCTTTTTTTGCCACCACATCACATTGTTGGCTCATGTTTAATTTGCTGTCCACGAGGACTCCAATATCTTTTTCACATGTACTGCTCTTGAGCCAGGCATCCCTTATTCTATATCTTTGCATTTCGTTTTTTTCTGCCAAAGTGGAGTGGTGCCCAGAAGGTCATAGTTTCAATCTTCATGTTTCATCTCAATAGTTGTTGGTGGTCTATTTCCAAATTATGGTGATCCTAAATTGGACCTAATCTAGCATTCTCTTATTAAGACTTATTCGGGGATGATTTCCCAGGTCTTCCCCTGAGGACAGGAGCCAATGCCAGGGTCTCCCAATGGATTTCCATGGCTGAGTGGGATTGTAAACCCTGGTTTCCCCAAGTCGTGGTACAATACCATGCTTGACCCATCCCCACAGTATCACTGGGGGGAAAACTCTCCCCTGAAATGCCAAAGAACTAGGATTGTGCATGATATTGCTTTGGTGTACCATATTTGGAGAATTTGGGGGATTTGGCTGCCAGAAACAATCCTGGTGGGGGGTAGCTGAAGCCTTTTGTGATATGGATCACAGAAATGGGATCTTTTTGGCTAATGGGGGCTAATGGGGGCTAATGGGGTTGAGGGGTATTCTACCTGAAGTGAAGGCCAGGGTATGTGGGAAGCCTCACAATCAGGCAAGAACAGGCACCTGACAGCTGTAGCACCTCCTCTTCTTCTTCCCAGCAGCCTCCTCCACCCCTTCCTGAAGGGTCCCCTCCCCCCCCCCCCCCAGTGCGCAATTGAGACAAATGGGAACTCGCTTTCCCAGCAGCACTTTGTGCAGTGCAGGCATTGAAGAAGCCTCTGTGCTCCCTCCCAGGGCATGATGATGATGGTGGTGGTGGTGGTGGTGGTGGTGATGACGATGACGATGACGACAATAATAATAATAATAATAATAATAATAATAATAATCTTTATTTGTACCCTGCTACCATCTCCCAAAGGACTCGGTGCGGCTTACAAGAGGCCGAGCCCAAATACATCATTAAAACAACAACAATAAATAAACTCATAAACAAGCAGTAAACATTAACAATAACACCATGATGCATTAAAAGAACCTATGGCAGGGCCAAGTGTAATAATTAAAATTGTTAAGAAAATGCTGGGCATGATGGGAGTTGAGGTTTTCCCCTTTCTGTATTTTTCACTTTCTTTCTCTGCCAATCAGAAATCTGGTTGAATGTGTTCATTCTCCTCCTCTCTTGTGACATGCACTTGGGACTTCAACTCCTAGAACTTCTTGTGATTTTTTCCAAAAAAAATATTATGGTAAAAACTTTTTAAAAATTACCAAAAATCAGTGGAATGATGAAATGTTTAGATATTTGGCAGGTTTATAGTTGTAAATGTGGCCTACAAGTGAGGCATGTTTCATGCTGATAGGCCTAGAAATGACAGAGAAGAGCCTCTAAAGTTCTCAATTGGTGACAATGGACCAAATCTTATGGCACAAAAATGGACCCCACTGACTTTGGGAACTTCTTGGTAAACAGAACCGAGGGGTGGCAGAAAATGGGACCAAAAATGGCATGGTTTCTCTCACAGCCTTAGAAAGAACCAACAAAGTCAATACTAGGTTCTTGTGGGTTTTTCGGGCTATAGAGCCATGTTCTAGAGGCATTTCTCCTGACGTTTCGCCTGCATCTATGGCAAGCATCCTCAGAGGTTGTGAGGTCTGTTGGAAGTAGGAAAAATGGGTTTATATATCTGTGGAATGGCTGGGGTGGGGCAAGGAGCTCTTCCCTGCTGCAGTTAGGTGTGAATGTTTAGCTGATCACCTTCATTAGCATTTGAAGGCCTGCCTGAGCCTGGGAAAATCTGTTGCTGGGAGGTGTTAATCTGTGCCTCGTTTTTTCCTCTCTGTTGTTTAGCTGTTATAATTTTAGAGTTTTTTAATACTGGTAGCCAGATTTTGTTCATTTTCATGGTCTCTTCCTTTCTGTTGAAATTGTCCACATGCTTGTGGATTTCAATGGCTTCTCTGTGTAGTCTGACATGGTGGTTGTTGGTGTGGTCCAGCATTTCTGTGTTCTCAAATAATATGCTGTGTCCAGGCTGGTTCATCAGGTGCTCTGCTATGGCTGACTTCTCTGGTTGAAGTAGTCTGCAAGTGCCTTTCATGTTCCTTGATTCGTGTTTGGGCAATGCTGCGTTTGGTGGTCCCTATGTAGACTTGTCCACAGCTGCATGGTATACGGTAGACTCCTGCAGAGGTGAGAGGATCCCTCTTGTCCTTTGCTGAACGTAGCATTTGTTGGATTTCCTTGGTGGGTTTGTAGATTGTTTGTATGTTGTGTCAATACTACTGCTTTAGATGTTCTAAGACTGTGATGAAGAAGAAGGCAAGTTCCCATATTCTTCTGCTTTAACAAATGGAATGTGAGCATTCGTACCTGTCCCTGTATCAAGAACCGATAATAACAAAGCAACAATAATCTCAGCCTATTCTATGGAGAAAGAGGACAGAAGAGGGATTAGGCTGCGCTTCCCCATTGCTGGTGAAAGGCACAAAGGTGGAATTGAAATAGGCTCACTGAAGTAAAGAACCTTGCGCTGACCAAAGAGGAGCTGCTTGCTTTCAGGTACTCCCCAAGGGGTTTGCTTTCTCTTGGCCATGGGCCTGGAATGTCAGCTGCCTTGGAAGACAGGGCACCCTGGAAAGCAGGGAGCCTCAAAGCTGGCGATCAGGTTCCGCATGGCTGCTGTTAAGTCTCTCTGGCTCTCTATAGAGAGCTGAACTCTTTGACCACGAAGGTGTGAACTGCAGAAGGCACTGGGTCATTTCTGTTCAAAGTTTCTCTTTGCCGTAACAAAAGGCTTTCAGGTCTCTCTCCCCTCCTCCCCTTCCCGATCTTCTCTTTCCAAAAGGTCTTTTCTTCCTATTTTTAAAGCATTCAAAACTTTTGCAAGGAAAAGAGCCAATAAGACGTTTCTGGAGCATAACATCTGAGCAGCATTTTGGATGGTCACAGACAAGGCTTGGAAATACTAATAAAATGTATTGTTGAAGGCTTTCATGGCTGGAATCCATAGGTTGTTGTAGGTTTTTCCGGGCTATATGGCCATGTTCTGGAGGCAATTTTTCTCCTGACGTTTCGCCTGCATCTAGATGCAGGCGAAACGTCAGGAGAAAAATTGCCTCCAGAACATGGCCATATAGCCCGGAAAAACCTACAACAACCCACTAATAAAATGCTTCATTGTACAGATATCTAGAGACAGATCTTTTGGGCTGAGTTGTACATGTTAGTTTTCACTAAGGTAGATCCCTTGAATCAATGCAATGGGGAGTCAACAAAATGTCAAAGCTGATTGATTCAACTGATAAATTTTGTTTGCAAATAACAACAAAATTCGGTCCATATAGCCTGCATGCCACATTCCCCCTCGATGGACTGTCGCCTTGTCATGTCGCGGGTGCTTGCGTGTTCCGATGAACCTGTGGGCACAACGACTGGAGTCGTGCACTCCCAGGAGTGGCCGTGGGGGAGGTTTCACACCAATTATTATTGTTATTGTTATTGTTATTGTTATTGTTATTGTTATCTTTATTTATACCCCGCAAAATCTCCCGAAGGACTCAATGCAGCTTACAAAAGCCAAGGCCGCCGCCAACAACGACATACAATACACAATAAACTCATAAGCAAATAATAAAACATCAAGCAAAACAATAAAACAATAAAACAATGACACCGTGACGCAATTTAAAACCAAGGCCGGGCCAAATGTAATGGACAGGGTTTAAAAAGTGCTGTCGTGACAGGTAATATGTAGAGGTATTTGGGTAGGTACAATGTGCAGATAATCCTAAATCTCTATCAAGATGCATTTGGGACCTGAAACCAGGAGTTTCCTATTCTGGAAAGGCACACTGGAACAGCCAGGTCTTCGGGCGCTTCCTAAAGACAGCCAACATTGGGGCTTGTCTAATGTCCTTAGGGAGAGAGTTCCAGAGTCAGGGGCTACCACAGAGAAGGCCTTATCCCTCATCCCCACCAAACGCACCTGCGATGCAGGTGGGATCGAGAGCAGGGCCTCTCCAGATGATCGGAGGGAGCGTGCGGGTTCGTAAACGGAGATGCGGTCACGCAGGTAGGCAGGTCCCAAACCGTTTAGGGCACAGTCCAAAGACCCAAAGACCTCAATGGTGGAGTAGGTGGAGTATAACATGGTGCATGTTACAACAGCTGTGAAGGCGGAAGAAGGCTGCAACAGATTGAGAAGCCACAGCCGTCTTGTTATACTATGCCACCCGTGAAACCTCACTCTGTAAAGACTGTGTGTTGATCAGTTGTGCACTGATCACACATTAAAAAAAATCACATACAGGCATCTTCCAAGGAAAATAAAAACAAAGGAACAAAAGTCCCATGATGATCAGCGAGTGGCATCCTAGCTCCCTTGCAATGAGTGGCAATGGGGACAGGACTGTGAAATCTGGAAGCCCCTAGTCACAGAATGGCATATGGGAGGTGGATACGGACTCAGTCGTTCTACCTCAAGGTCCGAGGCAGTTGAATAGTTTGGCATCTGTATCCATGACTGAGCAGCCCTTTTGAGGATCCACTCTGCTCACCCCATACAGGGAAGGGGCTAGAAAAGTTGCCCTAAACATAGTCTGCCTCTCTTACCCCTGACTGGACTGCCATGTCCAGTGAGGTCACCACCCTGCAACCAAAAAAGAAAAATGAACTTCAGAACATGGAACATGAGGACACTGATGGACAACACTGATAGTAAACGCCCCGAACGCAGAGCTGCCATCATTGCAAGGGAGCTGGGATGCTTTAACATTGACATAGCAGCACTTCAGGAGACCTGGAGAGCAAGAGAGGGACAGCTGAAGAAAGAAAAAGGAAGCTACACCTTCTTCTGGAAGGGATTGCTTGAAGAAGACCAAAGAATGCACGGAATTGGCTTTGCTATCAGAAATAATCTGATGAAGCATCTGACCGAAGCACCCACTGGCATCAACGAACGACTCTCAACCCTCCAAATTAACCTTTCCACAGTCACCTATGGATCCACCGCACACTGCACACTGACCCTGGAGGACCATCCTACTTGGACAACGAGGGATCACCTAAGTAAGTAAGTATGCCATATGCACTTTTCAAGGCAAGGAGACAAGTTCTCTTCCTCCAGTGGAGAAGCTTGGCTGCAGGCAGGCATGCACACTTTCTGGGCCTGCATGCCATGCACACACTCTCTTTCTAAGGCAAGGAGGCAAGTACTCATTCGTACTCTAGAGGAGGCACTTGGCTGCGGGCTGGTGTACATACTTTCTGGGCTTGCACACCACACACACACACTTTCCAAGACACGGAGTCATGGAGCACTGTGCTCACAAAGGTCAGGTGAGAAGCTGAGATCATCTCCCACTTGCTTTTGTGTTGAGCTGATTCTCATACTGGGAAGGGTCTTCCCGTTACATGTTCCCGAAGGTAAAGAAAGTAATGAAAAAATGGATGAAATAATGGAAAATGGTTCAACTTAGAACCATTTTCCATTATTCCAACCATATTCCATTATTCCAACCATATTTGGAAGATTGCAGTTTCTCCAACTCTACTCTAAATGGTTCCCAGGTTATCTATATGGTCTCCATGTTACCTGCTTTGAGTCTTGTTTAATAGAGAAAAGCAGGATATAAATCATCATCACCATCACCACCACCATCATCAAAATACACCAAAAGGCTTTTCCCTAAGTACCCATCAAATAGGAGGATTGGCAGGCTCCTATGGGGTGATATGTCTAAGTAAATAAAAATAAATACAATAAGTGCTCAACCCCATTTTCAGAAAGTGTTCAGAGACTAAGACCCAGAGGGGATTCACAACCCACTGACATGGAACTCCACTAACGGAAAGACTTAGTTCTATCTCCCTTCCTTCCTAGTACAAGGTTAAAACTCTTGAGATACTTAGTTGTTTTTTTAAATAAATAACATTTAGATCTGTTGTTTAGTAATTGGAATCAACATTCAAATGTGAGCATCAAACTTCTCATTAGTTATACATCAATACCAGCGCTGAAGGCATGGATCAGTGAACTGAGCTTCTCACTGCCCAAGTGAATTCATTAATCAATCTTTCCAAAGATGGCTGTAGAAGCAGACAGCTGTTCTAAACAGCTGTCTTCTAGTGAACCCACTTCACATATATGCCATGAGATGTTTGTCTTCTTCAGTTGGGTGAGGTTGTTTGTTTTTTTAAAATTGGAAGCCCTCTAACTATGGGCAGAACAAGAAAAGCCCATAAAGAAAGGCTCATCTACACTGGGATGGTTGATTACTCAGTTTAAATCTAGCTAGAACCAGCCCCAGATCTATCACATATGTGCTGAATCTTCCCACCGGAGTGGAAATCATCTATCGGACAGATGGCAAGGTGTTTAACCTCAGCAGACTGAAAGCCAAAACCAAAGTTACATCAACATCTGTTATAGAACTCCAGTATGCTGATGACAATGTTGTCTGTGCGCATACAGAAGAAGATCTACAAGCCACTCTCAACACCTTTGCAGAAGCATACACAAAGCTTGGCCTGTCACTGAAAATCGAGAAAATCAAAGTGCTGTTCCAGTAGTCACCAGCCATCCCCTCTCCAATGCCAGAGATACAGCTTAATGGTGTAACATTAGAAAATGTTGACCATTTCCGCTACCTTGGCAGCCACCTCACCACCAAAGTCAACATCGATGCCGAAATACAACACCGCCTGAGCTCTGAAAGTGCAACATTTTCCCAAATGAAGTAGAGAGTGTTTGAGGACCGGGACATCCGTAGGGATACCAAGGTGCTTGTCTATAAAGCTATTGTCCTCCCAACCTTGCTCTATGCCTGCGAAACGTGGACTGTCTACAGACGTCACATGCAGCTCCTGGAACGATTCCATCAGTGCTGCCTCTGGAAAATCCTGCAAATCTCCTGGGAAGACAAGCGGACAAACGTCAGTGTGCTGGAAGAAGCAAAGACCACCAGCATTGAAGCGATGGTCCTCCAACATCAACTCCGCTGGGCCAGCCACATTGTCCGGATGCCTGACCACCGTCTCCCAAAGCAGTTGCTCTACTCTGAACTTAAGAATGGAAAACGGAACATTGGTGGACAGGAAAAGAGATTTAAAGATGGGCTCAAGGCCAACCTTAAAAACTCTGGCATAGACACTGAGAACTGGGAAGCCCTGGCCCTTGAGCGCTCCAGCTGGAGGTCGGCTGTGACCAGCAGTGCTGCAGAATTCGAGGAGGCACGAGTGGAAGGTGAAAGAGAGAAACGTGCCAGGAGGAATGCGCGTCAAGCCAACCCCAACTGGGATCGCCTTCCACCTGTAAACCAATGCCCTCACTGCGGAAGAAGATGCAGAGCAAGAATAGGGCTCCACAGCCACATACGGACCCACAAGGAAACCCATCATGGAAGACCATCTTACTCGTCCAACGAGGGATCGCCTAAGTAAGTAAGTACTAAGGTTGGTTACTCAGTTTAAATCTAGCTAGAACCAGCCCCAGATCTATCACATATGTGCTGAACTCAGGGACGTTGTCCAGATGGGCTGCAATCCCATCTACTCCATTGGATGGGCACCTTCTCCATGTTGTCACTGCCACCACTCCTAGAGAGGCATGAAGCTCTGGCTGAGCATCTGCCTGCCGTGGTCATCTCCACTGAACTCAGAATGCCACTTCTGAACAAGTAGCAAGAAGAAGAGTGTTGATGTCCTCTCTGTCTTGCTAGTCTCATAGGTGCCCCATTCTGATGCCACAGCCAGGTGTTTGGACAGAGCTCCATGGCTGGTTAAGAACATAATGGTGGTGACATTGCTTCAAGAAATATCTTTCTCTTGATCAGCACAGGGAAAGGGTGATGGTGGCAGAGTCTATTTGGATAATGGAATGGACCAAATCATAGAATTATAGAGTTGGAAGAGACCACATGGCCCATCTAGTCCAACCCCCTTCCATGCAGGAAAAGCACAAAGTATCCCTGACAGATTGCCATCCTGCCTCTGTTTAAAAGTTTCCAAGGAAGGAGCTTCCAACACACTTTGAGGTAGAGAGTTCCATTGCTGAACAGCTCGTATGGTCAGGAAGTTCTTCCTAATGTTCAGGTGGGATATCCTTTCCTGTAACTGGAACCCCTTAGCAGCAGTGTTTCCTGAACTCTGCCCACATCACAATTCCAAGTCAATTGCTGTTGTTGTGTGCCTTGAAGTAATTTCTGACTTGTGGTGACCCAATAGTGAACTTACCATGGGCTTTTCTTGGCAAAATTTATTTCAGAGAGGGTTTGCATTTGTATTGTCGAAGGCTTTCATGGCTGGAATCACTAGGTTCTTGTAGGTTTTTTCGGGCTATAGGGCCATGTTCTAGAGGCATTTCTCCTGACGTTTTGCCTGCATCTATGGCAAGCATCCTCAGAGGTAGTGAGGTCTAGACCAATGCTTCCTATTTATTATCTGATCATGGTTTGCATTTGCTTTCCTCTGAGGCAATGGGAGTCTGACTTGTCAGTGATCACCCAATGGGTTTCCATGACCAAATAAGGATTTGAACCCTTGTCTATGGAACCATATTTAAATGGTACTGTTCAGTGCAGGGGTCCTCAAACTTTTTAAACGGGGCCAGGTCACAGTCCCTCAAACTGTTAGAGAGCCAGATTATAATTTGAAAAAAACATGAATGAATTCCTATACACATTGCACATATCTTATTTGTAGTGCAAAAACCACTTATAAACAATACAATAATTAAAATGAAGAACAATTTTAACAAATATAAATTTATTAGTATTTCAATGAGAAATGTAGACCTTCTTTTGGCTGATGATATTGGATTGTTGTTGTTGTTGTGTGCTTTCAAGTCATAATAGACTTGGGTTGACGCTAAACGAGGGCCGGTAAATGACCTTGGAGGGCCGCATTCAGCCTACGGGCTTTAGTTCGTGGACCCCTGGTTCAGTGTTTTTTAAATTTTAATCTTTTGCAACTGGCCCAGCCCCCTGTGATTAATTTTCTGTGTTCAAATGTTCTGATTTTATATTGTTTTTATATTGTTTGATGTATATATTTATATTGGTTCTGTATTTTTTAAATTTTCTGTTGTGTTCTTGTTGTATATTGTTTTATTGTACCACTGGCCTCATATAAGCCGCCCTGAGTCCCTTTGGGGAGATGGTGGTAGGGTATAAGTAAAGATTATTATTATTATTATTATTATTATTATTATTATTATTATTATTGTATTGTCGAAGGCTTTCATGGCCAGGATCACTGGGTTGTTGTAGGTTTTTCCACCCAGAGGAAAAGTGTTCTTGCCATACATCAAGGGAACCACTGACCGCATAGGGAAACTGATGAGGAAACACAACATACAAACCACTTACAGACCCACCAAGAAAATCCAACAAATGCTACGTTCAGCAAAGGACAAGAGGGATCCTCTCACCTCTGCAGGAGTCTACCGTGTACCATGCAGCTGTGGACAAGTCTACATAGGGACCACCAAACGCAGCGCCCAGACATGCATCAAGAAACATGAAAGGCACTGCAAACTACTCCAACCAGAGAAATCAGCCATAGCAGAGCACCTGATGAACCAACCTGGACACAGCATATTATTGGAGAACACAGAAATGCTGGACCACTCTCATAACCACCATGTCAGACTACACAGAGAAGCCACTGAAATCCACAAGCATGTGGACAATTTCAACAGAAAGGAGGAAACCATGAAGATGAACAAAATCTGGCTACCAGTATTAAAAAACTCAAAAATTACAACAGCAAAACAACAGAGAGTAAACAATCAGGCACATCAATTCACTCTCAACAAGAGATTCCCCCCAGGCGCTTCCAGGCCATTGAATGCAAATCAAGGTGATCAGCTGAAACATTACCCTGGTCATTCCACAGATATATAAACCCATTTTTCCTACTTCCAACAGACCTCACTACCTCTCAGGATGCTTGCTATAGATGCAAGCGAAACATCAGGAGAAAAATTGCCTCCAGAACATGGCCATATAGCCCGGAAAAACCTACAACAACCCATTATTATTATTATTCTCAAAGTTTAAGAAGAACATAACTTAAGAGAGGAAAAATGTAAAAAGTCTAGGAATTGGTTGACTTACTCCTCTCTTTGGACTGTAGGAAGCTAGACGAACCTGTGCTCTTAAGTCAATATAAAGGCTCATCATATGATCCTACTGAGTGCCACAGAAGTGTCATTGAACAATATGCTCAGTTTGTAAATAGTCATTACTGTCAATTGAAAGTGTTGAGACCATTAAGGTTTAGTTACCTCTTCTTATCTGGGATCTCGAGAGAAAGATGAAACCCAAACCCAACAGGTTGGGCAACATGGATGAATGCGCTCAATGAACAGTGTCGAAATGCTACGCTGAATCCCACTCAACGTGTGTGCTCATCCATATTCAGTGGCCTTTGGCCCATTTCCTTTCCTCTGTTAGTCTAATAATAGATATTTAGATTTATTTATTTTTCATACACTAGCGGAGGGAGTGAGCTGGAAAGATTAGAAGTACATTAGTATCCAGTTTTCCATTACAACAGCCCAAGCTTAGGTAATTGGAGCCTATCCCCTTTTAATCATATGCAATCAGGTAATTTGAGCCTGACTTGATGGCCCATCTAATATTTCCTTTAGAAGCATCCTGAGAGAGTCAGAGACTACAAGTTCAGCTGTCCAATAACAGCCTCCGTGTGTTACCAATCTATCACACTTGGAGGAAAGAGGACACAGAAGCAAGCTTTGTGGGTTCAGGGGAACTGGGACTAGGGAACTAAAATAACAAGAAAAACCACATAAACATTGCACTGGGACTGTAGCACAGTTGGCTGGGAGTCAGCTGCATTAAGATCACTACTGACTGAAAGGTCATGAGTTTGAAGCCAGCCCGGGTTGGAGTGAGTGTCTGACCAATTTGTGTAGCTTGCTGTCAACCTTTGCAGCCAGAAAGACAGTTGCATCTGTCAAGTAGGAAATTTAGGTACTACCTACGCAGGGAGGCTAATTTAACAAATTTACGTTGCCATAAAAATCTCCAGCAAGCCTGCAAAGAATGAGGAAATATCAGTGTCACAAATGGACAGTGAAGCAACAGCTCCCCTGGTGGCCAGAATACCCTCATGAAAAAGTTAAATTGCCTCTGTGTCTGTCTATATATGTTGTGTGTCTATGGCATTGAATGTTTGCCATGTATATGTACATATTGTCGAAGGCTTTCATGGCTGGAATCACTAGGTTCTTGTGGGTTTTTTCAGGCTATAGGGCCATGTTCTAGAGGCATTTTCTCCTGACGTTTTGCCTGCATCTATGGCAAGCATCCTCAGAGGTAGTGAGGTCTGTTGGAATTAGGACAATGGGTTTATATATCTGTGGAATGTCTGGGGTGGGGCAAAGAGCTCTTCTCTGCTGGAGCTAGGTGTGAAAGTTTCAACTGACTACCTTCATTAGCTCAGCCAGGCCTTCAAATGCTAATGAAGGTGGTCAGTTGAAACATTCACACCTAGCTCCAGCAGAGAAGAGCTCTTTGCCCCACCCCAGCCATTCCACAGATATATAAACCCATTGTCCTAATTCCAACAGACCTCACTACCTCTGAGGATGCTTGCCATAGATGAAGGCGAAACGTCAGGAGAAAATGCCTCTAGAACATGGCCCTATAGCCCGAAAAAACCCACAAGAACCTATATGTACATTGTAATCCACACTGAGTCCCCTGTGGGGTGAGAAGGGTGGAATATAAATACTGTAAATGGAATAAAATAATTCGGAAGCCTCCAGAAGGTAGTAAATAGAAGTTCCTAATTTTTAATGGAGCCCCCGGTGGCGCAGTGGGTTAAAGCACTGAGCTGCTGAGCTTGTTGATCGAAAGGTCGCAGGTTCGATTCCAGGGAGTGGCGTGAGCTTCCGCTGTCAGCCCTAGCTTCTGCCAACCTAGCAGTTCGAAAACATGCAAATGTGAGTAGATCAATAGGTACCGCTCCGGCGGGAAGGTAACGCGCGCCATGCAGTCATGCCGGCCACATGACCTTGGAGGTGTCTATGGACAACGCTGGCTCTTCGGCTTAGAAATGAAGATGAGCACCACACCCCAGAGTCAGACATGACTGGACTTAATGTCAGGGGACTACCTTTACCTTTACCTAATTTTTAGGAACTTTTCCAACTAACCTTTAGCCTTTCTTGCCAAAGAGAGTTGGTACCCCACCAAACTACAATGCCAGGATGTCATTGTATTGGGCCAGGGCAGTTAAAGTGGTATCAAATTGCATTCTTTCTACACTGTAGATTCGCCCCTAACCCTGGAAGCATGCTTTATTTTATTTACTCAGATTCATTGACATGCTATTCTCTACTCAGTCGCAGTTGGTAATCCTTATTCAGTGGGAATAGGATGGTATAGCAACATTGGGTCTTACTCTGCATTGGAAAGGAGTTATCCAAGGTGCATTTGCATAGCTCCTTTCCAATTCAGATTCGAATTCAGAGATAATAAGTCAGATATGAAATTCATGAGCTTCCATCGTCATTGAGGAAAGGGGTAACTGGTGCATCGTCATGTTTTGGGTCAAGGGTTTCGCTATATCAATGGAAAGCGAAGAAGAAAGAGCCATAGCAGACACAGTCACATTTATTTATTTAAAGGGACAATAGAACAACACATCGCTGGACTTGTTTGCCGGTCTTCCTCTATTCCTTAGAGGAGACAAATAACCTTTTCTCTTGATACAGGAATCAGGTATTGATCTGTCATACTGTTTGTTCTAGCACAGTTCCCAGAGGTATGTTCAGTTTGAAACGTTAAGGCGAGTTCATTAGCCGTCCCTAGCTCATTTCTTGTAGAGAATCAAGATAATACTGTGGTTACTTAATGGCTTTCTCTTGTTTTCCCCTGAGTCTGCCTGTCTGAAGTCTGTAGGCCCAGGAAGCTTTCTTCCTCCATTCTTCTCTTATTTTTTTTTATTTTGGCTTAAAATCACTATTAGAAAACCCGTAAAGCACACTAGAACCTGCACAACACTGAATCGGTCAGAATAATATGTAGTTGGTATGGTACTTCCTGATGTAAGGAGGAAGAACATGGAAGAGGTATGAAAACTAGTGCAAATTTGTGATCTTAAGTTTAAAGTGTGTTTTAAACTTAAGTATTTCTTAATACTTTGTATTTCTAGGCATGAAGATTACTGCAAATGCAGACTGCAGCCAGAAAATCTGAAGACTTTCCCTCTTGGGAGGAGAGCAATGACCAATCTCAATAAAATAGTGAAGAGTAGAGATGTGCTGTCACGCGCTTGATGTTCAGGACTGCTTTTATGCTGGCTTCGCATACAATGGATACGTTATCCCATAGCATTAAGGAAAGACAGTACGCAGAAGGCATGGGGCCGGCTCTTCCATCAGGCAAATGGATTTGGGGTCTCATGGAAAGGGTGGCAAGACATTCATCATTGGATTGATCTCTGATGCATTCTTTTATGGAGAAAGATACCTGTTTGATTATATTCCAAAATAACTTCTTTTAAGTCTGCACACAACTCACTGCATTAAACTGCATTATACAAATTTACACTCACTCTAGGTAAAAGTAAAGGTTTTCCCCTGACATGAAGTCCAGTCGTGTCCGACTGGGGTGTGGTGCTCATCTCCATTTCTGAGCCGAGGACCTGGCGTTGTCCATAGACACCTCCAAGTTCATGTGGCCGGCATGACTGCATGGAGCGCTGTTACCTTCCTGCTGGAGCAGTACTATTGAAATGTTCACATTTGCATGTTTTCAAACTGCTAGGTTGGCAGAAGCTGGGGCTGACAGTGGAAGCTCATGCTGCTCCCTGGAATCGAACCCGTGACCTTTCAATCAACAAGCTCAGCAGCTCAGTGCTTTAACCCACTGCGCCACTGAGGGCTTCCTATATATACTCACTACACACACACACACACACACAAGCTGTACCCACCATGTCTTGCTGTGGCCAACCTTCCCTCCCTCCCTCTTTCTCTCCTTCTTTCTTTTTCTCCTTTCTTTCTTCCCTTTTTTTCTTTCCTTCTCTCCTTCCTTCTCTTCTTCTTCCTTTCTGTGCTGTTGCGCGCTGGGCCTATAGCAATTGGCTTTTGAACAGGACATGCTCTTTGTGCCCAGCGGGAAGCTGGGGTGCCTCGGATGAGAGGCCCTATGGATTTTCCTATACAAAGTCTTTAAAAGCTTAAAAGTTTAACAAAGTTCTTTATTATTGCTTAGGTTTTCAACAAACAATCTTAGATCTCCAACAAATCAAACAAATGCTTCTTAACTTGTCTACAATGGACAGGCAACTTGCTTGGAGAACTGTTTTGATCCCTCCTTGGGCAATCTGCTTTCTAGGCTATGCTGGTGTGGGTCCTACTCCCGGCTCCAAATTGCTTCTTGGGTACCCGAGTAGACCTACCAGCCAAGGCTCTGAAGAATTTCCAGCTGGAGTCCTTAGGATTTTTCCCACGAAAGTTGTAGGTCCGTTTCTCTAACCCCAACAAGGGTTGTGCTGCAAAGCTGTTTCTCTTAAAAGCTTTTCTTTAGAGACTGTTCTTAAAGCTGTGAGGCTGTAAATTCCCCAGCCAGAGCTTTTGGGACTGTTTCCCCCCGGACTTTGTAATAAACGAAGCTTCTCTACAGGTAGAAAACTTTCACGTCCTGTAGCTGAGCTTCCAACTGTAAGACTGAACTAAAATGGTTCCCTTTCCCTCCTGAACCTGGAAAAAAGGGCAGAACTAAAACTTAACGATGATAGACAGGTGGCTAGCCCCATGACTGCAGCCTAGCAGGAACCGTCCAACTGCAAAATGCATGGCCAGAACAAGCACATGAAAGCGCTCAAAGAACAAAAGGGAGTTTGAAGCTCCTGGTACAGCTGTACCAACACAAGAGACATCACACTGGCAATGAAGACCTGCATAGTTAAAGCAGTGGTATTCCCTGTAGTGACCTATGGATGTGTGAGCTGGACCATAAGGAAGGCTGAGCGAAGGAAGAGAGATGCTTTTGAACTGTGGTGTTGGTAGAAAATGCTGAGAGTGCCTTGGACTGCAAGAAGATCCAACCAGTCCATACTCCAGGAAATAATGCTTGGCTACTCACTGGAGGGAAGGATATTAGAGGCAAAAATGAAGTACTTTGGCCACATCATGAGAAGATATGAAAGCTTGGAGAAGAGAACGATGCTGGGGAAAAATGGAAGGAAAAAGGAAGAGGGGCCGACCAAGGGCAAGGGGGAAGGATGTTGACTGGTTTGACCTTGAAGGAGCTGGGGGTGGTGACAGCCAATAGGGAGCTCTGGTCTGGGCTGGTCCGAGAGGTCATGAAACATTGGAAGCAACTGAACAAATAAACAACAAACTAGCTTTCATATCAGAACAATTCTGTAGATGGGAAAAAATGAATGGATGCCCCTTGTGGTCTCATCCAACTCTATAATTCTATGAATTTCAATGATATCCTTTGTGAAAAGAAACTAGAGATTTGCCATGTAAATATTTTGATAGAAACCTACTAATTCCTTGATTGAAAAATTCAGTAGCTTGGAATTTCCTTCCAGATAGACTTTTGGCAAGATCTTGCATCACAGTTGCACACTCTAAATCTCTCAAATATGGAATTGCACATTGATAGTGTGATGCAAACCTTACGTAGAATGGCAATGTTGTGCAACTGGATGCTCAACTGAAGGTTCACCCGTGTGTGCATACAAATGAGAAGCAAAATGGCACCACAGTCTATAGCAGTGGTTCTTAACCTGGGGTCCCCAGATGTTTTTAGCCTTCAACTCCCAGAAATCCTAACAGCTAGTAAACTGGCTCGGATTTCTGGGAGATGTAGGCTAAAAATATCTGGGGACCCCAGGTTGAGAACCACTGGTCTAGAGGAAAATGAGTCCAGCTACTTTTGTAAGGCACTTTACTTCCTTAGGGTGTTCCATGTGAGTGTCTCTGTAGATCTTAGAAAACTATTTCTTGATTTATGTCATTGGCGTGCTGGCTGATGCCCAAACAAGGGGTGAGCTGGAGATGTCTCTGCCTTGGTCCTTTCACTATTGGCTGCTACTTCCCGGCGGATGTCAGGTGGTGCAGTGTAATTTCTCCAGTGGTGTAGGGCGCAGACACCCTGTGATGATGCGGCATGTCTCATTAAGAGCCGCATCCACTGTTTTAGTGTGGTGAGATATGTTCCACACTGGACATACGTACTCAGCAGCAGAGTAGCATAGTGCAAGGGCGGATGTCTTCACTGTGTCTGGTTGTGATCCTCAGGTTGTGCCAGTAAGCTTTTGAATGATATTTGAGATCTTCCGAGGAGGCCCTGCTCTCGATCCCGCCTGCATCACACCTTTGCTGCTGACGTTTCGGAGAATGATTAAGACCTGGCTTTATGAACAAGCGTTTGGTTAAGCAGTGCAACCAATCATAGGAAGACGGTAAATGGAACATAGGAATGGCACAAGGATTATGAGAACGGATCTGATTTCAACTGAGGTGTTATGTTATGTCTGTTTTGTTGATCTGTCTTGTTGATTGTTAACTGTTGTGAATTGATGTTGTTGATCTTGTTTGTTGCATTGTTATGTTTTAATTGCACTGACACTGTTTGATAATTGTACCATGTAAACCGCATTGAGTCGCCTGTTAAGGGCTGAAAAATGCGGTATAGAAATAAAGCAAATAAATAAATAAATAAATAATAGGGCCTTCTCGGTGGTGGCTCCTCGGCTGTGGAACACCCTTTCCGTAGACATCAGGCTAGCCCCCTCCCTGTTGATATTCCACAGGAAGTTAAAGACCTGGCTGTTTAAGAAGGCATTTGATCAAGAAGTGCAATGACTGGTAATTTGACCATATGAATGGAACAACGGAAATGATATCGGATTGTGGGTTTGATGATGAGACGATTCGGAATGTAGTAGAATTTTGTAGTATTGTTGATGTTTTGATAAGATGTTTTTCTGATAATGATGATTTGTAGATTATTTTGCACTATGTCTTGTAATTTGCACCCGTTTTTTATGTTGTACACCGCAATGAGTCGCCCTTGGGCTGAGAATTGCGGTATATAAGAGCAGTAAATAAATAAATAAATAAATAAATAAATAAATAAATAAATATTGTTTCTAGCACCCACTTTTTGCTTGATATTCAGGCAATGCTTCTTGTAGGTCAGGGCACGGTCCAGAGTGACTCCCAGGTATTTGGGTGCACTGCAATGCTCCAGTGGGATTCCTTCCCAGGTGATCCTCAGAGCTCGGGATGTTTGTCTGTTCTTGAGATGAAAAGCACATGTCTGTGTTTTAGATGGATTAGGGATAAGATGGTTTTCCCTGTAGTAGGCAATAAGATTTATGATCATTTCAGAGCATTCTTGGGAGAAGGTAAGCGACACTTTTGGATGCATCTGCACTGTTGAATTAATGCTGTTTGACCCTATTTTAATTGCCTTAGCTGTATGCGATGGAATCCTGGGAAATTGAGGCCCCAACATCATGAAACCACATCTCCCCTGATTGCTTAGCATTGAGCCATGGCAGTTGAAGTGGGTTCAAAATGCCTTAATTCTACATGCAGATGCAACTCTCCACAAACAATGGAGAAGAACATTCAGAGGAAATTCTATACAATATCGAGGAACATCAGGAAAACTTTTAAAGTGGAGCCAGATCCTCTCCCTGTCAAGCCAAGAGTTTCTCTCTGTGCGCTCAGCATTTGATGCTATTGTCTGCTCCCCTGATATCTGTATCTGTTATTTGTCATGGTTAACAGCTGGGCACTCACAAGCAAGATTCCCTCCCAAGAGCCACCTCTGCAGCCATTCCTAATGGAAGTTGTCACTGCAGTTGGTTTCTGTTCTCAACGCACTTTGTCCTCTTGATTCTAAGTAATTGCTACAGCAAAACAAAATGGATACAGTCATTCCAACAAGGAGCTGTCATCGCTAATGTCACCCGATGAAACACATTGCTCAATGGCCTGAAAAGGTTTCCCTCCCAACTTGCTTTGTTTCCACTATTTAGTATGTGCTAGATGTTCTGTAAATGAATACCTTGATGTCCCTCAGTGTGGGCTACCAGTAATCACTTTTCAGGTTTCATCGGTGCCCATTCTTCCAACTAATACAACCTTGTGTTATCCGGCATGCAGTGAATAGTGTTTCTCCTCATATCTATTGGCAAGTCTTATTGAACTCTACGTCACCTCCATCATTGGGGGGAAGACGTGTAATAAATCTAGCCAAGTGCAGGGTGATTTCTGCTTCCATCTTATTTTCCTCATTGTAGGAGCCCAGCATCTATAAAAATCAAAGAGGCCGTCCTCATTGTAGAATTATATCAGTTTGACACTCTTTTAACTGCCATGGGTAAATCCAAGGTAATGCTGGGATGTGTAGTTTGTTGCTGCAACAGAACTATCTGTTGCGCTAAGTGTATTTCAGTCAAGGCTAATGCAGAAGACACAATAACACTGCAGCCAGGCAAGAGGAAAAAGAACAGAAAAACTTTACTCTTGTTAGCAGAGTTAAAACATAAACTTGCAATGTTACAAACAGTGCAACAAACTTACATAGTCTTTGTAAGCAATACAGATTAAGGCTTCTTCATCTTCATCCAAATGGTTGAGCAAAATGCCTTAGCAAAGGCTCCTCAGAGCAAAAGCTGAACCGTATTCTAAAAACCATACAGTTATACCCCACCGGGTATGGTCCAAACTTACTAGTTGACCTACATTAGCAGCTGCACATAATAATTAACAGCATTTTCTTTAACACACACACACACACATACTTGATCCCGTTACGACTTACTCTAACACTATCTGACAGAGGAAGTTAAATAGCTTACAAGATTAAAAATCCCATAATATTGACCCATGGCAGTTAATGTGGTGTCAAACTGCTATAATTCTGCATTATGGTTGCAACTAAAGATGTATATCACATATTGTAGCTTTTGCTGAAATAAATGAAACATCACTGCAGGTCCTTTAAATTACAATCACTGCAGGTCCTTTAAATTTAAATTTAATTTGAGGATGTGGACAGGATCCTTGGAGAGGTACGACCCACCACATGCATCCTAGACCCCTGCCCTTCCTGGCTGATCAAGGAAGCCAGAGGGGGTTTGGCAGGGTGGGTGAAGGTGATGGTTAATACCTCCTTACAGATAGGAGAGTTTCCAGCGAGCTTAAAACAAGCTATTATAAAACCGCTGTTGAAGAAACCATCACTGGATCCCACCCAATTCGACAACTATCGGCCAGTTTCCAATCTCCCCTAATTGGGCAAAGTCATGGAACGTGTGGTGGCAACACAACTCCAGGGGTTTCTGGTAGACACTGATTATCTAGATCCGGCACAGTCTGGCTTTAGGCCGGGACATGGTACTGAGACAGCCTTGGTCGCCTTGGTAGATGATCTGCGCAGGGAACTAGACAGGGGGAGTGTGTCCCTGTTAGTTCTGCTGGACTTCTCAGCGGCCTTCGATACCGTCGATCACGGTATCCTTCTGGGACGCCTCATGGATATGGGGCTCGGGGGCACTGCTCTGCGGTGGCTCCGATCCTTCCTTGAGGGTCGGTCTCAGAAGGTGTCATTGGGTGACACCTGTTCGGCCCCACAACCGTTGTTGTGTGGAGTCCCACAGGGTTCAATTCTGTCCCCGATGTTATTCAACATCTACATGAAGCCGCTGGGGGAGATCATTCGGAGTTTCGGAATGAGATGTTATCTCTACGCAGATGATGTCCAAATCTGTCACTCCTTCCCACCTGTCACCAAGGAGGCTGTCCAGACCTTGAATCGGTGCTTGGCTGCTGTGTCGGACTGGATGAGAGCTAACAAATTGAAGTTGAATCCAGACAAGACAGAGGTCCTACTGGTCAATCGTAAGGCCGAACAGGGTATAGGGTTACAGCCTGTGTTAGACGGGGTTACACTCCCCCTGAAGACGCAGGTTCGCAGCTTGGGAGTGATCCTGGACTCATCGCTGAGCCTGGAACCCCAGGTCTCAGCGGTGGCCGGGAGAGCTTTCACACAACTAAAACTTGTGCGCCAGCTGCGCCCGTACCTTGGGAAGTCGGATCTGGCCACGGTGGTCCACGCTCTTGTCACATCCCGGCTGGATTACTGCAACGCACTCTACGTGGGGTTGCCCTTGAAGACTGCTCGGAAACTTCAACTAGTCCAACGGGAGGCAGCCAGATTGCTCACCGGAGCGGCATACAGGGAGCATACCACCCCCCTGTTATGCCAGCTCCACTGGCTGCTGATCCAATTCCGAGCACAATTCTTTTTTTTTAATAATATTTTTATTGAGGTTTTTTTTGTGACAGTACATCAGTAGGATGTTGATCATTGACATACTAAATTACTAAAATTTGGGAGGGTCAGGATAGGAGGGAGAGGGGGGGAACGGGATGGGGGAGACTATCTCTAGGATGGGGTAGGGGAGTGAGAGTGAACAGTAAGGATATCCCTGTCTCCTCGGGTAGGGTAAAAGGGGGGAGGGTAGTAAGTGATAAAGGAGGTGGGACGTGGAGTGTGTTAGTATAGTCTTAATAAATATATCTTCCCTTTGGTTCATTGTTTACCCCCGTTGATTGGTTAGTATTCATGTGATCTTTCTGCATATCTCTTCATTCTTCTTATTTTCTTTGCCTTTCTTCATTTTTTCTCACCTTCCTTCTAAATATTTCCTTATAGGAGACCAGTCTGTTGTCTTGCTTCTTGTCGTCTGTTTGGATATTAAATACTGTGTCAGAGTGTCCATATTCATTATGTCCATCAGCTTAAGTCTCCACTCGTCTATCGTTGGGATATCCTCGTTTTTCCACCTACTTGCCAGGACTAGTCTCGCGGCGGTCGCCATGTGGAAAAAGAGTTTGTCTTTATTTTCTTCTATTTCGAAATCGAGAATTCCAAGCAAATAGTATTCTGCTTTTTTCTCCATTCTTAATGCTAGTGTTTTTGTCGTTATGTCATGTATTTCCTGCCAGAATTTTTTTACTTTCTTGCAGGTCCACCAGAGATGGAAGAAGGTGCCTTTGTTGTCTTTACATTTCCAACACTTTTCGGTTACATTTTTGTAGAATTTTGCCAGTTTACTTGGTGTTAGATACCACTGGTATAGCATTTTGATCCAGTTTTCTCTTAAACTGTAGGAATTAGTCCATTTCAGTTTTATCTTCCATATTTTTTCCCAGGCCGATGGTGCAATTGAATGTCCTAAATTATCCGTCCATTTTGTTAGGTAGTTGTTTATTCCGTTCTTTTCTGTTTTCCAATTTAGAAGGATTTTGTATAATTTTGTTATTCCTTTCTTCTCTGTTGCCATGATCTTTTCCCAAAATCCTTCTCTAGTTTCAAATCCGCCTTTCTTGTCTCTGTTGAATGCCTCATTCAACTGTCTGTGTTGGTACCACGAGATTTCCTCGTATAGTTCTCTGACTTCTTCTAATGATTTTAGTTTGAGACCTTCTCTATCTTTCTTTAGTATATCTTTGTATTTGGGCCATTTTTCCCAACCTAGTTCTCTTCTTTGAGTAGCCTCTAACGGGGATATCCATAGTGGAGTCTTTTGATAGATTTTATTTTTATATTTTTCCCAAATTCTAATTATTGACGACCTTACGAAGTGGTTTCCAAAATTCTTTTCGATCTTCTTCTTGTCGTACCACAGGTACGCGTGCCACCCACTTCGAAGGTCGTGTCCTTCCAGTGCTAGTGTCTTGGGTTTGTTGATATTGACCCATTCTCTAATCCAATTTAGTCCACATGCATCATGATATGATTGCAAATCTGGAAGTCCCAATCCACCTCTTTCTTTATCTTCGATTAGACTTGTAAATTTTATTCTTGGTTTCTTTCCCCTCCACACGAATTTCGATATTTCTTTGTTCCAGTTTTTAATCACCTGGGCATTTCTGATTATTGGTAGTACTTGGAAAAAGAAGAGAGTCTTGGGCAGAATTGTCATTTTGATAGCGGAAATTCTTCCTAGTAGGGACAAATTTAGATATTTCCAATTTTCCATTTCCTTACTAATTTCTTTCCACTTTGCTTCATGGTTGTTTTTCATTAGATGGGAGTTTTTTGCAGTTAGGGTTACGCCGAGGTATTTTATTTTATCTACTACTTGTATCCCGCTTTTTGCTTCCAGTACTTTTTGCCTCTCTTTAGTTATATTTTTTGTTAGCCATTTTGTTTTGTTTTTGTTTATTATGAGCCCTGCCACCGCACCAAATTCTTCAATTTTCTTTAGCCACAGTCCAAATTTTTCTAAAGGGTCTTCAATCACACAGATTATATCATCTGCGAATGCTCGTAGCTTGTAAGAGTGTTTTCGTATTTTTACACCTTTGAGCCTATCGTCTTTTCTGATGCTGTTAAGAAGTATCTCTAATGACATAATAAAGAGTAACGGTGACAGTGGGCACCCTTGTCGAGTGCCTTTTTGTATTTTTATATTCTCTGTAGTGCATCCGTTTACTGATATATTTGCTTCCTGGGTGCTATAAATCGCTTCTAGGGAGTTGATGAAGTGATACCCCATATCTAGTTCCTTACTCAATGCTAGAAAAAACTCCCAATTTATTCGATCAAAAGCTTTCTCTGCATCCAATGAAAGCAGTGCACATTCTTTATCAACATTCTTCTCGTAATATTCTATCACATTAACCACTGTTCGTATGTTGTCTTTAATATGTCGCTGTGGGAGAAATCCGGCTTGCTCTTCCTGGATCCATTCTTTGAGGAATTGTTTTAATCTTTCGGCAATTATGCTTGCATAGATTTTGTAGTCTACATTAAGCAAGGATATGGGGCGGTAATTTTTTACATCCGTTCTATCAGTTCCTTCTTTATATATCATTGTTATTCTTGCTTGTTTCCATGTGTTGGGGATTCTTTGAGTTTCTAGTGCCTGATTCATTAATTTCTTCAGTTTAGGTATTAATTCTTCTTCATAAGTCTTATAATAAGTTGCCGAGAAGCCGTCTGGTCCTGGTGTTTTTGTAGCATCCAGCTTCTTAATGGCTTTTTGGATTTCTTGGTTTGTTATTTCATTATTTAGAATTCCTCTATGTTCTTCTGAGATCTTGTCCAATTTTTGTTCCCCCAGGTAACGAGTAATTTCATCTATCTTGGGTTTTCCGCCTGAGTATAATGTTCCATAGTACTCATTAAATTGATTTATTATGTCCTGATCTTTTGTGAATTCTCTTCCATTCGTGCTGATCTTTGTAATGAACTGCTTTTGTTTCGTTTTTCCAATCCTCCTTGCTAGCCACGAGCCCACTTTGTTCGCGTTGTAAAAATGTGTTTGTTTTGCAAATTTCAGTTTCTTTGCCATGTTTTCTGTTTCTATCTCTATTCTCCTTCTCTGGAGTACTTCTATTTCGGCTGTCAACTTGGTGTTTTTTGGGTCTTTTTTCAATCTCCGTTCTGCTTCATCTAATTCCTCTGTTATCTTGTTCATCTGTTCTTGTCTCTTCTTGTTTCTTCTCGCTGTTTGTTGTATGCAGACGCCTCTTATTACTGCTTTTCCCGCGTCCCATATCGTCTGGATGTCTGTATCTCCTGTTTCGTTTAATTCGAAGAATTCTGCTAGTCGGGATCCGATAAGCTGTTTAACTTCTTGATCCTTCAATAAGTTGTCGTCTAGTCGCCAATTGCCTTGTCTTCTCTTTTGGTTGTAGATAAGCTCTATAGGGCTGTGGTCTGAATCTTTCCTTGTTTGTATCTCTATTCTGTCTATCTTAGAAATTAGAGAGTGTGTGGTCCAGATCATGTCGATCCGCGACCAGCTCCTATGTCTCCCCGAAAAATATGTGTAGTCTTGTTCATTTGGGTGGTGTGTCCTCCATGTATCTTGCAAATTGAATTCTTTCAGTAGTTTAATCATCGTTTGGGGGAGAAGATTTACCTTTGATGTTTTTTGCTTACTGGGTTCAGATTTTCTATCTTGTTTGCTGTTGATTATTCCGTTATAATCTCCCATTATTATTAGGTGGTCGTGTTCTTCTTCCTGAATGAACTTTCTTAGTTTTTGTGTGAACTTTGATTTGGGACCGTTTGGTGCGTATATGTTACACACCAATGTTTTCTGTTTTTCAGCTGTTAGTGTAACTCCAATTATCCTTCCTTCTTCATCTTTGAAGGCTAGAAGTGGGTTTAGTTCCGCATTTACATATAAGGCTACTCCTCTTTTCTTCTCTTTTGCCAGTGAGAAGAATTCTTTACCGAGTTTTTTATTTGTAATGTGTACTGAGTGCTTTTGTGCGATGTGCACCTCTTGGAGGGCTACTATATCAAATTTCCCCTGTTTTATCCTGTTAAAGACTCTTCTTCTTTTATTCGGAGAGTTTAAACCGTTTATATTTTGATTATAGCATTTGATTGTTCTCTCCATGCTCTTCCTGTTTTTCTGGGATCTTTTCGAGACTCGGTATTAGAATATTTGATGCCTCCTCTGCTTTTTCTGGCGATTCCGTTCGACTCCTTTTAGTTTGTACGCCAGGGACATGATGGTATTCTTTTCCCTCCTTATTCATTCTGATTGTTCTTAGGAAATCTTTTGCTTTCTCCTCCGATGTTATCCAGATCCTCTCGGTCTTATAGGTCGCCATTAAGCCCTCTCCTCTCTCCCATCTGAACCTGATATTTTGCCGTTTGAGCTCGTCAGTCAATTCCTTGTATTTTCTTCTTCTTTGGATTGTCGATTGAGTGTGTTCTTTCAGAATAGTAACCTTTTTGTTTTTGAAGTATGGTGGATTTTTTGAACTTCGCTTAAGAATTTCATCGCGTATGTGTTTTCTTCCAAATTGCACTATCACATCTCTTTCTACTTTATATTTTTTGGCGTACCCAGTCGTTATTCGATATGTTCTATCAATATTTGTTTCTGCGTCCTCTTCAGCAATTTCCAGCAATTCTGCTGTTATTGACACTATTATTTGCCTTAGATTTTCTTGTGCTTCTTCTTGTATGTTTCGGAATCTTAAATAGTACTCCAATTCTTTTTGTTCAGCCTGGTCCAGTTTCGTTTCTATTTGTTCTTCTCTTAATTCTATATCTTCTAGCTTTCGATTGATTGTTTCTTGTGCTTCTTCTAGTTTGGCTACATCCGTTTGGTTTTTCCTCATGTCTTGTCTCATCGCATCCATTTCTTTTTTCATTTCTCCCAGTTCGTTGGTAATTTCTTTCCTCATTTTTGCTAGTTCTTCAGTCAGGTCATTTTTGAGTCTCTTTCTTTGTTCTTCTGCTACTTTTTGGTAAGCATCTTGTTTCTCTTGGTACGCTTCTTGTTGTTCCAGTATTTTCTGTACTTCCTTTAATATTTCCTTTCCTGTTGGGTTCCCTGATACTGAGCCTCTCCTTTGTTCTGGTTGTTCCACCACCTTTTCTGTATTTCCTGTTTTTTCTCCTTTATTCTTGGGCGTTGTCATTTTTATCCAGTTCTTCAGAGTCTCTATTATGTATGCTTTTGACCCCGTTTTGGTAGGTTTATAGGTTGGTATCTGTTTGATGTATTTTTGAGTGCTGAGAATGCTTGAACTTGTCCGTACCTTTTTTTTTTTTTTAATTGCTTATAATTAGTTAATTATTTTTTGTTTGTTTGTTTTTCTGCAATTTTCTGCTTTGTTTAGGTGGTTGGATAGTTGATATTTGTTCTTGTTTTTTAATCAGTCTTCTATTTGATTTCCGATGTTTTAATCGATTTTGTGTCCGTGTTTCAGTTCCTTGGTTTTTTTTTTTTGTTTTTGTTTTTTTTTTAATTAATTTTTTTTTGTTTTTTGTTTTTTATTTATTTATTTATTATTTTTATTTTTATTTTTTGTTTATATTTTATTTTTATTTTATTTTTATTTATTTTATTTTTTATTATTATTAATTTTTTGTTATTATTATTATTATTATTATTGTTTTAATTTCTTCAGTAGCTTTTTATTTAATTTGTCTTGCTTTATTTCTTTATTTCTGTAAGTCTTTGCTCTTTTATTGCAGGGTTCTTCGTTCGTTTCTTATACCTATTTTCTTTTCCTGCTTTCGTATGTCTATTTTGTTCTTTATGTCTTTTACTTCTTAGAGTTACTAACTCTATGGTTTCCTTTCGTATCCTTGAGTTTCCACAATGCTTGCTTCTTCCTGGTTCTTCCTGGTTCTATGCTTTCCTGTCTTAGTAGCTCTATAGTTGGTTTGTTTTTCCTCTCTCTGTTGATTCTCCGCTGGTTAATTCACTTCCTCCCTCTCTAGGCTTTCCTCTCTTTCCTTGCTTTCCGCCTCCCTTTGATGTCACTTCCGCCTTCTCCTCTCCGGGGCCGCGTGTATTAGGCTGTTTCTGGGGGGAGCGCGCCTCGTGGTGTCCCACTTCCGCCTTCTCCCTCCCAGGTTGCTTTGGGTAGCTCTATCTTCCACCGCGGTCTTGCTGCTTCCGGAGGAGCGCGCCTCGTGACTCCCTGGTTTCAGAGGCCAGCAATGCGAGGTGCCTTAGAGGGGATGGCGTTTTCAAGGACAATATGGCAGGCAGGCAAGATTTGGTCACTTTTTGTTCAATTCCTTGCCCCCTTCTCTCCCACTTGCGCGCTCAGCTTTTTCCTTCCTTTTTTGCCTCGTTTTTTACCCTGAGTCACGCAGTGTGTTATTTCTTCTCTTCTCCTGGTTCTTGCCCTTTTACTCTCTTATTCTCTTATTCTCTTATTCTCTTATTCTCTTATTCTCTGATTCTTTTCATTCCTGGCTTTTCTCTTTCCCCTCTATCATCTTTTAGCTTTGTCTTGCTTTGCTTTGCTTTCCCCCTTATCTTGTTAGCTTTTAATCTTTTGTAACTCTTTCACCCCAGGCTCCTCTTTCACTCTCTTCAAATCGCTCTTGTGCCGTCTCTTTTCTGTTTAGCTTTCACGCTTTTCTAGCTTTTCCTGCCTTTCCTTCCTTCTTACATTATAGCATATCCCGGGGTTTCTTGTTGTTACTATTGCTATTGATTCCGCTCACCTTTAGCGTTCTTCTCCACGTCCTTAAAAGTTTTGGCGCTCGGTCGGCTGTCGTCCCCGGATCCAGATCCCTGGACGGGGTACCTCCCCACTAGCCGCTGCCTTCCTCCCGTCCGGGTCTACTGGCCGATCTCCTTGAGGGAGATCAGCTCTCGAGACCGTCGGATCGGAGATAGGAGGCTTTGCGTTGCTCAGGCCTTCGATCCGGCCCGATATAGGAGGCTATGTCGCCTCCTCTAGCCTTCGGTTGGAGGTTGACTCAGCGGAGCTCCACTAGAGTCCAGCCAGCCGCCATTGTCGCCAAACCGGAAGTCCAATTCCGAGCACAATTCAAGGTGCTGGTTTTGACCTATAAAATCCTATACGGTTCCGGCCCAGTGTACTTGTCCGAACGGATCTCCCTCTACACCCCACCTCGGAGTTTAAGATCCTCTGGGGAGGCCCTGCTCTCAACCCCGCCTTTATCACAAGTGAGACTGGCGGGGACGAGGAGCAGGGCCTTCTCAGTGGTGGCCCCCCGCCTGTGGAACTCACTCCCCGGGGAGATTAGAACAGCGCCCTCCCTTCTCTCATTCAGGAAACAGCTGAAAACTTGGATGTGGGACCAGGCTTTCGGAAACTCTGGCAGCTAAAAAGAAGGACCATAATGAAGGGCAAATATTGTAGGAACCTATTTTAACCTATTGGACCTATGGAACGCGAAACTCTGACCATGAGATTGCTTACTGTTGTGCTATGGTGCTATATATTGATGTTTTTAATCTGTTAATTATTTAATTACTGTTTTTTATATTTGTATGTATTTGTATAGGGGCATCGAATTGTGCCTTCTTTGTAAGCCGCCCTGAGTCCCCCCTCAGGGGTGAGAAGGGCGGGGTATAAGTAGCAGAAATAAATAATAAATAAATACAAGATTCTATGAAGATATTTTTCATTTTGTTCTTTGGTATGATGGTTGGTTTAATGTTCTTTTAATTTGTGACATCACTGGTTCTTGGCCCATGTCACAATCAGCTCCTGGTCTTGTTTCTGCAGAGAGAAGGGAGCTTCTCCATCTACTGCTTCCAATTATGTAATCTGTTTGCTTTCTATATTGTCCATTCAATGATGTCCTTATTTATCAGGTATGGACAAGCATGGACCCTCTAGGTGTTTTGGACTTCAACTCCCACAATTCCTAACAGAGTTGAAGTTCAAAACACGTGGAGGGATGTTTTCCCATGCCTGTTACATGTGCTTTCCTCTGGTTGCTTGACGATGGAGCATGATCAGTGGGAGTTTCTTAAAGTATATGAAGAAAGAGAGACCCATAAAAGTGGATTATCGAAAGCATAATTTCAAATGGTTGGCTTCCATGGTTGAGTGGAGATTTCAAACCTGACCTCCAGAGCAATAGTTGAGTGCTCAAACCAATACTTCATAAATACACATTAAAATAATATACTGAATAAGTCCTATCCAGTAACCTAGCCTGTGGGATGTATAAGGAGGTCTCCAGCAATTAATAACATATCTTTTCTCTTGTCTCCTCTCCTGGCATTACTTAGGGACTGTCTCCCCAATTGTTCCGTCTTCCAGGAGCTTGGTTTGCATTGTCTTTTAGCTGCATGGGATAGCATTCCTTTGCATTTTCCCAGGGTTGCTATAGACCAGCAGCACCCTGGAAGTTAAACAGTATCAGAGTCTGGAAAGCCAGGCTGTAGGCCCTCTGCAGTTATTGGTTTAGAAAGTATCTCTTTGGGTTTGGAGTCCACCCTTTTTCCTGGGGTTGAGATCTCCATTTTGGAATCTCCCCTGCCTCCTTCAATAGAGAAAAGAACCTCAGATGTGCTGTTGGTCAGGCGGGGAGCTCTGAAAAACCCATTGTGAGTACTATTGAATTATAAATAGATATTGAGTTATAAAGAGAGAGATATTAAGATATTGAGATAGTAATTCAGTAATTGAGTTATTGAGAAATAGAGATAAATAGTTATTGAGTACTATTGAGCATTACTTCATCCCCAAAACTGATCTTGTGCTTAGATAGGGAAAGATTGTTTTTTTCTAAGCGTAGCAGCTCAGGGTTAGGGTGAAATATCTCAGGATTTTTTCTACCATTTGGAGAAAGGTTACCTCAGTAATTGAAGAAAAAGGGAAAGAAAGAACATCTCTATGGCTTCTCAAATTGACTGTTTATGTTGTAACTTTATCAAGCTGTACCAAGTCTGCCAAGGACTTTGGAAATAAACATTTCGTTGATGTTCATCATAGCCATGTATAAATATGTGAGAGGAAGCCACAGGGAGGAGGGAGCAAGCTTGTTTTCTGCTTCCTTGGAGACTATGACGCGAAACAATGGCTTCAAACTACAAGCTTCAAACTACAAGAAAGGAGATTCCATCTGAACATTAGGAAGAACTTCCTGACTGTGAGAGCCGTTCAGCAGTGGAACTCTCTGCCCCGGAGTGTGGTGGAGGCACCTTCTTTGGAAGCTTTTAAACATAGGCTGGATGGCCATCTGTCAGGGGTGCTTTGAGTGCAATTTTCCTGCTTCTTGGAAGTGGGTTGGACTGGAAGTCCCATGAGGTCTCTTCGAACTCTATGATTCTATGATTCTATGCATATAGACACAAATACAGTCACACAAAGATCAAGTTTACCATATCTGAACTTAGGACACATCCCCCTCATCTCCCTCCTCAATTTCCTGATCATCCCCATCATAGAGGCTGTTGTCACTGCAGATGACGGTCAACAAGAAGGCTCCATGTTGTGCCTGGCAAAGAAAGTCTGAAAATGGGAAGAGGGAGTAAGCTTGTTTTCTGCTTCCATGGAGATTAGGACAAGGAACAATGGCTTCAAACTACAAGAGAGGAGATTCCATCTGAACATTAGGAAGAACTTCCTGACTGAGAGAGTCATTCAGCAGTGGAACTCTCTGCCCTGGTGTGTGGTGGAGGCTCCTTCTTTGGAAGCTTTTAAACAGAGACTGGATGGACATCTGTCAGGGGTGATTTGAATGCAATATTCCTGCTTCTTGGCAGGGATGGCCCATGAGGTCTCTTCCAACTCTTTGATTCTATGATTCAATGATTCATATCTTGACTGGCATCAGTTGCTGAAAATATTGAGTTATTGCTTCAAAGAAAGACCCTCAGCGGTTCATCCAGATAAAGAGAGAAGCACATCTTAGTTTTAATGTTATAGGGTCTGGGTGTGATGGCACACCAATAGCCTTTAGCTACTTTAAATGTGTGTTGAGCCATCGACATTGGGATGCCGGTGGTCCCACATCACTTCCCTTATATTTCAATCTGGCTGGCTAATTTACTTTGTATAGACAATGGGATTCTAAAAAAAAAGATACCTCACAAAATAAATTCGATAAGCAACCGAAACAGGAATGCAAGGAAATTACCAATGTGCTTATTATTTATTTATTTATTTACTTATTTACTTACTTACTTACTTTATTTGTATACCGCTGTTCTCAGCCCTTAGGCGACTCACAGCGATTAACAACAAGAACTGCAAAAATTCAATGCTACCAACACACGGTATAAAAGACAATTAACATCATAAATATTAAAGAAAAATATACAATTAACAACAATATACAATTAACACCAATAGCCATTCACTAGCGTCTCATCACTAAAAACATGATCCAGATCCGTTATCCATTGTTCCATTCCTATGTTCATTACATTCATTGCACTGACTATTCGAACGCCTGCTCAAACAACCAGGTTTTCACTTTTTTGTGGAATACCATTAATGATGGAGCTAGTCTGATGTCCGTGGGAAGGGTGTTCCACAGCCGAGGGGCCACCACCGAGAAGGCCCTATCTCTCGTCCCTGCCAGCTGTGCCTGGGAGGCAGGCGGGATCGAGAGCAGGGCCTCCCTGGAAGATCTCAAAGTCCTAGTGGGTTCATAGGCAGAGATGCGGTCGGATAGGTAGCTTGGGCCGGAACCGTTTAGGGCTTTAAAGGCCAACGCCAGCACTTTGAATTGAGCCCATTATTACTATGGATGTCCAACATTCATTCAATGCTGTGACAGCAAGGGAAGCAGTCACGTTTGCCAACATGAGCACATGAAGAAGACACTGATTCCATTGGAGCCTGGATGCATTCGATACCTATTTCCCCCTCTTATCTATTTAGCCTGGGAGGAGAGCGATGTATATTAATGATTCCCTGTTTACCATATTGCATCCTATATTTACATTTGCTTTGGGGGACAGATATGCAATGGAGTTGTATGCAAACTTATGAAATAAAACTTGGAGTACTGGTAAGAACTTCATTTCACATATGACCTTTTACAGTAATTGGATCTGAATTATAATCAGTCACCTGAGTCCTGAAATAGATAAAATAGTTTTTTAATGTTAAAAAGTTTTAGCCCTTGGTTGATTATCTATCAGTGCTTACAATCCTGTGAAAATAAGATAAATGAGAAATTTGGTCTCTAATTAGACTTCACTAGATTTACAGCTTTTAATTTCTACGCCAGCGCAACTCAGGCCGGGAGTAACACTGATAGAGACGGAGGCACGGTTTTCAATTGATTTAACAATTTAATTGCAGCATTAACATCCATTAACATTTAACTAACCTTTTAAACTAACCTCAGGCACAACCTTAAAGACTAAATGAAGTAAAATTGCATATAAAAAGGTAGTAACGTACAGCTGTAAGGAGCCTGAGTGAATTTTTTTAGGGTGATTTAGCATTGCTACCTCCTACCAAGGGAACGGAGTCTGTTTTCCTTCTTGCAAAATTCAGGAGGTATGTATATTATCATTTATAGGAAAAGGAAATAGACATGTTTAATGGCTATTAAGTGTCATCTAGATCATTCAGAGATACGTGATGTCTGAAAGGTCCTATACGCGGGAAAAGACTTTAATGACATTGAACATCATCAAAGTATGTTTGATGTTCAGACGATCTGTGCAGGGGAAATCCATACTGAGGACATGGAAGCATTCCAGTGGCATTTAGTATGGTAGGAGGGGAAGATTTTAGATCCAAAGAGCCAAAGAATGGTTGCTTCCTAATAGAAGGAGGAAGAGAAGGATATTCATATTCCACTTTCCAACCAAATCAGGAATCAAGGCACCTTGCAAATTAAAAAAAAAAGGAAAGATCTCACATAGCTAAACATGCAAAAGGTCAACATTAAAACGGAATTAAACTATCGGCAACATTGAAAACCAATTTAAACATACAATTAAAAATAATGAAAGGCAGTTGATGAAGAGTACAATTAAATGAATCGTTCGTTAACTAACTTTGAGTCACTGGTATTTCAAAACCACTCCGGATTGGATGGATTAACATCAAAAAGGTACATTGTGATGCATTAGGGTCTAAACCGATATGGGAAAACGATCCAGAGTTGGTAATAGATGATGTATAGTCCTTATTATGTAAAACTGCTTCATTAAATCAATGTTGGCTAAATGTATTGTCGAAGGCTTTCATGGCCGGAATCCATGGGTTGTTGTAGGTTTTTCCGGGCTATATGGCCATGTTCTGGAGGCAATTTTTCTCCTGATGTTTCGCCTGCATCTATGGCAAGCATCCTCAGAGGTAATGAGGTCTCCAACAGACCTCATTACCTCTGAGGATGTTTGCCATAGATGCAGGCGAAACGTCAGGAGAAAAATTGCCTCCAGAACATGGCCATATAGCCCGGAAAAACCTACAACAACCCAATGTTGGCTAAAATACTTACACGAGCAATGTTTTAAAACACTGTCTCAATAGCATAGTATTCTACTGAAACTCAAGGTATATAAATACATAAATATCTGGAGAAATTGCAGTGTTGTAGGTCCTTTCTTTGACTTGTGGCAGTCAAAGAAAGGACCAAAGGTGAAGGTTTTCAGTGGGGGGAAATCCTGCATCAAACAAATATATATTCACTGATCCTTGGTTTCGGCTAAGGTTTGTTTCCTAATCTACTTAGATTCCTTTTTTTTTTTTTACTGAGCAATAAGGTTGATTGAGTTTAAGGATTCTTGAGAAAAATGATGTTTATGAATTCCTCTATAGAGGGATGTTATCTGCCCTTTTTGGATCAGTGTGCAAATTGGCAATAAGCCATTACAATTCTCTAAAACATGTCATTCTTATGCATTGTGTGTTTACTAGGGTTGTGCTTTGGGGATAAACCTTGACCCGCTTAATATCACGGCTTTCTGTGGGGACCCTGATCCATTTTTGGGAGACTCCTGAAATGGGGAGGGCAGATATCTCTTTTTGCTCCAGGGTGCCAAAAAAATAAATTTTCTATCAGCCCATTATATGGGGGGGGGGGGGGTCCCAGGGCACCCCTTCCCATCATTTAAGGCAGGAGTCCTCAAACTTTTTAAACAGAGGGCCAGGTCCCAGTCCCTCAAACTGTTGGAGGGCCAGATTATAATTTGAAAAAAGAAGAAGAATGAATTCCTATGCACACTGCACATATCTTATTTGTAGTGCAAAAACTACTTAGAACAATACAATAATTAAAATGAAGAACAATTTTAACAAATATAAATTCATTAGTATTTCAAAGGGGAGCGTGGACCTGCTTTTGGCTGATGAGATAGGATTGTTGTTGTTGTTGTTGTTGTTCTTGTGTGCTTTCAAGTTGTTACAGACTTAGGGTGACCCTGAACGAGGGCCAGGTAAATGACCTTGGAGGGCCACATCCAGCCCCGGGCCTTAGTTTGAGGACCCATGATTTAAGGCATTAAAGCTTTACTCTAGAGGAGAGGTGCTCAGTTGCAGGCAGGCATGCACTTTAAGGAGGCTTCTTACCTGTTTCTTGCTCTAGTCTAGAAGAACTTCTCAGCTGCAGGAAGACATGTGCACTTTCTGGGCCTGTATGCTATGCACACTTTCTAAGGTGAGGAGACAAGTTTACTCCAGAGGGTGCACTTCACTGTGGGTAGGCATGTGTGCTTTCTCAGCCTGCATGCCATATGCACTTTCCAAGGCAAGAAGACAAGTTTAGTCCAGAGGATGCACTTGGCTGTGGGCAGGCATGTGTGCTTTCTTGGCCAGATGCACTTTCCAAGGCAAGGAGGCAAATTTCTGGGCACCACAATTGAAGAGAGATATTGACAAGCTGTGTCCAGAGGAGGGTGACTAAAATGATCAAGGGTCTGGAGAACAAGCCCCATGAGGAGTGGCTTAAAGAGCTGGGCATGTTTCGCCTGAAAAAGAGAAGGCTGAGAGGAGACATGATAGCCATTTATAGATATGTGAGAGGAAGGAGTTTCCACCAGACTCCGAGGCAGAGAGTTCTACTGCTGAACAGCTCTTCTTACAATCAGGAAGTTCTTCCTCATGTTCCGGTGGAATCTCCTTTCCTATAATTTGAACCCATGGCTCCATTGAGTCCTAGTCTCAAGGGCAGCAGAAAGGAAGCCTGTTCCCTCTTCCTTACGACAGCCAGTTGCTAAAAAAGAGAAAGAACATTTCCTCAAAGCATGCTATGCAGAACAAGACAGCTTAGTAGACCTCAGTTCCAAACTGGAGGCAACAAAATGCTGGACCTGCATGGGTGATCTTCCTTGAGAGCAGTACGTGTGAAAAAGATCTTGGAGTCCTCGTGGACAACAAGTTAAACATGAGCCAACAATGTGATGTGGTGGCAAAAAAAGCCAATGGAATTTTGGCCTGCATCAACAGGAGCATAGTGTCTAGATCTAGGGAAGTAATGCTACCCCTCTATTCTGTTTTGGTTAGACCACACCTGGAATATTGTGTCCAATTCTGGGCACCACAATTCAAGAGAGATATTGACAAGCTGGAATGCGTCCAGAGGAGGGCGACTAAAATGATCAAGGGTCTGGAGAACAAGCCCTATGAGGAGCGGCTTAGGGAACTGGGCATGTTTAGCCTGAAGAAGAGAAGGCTGAGAGGAGATATGATAGCCATGTATAAATATGTGAGAGGAAGCCACAGGGAGGAGGGAGCAAGCTTGTTTTCTGCTTCCCTGGAGACTAGGACGTGAAACAATGGCTTCAAACTACAAGAAAGGAGATTCCATCTGAACATGAGGAAGAACTTCCTGACTGTGAGAGCCGTTCAGCAGTGGAACTCTCTGCCCTGAAGTGTGGTGGAAGCTCCTTCTTTAGAAGCTTTTAAACAGAGGCTGGATGGCCATCTGTCAGGGGTGCTTTGAATGCAATATTCCTGCTTCTAGGCAGGGGGTTGGACTGGATGGCCCATGAGGTCTCTTCCAACTCTAGGATTCTATGATTCTAGAGTGAGAACATACAAGGACTTGCAACATTTTAAAATGACCAGTCTGTTATGAATCACGGAAGCGACCAGCTGCTACTGCCAAGCAATGCCAAGAATTTACTTTAAATGTAGCTTTGTTCACCGCATTTCTGTTTGTTCCATCTACAATGTTGCCCCTATGATGCACCACTTTCACCTATCCTAAACTGAAAGCCTAAACCCATTGTTCATCCTTTTGGGCTCCTCTCAAATGCACTTTTTCTACTCCTACTTCATCCAGGGTTTTATCATTTTACCTTGTCCATTTGGCCTGCCCATTGTGTTCAATTTTATATTATGTTATTTTGCTTTGTTTACTCTACTTCGTTATTGTATGTATTTTACTGTGATGTAATTTCTGTTGTTTTGTTGTTTGCATTTTGTATTTTATTTTGCTGTATTGTATCTTTGGGCTTGGCCTCATGTTAGCCACCTCGAGTCTCCCTTGGGGAGATGGTGGCGGGATATAAATAAAGAGATTATTATTATTATTATTATTATTATTATTATTATTATTATTATTTGAAACACAACAAGATGAGTCCACAGCACACTCTCTGCTGGCTATTGAATTGGATCACACATCAGACACTTCCCAAGCCTGCCTTACTTTCAACTCAAATCAGTTAAGATAAATTCTATTATTATTATTATTATTATTATTATTATTATTTGAAACACAACAAGATGAGTCCACAGCACACTCTCTGCTGGCTATTGAATTGGATCACACATCAGACACTTCCCAAGCCTGCCTTACTTTCAACTCAAATCAGTTAAGATAAATTCTATTATTATTATTATTATTTGAAACACAACAAGATGAGTCCACAGCACACTCTCTGCTAGTTGTTGAATTGGATCACACGTCGGACACTTCCCAAGTGTCTAGGACTGTGTGATGTATCGGCAAATAATGTGTGCAGATCCCAGTATAAGGTGGCCTTCTGCAGCTGGCAGATGGTAATTTTGTCAGCGCCGATTGTGTTTAAGTGCAGGCCAAGGTCTTGAGGCACTGCACCCAGTGTGCCGATCACCACTGGGACCACCTTTACTGATTTGTGCCAGAGTCTTTGCAGTTCAATTTTTAAATCCTCATATCGTGTCAGCTTTTCCAGTTGTTTCTCTGCAATACTGATGATGATGATGATGATGATGATGATTATTATTATTATTATTATTATTAGTTGTTGTTGTTGTTGTGAATACTCAAAATACTTTTAAAAAGATAACTTACCAAACTCTGAGAATGACCCTGAAGACAAGAAAAAGCAAGCAAGCTAAGGAGTCAAACGTCATCATAGAAGGACGATAATCCTCGTATTTCTTAAGCTCACAGACTTTGATTTGGGTCCTTTTGATGGCTCTGGAATTGTTCAAGGGGTGATTTAAAACCCTTCAGCCACTAAATGAGATTGTGCACATAGTAGCCAGCATGCCCTGTGTCAGAAAGAGAACTTTCCAAATTTAGTTATAGCTCACGGAGCCATCGATCAGGTGTTTTGCAGCTGAAACAATTTCCAGAAACATCAATATGTCATTTATCTGCTTTAATTGACCTTGGGAACGGAACAGGTTCAGAGGAGGTCACAGCAAAACTGGGGTTAGACAGCTGTTTCTGTGTTCTGCCTGGTTTGTTTGGAAAGAAATCATTCCTTCTGGGCACCATGGACTCCAATTGGCCAGTGCTGGTTGAGAGTGACACCATACATGGCTCACTCATAAAAGTTTTCCATTCTTAGAATATGTGGGCATTCGTTTAAACCCCTTTGAAGAGCTCTCTGGGGAAATTATGTGGCCTTCCAGATGTTGTGGGACTACAACTCCCAGGAGCCAATATCATAAGGAATGCTGGCTGCTGCATTCCAGAAAAGTAGTTGGAGGACCACATGAGTGCCGTTCTTGATTTAGAGAAGCTGCGATAAGACTTCTCGCCAAAGTTACTACCAGTTTGTTAGAAAGACTATTGGACTGCATAGGAACTTCTTTTGAATATATATTGCCATGAAAATCCTCTAATGAGAGAATTCAAACTGAAGCAAAAAGAGACACCAGAAGGTGAATTTCTTAGGTCAGATGTCACTGGGATACAGAGGCTGGCAACTAGGAGTAGCACCATAGCTGAACTCAAGGGGATGCTCAGCTGTTGACTTGCTCAGAGATGAAAGGAAAGTCTGAAGCTGCACAAAATATTATAGTAACATGGGATGTAACTGATAAATTACCTTTCCGAACGTATTCTCCATTACGAACCATCAAGATTATTAAGATCGTCTGGAGGGGCCCTGCTCTCGGTCCCGCCGGCCTCACAAGCACGGCTAGTGGGGACGAGGGACAGGGCCTTCTCGGTAGTGGCCCCGCGACTCTGGAACTCTCTCCCGCCAGAGGTTAGAACCGTTCCAGCAATCCTGACATTCAGGAAACAGGTGAAGTCGTGGTTATGGAGACAGGCTTTCGAAGAATGAGACAATGATCTGGATGGAAGACGGTGTATATTCGATTTTAGTATGACGACTGACCACTGTAGTTTTAAATATATGTGCTTTTTTAATTTTTATTGTAATGTGTATTTTGATATTTTACCAATTGTATGTGTTTTTATGGTTGGAAACCGGGCTGAGTCCCTCTTATGAGATGAGAAGCTCAGTATATAAAACTTTGAAATAAATAAAAATAAATAAATAAATTATTGAATCAATAACTAATCAGAATTTGAGAGTACCCAAAATAACAACGAGATATATATCTATATCTCAATCTAATCTAATCCTATCTATCTATCTATCTATCTATCTATCTATCTAATCTCATCTAATTCATGGGGTCTAGATCTGAGCTGGACAATGACACTAGGCTCAGCTTTTCTGCCTCCAGGAATCTCCAAGGGAATATTTTGGAAAATTGGTATTTTAATTTTAATGTTACGCAATGCAGAGAAGTCTTGTAACCAAATTACTATTCTAAATAGCTTCATGGAGGGGCTATTTTGGACAGACCAGAGAAGGATAATTTGGGGGCCACGTGCAGATCCAAAGCTACATTTTGTCTTTCATAGAAGACCAATGATTTATAGAAGTTTGGAGTTGTAGGAGTCCACAAGGACCATCTAGTTCAGTCTCCTACCATGTAGGAATACCATGCAGGAATGCAAAAGCATACCTCTGCTTGAAGGCCTTCAAAGATGGAGAGTCCATCTCACTCTGAAGCAGTCTACTTCACTGTTGAATAGCTCCCTTCGACAACTTTTTGTATCTTGCCCCAGAATTCCCTTGCTTTTTGGCCAGAGACCACCATATATGGTTGAATGTTCCCTCTTATTTCTTACATTTTGAACAATATTATTTGCTCCCTTATACATTTTGACAAGTCTTGCTGGGGTCAAACAGGTACCACCTCTTCATTATCTTGTAAAAACGCTCTCTACAGACATAAGATTTCATGTAACCCAATAGTCCACATTTCCCCCATTTTCCTACATTCTATAGCATGCTGTACATTTTGTGCCCATTTAATCATACTTTCCTTTAACAGTTGTATATACTTCGTGTATCAGTTGTGTACACTTCATGTATCTTCGTGTATATACTTCCTGTATCTCTCCAATACAGATGTTCTTCATTACTACATAATTTATTCTTAAGTTCTGAATTTTTCTCCTCCAAATCCAACATTTTACTGTCTAATAAGAATCTTGAAGTTCACATATGAGCACAAACTGAGAAAGCAACATTTTTAGATGACAACTCACGCAAGTCTCCAGCCAGGAAGATGCTGGGAGTTGTAGTTTAGCATGCATTATATCACAGGACCTAATTTATTGTAGCCTTAGCAAACCCAGAAGGAAGGAAGCAAGGAAGGAAGGAAGGAAGGAAGGAAGGAAGGAAGGAAGGGGAAGGGGAAGGGGAAGGGGAAGGGGAAGGGGAAGGGGAAGGGGAAGGGGAAGGGGAAGGGAAGGGAAGGGAAGGAAAAAGAGAAGGGAAGGAAGAATGGAAGAAAAGAAGGAAGGAGGACTAGAAGAAAAGAAGGAAAGGAAGGAAGGAGGGAAGGAAGGGAAGGAAGGAAGTGAAATGAAGGGAAACAGAAGGGAATGGAAGGGAAGAGAAGGAAGGAAGAATGGAAGAAAGGAAAGAAGGAGGACTAGAAGAAAAGAAGGAAAGAAGAAAGAAAGAGAATTGAAGAATGGAAGGAAGGAAGGAAGGAAGGAAGGAAGGAAGGAAGGAAGGAAGGAAGGGAAGGAAAGAGAAGGAAGGAAAGAAGGGAAGGGAAAGGAAAGGAAAAGAATGGAGAGGAAAGAAGAAAGGAAAGAAGAATGGAAGGGAGGGAAGGGAGGAAGGGAGGGAGGGAGGGAGGGAGGGAAGGGAAGGATGGGAAGGGAAAGGAAAGGAAAGGAAAGGAAAAGAAGGGAATGGAGAGGAAGGAAGAAAGGAAGGAAAAATGGAAAGAAAAGAATGGAAGGGAAGGGAAAGCAATTGAGAGAAAGGAAAGAAGGAAGGATGGAAGGAAACAAAGAACGAAGGAAGGAAGGAAGGAAGGAAGGAAGGAAGGAAGGAAGGAAGGAGAAAGGAAAGGGAAATGAAAGGAAATGAAATGAAAGGAAGACACGAATCCTTTAGTTAGAAAACTTCTCCAGACGGCAGTTCACAGCAGTAAGAGTGCTGGGAATTGTAGGCCACATTCTGGAGTCTCGTTCCTGTTTTATTCTGAAGGGTGGCTCATAAAGTCAAGACAGATGAGAAAAAGGAGTTTATGAAATAGGAAGTTTTGGGATTAACGATGTGTATTAATTGTTTTCTTAATAAAGTGTCAGTTTGGCTTAATATTAACTTATTAAAATTAGATTTTTGTAAAAGCAAGCAAAGAGAAAAACCCAACCGTATACTTGGTTTTGGATGCATTATTTCAATCTCAGTCTTATGCAGTTAGCCTCATTAGCCACTGTTCAGGCTCTGACAGACTTAAAAGAAATAATATGTTTAGATCCATCCATGGAGACGCGCAGGCAGGCACACACACTTGCAAAGGCAGATCATCTGCCTGGATCTGCATCTTTCTTGAGAGGGAAAATAATTGCTCATTAGTTGGGTTCAGTTTAAATGCAGTCTGGAGAAAGAATACTCTGGGTTTTTCAAAAAGAAAGTTTCTAATTCATTTATTTATTACTTTTCTTTCATGTCCGTCTTCTGAGGGGTCCTGGGTTATCTTCCTTTATAAGCTCACAACAACCCTGCGAGGAGAGTTATTTGGAGAGACAATGCTGTGCTCAGGGCCACTTCACTGCTTGGCATGCCATTCCAGGGGCAAATCCAGTGAATTGACTTCCATTAGATTCCTGATCAAACCTTTCCATTCCCCAACAACAATCACCAATTTATATCACATCTAATCTTAGAGGGATTCTACGCTGTGGAATAAATGCAGTTTGACCCCACTTGAACTGCCATGACTCAATGTTATGGAAGATCTTTAGCCATGCTGGAACCTCACCAAACTACAACTTTCAAGATTCCATAACATTGCACCATGTGAGTTCGAGTGGGGTCAAACTGCATTAATTCCGCAGTATAGATGCACCCCTGAGTTAACTGAGTGCAAACTATTCCTGCATTTTGGACATGTCGAGCAACTAGAATCCTGGGGTGCCTCTACACCAGTGTTTTTCAACCTGGGGGTCAGGACCACTGAGGGGGTCATGAAGGGCATGTCAGAGGGGTCGCCAAAGTCTATCAGAAAACACAATATTTTCTGTTGGTTATGGGGATTCTGTGTGGGAGGTTTGGCCCAATTCTCTCATTGGTAGGGTTCAGAATGCTCTTTGATTGTAGGTAAAATATAACTCCCAGTAACCACAACTCCTAAACATCAAGGTCTATTTCCCCCAAACTCCACCAGTGTTTACATTTGGGCATATTGTGGGTATGTGGGTGACATGCTGTAGCACAGGTATAGGCTAACTTGGACCCTCCAGGTGTTGGACTTAAACTCCTACAATTGAGTATATGGCAACATCCTTCAGTACGTGGACGACATACTCATAGCACAGGCATGGGCAAACTTTGGCTTTCCTTCCAAGCGTTTTGGACTATAACTCCCATAATTCCTAACAGCCTCAGACCTTTTCCTTTTATGAGGCTGAGGGGGGAAAGGAAGGGATCTGAGACTGTTAAGAATTGTGAGAGTTGAAGTCCCAAACACCTGGAGGGAAAGCCAAAGTTTGCCCATGCCTGTTTTAGAGACTAGTAACATGCCAATTAAAACCAAATCCAGTCAGGTAAATCTAATGTCGCAGATATCTTAGGTTTTCTTTCCATTGCTGCTGTCCACTAATCAAACACCTGGTCCCAGAGTCAAGTCTTCAATTGTCTTCTGAAGGACAGGAGGGAGGTGGCCAACCTAATGTCTTTAGGGAGAGAGTTCCACAGACACTTCCCTGTCTCTAATCTCCACCAACTCCATTTGCGAAAATGGTGGGATTGAGAGCAGGGCCTCACCTGATGATCTTCAGCTTTGTGATGGTTTGTAACAGGAGATACATTCGGACAGGTAATCTGGGCCATTCAAGGCGTTAAAGGTTAAAAACATCACTTTGAATTGTGCTTGTAAGCTGATCAGCAGCTCCAGTGAGTAGTCTGGCTGCTGACCGTTGAACTAATTGAAGCTTCTGAGAGGTCTTCAAAGGCAGCCCCACGTAGAGAGCGTTGCAGTAGTCTATTTAGGATGTAAGAAGAGCGTGGACCACCAGATGCAAATAATTTAAGATTGCAGTAAGTAATCCAGTGGCCACCCCCAACTCGAAAGCAATTTTTAAACCCAGCTATATTTTTTAAAAGAATGAAAACACAAGATTCCTCTGCTTCCATGTCAATGGATGGAGAAAGTGATTTCCATTCCTCAAGCCAACAACAACATTTAGACCATTTGGGAGAAATGGCCTAATGTGATTAAATTATTGAGACCTGCTCACCCAAACTCTCTCCATTGGCTTGTTGTAGTGTACAAGGCCATTCATAGCCCGGGAGTGAAAGAGGGTCGGATTTAAACCATTTAACACCTAGGCCCACGCTAAGTGGCCCAAAGGCTCTTTAGAGTGAATACCAAGTGCTGTGTGCTTGGGGCGGAGGGCCGAGAGAGCCACTCCAACCAGTATTTCATTTGCAACCTTCAATTGGACACAAAGAAGGTGGACTGCGGAGACGGAGGAGGCTGCGGCGAAGAGCGAGGAACAACGGTGCCGTCATAATGGAGAAACCTGATTAGAATATAATTTGTCCTCATTAGCACAGCATTCCTGACATGAGCCCGCTCCTTCAGCCCTGTTTACTTTGAAATGCCAAAGAAAGAAACCTTATATTGTTGTTAACACCCGGCTTTTAAAAGGAGAGCAGGAGGCCCGTATTGACACGGATGGTCTATGGGCTCTTTTACCACCCAAGGAACATGGAAAACGTTTCTGGGGAGATAAAGACGGCGAAGAAGAAAAGTAACCCACACAGCTTGTGCGGTGGAGCATTTACCAAGCCCTTTTGAGCCACCCTCACGGGCCGCAGCCCATAAATCTCTCCCTCTGTCATGTTTGACTAAAACCCAATACCCATTCAACAGGGAATCCATCAGTGTTATACATGGAGCTGAGGAAGGAGGGGGACAATGATGAAGAATACACAATTGGGGCGGAAAACAATAGCTCTACAAGGGAGCCTTTCTCCAGGGACTTGAAGAGTGCTTCTTTAAGAGAGAGGGTGGGCAAAGGGCTACATGTGGCCTCGAGGTGCTTCTTGTGGCCCCAACTCCCCCTTCCGTTCCCCCATATCACCCTTTTGCTAGCAATAAAATAGTGAATTTTCTACTACCAGTCTGGAAGAGACCTCATGGGCCATCCAGTCCAACCCCATTTTGCCAAGAAGCTGGAAAATCACATTCAAAGCACCTTCTGACAGATGGACATCCAGCCTCTGTTTAAAAGCCTACAAAGAAGGAGCCTCCACTACACTCTGGGGCAGAGAGTTCCACTGCTGAACAGCTCTCCTCATGTTCTGGTGGAATCTCCTTTCCTGTAGTTTGAAGCCATGGCTCCATTGCGTCCTAATCTCCAGGGCAGAAGAAAACATGGCTCCTTCCTATGACTTCCCCTCACATATTTATCCATGGCCCTATCATGTCTCCACTCAGCCTTCTCTTTTGAAGGCCCAGCTTTTTAAGCCACTCCTCATAGAGCTTGTTCTCCAGACCCTCGATCCTTTTAGTCTGGAGAACAAGCCTATGAGGAGTGGCTTAAAGACCTGGGCATATTTCGCCTGCAGAAGAGAAGGCTGAGAGGAGACATGAAGAGGGCCATTGATCAAGATGTGAGGGGAAGTCATAGGGGGGAGAGAGTAAGCTTGTTTTTTGTGGTCAACAATATCAGAGTTGGTCAACAGAGTGAATGTTTTTAGTGGAGGGAAACACACAAGTAGACACGCAGCCTTTATTGGCATACAACAACAAATTGGCATACAACACAGGTATATACAGTCAAAGAGTTGGAAGAGACCTCATGGGCCATCTAATCCAACCCCCTGCCAAGAAGCAGGAAAATCGCATTCAAAGCACCCCTGACAAATGGCCATCCAACCTCTGTTTAAAAGCCTCCAAAGAAGGAGCCTCTACCACACACTGGGGCAGAGAGTTCCACTGCTGAACAGCTCTCACAGCCAAGAAGTTCTTCCCAATGTTCAGATGGAATTTCCTTTCTTTCTTGTAGTTTGAAGCCATTGTTCCATTGTGTCCTAGTCTCCAGGGCAGTGGAAAACAAGCTTGCTCCCTCCTCCCTATGACTTCCCCTCACATATTTATGCATTGCCCTCATCCTGTCTCCTCTCGGCCTTCTCTTCTTTGGGCTAAACATTCCCAGCTCTTTAAGCTGCTCCACATAGGACTTGTTCTCCAAACCCTTGATCATTTTAGTCACTCTCCTCTGGACACATTCTAACTTGTCAAAATCTCCCTTCAATTGTGGTGCCCAGAATTGACACAGTATTCCAGGTGTGGTCTAACCAAGACAGAATAGAGGGTAGCATGACTTTCCTGGATCTAGACCAGGGGTTCTCAAACGTTTTAAACAGAGGGCCAGATTACAATCCCTCAAACTGTTGGAAGGCCAGATTATAATTTGACAAAAACCACAAATGAATTCCTATGCAGTGTGCACATATCTTATTTGTAGTGCAAAAATCCACTTAAAACAATACAATAATTTAAATGAAGAACAATTTTAACAAATATAAACTAATTAGTATTTCAATGGGAAGTGTGGGCCTGCTTTTGCCTGATGAGATAGGATTGTTGTAGTTGTTGTGTGCTTTCAAGTCATTTCAGACTTAGGTTGACCCTGAGCAAGGGCCAGGTAAATGGCCTTGGAGGGCTATATTCTGCCCCCGGGCCTTAGTTTGAGTACCCCTGATCTAGACACTATACTCCTATTGATGCAGGACAAATTCCCATTGGCTTTTTTTGCCGCCACATCACATTGTTGGCTCATGTTTAACTTGTTTTCCAGAAGGACTCCAAGATCTAGAGTTGGAAGAGATCTCGTGGACCATCCAGTCTAACCCCATTCTGCAAAGAAGCAGGAAAATAGCATTCTTCAATAAGTTCTTCCTAAGTGGAACTCTTTTCCTGGGTGCCTCGATGATGTAGAATGCATGCAATTAGACACCACATGAATTATCATGGATCAGTGCTATGGAGATCCACAAAGACAGTCTTGAAGACCTCATGCTGTCCCAATGCCACAATTTGTCAGCCTCTCAAGCTAGAAGTTTCTCCTGCTAAAGTACAACCAAAAATGAAACCAAAACAAAGCAAAAAGCTGGTAGAGTTCTGGCAGAAGCAGAACCAGCCCTACCAATTGCGGTTGCATTTTCATCAGAGGTCTAATGACAGAGATAAACTATTGATGCTTTAGGCAGTTGCTGTAACTTGCTCCCGCTGCCCTTCTCTGTGGGAAGGCGACTTTATTATGTAGAGTGAGGGCTACTATATTCAATATCATCTAAATCACCAGCCCATTTTCAGTCTCCATTAATGTCAAAATTACAGGAAAACTCTCAAGAAGAAAATGTGAGCCCTGACTCTGTGAACGACGAAAGGATAAATTGTGATTGATTTTATTAATTAAGTTCAGGAGCTAATGTCTTTACAGTAATGGGATGCTTCAAAGACAGAGTCGGGATTAAAAAACATTGCACCTTGAGGTTAGAGAACCAAGTCCGTCATCACGATGGTCGCAGACTCCTCGAAGCAAAGGATTTTGATGTATTAGGCCCTCTTTTTCATGGTTCACAGGCAATTCCTGCTTAACAAAATGTTAGCAGAAAGATCTAACCCCTCCTTCCTGTAGGCAAATCAGTTAAATGATTATAAAAACAACTTCAAGTATTGGCCAGGGGTCACTTTGGATGAGGAGTCTTGCCTCATGTAGCCATTCACTCTTGCTGTTGTGTGAGGGCGCTTCTGGACCAGACTTAAACTTGCTCCAAAGCGGGTTAAAGAAACCCACTCTGAAGTGAGTTTAAGTTCCCCCCTCCCCAAAAAAGGCTTTGCCCATTGGGTGTCCCCAATAGTGTTCTTCAGGGCATGAGGAGACTGAAGCCCATCGCCCAAACCCCTGAGAAGAAGGGAAAACTTACCACACCGCTATTACACCTCCTTGGAGACCTCCTGGAATGTATCAATGAACTAGATGGGCTGTGGGGACAGATCCCTGTCATGATTACTGTTGGGTCAGTCCCCACAGGGCCTATATCCCATTAGACCCAGGCCTTTGAGGAATGCCCAGGTCTAATGGGGTATCAAATTAATATAGGAAAAAGCAGGGTTTTCCTACTTTGTCCCAAATTAATAATCTTTCACTAGAGGATGCCTCCAGTTAAAGTCAGACAAAGCCCATATTTTGGGCTCTGTCTGGAAGAGCCCTGAGAAGCCATACACTGATAGTCCCTCTTTTTTACACCCACTAAAAAAAGCAGGACCCTGCTCCAGTTTTCAACTTGGTAACCATTTTCTTGTCTCTGTAACCCACCATGAGCCATACTAGGTTTAGAAGTACCTTCACACCAGGATCTACACCTACCAGATAAATTCAGGTTAAAGTGGTCTGGAGCTGTTCCAATGCAGCTCAGGGGCATCACTGGACACCTTTGGGTATCCATAAAACCAGCTGGGCTGAAGGCACATCACTTCTCACCAACCAGCAGTTCTGGGTAAGTCTGACTGTCTGTCATGACTGTGGAGGTCCAAATGGAGAACCCAGCCATGTGACCAACAAGAGGAAAGTCACTGTACTCTTCTTGATGCTCATATGGTCAACCCATTATGGTCAACCCTCAAAAGACATAATCATGCTCATATCATGCTCATGTGGTCAACCCTCAAAAGACATAATCATGAAGATGACACTTTTGCAGGGAGCTCCGTTGCCAAAAGGCACCAGCAACAGTGACATGAGAACAAGTGGATGGATTAACAGAGCTGATGAATGACTGGCCAGTCTACATTGCCTGGACAACTATGTAGTATGTGGCCATCGTAATGGTCAATCTGGGGCCAGTTTGGAGCATGATGTTCCAGACTGACCCCAGATTAAACAGTATGGATACAGTGCCTGGCCTATTCACAGGAAACCTTTCCATTTACATTCACCCTCCTCCTGAAATATGGTCATATCATTTGTCAATGAAAACCTCTTAAAATGCTGTTATATGTTCCAATCACAAATGGAGAACTCAATGAAGAGGAGAAAGAAGCGACACTAAAGTTACCAAAACAGCCCATCTCCTCTATAGAGCAGAAGATGATACCATTTTACCTCTCATGGCTCCATCCAATGATGCCTTAGGGTTTTCTTATTTTATTTACAATAGAGTCTTGCTTATCCAACATATCCAACGGCAGAACGTTGGATAAGCGAAAATGTTGGATAATAAGGTAGGATTAAGGAAAAGCCTATTAAATGTCAAATTACGTTATGATTTTACAAATCATGTTTTTCAACAAATCAGAAAAAGTTCAATACAAGATAATGATATGTAATAATTACAATATTTACGAATTTTGCACCAAAAATTGCAATGTATCGAAACAGCTGTGGATCTGGGCGGGAGGCAGACTGTGTTGGATAAGACAGAACGTTGGATGAGTGAAGTTTGGATAAGCGAAACACTGCTGCAGAGGTCCTCAAACTAAGACCCGAGGGCCAGATACGGCCCTCCAACATCATTTACTCGGTCCTCACTCAGGGTCAACCTAAGTCTGAAACGACTTGAAAGCACACAACAACTACAATCCTGTCTCATCAGCCAAAAGCAAGCCCACAGTTCCCACTGAAATACTAATAAGTTTGTATTTGTTAAAATTGTTCTTCATTTTAATTATTGTATTGTTTTTTAGTGTTTTTTGCACTACAAATAAGATATGTGCGGTGTGCATAGGAATTCATTCATTTTTTTTCAAATTATAATCCATCCCTCCAATAGTTTGAGGGACTGTGACGTGGCCCTCTGTTTAAAAAGTTTGAGGACCCCTGCGCTACTGTATTTCCGTGTTGTCTTTCTCCTGGTCAAAGGCAACTCCCATAAACAATCCATTAAAAACCTAACAATACAGTTTTAAAAGCAACTAAAAATATTCCAGGAGATACTATTTAGTAGGGCTGGGCGGTTTCGTTTCATTAATTCGTAATTCGTTAATAATTCGTTAATTTTTTCAATTACAAAACGATAACGAACCATTCTGGAGCAATTATTAAAAAAAACCGAATTTTCAAAAACGTTTTGTAAATGCTTCGTATTTCGATATTGTATTTGTTTCGTTATTGTTTTGAGGTCGTTTCGTTATTATTTCCGCATGTCTGGGCCAGTTTTATGGTTTAATTAGTGAAAAAAAATTATAATATCACACCAACAGTCAACAACAGAGGGAGAGGGAAGATTCAGAAGGTTTTGGAGGTTTTTTAGCATATTTCGCGGTCGCGTCCGCCATTAACGAATCGATTCGTTATTGTTTCGGAAATCGATTCGTTAATTTTTTACCATTTACGAAATTTCGTAAATATCGAACTTTTTAAAAGGAAAATTTTGTAATTATTTTAAATATCGAAACAAAAAAAAACCCCCAAATACAAATCGATTTTAGAAACAAATTTTTCCGTTGGTACCCAGGCCTACTATTTAGTTATGAAGATGTCACTAAGTAAGGACAGTAGTTGATGTAGTATATTAGCATTTTTGCCAAAAGTGTACAAAAGGATAAATGTATGGGAGGGGTCTCTGTATGATGTTTTTGTTCTCTGCAGAAGAGTCCACAAACTCAAAACGTCTCATAGTAGTATTTGACAGCCTTCTCCCCCATGGGGTATCTTGACATTTCGTCAAGGTCAGGAATATTTGTAAATAACTTTACACCCCGATATATTCCCTTTCCCGGTGCTGCTTTTCTGCCTCCTGCCTTAAACGTGTGAGAGACAACCACCAGAACTGGCAAGGCAGCATGTGATAGCGTTGATGCTTTCTGAAAGATCAGAGATGGCACATGAATGCCACCTGTCCTCAGCTTTTGTCTGCGCTAAAGGCACTGTTAAGGAATAATGTCAATTCATTTGTCACTTGTCTATGTCACCCGCTCTTCTGCAAGTACTTGAAACAATAGCATGTGAACAAAACAAAGAGAATTTCCCAGTGCAGCGTAAGCAGAGAAGACAAGCGCTGCCAGAACAAGCCAAAGACTGGACGAATTCAACATTTTTGTTACAGTGGTCAAACACAGGTCCTCCATGGATGGTCACAGACAGGACCCAAAAACATTTATAATCTTGTGAGGCCCTAGAGCACGTGTGTCCCACACAAGGCCCATGGGCCAAATGTGGCCCAGCATGTCCTTTTATGTTGTCCTCCTCCAGATGCTGGACAACAATTCCTGTATCTTTGCCCCACCCTGGTCTTTCCACAGATATATACACCAATTTTCCTAGTTCCAAAAGACCTCACTACCTCTGAGGATGCTTGCCATAGATGCAGGCGAAACGTCAGGAGAGAATGCCTCTAGAACATGGCAATATAGCCCGAAAAAATCCACAACAACCCAATTCCTGTATCCCTCATCACTGGACATCATGACTGTGCACCAGGACTGTGGTGCAGCTGGCTGGGAGTCAGCTGCATTAAGATCACTACTGACTGAAAGGTCATGAGTTCAAAGCCAGCCTGGGTTGGAGCGAGCTTCCAGCCAATTTGTGTAGCTTGTTGTCGTCCTTTGCAGCCCGAAAAACAGTTGCATCTGTCAAGTAGGAAAATTAGGTACCACTTATGTGGGAAGGCTAATTTAACTAATATACAAGGCCATAAAAAATCTCCAGCAAGCATGCAGGGAATGAGGAAGTACTTCATCAGTGTCAAAAATGGACGGTGAAGCGACAGCTCCCCTGGTGGCCAGAAAAAGTTGGAATGTTAAATAGCTTCTGACTGTCTGTCTATATGTGTTGTGTGTCTATGGCATTGAATGTTTGCCTGTATATGTACATTGTAATCCTGTGGGGTGAGAAGAGCAGAATATAAATACTGTAAATAAATAAATAGAACTGATGGGAGTTGTGATACACTTAACATCTAGAAGGCTGTACTTTGTTCTGTTTAGTCAGGAGAGTGGGGTTTGGATTGAGATACAATGCTTGTGGATGTGATTTCTGACTTTAACCTTTTCTCAACCTCAGAGCCATGAGTGCTGTTCGGTTGCAATTCCCATTATCCCCAGTCCATATGGTGCATAATCAAAAGTGATGGGAGTTGTCATTCAATAACATCTGGGAGACTCAAAATGGGTTAAAACTAAAGAGCACCCACCACTATGTGAATATATATCTCTGTAAATAAAAATGTAATGTTCGTTTGTGGGATTAACAGAACTCAAAAACCACTGGACGAATTGACACCAAATTTGGACACAATACACCTAACAACCCAATGTATGTCCTTCACTCAAAAATTGATTTTGTTATTTGGGAGTTGTAGTTGCTGGGATTTATAGTTCACCTACAATCAAAGAGCATTCTGAACCCCACCAACGATGGAATTAAACCAAACTTGGCACACAGTTCTCCCATGACCAACAGAAAATACTGGAAGGGTTTGGTGGGCAGTATCCTTTGCTTTTGGAGTTGTAGTTTACCTACATCCAGAGATCACTGAGGACTCAAGCAATGATGGATCTGGACCAAACTCTACACAAACACTCAATATGCCCAAATGTGTACACTGGTAGAGTTTGGGGAAAATAGAATCTTGACATACGGGAGTTGTAGTTGCTGGGATTTATAGATCACCTACAATCAAAGAACATTCTGAATCCCATCAACGATAGAATTGGGCCAAACCCCCCACACAGAACCCCCAAGTGGGCCACAGTAACGCTTGGCAGGGGACAGCTAGTATGTGTGTGTGTGTGTGTGTGTGTGTGTGTGTGTGTGTGTATATATATATATTCCCCGTATCCACATCCCTGGATTCAATAGACGTTTGAAAGCAACCATAAGACTGATGGGGCCCTTAATGAAAATGAGGGTCACTTCCCTACCTAAAGTGGTCAGTGTAGATGTCTGGAAGAACAAAGGGACAACTCACCAGGGCCAATGTGGTCTTGGCCCATCTGAGCTGCTTGGACACCAATGCATGTAGCTACCATCACACATAATGCTCTGGACTGCCCCCAAATTAAGCAAGCCAGTTTAGATATGGATTCAGAGATTTTCCCGTCTCTAGCATTCATGGCACTTTCCTCTATGATGCCATTCAAATCCCACCCGGTGGTGCTGTTTTTTGCAACCAACTTTTGTTGAAAAGGGAAACCTCCCAGACTTTGTTCCTTATGAGTTCAGGGAGCAAGAGGAAGGCAAGGTGCTTCTCCCCGGATCTGTCTTTTCTCTTCTGTTGGGGCATCCATCAGTCTAATTCTATAAGGGTTTGGATTTCAATACTAGTTGCGTTAAAGACCTACTGAATTAGGTAAACTCAATCACTCCTGGTGATGAAATGATTATTTAATTACTGTCAACTCACTTTCCAATATCACAGAGGGAGGGAAAGCCAGGAACATCAGCAATCAATGGTAATGTGCTAATCAATCGAGAACAGTAGTGCCTGGATAAGCATAATTTGCATGGCAAAATTAAATTATTTACTTACACCTCAGATGTGTGCGATCATGCCTGCGACAACAACAATAACAACAACAAACACAGCCCGATGGTGTGCGGAAAGGAACATTGGAAGGTAAGGCTCACCGGATTAAGCTCTGAATTGAGAACCTAAACAAAGGAAGAGGTCTCAAACCAAGCCTGGTGGACTTTAGGAACCGAACCAAGGTTGTGTGCTGCCCGCGGCAAAGAAGTAATGGCATTTTCTCACCCTATTGGCATAACCTGTTCCTGCTTACTTACATTGGTGATCTCTCATAGCCCAAGGATGATGGTCCTCCAAGTGTAGTGTCTTGGCAGTGGGTCTGTAGGTGGCGTGGAGTCTTATTCGTGACCTGCATGTTCTCCTGCAGTGAGGACATCAGTTTCCAAGTGGAAGGTGGTCCCGCTCAGGGTTGGCTTGACGTCCTTTCTCTTGGCACGTTTCTCCCTTTTGCACTCCATTCGTGCCTCTTTGAATTGTGCAGCACTGCTGGTCACAGCGGACCTCTAGTTAGAGTGCTCAAGGGCCAGGGCTTCCCAGTTCATGATGTCTATTAGGCCTGGGTAACAATGCAAAAATTTGTTTCTAAAATCGATTTGTATTTGGGGTTTTTTTTTGTTTCGATATTTAAAATAATTACAAAATTTTCCTTTTAAAAAGTTCAATATTTACGAAATTTCGTAAATAGTAAAAAATTAACGAATCAATTTCCAAAACAATAACGAATCGATTCGTTAATGGCGGACGCGACCGCGAAATACGCTAAAAAACCTCCAAAAACTTCTGAAGCTTCCCTCTCCCTCTGTTCTTGACTGTTGATGTGATATTATAATTTTTTTTCACTAATTAAACCATAAAACTGGCCCAGACATGCGGAAATAATAATGAAACAACCTCAGAACAATAATGAAACGAATACAATAACGAAATACGAAGCATTTGCAAAACGTGTTTAAAAATTCGTTTTTTTTAATGATTGCTCCAGAATGGTTCGTTATCATTTTGTAATTGGAAAAATTAACAAATTATTAACGAATTACGAATTAACGAAACGAAACCGCCCAGGCCTAATGTCTATGCCATAGTTTTTAAGGTTGGCTTTACGCCAGTAGTTCTCAACCTATGGGTCCCCAGGTGTTTTGGCCTACAACTTCCAGAAATCCCAGACAGTTTACCAGCTAATAGGATTTCTGGGAGTTAAAATCCTGTTAGCTGGTAAACTGTCTGGAATTTCTGGGAGTTGAAGGCCAAAACACCTGGGGACCCACAGGTTGAGAACCACTGCTTTAAACCCATCTTTAAATCTACCTATATTACATTTCCTGTTCTTGAGTTAGAGATGGTGATCAGGCATTCGGACAATGTGGCCTTCAATCCAGTGGAATTGATGGCTTAGGAGTATCGTTTCAGTGCTTGAGGTCTTTGCTTCTTCCAGCACGCTGACATTTGTCTGCCTGTCTTCCCAAGAGATTTCCAGGATTTTTCGGAGGCAACGCTAATGGAACCATTCCAGGAGTTGATGTTGACATCTGTTCTGGCACAAAGGGAAATAGCTAGAGATAGGGAAAACCTGTGCAACATCCAGCCCACCAAAGGATTTTGGGAGGCCCACAAAAAATATAGAAGATGCAATGGATAGTGCAGATATAACGAGTGCTTTGTCAATGCATAACATGTGCCTAACATTACCACTTAACCTAACTTCTACTAGCTTTTATCCAATTGTTCAAGGGCTCTGTAAAGCAAGACAGGACAAGACTAGGATGGAAAATATGAGGGGCATTTTTTAAGTAAGGTCCGTTTTGTTGTAGACACTAGTAGTTCGCGCGCATACCACAACGAGCGCATGCGTCATGTACCGGAATGCCTCGGGAACAACTGTGCTCAGTTTCCGCTCTGTAGCTAACCTGTACGGTTCTGTTCTGTGCTTTAAAAACGTTTAAGACTATCAACTCACACTCCGCATGTGAGGTTCGCTCAGTGATACGGTTTTTGTCAGCAAGGAACCTGCCTGCTGCAGAAATTCATCAACAGATTTGTGAAGTGTACGGTGATACTGTTATGAGTGAAAGCAAAGTGTGTAAGTGGGTACGACAATTCAAAGATGGCCATGACAACGTCCATAATGAGGACTGCTCCGGTCGCCCTTCGATTACAGACGATTTGGTTATCGGAGCAGACGGCAAGTTTTTATGAAGAGGGTATTTTAAAATTGGTTCAGAGGTATGATAAGTGTTTGAACAAACTTGGCAACTATGTCAAAAAATAGAGTGAAGTATGTACTTTCTGAAAATAAATTTACTTTTTTGAAATAAACTTTCATTGTGTACTTATGTTGAAACGGACCTTACTTAAAAAATACCCATCGTATATTAGGAAATATAGGCGATCTGGCCATAAAACCAATTTCCTGTGTGTCAAAAATATTCAGATGGTCTGTATCTAAGCTGTATGTTCTGATTTTCAACCAAGCTGCTGTGTTTTATGTTGTTGTTGTTGTTCATTCGTTCAGTCGTCTCCAACTCTTCGTGACCTCATGGACCAGCCCACGCCAGAGCTCCCTGTCGGCCGTCACCATCCCCAGCTCCTTCAAGGTCAGTCCAGTCACTTCAAGGATGCCATCCATCCATCTTGCCCTTGGTTGGCCCCTCTTCCTTTTGCCTTCCACTTTCCCCAGCATAATTGTCTTCTCTAGGCTTTGTTGTCTCCTCATGATGTGGCCAAAGTACTTCAACTTTGTCAACTTTGCTGTGTTTTATACCATCTATCATTTCTGACCTGTCTTCAAGGGCAGCCCCATGTGCTACACACCGTAGTAGTCCAGTTGTGAAGTTACCAGTGCAGAAATTGCAACTCATTTACTCATCCTATTTATGTATTCCACATATATATATTCCTACTTCATTCGAAGATCTCAAGATGGTAAACAAGAGACAGAAAGGCAGTTAAAAAGATGTCACCAGATAACACAATAAAGCCATAAAACAATGTTACTATAACAACAATAAAAAAAAACCTCGGAGGCATAAAAGCATCAAAGTAAACATAAGCATTGCTTATATTTATACTGCATATTTCTATGCAAAATAGATTTTCACTCCATTTTTAAAACATTTTATCATTCATTGGCCCAGCCAACATTTTAATAGAGCTCCGTTTTACACATATGTTAAAAGAGGGTAAACCATAAGGAAAGTTTGCACCATCATATAGAAAGATATATGTTTTTAACAGAGTTTTTTCTTTAAAATGGCTTCTAATTTATCTACTTCCCAGACATGTATGGAGGTAATATGATCAGCGGTAATGTGCAGAAGGAAGATATATACTTTTTTAATTGTAGCCAAGAGGAAAAAAAGCAGCATGGAATAACTTAATCGTTGCTAATTATAATATCACTGTGGTAATTACAATAGATTTTGATTGTCTCATTTTCACACCAGAGGAAAGAACTGTGCTGCCTTTTCCTTTAATACATATTTGTTTTTTAAGAGAGGAGCTGACAATTACACTAATTGTAGTCACAGCGTGAAACTTTGTTTTTAAAGAAAAATTTGTCTACATGTCACACAGCATAAATGCCTCCTTTCTGTTTCGTTAGGTGCAAATTAAAGATGTATTAATTGCTTTGTTCAGCGTGACAAGCTGGAGTCGGCAAAAGCAAACCGGGGTGATGCCTGTCAGGGTCCCATCGCCAGCGAAATCATGGCGGATCCCCAAATCTCCCTCGCAGAATGACCAAGGAAGGTTGGGTGCTACCCAATGGAAATGATGGGGAAGGAAATAGCAATGCATACCCAGGCATAAGGTGCATCTACACTGTAGAATGGGTGCAATTTGACACCACTTCAGCTGCCATGGCTCAGTGCTATGGAATCATGGGATTTGTAGTTATGCAAGGTCTTTAGCCATCCCTGACAAAAGGTGCAGGAAGCTCACCAAATTACAACTCCCATAATTCCATGGCATTTAAAGTGGTGTCCAATTACTAGGGCTGGGCAATTCGTTTCGTTAATTCGTAATTCGTTAAAAAAATCGTTAATTTTTGAATTACAAAACGATTACAAAACTTATTTTTAAACCTGGAAGTGTTTTTAAATATTGAAACGGCAGGCGCCAAAAAATTTTGTATTTCCGTCCATTTCGGAAATACGTAAGATGGCCGCCTGGCGATGCTTGCTGGGAGCTCTCCTCTCTCGGCGCCGGCTGAGCAAGCGAGCGAGAGGGCGAGCGGCGAGCGAGAGGGCGAGCGAGAGGGCGAGCGGCGAGCGAGAGGGCGAGCGAGAGGGCAAGCGAGAGGGCGAGAGGGAGGTCTCCTTCTCTTTCTTTCCTTTTCTCTTCTTTCTCTCTCTCTCACCTTTCGCAGGGGGGTTCTGAGCTCTCTTCCAAAGAAGGCTCCCCTTTCTTTCCCTCCTGGTTGGAAAGGCAGCCCCCATTGTGCCCTTCTTTCTCAGCCATGGCAGAAGCAGATCAGCAGAGCCTTGGAAACGTCTCACTTGCTTCCTCTTCTCTCTCTCTCTCTCTCTCTCTCTCTCAATTCGAGGCAGGAAACCCCTCCATCCTGCAGCCATCTACACTGCAGCCTGGATGAGGTTTGGCACCACATTGGCTCAATGCTGTAGCATCCTGGGAGTTGTAGTTTGGCAGCCTGGGAAAAAGAGCCCCTCCTGGAAGGAACCCATCCTAGCGAGAGGGCGAGAGGGCGAGCGAGAGGGCGAGCGGCGAGCGAGCGGCGAGCGAGAGGGCCCGCCAGAGTGAGTGCCTGCCTTCCCTCAATAATAATTTCTCCTCCCTATTCTACTAAATTAATAATTAAATTAAAAAAATATTTAAAAAATATTGAAAAAAAAGGGCGCCATCTTTACAAAATGTTTTGTAAATATTAACGAAATTTCGTAAATACCAAACTTTTTTAAGGGAAAATTTTGTAATTATTTTAAATATCGAAACAAAAAAAACCCCAAATACAAATCGATTTTAGAAACAAATTTTTGCGTTGTTACCCAGGCCTACCAATTACACTCATTGTGCAGTGTAGATCAGGCATGGGCAAACTTCAGCCCTCCAGGTGTTTTGGACTTCAACTCCCACAATTCCTAACAGCCGGTGGGCGGGAGAACCTTCGCACAGTTAAAACTCGTGCGCCAACTGCAACCATACCTTGAGAAGTCTGACTTGACTTCACTTGACTTGAAGTCTGGAAAGGCTTTTGGCTGGACTAAACCAATGAGAAAAACCAGCGAGGGTGGAATGCATCCATTCCTCAACCCCAAATTCTGTCTGTTGAGATGGTGGGAGGATGAGAGTTGAATGGAATGGAATGAATGGGGTAATGAAAGGTTGATGTGTCAAGGTTGATCCAGATCCATCTATCAATGGAGTAGCCTTTGTGGTACAAACCAACCAACCAACATACTTTGACTTTTATATGAATGTGATTTTCCTGTTTCTTGGCAGGTGGTCAGACTGGATGACCCCACGAGGTCTCTTCCAACTCAATTATTCTGTGATTCTATGTGTAGGAGAAGATACATACAGCTACTTCTCCAAACCCAGATTATTATTATTATTATTATTATTATTATTATTATTAACTTTATTTATACCCCACAAAATCTCACAAAAGACTCGATGCGGCTTACACAGGCCAACGCCGCCAACAAACAACAACATACAAATACAACAGTAAAACTCATAAGCAAATAATAAAACATCAAGCAAAAACAATAAAACACTAAAAACAATGACACCATGACGCATTTAAAACCTAAAGGCCGGGCCAAATGTAATGGACAAAATTTAAAAGTGCTGGACTTGACAGGAGGTATGTAGAGGTTTTTTGGAGGTAAGTGCAATGTGCAGACAATCCTAATCTCTAACAAAGTGCATTTGAGACCTGAGTTTCCTATTCTGGAAAGGCACACTGAAACAGCCAGGTCTTCAGGCTCTTCCTAAAGATTGCCAACGTTGGGGCTTGTCTGATGTCCTTGGGGAGAAAGTTCCAGAGTTGGGGGGCCACCACAGAGAAGGCCCTGTCCCTTGTCCCCACCAAATGTGCTTGCAATGCAGGTGGGATCGTGAGCAGGGCCTCCCCAGATGATCGGAGGGAGCGTTCGTATACAGAGATGCGGTCATGCAGGTAGGTGGGTCCCAAACCGTTTATTTATTATTTATTTATTATTTGCTTTATTTCTATACCGCATTTTTCAGCCCAAACAGGCAACTCAATGCGGTTTACAAGGTACAAGTTATCACAACAATGTCAGTGCAGTTAAAAACGCAACAATGCTACAACAAAATCAACAACATCAATCAACAACAATTAACAAAAACAAACATAACGCCTCAGTGAAATCAGATCCGTTCTCATAATCCTTGTGCCATTCCTATGTTCCATTTACCGTCTTCCTGTGTTCAGTTGCACTGTTTAACCAAACGCTTGTTCATAAAGCCAAGTCTTGACCTTTCTCCAAAACGCCAGCAACGAAGGTGCCTGTCTGATGTCTACCGGTAAGGCATTCCATAGCCGAGGGGCCACCACTGAGAAGGCCCTGTCTCTCGTCCCCGCCAGACGCGCCTGTGACGCAGGCGGGATCGAGAGCAGGGCCTCCCCAGACGATCTTAATGTTCTAGTCGGTTCATAGGTGGAGATGCATTCGGACTTTGTAGGTGAGCATCTGCACCTTGAATTGGGACCGGAAGATGAACGGCAGCCAATGGAGCTCCTTAAACAGGAGGGTTGACCTCTCTCTGCAAGGAGCGCCAGTTAACAGCCTGGCCGCTGACCGTTGGACCAGTTGGAATTTCTGAGCCGTTTTCAAGGGCAGCCCCATGTAGAGCGCATTACAGTAGTCCAATCTAGAGGTGACCAAGGCATGGGCCACCCCGGCCAGATCAGCCTTTATGAGGTACGGTCGCAGTTGGCGCACGAGTCTCAATTGTGCAAAAGCCCTCCCGGCCACCGCCAACGCCTGAACCTCAAGCGTAAGTGATGAGTCCAGGAGGACACCCAAACTGCAGATCTGTGACTTCAGCGGGAGTGTAACCTCATCCAGACTTAGCCAAAATGGATTCTCTGAATGGCTAAGTCTGCAGGGGGTGGGAATAAGGCAAAGGCTGCAAAAGGCAGGAAACTGTCTCACCCTCGCAAGAGCCGAGTTGTAGTTATGGAGGCTGACAGCACCTCTCCTCTTCGTGGACAGCTTTAATTTTTTTTCCCCTGCAGAAGGCAACTAGTGATTTGCCACTTTATCACATCATATCATTACTCCCTCTAATGGCACCTTGCCAAGTGACCCGCTTATATGTCAAAACATCAGGCACCCTTCAAGGAATGTTAAGTGGTATTACCTGTTTTCTGATGAGGAACTTGCTAGCAGTTAACAAGGAGCTTCAGCCGAATGATCTCAGCAGACGAGGGCAGAAAGGAGCTGCTGGTTTTTCCCTCCCTCTCCCTCCCATTCTTGGTTCATGATCTCTGGCTGTTTTCTGAGCAAAATGGAGAAGGAAGAATAAGAGGTCAGATCGCTTTTACTTTAGAGGCTGAGAGAACAGAGTCGTGTGGAACTTGCTCCTTTGTTTCTCGGGAAACTGACATCTTCCTACCCGTTGCCTTTGCATCTTCAGAGGACACTTAGTTGTAAGAAGCAGAAACACCATTCGTGGTTATATGTGCATTAATACCTGCATTATCAGGGCCAAAAGTCTTAGATATGCTAAGTTCCCTTTGAAAGCAGCTGGGCATTTTTGTCTAAAGAAGAATGGCTGCCTTCAGTTCAAGATCTCAGATGTTGTGTATGTGATACCACTAAACCCATACATGTAGCTTTACTTGCATGTTGTTGCACAGTCAGATGTGCCATATTGTACTTTGACATAAGGATTATATTGCACAATCCATGCATTTATCTGTAAGCAGAGATTTATCCTATGAATATAGTTTCTCAAATCATGTGAGTATTGTGTATGTTTCTTTTTGACTCTCTTTCATTCATTTCAGTTACCTGTAGGTTCATCTACACCAGGCCTGGGCAAACTTCAGCCCTCCACGTGTTTTGGACTTCAACTCCCACAATTCCTAACAGTCTCAGGCCCTTTCCTTTTCTTCCTCATCTGCTTAAGCAGAAAATGAAAAGGAAAAAGAAAGGGCCTGAGGCTGTAAGGAATTGTGGGTGTTGAAGTCCAAAACACGTGGAGGGCTGAAGTTTGCCCATGCCTGATCTATACTGTATGATTCATGCAGTTTGACACTACGTTAACTGTCATGGTTCCATGCTATGGAATCATAGTATTTGTAGTTTTATGAGATCTGGAGCCTTCTCTGCCAAAGGGTGAAAACTACAACTCCCACAATTCCACAGCATTGAGCCATAGCAGTTAAAGCAGTATTCATTCTACAGTGTAGATCAGTGGTTCCCAAACTGTGGTTAGTGGACCACAAGTGGTCTGCAAGATCAAAAATATGGTCCACAGCCTCACCATTTGTACACTGTTGCCTCGAAACCACATGGCAATGGGAGTGACTAGTGGGAGAGGCTGACTACCCAAAAATGTTTGCCACTGCCAAATCAGCTCTAGATTATTAAAGATGGTTTTCTGTGGGTGAGCAGATGGCGACTACTGTATGGCATATGTTCTGTATCAGAAAGAAGTGCTGATGTGGCCTATCCAATGCAATTTTCTGAATCAGCACCCCAAATAACCAAATTAAATCTAAAGTTGACCAAAAACTGATTTGTAACTCTATTGGTACTAATGGAGGAGAGTGGTCCCTGGTTGAATAGCTTAATGGTGTAACATTAGAAAATGTTGACCATTTCTGCTACCTTGGCAGCTACCTCTCCACCAAAGTCAACATCGACACCGAAATACAACACCGCCTGAGCTCTGCGAGTGCAGCATTTTTCCAAATGAAGCAGAGAATGTTTGAGGACCGGGACATCCGTAGGGATACCAAGGTGCTTGTTTATAAAGTTATTGTCCTCCCAACCCTGCTATATGCCTGCAAAACGTGGACTGTCTACAGATGTCACATGCAACTCCTAGAATGATTCCATCAGTGCTGCCTCTGGAAAATCCTGCAAATCTCTTGGGAAGACAAGCGGACAAATGTCAGCATGCTGGGAGAAGCAAAGACCACCAGCATTGAAGCAATGCTCCTCTGCCATCAACTCAGTTGGACCAGCCACGTTGTCCGGATGCCTGACCACTGTCTCCCAAAGCAATTACTCTATTCCGAACTTAAAAATGAAAAACAGAATGTTGGTGGGCAGGAAAAGAGATTTAAAGATGGGCTCAAAGCTAACCTTAAAAACTTTAGCATAGACACTAAGAACTGGGAAGCCTTGGCCCTTGAGTGCTCCAGTTGGATGTCAGCTGTGACCAGAAGTGCTGCAGAATTCGAAGAGGCACAAATTGAGGGCAAAAGAGAAAAACATGCCAAGAGGAAGGTGTGTCAAGCCAACCTGACTGGGACTGACTTCCACCTGGAAACAAATGCCCTCACTGGGGGAGACGATGCAGATCAAGAATAGGGCTCCACAGTCACCTACGGACCCACCCTGGAGGATTATCCTACTCGGACAATGAGGGATCGCCTAATGGAAAAATGGAATGGTCAAGTGGTCCCTGGTCAAATGGCCCTGGTCAAATGGCCCCTGGTTAAAAAAAAGTTTGGGTACCACTGGTGTAGATGCACCCTGAAAGGAAATGGTTACATGAACACTTGCCTTAAGTAAAACGTTTAGGAACAGTTATCTCCCATGAAACAGAGAGGGATGAAAGAGCACGTTGGAGCCACAAATGGACTTTACGGCTGTTTTCATGCTCTCTGAAAGCACATTTTTTCTCAACTGCCCTTTTTTTCTAGCAAAGAAGGAAGAGCACTCCACTTTTTAAATAGGTCATTTTTCTAAAAGAGCTTCACTGTGAAATAGCTGTTTCTTAGCTGAATGGTGGAGATATCTTTGGGGCCATATATAGCGGAGTGGACTCTGGGACAGGGCTTCAGCTTTGCCTTGGAGATCTGCCATTCGCCAGTAGCCTCCTGACAGCCGAGGTTTTACATACTTAGTTAATTAGCAATTCTTACCAAGCCAAGTGTATCTTTCCTTCTCAGGGTTCAGCCTGGTCTCGATTAGACATATTTACGGGAAAAGTCAATGGATGAGACATTAGGGGCCAACCTCAAAAGTCAGAATAAAGCAACCATAGACCTTAGAGAAGTACTTTATTAGCCAGGGATTGGTTGGCTATCGATCTGGGTCTTTTACCTTCGGTCACAGCAGCACTTACCCTATGGGTTTTTTTTCCGAGTGTAAATATAAGTAAATTTGAATGGGTGTTGCTGAAAACAATCTGTAAATCTCCATTTTGTGGTTAATGTTGTAATTGCAGTTACGGGAAGGTTCAATATCAGGGGCGCAGTAAAGGAGACAGGCCTGTGGCGAAGCAACCTCAGCTCTGCAAATAGGTCCTGATGCAGTTTCTCGGAGGTCATTAAAGAGACTCGGAGCCATCACTCTGCTCAGAAGCAGCAAAACCGCATGGGCACTCATCAGAAAATGAACCAGGAAGAGAAAAGGGAGGAGGTGAGGAGCGGAGAAGAGAGAGAGAGAGAAGACAGCTGCTCCGCGGATAGGAGTCTTCTGCCTTCAGCCTTTCTGCATTTGCTTTCCTCCTCTTTCTTTTTTTCCTTTTTAAAAAATCCATCCACTGAGGTCAACCAGATAATTAAGGAAAACAGAAGGGGAAGGTTCTTTACTTTTCTGCAGACAAATCTTTATAAATGACCGGGGCTGAAATTCAGATCAGCCTGGCCCTTGGGAGACCAGGGCGCCACATCAGATTGCCGTCGGGGAGCAACGAGAGTGTCTGTAGGTGGGAAGCAACCTTCGCGGCAGGGTCCAAAGGGCCACTCTCAGAGATCATATTGAGTTACAGCAGCTGGGCCGGAGTGGCGGCTGTTGCGGTTAATTTCCTGGGGCCTTGTAATAAACATATCTATATTTTCATTCAGTCCCAAGATATTAGACTGCCTGAGCTGGAATAGAAAGCAAATATTCCTTTTGGTGCAAGTACAAGGGTATTTTTAAGTAAGGTCCGTTTGAACATAAGTACACAACGAAAGTTTATTTCAAAAAAGTAAATTTATTTTCAGAAAGGACATACGTCACTCTATTTTTCGACATAGTTGCCAAGTTTGTTCAAACACTTATCATACCTCTGAACCAATTTTAAAATACCCTCTTCATGAATACTCACTTCAACTGAAGCCACCAAATCGTCTGTAATCAAAGAAGGGCGACCGGAGCGGTCCTCATCATGGACGTTGTCACGGCCATCTTTGAATTGTCGTACCCACTTACGCACTTTGCTTTCACTCATAACAGTATCACTGTACACTTCACAAATCTGTCGATGAATTTCTGCAGCAGGCAGGTTCCTTGCTGACAAAAACCATATCACTGAGCAAACCTCACATGCAGAGGGTGAGTTGATAGTCTTAAACATTTTTAAAGCACAGAACAGAACCGTACAGGTTAGCTACAGAGCGGAAACTGAGCACAGTTGTTCCCAAGGCATGCCGGTACACGACGCATGCACTCGTTGCGGTATGCGCGCGCACTACTAGTGTCTACAACAAAACGGACCTTACTTAAAAAATACCCTTGTATTTTCCATCCTAGTCTTGTCCTGTCTTGCTATACAGAGCCCTTGAATAATTGGATAAAAGCTAGTAGAAGTTAGGTTAGGTAGGGCGGCACTAGGTAAAGTTAGGCACATGTTATGCATTGACAAAGCACTCATTACTTCTGCAGTTGATAGTCTTAAACATTTTTAAAGCACAGAACAGAACCATACAGGTTAGCTACAGAGCGGAAACTGAGCACAGTTGTTCCCAAGGCATGCCGGTACACGACGCATGCGCTCGTTGCGGTATGCGTGCAAACTACTAGTGTGTACAACAAAACGGACCTTACTTAAAAAATACCCCTCATATATAGCACAATGGATCCTTGGGATTGAGTTCCATTGTGGATACCAACATCTGTGGATGCTCAAGCTTCTTCTTTCTAAGCTAAGACAGTATCTGTCTCTTTATCTCTCTGTCTGTCCATCCGTCTGTCCATCTCTCTCTCTCTCTCTATTTCTATCTCTTTCTATCACTATCTCTATTTCTATCTATATCTTATCTCTCTAGCTCTGTATCTATCTCTATCTCTCCTTCTTTCTATGCTATTTCCCCAATGAAGGGTAAGCATTATGACTGTTGTTTTCATCTTTCTTGATAGTGTCCATCCATCTTTTCTTTGGCCTTTGTCCACATTGCCATTGTCCTGCAATCTTCAAATGCATAGAATCATAGAATCAAAGAATCATAGAGTTGGAAGAGACCTCCAGTCCAACCCCCTGCCAAGAACCAGGAATGGGGACAAATCAGCAGGGACAAATGCAAGATATTCCACTTAGGCAGAAAAAACGAAATGCAAAGATACAGAATGGGGGACGCCTGGCTTGAGAGCAGTACGTGTGAAAAAGATCTTGGAGTCCTCATGGACAACAAGTTAAATATGAGCCAACAATGTGATGTGGCGGCAAAAAAAAGCCAATGGGATTTTGGCCTGCATCAATAGGAGCATAGTGTCTAGATCTAGGGAAGTCATGCTACCCATGCTCTATTCCGCCTTGGTTAGACCACACCTGGAATATTGTGTCCTATTCTGGGCACCACAATTGAAGAGAGATATTGACAAGCTGGAATGTGTCCAGAGGAGGGTGACTAAAATGATCAAGGCCTATGAGGAGCAGCTTAAAGAGCTGGGCGTGTTTAGCCTGAAGAAGAGAAGGCTGAGAGGAGACATGACAGCCACCTCATCCATTCATTGTGCACATACTTTTTGCTTGCCTGCTGTTGAAGAATATGCCAAAACAATAATCTTTCCTCTACTTTAAACAAATCTCATGTTAATATGAAATTATGCCAACTTGGCAAACCAAGTAGACTTTCTCAGCTTTAAAGGTGATGGTAAATCTTGCAAGAAATAGTTTTCTAAGATCTACTGAGAGACTCGCTGGAACACCTCAGCAAATGAGAGTCCAAAAGTGGCAGGCTCAAATCCAGAACTTCAATCAATGGCTGATACCAAATGAGAGACTCCACCTTGGGCTCACAGAAAACTGGGCAATTTGGAAGGTGCTGAACAGACTGCGCTCTGGCACCACGAGATGCAGAGCCAACCTTAAGAAATGGGGCTACAAAGTGGAATCCACAACATGCGAGTATGGAGAAGAGCAAACCACAGACCACCTACTGCAATGCAACTGCGACATGCACAACGGAGGACCTTCTTGCAGCAACACTAGAGGCACTCCAAGTGGCCATCTACTGGTCAAAGGACATTTAATAGAATACCAAGTCTGCAAACTTTGTGTTTTGTTTGTTTGTTTGTTTTGTAATGCAATACAACTGTTTTGATTTGCTCCTAACACGATAAATAGATACCTTGCAAGGGAACCCTAGAACAAGGTTGCCATGTGTCTGAGAATCAATGGTTGGAGTTTTGAATTCTGGAACATAATTCTACTTAGCTATGGACTTTGAATGAGTGACACTCTCTCAGCCCAACAGGAAGTTAAAATCCAATGGTGGGGTCACTCTATGTCAGAGTGTATAGAGCTTGAAGCAATTACATGACCTACAACTTTTTGTTTTGTTGAGCAATGACTGACAACATAGCACTCTTTTCAAAAGGAATCCTGGTTACACTTGATTTTAAAATACCATTTCCAAGCTCTGAGATATAGAGGGAAATATATAGATCTAGCCATCTGTGGAACAACGCTGCCTCTGAAGTACTGCTTCCTCAGTGACTCTTCGGGGACTTTAGAATGAGAATAATCACCATACCTGAATGGGGATAATAAAACAAATAGTGTTCAAATATGGAAACAAAGCCAATCCCCAGAAGGGCAATGATCTTCTTAAAGATTTAAGCATCTCTGCAGAAGACTTTGAATTTCACCTTGGTGTTTAAACAGTAAAAAAAAAAATGGGGCAGGGATGCACAGAGGTATCAATTTTCATTGACTGCAGCAGCTTGAGAGTAGAGCACAAACACACCAGAGTTGTTCAGCAAACATCCCATCGTGGCAACCAAATCTTCCAGTCTTTTGTTATTACAAGAGAAGAATATTATGCTAGCAACAGAAAACAGGAGAAAGCTTATAGCTCTCTCTCTCTCTCTCTCTCTCTCTCTCTCTCTCTATATATATATATATATATATATGAAAATAAAGTAAGTAGAAAGTGCTGGTTTCTAATATATGTAATGTCTTTATGCTTGTGGGTAAACAGTATTTCTTGATGTATTTCTTGATGATTGTCTGGTTTGCCTACTCTGGAACATGCAACATATAATTGTCCATCTTTAAGAGTCCCTTTCAAATCTATAATACTTTATCTGTGTGTGTGTATGTGTGTGTGTGAATCATATATCTATCTATATCTATGGCTGGATGGCTCTTTGTCAGGAGGGCTTTGATTACGTTTTCTTGCCCTGGTGAAGGGAGTTGGATTGGATGGCCTTAAGTATTTTCTGTTGGTCATGGGGGTTCTGTGTGGGAAGTTTGCCCCAGTTCTGTCATTTGTAGGGTTCATTCAGCATGACCTTTGATTGTAGGTAAACTATAAATCCCAGTAACTACAACTCCCAAATGCAAAGGTCTATTTCCCCCAAACTCAATCTGTGTTCATATTTGGGCATATGGAATATTTGTGCCAGGTTTGGTCCAGATCCATCATTGTTTGAGTCCACAGTGCTCTCTGGATGTAGGTGAACTACAACTCCTAAACTCAAGGTCAATGCCCACCAAACACTGCTAGTATTTTCTGTTGGTCATGAGAGGCCTGTGTGTCAAGTTTGGTTCAGTTCCATTGTTGATGGAGTTCCAAATGCTCTTTGATTATAGGTGAACTATAAATCCCAGCAACTACAACTCCCAAATGACAAAATCATAATTTTTTGAGTGATGGTCACTTTTTGTGTTGTGAGACGTTTTGTTGCCAAATTTGGTGTGATTTCGTTCATTGGTTCTTTTGTTTTTAAGGTACTCATTATGCACAGAGCATTTTTAGATAGATAGATAGATAGATAGATGAGTTATTTTCCATCTTCTTCTCTCTACCAGCCTGATTTCAATGTAAGAGCATCCAACCTTTTGCAAAACTCAAACACTTCAATAAACCTTTAGTCAATGAGCTTCAATCAAAATGTTGGTCCATCAGCAGGACTTGGGGTAGGTGCCCAGAGTCCCATTCACAACAAGAAGTGAGAAGACAACAACCCAGTAGTAAAATACCAAATATACTTATGGATAAGCCAACCTCATGCATAAGTTGAGGGCATGTTTTGGTCCCAAAGTCATGCAGAGAAGACTTCCCTTTTTGATCATACCAACATTAAATCCTGAGTTTTAATTTATCAAAATGTCTTATTGAATTGTTGATAGCTCTTTTTGTTGTTTGAATTGTTCCCTGATAAATCATTATTTACAAAACCACCAAAGACTTCAAATTCAGTTTTGACTGAGTCAACATTTCTCAAGGGGAATTTTCTAAGAAGCTTCTCTTTCTTCTTAAAACAGGCATGAATCCTATTCCTAGCCCATTCGATCAGCTGGGTTTGTTGAGGTGTTGACTCACCATTCAACTTCTCTCTAACTGAAACTGAGCATTGACTCATACAGTTTTGGAGATGGATGTCATCCAGTCCAACTTCATTTTGTCATTCAGGAAAATACAATCAAAGCAGCCTGGACAGATGGCCATCTGTTGAAACCTCCAGAGAAGGAGACTGGTGGGGTTATATGTCACTGTTGAACCATCAGGAGGTTCTTCCTAATGTCTTGTTAGAATCTTACGTAATTTGCACCCATTGCTCTGTGTCCTACCCAGAGGCGGCCCTAGGTAATTTTCAATGGTAAGCAAACAGTATTTTGGTGCGCCCCCCACCCCAACCAATCACTGATATATATTTTCTTTTCATTGTGGGAGTTCTGTGTGCCATATTTGGTTCAATTCAATCATTGAGTTCAGAATGCTCTTTGATTGTAGGTGAACTATACATCCCAGTAACTACAACTCGCATATGTCAAGGTCTATTTCCCCCCAAGAGCACCTCAAGAGCACCCCTGGGCAAAATCAACTATACTGCAAATGCTTACTTTGCGTAATGGGTTGAGCTGCCCCTGGTCCTACCATATATATAAGCCTTTGAAGAATAATTGTAGTGCAATAATAGATACAGAATATGTGCAGTGACTACTGGAATGGCACCAGATTACAACTGTGGATGGCATGACTGTAATTTTTTTTAATGTTTTAATGTGTATTGATTCCAATTTAAAATTAAATGTTTATTTTAATTGTATGTTATTTTAAGGCATTGAATGGCTGCCCATATGTAAAGCCACCCTGAGTCCCCTTTGGGGCTGAAAAAGGTGGGGTATAAATAGGGTAAATAAATAAATATCCCCAATATTCAGTGACTGTGCCCATTTTACTGCCCACAGATAGAGTGAAAGACCATTTTGCTCAAATGTCCTAGTTCAGTGGTTCTCAAACTGTGCTCCATGGAGCCCCTTTAATTTAGTTAACAGAAACATTCTCCATCCGTCATTGGCCAAAACTTAAAATGTAATGTGGCCCCTGTGTCCAAATGTTTGCTCATGTCATTCATATATGTGCATGTGTGTGTGTTTTAACTGGCAAATAGATTGATAACTGTCAAACAGAAGGAGAAAATGTGGCGGCAGTGACAGACTTTGTATTTCTAGGCACCAAGATTACTGCAGACACAGACTGCAGCCAGGAAATCAGGAGACATTTACTTCTTGGGAGGAGAGCAATGACCAATCTCGATAAAATAGTGAAGAGTAGAGACATCACACTGGCAATGAAGATCCGCCTAGTCAAAGCCATGGTATTCCCTGTAGTCACCTACGGATGTGAGAGCTGGACCTTAGGGAAGGCGGAGCGAAGGAATATAGATGCTTTTGAACTGTGGTGCTGGAGGAAAGTTCTGAGAGTGCCTTGGACTGCGAGAAGATCCAACCAGTCCATCCTCCAGGAAATAAAGCCCGGCTGCTCATTGGAGGGAAGGATAGTAGAGACCAAGATGAAGTACTTTGCCACATCATGAGAAGAAAGGAAAGCTTAGAGAAGACAATTATGCTGGGGAAAATGGAAGGAAAAGGGAAGAAGGGCCGACCAAGGCCAAGATGGATGGATGGTATCCTTGAAGTGACTGGTTTGACCTTGAAGGGGATGGTGGCAGCCAACAGGGAGCTCTGGCGTGGGCTGGTCCATGAGGTCACTAAGAGTCGGAAGTGACTGAACGCATGAACAACAACAAACAGACAAGAGTAACTTTTGCATATACGTCAGCCATTTCCTAGAGAGCATCTACAGTGTAGAATTTATGCATTTTGACCACTTTACTTGCCATGGCTCAGTGCTATGGAATCCTGGGGTTGAGGCACCATGCACTCTTTGGAGGAAAAAGCTAAAGACCTTGAAGGAGCTGGGGTAGTGATAACCGGGCTGGTCCATGAGGTCATGAAGAGTTGGAAGCGACTGAATGAATAAACAACAGCAACAAATATATAATATTATATATAAACATTTCTTGGGGTTCTACAATAAACATTTTCTTCCAAAAGGGCTCAACGGCTGAAAAGGTTTGAGAGTTCTTGTCCTAGTTTTTGAATACAAAGCATCCTTTTAGCTCAAGCATTCTCATACATGCACTCACATACTTTCCTCCTCCTCCTCCTCCTCCTCCTCCTCCTCCTCCTCCTCCTCCTCCTCCTCCTCCTCCTCCTCTTGATCGTACTTCCCACCATGCCAGTTACATGGTGATAAAAAGAAACCTTGCAGGCAACTGAAGAGAGTGGGGCAGGGAGACACAATATGTTAAGACACAATCCCCCATGGGGCATCGGAGGCTGAATTTGCTGTCAGAATGAGTCTGAGCTTCCATAACTATCTGTGTTTTATGTGGATTTGAAACATAAAATGAGATTCAGCTTAATCTTCCCAACTAGCAATCTCCCTCTGAAGGTTGAGACAACAACATATGAAAATTGCAAAAGAAGAAGAAGAAGAAAATGTGCGCATGGAGGGATGAATGCAGAACTGGATAAAAGAAGACATCAGACACCTGTACTTAAATGGAACTACAGCAGGTACTTAAAATGAACTGCAGCCTGGTGATGCTTAGTGGCAGAATAAGCTTCACCTGCCAGCAGGTGTTCTCTAAATGCCCCAAAGTTGGGAGCTGATAACATCCAAAGCTAAGAAGGTCTAGCCCCAGACACCACATGGTTGGGAAATCAAGCTTGCATCCACCTTGTCTTAATAATTCATCTTGATAGCATTCCAAAATTGAGAGCGGGGAAGAGGAGGACGGGAAGAAGAAGATTACATTATACAGCAAGGCATCATTCTACATGGTTTCACTTAAGAGGAAACAAACATGTTAAAATATCTGAAGTTTCCCAAAATTACCAACTTCAGTATGCATATGTTAAATATGACATTTTGAATTCAGGATTCATGCTGAAGATTTGAATGCAAAATGCTGTCTTCAGACTTTATGTGGTTTATTCCTATTGATCTCTTGGTGGTGGGCATTAAATAGGAATTTTCAAACGCTATCAAATGCCGAATGCAGGCCATCCAAAGAGACCTTAGATCAATGTTTCTCAACCTTCCTAATGCCATGTCCCCTTAATACAGTTCCTCATGTTGTGGTGACCCCCAAACATAAAATTCGTTGGTACTTCATAACTGTAATTTTGATAATGTTAGCAATTGTAATGCAAAGATCTGATGTATTCACTGGACCGAATTTGGCACAAATATCCAATACACACAAATTTGAATACTGGTGGAGTTGGGGGTAGGGTTGATTTTGTCATTTGGGAGTTGTAGTTGCTGGGATTTATAGTTCACCTACAATCAAGGAGCATTCTGAACTCCACCAATGACGGAACTGAACCAAATTTAGTGCTCAGAACTTCAATAACCAACAGAGCAAACTGAAAGAGTTTGATGGGCATTGACCTTGAGTTTGGGAGTTGTAATTCACCTACATCTGGAGAACACCATGGACTCAATGATGGATCAGGACCAAACTTGGCAAAAATACTCAATATGCCCAAAAGTGAACACTGGTGAACACACTATATTCAGGGAGAAATAGACCTTGTCATTTGGGAGTTGTAGTTACTGGGATTTATACTTCACCAACAATCAAAGAGCATTCTGAACCTTATCAACAATAGAATTGGGCCAAACTTCCCACAAAGTATCCCCATGAGCAACAGAAAATACTGTGTTTTCTGATGATCTTGGTTATCCTTCTGACACCCCCTTGCGACCCCTCAGACACTTAAGTGGAAGCAGGTGAAGAAAAGGAAGGGACCTGAGGGTGTTAGGAATTGTGGGGACACCTGGAGCGCCAAAGACTTCCCACACCCTAGTTAGAAACATAGACCGTTGACTACAATGGACATCTAGTTCAGTTGGTTTGTGTTGGGTTTTATCTCTGGACTCCACAAGTTTCTTGGGTTATTAAGTTTCCAGACCTCAATGAGTAGCTAGACTAGAGACAGGGCCAGGCTGAGGGATTCCTTCCCCTCACATTCCTATGCATGTTTTCCCAAAAAGGGCTTTGTCTTTACCCTTCCTGCCAGCCACTGCCTCCTCCCCCTTTGATGATGTAGGAATGGAATTTTATGAGGGAACTTCCTCTTTAAGTTTTAATGCCCTGGATTGACCATGTGGTCTCTCCGCCATTTTTCCAGTCTCTTCTGCCTTTTCTTCCTTCCAGTAAGGACACATTTTACCTCTTTCTAGGCAAAATGTAGCTGCATTGATATTTTTACTTTTTACCCTCTTTAGAAGGTGAGACATAGTAAGCTAGTGAGCTCCAAGACCTTTTCTATCTAGAATTTATTTCTTTTACTTCAATAAATATTTTCTTGAACCTAAAGTTCTGACGCTGAAATCCTGATCCATCCCAAGATATAGAAGGCTAAGTAGCCTAGTTTGCCACAAGTAAGTGTTGCAATCCAGAGCAAGAAAAGAAGCCCTAAGATAACTATCCACCACACTTGACTGTGAAAAACAATCCTTTTTTATTGAAGAAAAATGATTACAAAATAAAGGAAAAATGCAAGTCAAAAGCCACAGCAAAATCAGCAAACATGAATTTAAATGGACAAAACAAAACCCAAAGCCACACTGTAAAATACTGGAACCTGTTAGCAATCCACTAACCGTTCTTGATATCCTAGAAATCCCAGGAGAACTGTCAAGGTCTTCCTCAATCTGAAACGATGCCTGAACTGAGAAAGTCAGCCCGGCGGAAGGCACTTAAAGCCGAAGAATTGGTTCCGTGAACCGCCCCTCTGCTTTGAAGCCATTGTTTGTATTTCTCTTAATCGGGAAGACCTTCGCAAACTGCGTGATTTACTTCTGTCTTGCCAGATCTGGCCCCTTCTGTTCTCATTAGAGTTACCAGGTGCAGAAGGGAGTGAAAGGTCATGGCTTCCCTCTGAAACATTCTCATGAACACTGATACTTTCATTTTCCAAATCTACAGAAGTTTCTTCTTCACTAATTTTAGGAGCATTGGCATTTTCCAAATCTACAGAAGTTTCTTCCTCACTAATTTCAGGAGCATTGGCATCAAGAGGTACATTTTCATTAGCATCAGGAAGTACATTTTCATTAGCATCAGTAAATATATTTTCATTAGCATCAGGAGGAACAAACAGAGAATCAGGTTCAAGTTCAAACTCAGGCTGAACCCCAACAGTAAGTTTCTGCTGGTTATGAAGTTTACTTCTGGTACTATGCCATATTTATGGTGGGATCACCCTGACTGGGTTTTATTTAGACCCTAACAGCTCAGATTCCCCAACAGTTTGCTCCACTTGGAAATAACTGCCGGGATGAGATGAATGTTGATATCTGGTTTTAGAGACACTACTTCATGTTAGTTATGTTGCCTGGTGACTAAAAACATAAATATCTTAATCAACACCTTGAAACTGTTAACCTTGAAGATGTGAACCCAATTAGTAGTCCCAAGTGAAGTCGGCCCACTGAATGAATGGCTAAATTAACACTGAAAGAATTGATTCAATGAGAGTAGTCTAGCTTGGGATACCTTTAGGCTCGCTATCAAGTCTCAGCAAGTGAAGTAAGATATCATGTGTCAAAGGCCAATCTCTCACGCTCAGCATTCGCTACTTAAGACTTGGGGTTGACATAAGCTCTAGTGCCAGTGACCTGTACCAAGGTCATGAGAACCAGAAAAGTGGACCATGGAAGTTGCTTCTAGAGGAGGATAGCTATTACGTATTAACACTGAAGTTCATGACCTTCCCGGATTTGAGAGTAATAACTGATTTATGGTGCTACCTCCACTCACCTAGCCAGGAATGGAGAGCACCAGTCCCAGAGTGCAGGAGTTCAAAGCCATAAATCATTGGTTTCCTTGGCCAGTCTCAGGCAAGGATGGAGGATGGTTCTTGCCCCAGTTTTCAGTGCATATGGATATTTAAGAGGAGCCTGTTTCAACATGGTGGCTTGTCTCCAGATTTATTTCTTACTTCTGTCTCGAAATATTCTAGTTTGGTTTCCCGATTCCATCTTCAGAGCCATACTGACATGTTTCTCTCCCGTGAGATCATGGTTGTGTTCCTGTCTTGTTTTCCAGGATTTGTGTGTGTGTGCTTTTCTATAAATGTGCAAAATGCAATACTGCAAGAAGCGTTACCTGGCGAAGTATTGCTCATTGAGAAAGAGCAGCACTGAATGGACTGTATCTTTGTGATCAATCAGCTTTGCCTTTGTGTGTTTCCTGTGTGGGGGATTCGCCACACAAAGGAGAAGGAACGACTTCTGCAGAGAGGCGTGCTGCTCAAATTGAGGAAAATATTGCCCCAAATCAAAATTTCCTCAGTGGAACAATGGGATACGTGTGTGTAGGCCTGGAAATCCTTCTCAATGTAAGAAATGCACGCTTTGATTTAATAAAATGGTTTTATTGCCATTCATATTGGGGTCATAAAATATACTTAGTACACTTGTTTTCTTTTTTCTCCCCCTTTTTAACAAAACGCTACTATACAAGGGTTAATTTGTGCAATCCCTTTTTTAAAATCTAAGTTAGAATCCAGAACACATTTAAGAATTACTTTTTTGGCAAGCAAAGATAAATTACTTTGCAACACATGCCTTCCAGTAATATTTGATATTTTATTTAATCCTAGAGGTCATTGTGTTGCAAAGCTATTTCCTGCATCTAGGTAATTTAGAGAGCTAAAAAAGAGGAAGAAATGGCCATTCATTTGGCATAACCAAATCAAGGGACCGTGGTTACTAAAATCCAAGAATAACAGAAGAGTCAATAACAGCATTGGGATATTGCATGCAAAGTATAGGGATGGATGAGAGAATGTGTCCAGAGGAGGGCGACTAAAATGATCAAGGACGTGGAGAACAAGCCCTATGAGGAGCGGCTTAAGGAGCTGGTCATGTTTAGCCTGAAGAAGAGAAGGCTGAGAGGAGATATGATAGCCAAGTATAAATATGTGAGAGGAAACCACAGGGAGGAGGGAGCAAGCTTGTTTTCTGCTTCCTTGGAGACTAGGACGTGAAACAATGGCTTCAAACTACAAGAGAGGAGATTCCATCTGAACATGAGGAAGAACTTCCTGACTGTGAGAGCCGTTCAGCAGTGGAACTCTCTGCCCTGGAGTGTGATAGAGGCTCCTTCTTTGGAAGCTTTTAAACAGAGGCTGGATGGCCATCTGTCAGGGGTGCTTTGAATGCAATATTCCTGTTTCTTGGCAGGGGGTTGGACTGGATGGCCCATGAGGTCTCTTCCAACTCTTTGATTCTATGATTCTATGAAATCATGGTTTTTCCACTCTGACAGTTCCAAGCTAAAATGCACAGATCTGTCAATATTGGGTTCATATCAGTTCGATTGTCACCTTGTTGTGATTATTTATTTCGTATCAAAAGCATTGCATAGTTTAAAACTGATAAAAATAGAAGGTGCGCAGGCGGTTAAATATCTTTTGACCAAAAATGGGCAACAGCAACGGCATTGTCTGTAGCCTCCAACATTTCCTCCTCTGTACATGAGGCACAGTGGATACGGAAAGAGCCTCCTTGAAGACCGAGTAAATACAGTTGGGCATCCCCCGGGCAATGTCTCTCGTTAATGGCTAATATTTAATCCAAAAGCATTGGTTTTAAACATTTGAAACATTTTAAAATGGAAGTGTGTGTGTGTTTTTTTCTTCACATATCGATGAACACCAAAAGTCTTTACAAAGACCATTGCTAACTATTGTGTCTATTAATATAGAAGGTTGGTCACTTGTTAAGGAAGAACTACTGGCCAAAATGTCTGAGGACATTTCGTGTGGCATCTTATGTATACAGGAAATACACAGAAACATCACAATGAGAAGACCTTGTTGTGATGAGGGAGCTTGTGTGTTCCAATGACCCTGTGGGCATAACCATCAGAATCATGTGGGATTGGGGGGGGGGGGGGGCTGCAGGGGAGGTTCCAGACCAACCACAATCTGAAGACCTGAAGACCTCAATGGCAGATCAGGCAGAAGATAACATGGTACATGATACAATGGCTTTGAAGGCAGAAGAAGGCTGCAATAGATTGAGAAGCTACCATTGTCATGTTAACCATGCCACTGGTTGGGACCCTCAGTCTGTGAAGACTGTGTGTTTATTGGCTATGCAAGGACCTCCACACATTAAATAAAAAACCTCACGGAAAGGCGTCTTCCAATAACATACTACACTTGGAAGGTCATCATACTCGGACAATGAGAGATCGCCTAACAATAATACCATATCAGTTTAACATAGGTTCAACCATAAAACATTTCGATCTCATGTTGTGTGAAAAAATAGGAAAAAAAATGGATTTCACTGCCATGTATTTCCCCCCAAACACAAATTTAGAATGCATTTTCTCCAAAATATGCAGCTGTGAATGCTTCCTTCCTTAAAATGCACACTGCATACCTTCAGATTCAGTATTTCTTAATATTTATTTATATATTTACTTCATTTATATACCGCTTTTCTCAGCCCTTGGGCAACTCAAAGCGGTTAACAATAGCAAAATTCAATGTTCAACATCATAAAAACAGTTAAAAAACAATTAAAACAATGACATAACAAACAATCAATTAAACATCAATATAACATCTCATTAGCGTGTCATAGGTAGAATCAAGATCCAATGTCATCATACGTTGTTCCATATTCCTATATTCATTACACTGCCTATTAAAATGCTTGCTCGAACAACCAGGTCTTCACTTTCCTCCGAAATGCTAATAGGGAGGGGGCCGATCTAATTTCTGTAGGAAGGGTGTTCCACAGCCAAGGGGCCACCACTGAGAAGGCCCTGTCTCTTGTCCCCATGCATTATCTTCAGCTGACAATGGCTTTTCAAAATTCTGGCCAAATTGCAATCCAAAGGATACATGTGTGTCAAACAGTGCATTCAGAGCCCCCAGTGGCACAATGAGTTAAACCTTTGTGCTGGCAGGACTGCTAACCGAAAGGGTTGGCGATTTGAATCCAGGGAGCAGGATGAGCTCCCATCTGTCAGCTCCAGTTTCTCATGCAGGGACATGAGAGAAGCCTCCCAAAGGATGGTAAAACATCTGGACAATGTCTCCTGGGCCACATCCTTGCAGGTGGCCAATTCTCTCACACCAGAAATAACTTGCAGTTTTTCAAGTTACTCCTGACATGAAAGAAAAGTGCATTCATTTGGGAAGCGAGGATTCTGTTGGAACGCTTTAAAATATGGAACAGATAAAAAATTCCAGGTGAAACCCATTCGGAGAGCTTGGTCATAGGCTTGGGCGGTTTCGTTCGTTAATTTCGTAATTCGTTATTTATTCATATTTAAATTAGCTTACAATCCAATATTGAGCCATGCAGGAATAGTGTGAGGAGTAAATTAGATTCGAAACATTTTTTCAATTTATTTCGTAATTATTTCGTAATTATTTCGAAATTATTTCGTAACTATTTTCGCATGTCTGGTGCAAATTTTATAGTTGTTGTGTGTTTTATCACACCAACAGTCAACAACAGAGGGAGAGTGAAGCTTCAGAAGTTCCCCCTGTCCCATTTGGAGGTTTTTTAGCATATTGTGCAGTCGTGTCCGCCATGAGTGCTACAGTAACTGGAAATGACAACTGGAACGGAATATGGACTACGAGATTGGTTATGATTCTACGATTAGACGGAGCGGATATTTTTAGTGTAATTAGTTGACTGTGTATTAGTGATATGTTGGTTTTTTGTCGTTGTAGCTTATTGTAAATTGTTTTTTATATGTTGTACACCGCCGCGAGTCGCCCTAGGGCTGAGAGCGGCGATTAACAAATGCAGCAAATAAATAAATAAATAAATATTCGTAATTTTACGAAATTTTGTATATTTCGAAATTTTTAAAAGGAAAATTTCGGAATTATTAAAAAAAAACGAAACGCAAGGGCCCCCTAAAAACAAAACGAGTTTAGAACCAAATTTTTCCGTGGTTACCCAAGCCTACTTGGTCAATATTCCAGCCATGGTAGCAAAATTGTAGAGCTCATTCTGTCATATGATTCCAACATTTTAATGATGCGACACAAAAGTGCCTTCTAATGATACGTGCGATTCAAGGAAGACGACAATATTCCTTTGAGAAACAGAGGTGTCATCTTTAAACATGCCTGCATTTTTGTCCCCACAATTCTTCATTTTCAGAGCGTGCATACTGATTGACAACGGATTGGGAAATTCCGCATTGAAAAACAACAACAAGGAGTAAACAAAGCCGATGGCTGGGGTTTCAACTTTTTTTTGCGAGGAGAAGTGCTTCGACTTTGATCAACAGCAGCCCATTCAAGAGAGGACAGCCATTGCGGAGAGTGTCTTTTAAATTGCATTATTGCCCACACAGTCTCTGGCATAATTAAGAGAAAGGAACGCTCAAAGAGTTAACAAGGAGCTGTAAGCAAAGGATTTTGTTTTTGAAATAGAAAGAGAGAGAGATGTGTGAGGAAGAAAGGAGTGAAGAGGAGGCTTTATATAAAAAAAATTGAAGGATCCTCTCTCTCTCTCTCTCTCTTTCCCTCTCTCTAGAAAAAAAAAAAGCAGAGGAATGCAGCTGGGGAATAATAAAATAAGAGAGAGAAGTTAAACCGGTGACCCTTGTCAGCAGTGAAAAGCCGGAGATTAGAAAATGTTTCATGCTAATTTCCATGGAGATTTCTTTAATTTATCGAAAATTACTTTCTTCTGCTTTGATTTGTCCAGCCGCCTGCCCCTCGCAGCTTCCTGGTGGTGGTCCTCCCTGTCACGGCAGGCTCAATACGGGCCTCGCTTGCCCCCACACTGGGCCTGGGCTTCATAAGATTATTCAAGCGGCTCTGACGTCTCTATCAGCTTGCGCCACCACAATACCTCTCTCCCTGTCTTCCTCTCACTCACCCCCCTTACTCTTTCTCTCCTCTTCCCCCCTCTCCTACTGTGCGTTCTTAGGATTCTCGTCACATGATGGCTTCATTGTGGGCCTCCATTGCTAAAGCGATGGCTTCCATCCCCACCCCCGCTTCGACGTTCCTCTTGATCCGTTCGGCTTGGTTTTCTTCGCTGCCTGGCATTATCAAAGGAGATTTGTGGGTCACTGAGCCATGGACAAGGAATATGGAGTCATCAAGACTGTTGGCAGAATAAAAACTATGTGATATATATATATATATATATATATATATATATGGGGGGTGGGGATGGAGATCTCAGCCGATGCGTACTGTTCTCATCTCACCGGCAGTGAGCAATCATTAGCTTCCTTTATGAACATATGTTGAAAGCATTTAATTTTGAAAGGCTAATCAGAACGTAGTGGTACAAGGCTTTAAAAAAGACATTAAATACTCCGACTACTTCGAAGGCCTATCCATTTTATTAGGCCTGGGCGGTTTCGTTTCGTTAATTCGTAATTCGTTAATAATTCGTTAATTTTTCCAATTACAAAACGATAACGAACCATTCTGGAGCAATCATTAAAAAAACCGAATTTTTAAAAACGTTTTGTAAATGCTTCGTATTTCGTTATTGTATTCGTTTCGTTATTGTTCTGAGGTCGTTTTGTTATTATTTCCGCATGTCTGGGCCAGTTTTATGGTTTAATTAGTGAAAAAAAATTATAATATCACACCAACAGTCAAGAACAGAGGGAGAGGGAAGCTTCAGAAGTTTTTGGAGGTTTTTTAGCGTATTTCGCGGTCGCGTCCGCCATTAACGAATCGATTCATTATTGTTTCGGAAATCGATTCGTTAATTTTTTACCATTTACGAAATTTCGTAAATATCGAACTTTTTAAAAGGAAAATTTTGTAATTATTTTAAATATCGAAACAAAAAAAAACCCAAATACAAATCGATTTTAGAAACAAATTTTTGCGTTGTTACCCAGACCTACATTTTATGTCTAGCAAAAGCAAACACAATATTGAAAGCGGGAGTAGGGGTTAATACAGGATAGGGAGTTGTTTTATTCCATGCTATAGGTCAGTGTTTATTATTTATTTATTTATTTATTTATTTATTTATTTATTTATTTATTTATTTGGGGTTCTTTTACCCCGCCCTTCTCACCCCGAAGGGGACTCAGGGCGGCTTACAAAAGCAAAGGCACAATTTGATGCCTGCATCATAAAGACAATCAAACACAAAATTACATCAATTCACAGTTAACAACAAATATACATTATAACCATAAAATCAATAAAATCAATAAAACCAAATACAAACCCAATTTCTCCTCTTAAATGGTCAGCGTTCGCTACTCATAGATCTAGTTTTACGTTCCACTTCATCAGTCCTGCTGGTCTTACTCGCCTGGTTGTCTGATTTAATTGCCGGAGTGCCCAAAGGCCTGGTCCCATAACCACGTCTTCACCCTTCTCCTAAAGGTGAGGAGGGATGATGATGCCCTGATTTCCCCCGGGAGTGAGTTCCACAGGTGAGGGGCCACCACTGAGAAAGCCCTGCTCCTCGTTCCCACCAGCCTCACTTGTGACAGTGGTGGGGTCGATAGCAGGGCCTCCCCAGATGATCTCAGACTCTGAGGTGGGACGTAGGGGGAGATACGTTCGGACAGATACACTGTGTTTCTCAACCTTCCTAATGCCGTGACCCCTTAATATAGTTCCACATGTTGTGGTGACCCCCCAAACATAAAATTATTTTCATTGCTACTTCATAACTATAATTTTGCTACTGTTATGAATCGTTATGTAAATATCTGATATGAAGGATGTATTTTCATTCACTGGACCATACTTGGTGCAAATACCCAATACACTCAAATTTGAATACTGGTGGGGTTGCGGGGGGTTGATTTTTTCATTTGGGAGTTGTAGTTGCTGGGATTTATAGTACACCTACAATCAAAAAGTCTTCTGTACTCCACCAACAATGGAATTGAACCAAACTTGGCACACACAGAATTCCCATGACCAACAGAAAATACTGGAAGGGTTTGGTGGGCATTGACCTTGAGTTTGGGAGTTGTAGTTCACCTACATCCAGAGAGCACTGTGAACTCAAACAATGATGGATCTGGACCAAACTTGGCACAAATACTCAATATGGCCAAATGCAAACACTGGTGGAGTTTGGGGAAAACAGACCTTGACATTTGGGAGTTGTAGTTGCTGGGATTTATAGCTCACCTACAATCAAAGAGCATTCTGAACCCCACAAGCAATAGAATTGGGCCAAACCTCCCACACAGAACACCTATGACCAACAGAAAGTACTGTGTTTTCAGATGGCCTTTGGCGACCCCTCTGACACCCCTTCGCAACCCCTTCAGGGGTCCCGACCCCCAGGTTGAGAAACACTGCTATAGGTGATCCTTCATAACTGAGTCTGATTGTCTTCCAAGGGTAAAGTCTTGGCAGTGGGTCTGTAAGTGACTGCGGAGACCTTTCACAATGAGGATGAACATTTTGAGGTGGAAGGCAGTCACAATAAAGGTTTGCTTTATGTACCTCCTCTCGGCATGTTTCTCCCTCTATTTGTGCCTCCTCAAAATCCATTGTTCTATAGTTGGTGACATTTGACTTCCAGTCAGAATGCTTGACTGTCAGGATTTCCAGTTCTTGGTGTTTATGCCACATTTTTTAAGGCTAGCTTTGAGCCTATTGACACATTTCGTTTGTTGTCCATAGACATTCTATTTTCTGTTCTTGAGCGGACAGCCAAGCAACTTGCTTTGGGAGATTGGGCATTCAGACAAAGTGGTCAGTCCAGCAAAGATGATGGCATACCCTGGTCTTTCCACAGATATATAAACCCATTTTCCTAATTCCAACAGACCTCATTACCTCTGAGGATGCTTGCCATAGATGCAGGCGAAATGTCAGGAGAGAATGCCTCTAAAACATGGCCATATAGCCAAAAAAAAAAAAAAACCTACAACAACCCAGTGATTCCAGCCATGAAAGCCTTCGACAGCACACGATCATTGCTTCGATGCTGGTGGTCATTGTTTCTTCCAGAGCACTAACACTTGTCTGCCTGTCTTCCCAAGAGATTTGCAGGATTTTTCAAATGCAACATTGATAGAATCATTCTAGAAGTTGAAAGTGATGTTTGTAGATGGCCCGTGTTTTGAGGTTGGAAGGCTAAACAATATTCTTGGTATTGTCGAAGGCTTTCATGGCCAGAATCACTGGGTTGTTGTGGGTTTTTTTGGTCTATATGGCCATGTTCTAGAGGCATTCTCTCCTGACATTTTGCCTACATCTATGGCAAGCACCCTCAGAGGTTGCTTGCCTCTGAGGATGCTTGCCATGGATGCAGGTGAAATGTCAGGAGAGAATGCCTCTAGAACATGGCCATATAGACCGAAAAAACATACAACAACCCAATATTCTTGGTATCCCTAAGAACGGACATATATCCCATCTGGAATTAACACGCAGACTGGTTTTCTGAAATCTCATCCTGGTATTAGTATCAGGGTTGCCTGGCACAGTTTTGCAGTGTAGGTCCAGACTATCTGAAAGTCTGTATCTCCCCATAATAAGCCTGCCAAGATCTTAATGTCTTCAGGGAAGGGCCTTCTCTCCATCCCACCACCAAGATATGGAGAAACTCTTCTCCATGGCTGTTTCTAGGGCTTGTGGCTCCCTCCCAAAGGACATTTGATCTGCCCTTTATTTACTTTCTTGTCACCAGAAGGCAAATATTTTTCTTAACTCACCAGTGTAAATTGGGACACAATTAATTGTGCTGCTTTTATCTGTATTATTGTATTCGCAGCACAGTAACAATCCTGTATCTGCAGGGAATACATTTCAGACTGGACAGTAGTTGCTTGAAATTACAGATATGACTGAATGATCTCATATTGCCCAACTTTTGGTCTAGCATACCATAAAGGCTCATAGAGAAATACCTTCTTCGGGAATTTGCTAGCTCCTCTAACATGATTCAACGATTGTTTCCAGAGAAAGCATTCCATAGAATTGGGTTGTAGGTTTTTTCAGGCTATATGGCCATGTTCTAGAGGCATTCTCTCCTGACATTTCACCTGCATCTATGGCAAGCATCCTCACTACCTCTGAGGATGCTTGCCATAGACGCAGGTGAAATGTCAGGAGAGAATGCCTCTAGTGCATGGCCATATAGCCTGAAAAAACCTACAACAACCCAGTAATTCCAGCCATGAAAGCCCTCGACATTCCATAGAATTGCCTGGAAGATCTAACAAATTCCTAGTTAGACCTTTTCCCTCCTGGGCGCGAGTAACTGGAACCACAGACATGGGTTCTTCAGTTATAGGACGCTTATTGCAGTGTATTAATTGAATGAGTGGTTTAATGCTTTTAAAAGTTCTCTACTGCATATTATTTCTGATGCTGTCATTATTTATATAATGTTTACCCATTCCCGGAAAATGGTTGTAGACACTCCTTGACTCCGGGTTCTCTCCCTTCCTGCTCACTTCCCCCTGATCCTTCCTTCTTCCTTCTAACCTTCCTTCAATTTTCTCATACTCTCCTATGAAAGTCGACCAAAGTAAGCAGTGCTTCATTTAGGTTGGGTTATCTCTTAACTTAATTGTAATGAACCTGTGCTCTTCTTTGCCACCCCATCTCTTTTGGATGCCATTTTGGGAGTTATAGTCAATTCCCACAAAATTCTGTTTTTAGGGCCTGGAAGTGCCAACACCAGCCAAGGAATGGTCCCAATGTGCCATTTGCAATTGCTGAGAAAAAGCCAATCCATTCAGAGTGATAACTGGGATTGCGCCTCTCCCTTTTTGTCTGCGCCTCTCATTCTGCCGTGCAAGACAGATGCCCCTGGTGTGAAAATGGACAGATGTTGTGGCACACAGCAGACAACTGTGGTTTATCAAAAACCCACTACTGGCACTGACTGATGTCAGACTGAATCATTCAGGGTCCGAGGGGGAGCGAGAGAAGTATTGGGCCTTAGTCATCTGCGGTTTGTGTTTGGAAAAGTAAGACGTCACCTCACTTCTTCGTTAGAGGGACTGAAAACTGCAGAGCAGACAGCAATGCCCAAGGCTGTGGATAGCAATCTGAGCAGAACCTTGTCATGAAGGTACACATCCAGGGAAGGTACAGACAGCATGACTGGAAGAAACATCAGCAGGAACCGATGGGAGATGATTCCTGCAAAACTGTCTGGGAAACACAGTTTTGAGCAACTCACTGTGCATTCGTGAAGCGTTCCTATGACAAAATACAATTGCAATCTGGGACCTTGGGACTGTGTTTAAGGTAGAAGGAGGGCTCAACATTGCTGGGCAGATTATTATAATATTTGCCCACTTGCAAAAATTTGCTGGGGAAGAGCAACTTAATTTCCCCACCCATTACCATTGAAACATCCTTGTTTTACATGTAGAAATATTATTTTCAGTTCATAGAATCATAGAATCATAGAGTTGGAAGAGATCTCATGGGCCATCCAGTCCAACCCCCTGCCAAGAAGCAGGAATATTGCATTCAAAGCACCCCTAACAGATGGCCATCCAGCCTCTGAGAGTTCCACTGCTGTGTCATAAAACACTGTGTCCTGCTCGGAAATTATGTTTCCTATAAAAATGATATGCAAGTCTTGGGCAGAATAAATCCCAAATTGCAAAGACCCTGCATGCAACAAACTTGTGGATATCATGAATCCAATGTGTGTTAAGGGCAAAGACACTCCAACTGACATCACAATCCACATTCTGTAAGAGAGGGGAGTAAGGCTGTCCAGTTTTTTTTAACAACTTCAGTTGAATCCAGTTTGAAACTAGATTGTCTCCAAGGAATTGTAATGACAGTGGTGCCTCGCTTATCCAACATAAGCAGTCCGATGTTGGATAAGCGAAAATGTCGGATAATAAGGAGGGATTAAGGAAAAGCCTATTAAACATCAAATTACATATTTTATAAATTAAGCACCAAAACATGTTTTACATTGACAGAAAAAGCAGTTCAATACATGGTAATGTTATGTAGTAATTACTGTATTTACAAATTTAGCACCAAAACATCACAATGTATTGAAACAACTGTGGATCTGTTTGGAAAGCAGTCTGTGTTGGGTAATGCAGAATGTTGGATGAGCAAAGGTTGGATAAGTGATATTCTATAGGGCTGGGCGGTTTCGTTCGTTAATTTCGTAATTCGTTATTAATTTGTTATTTTTTTTTATAACGAAGCTATATTGAACCATTCAGGAGCAACTAAAAATCGAAATGAATTTTTCAATTCGTTTCGTAATTCTTTCGTAATTGTTTTGTAATTGTTTCGAAATAATTTCAAAATCGTTTTGAAATGTTTCATTATTATTTCCGCATGTCTGGTGCAAGTTTTATAGTTGTTGTTTGTTTTATCAGTGAAAAAAATATATAATTATCACACCAACAGTCAACAACAGAGGGAGAGGGAAGCTTCAGAAGTTCCCCCTGTCCCATTTGGAGGTTTTTTTAGCATATTGCGCGGTCGCCTCCGCCATTAACGAATTGATTCGTAATTGTTTCGTAATTGTTTCATAATTTCCGAAATTTCGTAAATTTCGAACTTTTTAAAAGAAAAATTTCAGAATTCTTTTAAAAATCAAAACGCAAAAACCCCCTAAAAACGAATCGAATTTAGAAACAAATTTTTCCATGGTTGCCCAGCCCTAATACTCTACTGTATAAACAGTAAAAGAGCAATGGATTGGCCGGCATTAATGTTTATGCCACTTAGAGACTTATGGTAATAATGATGGTGGAATTATTTTGACATGTTGTTGTTGTTATTATTATTATTATTATTATTATTATTATTATTTTATTGTTATAAAAGGGGCTAACGCATGTTTTGAGAATAATCTATCAATCATTTGCCTGCCTATTGATCTGTTCCTGAATATTAAACTAGGTAACAATCTTTTTGCCTCTGTTTCCACTCTGTAGAAGTTTTCAAGATATGGAAACAATAATGTAAGACCAACTTCTATCATAATATTGTAACGTAATATAATTAAGAGAAAGAAACACGTTGGCTAATTCACCCCTACTTTGGCAACCCTTTGCTGTTCAAGTGAATTACTCTTTAAGTATTTTTTCTTTCAATCCCCAGAAAACAAGAGAAAAAAATTAGTAATTTTACCACTTGCAGAGAGTGGTCAAGAATGCAATATGGGTTGCATTAATCTAACAAATGTTTCCTCTCACCCCAAGAGACTCGTTATCCAATGATTGAAAAGGAGCCGCCGTGCCATCAGATGGGCTTTGGAGAGTTCCAGGTACTCCATTTCTCCCGGGGCACCAATCTGTATTTGAGGCTGAATAAAAATGTCTTCCGTGGTATGAAAGGGATCTCACTCACATCTTCAGAGATGCTACTTGTCCCTGCAGCCATACACGTCTACCAGGCCTTCCCCTTGATCCTGCGCGCAAGACATGGCCACAGTTGTGTTGCCATTAGCAAAGCGACAACACGTCCTGTTTTCAAGAAGAGGTCTGCGGAAGGAAACAAGGGAGGGTTTTTGTGCCCTCTTGCCACCATCCCTTGTCAGGGAGAACGTAATTGGTGGAATTACCGGTGATGTGGGGAAAGATTTTGCCCACAATATGAGTCTTTGAGAGACTGAATTTTCTACTTTCTGATTTTGTAAGGGTGTCTTTAATGGCCTTCTTGATTTGATACATACTCACGATTATTGTCCTTTAACATCACATGTTGTTACAAATATTGCCTGCTAATTTTCTGTCCAAAAGGGCACTTCTTTCCCGGTTTATTTTATTTATCGTGTCATCCGCAACCAGAACATTGTATTACATTTCTAACAGAACAAAACAAACAAACAGATAAAAAAACACAAATGTTGCGAATTTGGTAGCTGATTTAATGTCCTTTGACCAGTATCTGGCCACTTGGAGTGCCTCTGGTGTTGCCGCAAGAAGGTCCTCCATCGTGCATGTGGCTGGGCTCAGGTTGCATTGCAGCAGGTGGTCAGTGGTTTGCTCTTCTCCACACTCGCATGTCGTGGATTCCACTTTGTAGCCCCATTTCTGAAGGTTGGCTCTGCATCTCGTGGTGCCAGAGCGCAGTCTGTTCAGCGCCTTCCAAGTCGCCCAGTCTTCTGTGTGCCCAGGGGGGAGTCTGTCATCTGGTATCACCCACGGATTGAGGATTCTTTCCCGGTGAATCTAGTGAATATGCAGAACGCACCTACCCTGAAGTAGCATTGTGGCTTGAGCTGGATCTGTTTCAAAGCAGGAGTATTCAAAATGGCCTTCATTGAAGTGGGACAATTCAGGGGCCCATCCACACTGCACAATGATTACATTGTTGTTCCACATTCACTGCTATAGTTTCATCCTATGGAGAGGTGAAGTATGATCTGTGTTTCAGGGGGTACAAAGTTGTCTGCTTCTAAATGTTACCACCCAAATTAAACAAACTAAACAAAGGAAGGAAGACAAAACTCTTCATGTTCAAAACTATGGCTTGTATGAGACTAACAGCCTGACTCGATGGTTTTTTATTCAAATAACACAAGAGATATTATTAATAACAGGAACACCAACAGATTCAGGAAATGGTTGGAGTACAAGTGGAAGAAAATGCCCTTCATTTTCTTCAATTTGGTAATGAGGGGCTGGAGTATTTGCACCAAATCTGGTCTCAGGTGCAGCCATTTTACAGTTCACATTTGCTAGGTTTAGGATCACATGATTCACTAGGCTCGGGCGGTTTCGTTCGTTAATTTCGTAATTCGTTATTAATTCGTATTTAAATTAGCTTACGATCCAATATTGAGCCATGCAGGAATTGTGTGAGGAGTAAATTAGATTCGAAACAGTTTTTTCAATTTATTTCGTAATTATTTTGTAATTATTTCGTAATTATTTTCGCATGTCTGGTGCAAGTTTTATAGTTGTTGTGTGTTTTATCACACCAACAGTCAACAACAGAGGGAGAGGGAAGCTTCAGAAGTTCCCCCTGTCCCATTTGGAGGATTTTTTAGCATATTGCGCAATCGCATCCGCCATTAACGAATCGATTCGTAATTATACGAAATTTCGTATATTTTGACATTTTTAAAAGGAAAATTTTGGAATTATTAAAAAAAATGAAACGCAAGGGCCCCCTAAAAACAAAACGAGTTTAGAACCAAATTTTTCCGTGGTTACCCAAGCCTATGATTCACACAAAAATTGGAAAACCAAGAATATTTTTTTTAACCTGAAAGAATATTTTTCTAAGAATCCCTAGTCGTCTTGTTGGCCAACTTTTGCCAGGAGTTGATCATAGAATCAGGCTTGAGGGCCTACAAATGCCTGGGAAACTGCTCTCTCTAGAAATGCCTTTGTTCTCCAACACAACCCTATGACAGATGTTGACAAAATAATCTTTCCAGAGGACCTAGAAAACAAATCATTAATTGAGTCTGCAAAAGCAAAACTTGCAAATGTGGAGGGCTGGATACATTTGTTGGTTCTTCTAGCATCTATTTGACAATGGCACAGTGTTCTAGTTTTGGTTGCCTTCAGATAGTGAATATTTTAAATGAGAGATCAGAACTGATTTATCTGACTAGTAGGGCTGGGTAACCACGGAAAAATTTGTTTCTAAACTCAATTCGTTTCCAGGGGGCGTTAGCGTTTCCAAATTCTAAATATTTCCGAAATTTTGAGATTTCAAAATTTCGTTATTTACGAAATTTTGTTAATTTCGAATCGATTCGTTAATGGCGGACACGATTGCGGAATATGCTAAAAAAAACCTCCAAATGGGACAGGGGGAACTTCTGAAGCTTCCCTCTCCCTCTGTTGTTGACTGTTGGGGTGATAATTTTTTTTTATCACTGATAAAACAAACAACAACTATAAAACTTGCACCAGACATGCGGAAATAATAACGAAACAATTTCAAAACAATTTCAAAACAATTTCGAAACAATTTTGAACCAATTACGAAACAATTACAAAACAATACGAAATAAATTGCAAAAATTGTTTCAATTTTTAATTACTCCTCACACTATTCCTGCATGGCTCAATATCGGATTGTAAGCTAATTTAAATACGAATTAATAACGAATTACGAAATTAACGAACAAAACCGCCCAGCCCTACTGACTAGAAATAGTCTCCTATCTTCAGAGCAACTCCACCTTGATGCATATTGCATAGCTCTCCAAACAGAAGCTCTTTAAGTCCAGATTTGTTAAGTTATTTTTTAAAAAAACCTGCCAACTCTATAATTGTAGCATTTAAATGACTGTAAAACAGGAAAAGGGTCTAGGGAATGGGGAATGAAATGCTAATGGGAAATAAGAAATAGACCTCATGTCTATACATAGCACAGGACTGTTATGTGTTTATGAGAATAATTAATTGAAATTATAATTATATTACTTAGCATAGTAGCAAAGCATTTATTACTCTGGTGAAAGGTTAGTAGTCAGAGAGTTAGCTTGATCATTTCAGCGTATTGTGTAGGAATTTACCATTCAGACCCTTACAGAATTGGCTTTGAAATCAAATGCCTACTGTCGCTGAGGAGCAGATGAAGGAGGCAGCGGGTCACCAGAATATAAATGGAAGGTGGCTCTTAGATCAAGAGGGACTGTCAGCCGGTGTTGCTTGTCACAATCAGGCAACAACATCTGCTGAAATCTCCCCCTCTTCACAAATGTGCAGGTGTCACCTCTAGTTTTCAGTCTGGCAACCCGAAGTAGCCACAATGAAAACTGGAGATACCTACAAGGCTTGGGTAGAAGAATTTCAGCTATGGTTCCTTCTGGATGTGATGAGCAAATAGACAACCATGTAATGAAATAGTGAGCCAGCTCTGTAGGATATGCTGGAGAGATCAGATGAAAGGCCCAACATCTAACCATACTATGCTTTGTGCAGTGGCCAGCAATGGGAAAGCTTAGAAAGTGGACAGGAAGACACCAACCTTATTGTGTTATTAGGGTCTGTAAATCAAAGTAAATGGTCTGGGTACACAACATCTGAAAGACTTCCCATCTCACTGAAGTTTTAGATCCTCAAAGAAGACCTTGTAATGTGTCCCAAGACATTATGAGATGGCTGGTGAATAGATAAGACAGAGCTTCTACTGTAGCAGAACCAGGACTGTGAAAGACCCTCCCATGATGAGTATCCAGAGACTGCTTAAAATGGCGCTACTTCACTTGGCCTTTGGTTCTTAACCATCTGGGCTGTTTCTCACTCTGTCCTTAGAGTTTTTGATGGTTTGCCCATTGTTCATTCCCTCAGAGATCCTGCTGGGTTGAGTGGTGAGTGTCACATTACCAGGGCTCTGCCTTATTTAGGTAGAGATGAATCAGACTCCCAGTTTTATCAAACAGTTTAATTAAAACAGCACTTACTTGCTCGCTATTTAATAGACCAAAATATAAAACAAAGATAGCACTCAGCTACAGAATAAACAAAAACCGATAGCAAAAATAACTTCATAGTCAAAAGGGTCCAGTCCAATGGTCAAATGCCAAGAGTTCAATAAACAAAGTCCAGGGATCAAGAGTCTATACCATAGTCAAAAGCCAGTCCAAAGGTTCAAGGTTCCAGGATTCCAAGATTACAGGAGACAGGTCAGGATACTGAAAAATCCAACAGACTTGGGGGGAAAACTAGCAGCATCCACCACCAAAATGCAACATATACTTTTCTCCCAAAGATCAGTCTCAAGGTTAGCTCCTTAAATCCAGTAACACCCAGCTGCAACCCATCTCCTGCACACCTCCACCCCTAATTGCTTTCACCCATGAACTCCCACTTACAGATTACTAAACCCTCTAGAACTAATACTCACATTAACCCTTCCATCACCAACCATCAACTGCAGAACATATGACAATGGGAAATGCCACAGATCAGTGGTGTTAACCACATTTTAATCGAGAGCCATCAGCCTTATGGTTGCCATCAAAGAGCCATTGAATCCAAAGATGGAGAATCTAGGAATGCAAGAACCAATTGGTATATATTTTTCCATCATGATCGGTGATCTTTGGTTTTTACCCAGTTTGGGTGCCCAGATGTTATTGAATAAAAACTCCAGTCTCTTTAGATTGTCTGTCATGTGGACTGAGGACAATTGGAATTGCAACCCAACAGTACTTGTGACTATGAGGTTGGGGAAAATACATTTTTTGTATAAAAATCCAGATCCCACTATCCTGACTAAACTGCAGCCCTCCAGATGTTACTGTATCTCACTCCCATTAGCTCTAGTCATGATGTCTAATGAGGAGGAATACAGGTGTTGTAGCCCAGCATCTGGTGGGCCACCACACAAAATGACATGACAGGTCAAATTTGATCAGTGGACCTTCAGTTTGACACAAGTGCAATGGATAAATAAATATGCAAGATGTTGTATCTGGATATTTCTTGGATTCTCTGTGTTTTTTTTTTGTTTGGTTTAGTGCTTTTATCTTTGGTTCAACTAGTTTCTTTTTCTGGTTGTACTTTCAGTTCCATGCTGGATTAAAATGGCTTCACCAAAAAAAAGGCAACTTGTGGAGCTCTCAGGCTCCTTCTTTACTGTCATATAAAAGCCAGATTATCTGCTTTGAACTGGATTATATGGCAGTGTAGACTCATTTAATCCAGTTCTAAGGTGATAATGTGGATGATTTGCATGGATAATTTAGATTATGTGGCAGTGTAGAAGAGGCCTCAGACTCTCTCCAAGGGCAGTCTCTTGTAGAACACACTGTGGTTGTCCAAGTTGTATGTTTTATGATTTTTGGGTAGAGTTGAAAAAGAGAAAAGAGTGAATCAAATCCCCATCCCCTCACTTACTGCCCCTTGCAGATGCTGCCCTGTCTTCAGCATGGAGTTTCTGTTCATCAGTTCTGATGGCTGCTGGACCTTGAGGTAGAACAGCAATGACAGACCACAGGCTTCAACCTCAGGCAGCTATTGGTGCATACTGATCTTCCACTGCCTTGGGAAATTGTCTTGGTGGATGCATTACTGCCTCCAGCATCCCATCAAGCCTTAAAAATGTACAGATGTTTGAAAGGCTCCAGGCTTCTCCACAAGCAGGGCTTCACCAAGACCGCCAGCAGGAGACAGCTAATGGAGAAGCCGAGGAGAAAATGGGGAAAATATGTGCAGCGGCACAGCAAAGCTGGAAGGCAGCCTGCTACCACCTGAATTTCCAGAACTGGCAAAGCTGCAGGGCTGAAACAGAAGGTCCTGAGAACATGTCTGTAGGCACAGTTTATTCAGTGCAATTTGAAGAATTGTTCACTTTCAGGAGTAGAAATTGGAAGTTTTGTAGACCTGAAAGGTGAGGCAATGGAACACTTGGTCACCCAAAGACATTACATGGCCACAAACCAGCCACAATTGCCCTTTTAGATTTATGAGGCATAGATAGAAAGGTTTTTTTAAAAATGTTTTTATTTGGAATATGTTGCTCCTTAGATGGAGCGGATAGAAAGAGAAGAAAGAAAGAAAAAAGAAAAAGGAAATAAATAGATCCGAAAGGTCGGTACAGAGTTTACATGGAAAGTGTGGGAACAATGTTTGGAGAGAAAGTTACGGAAAACATTTGCAAGTAGGTAACTTCAGGAAAAGTAGGGAAGAAGGGGTGAGAAAGCAAGGCAAAGTAAAACAAAACAAAAAAAACCAAAAAAAACACCAAACCCACATAGCGGTAACTGTGTCAACATGAGCTATAACAACAGCAACGACAACAACTACAATAAACATAATCAGAAATGATAGTTAAAATACTTCCAGGAGTTTCTGAGCAGCATGTTATGACGTAACCCTTGGTTGTTTTTTTCCTTTGTAGATTACTCGTCGGCTTTTTATTGATTGACCTTTGAGCTTCTTTAATGTACGTTACTGATATAAATTTCCTTATTTAATCCTTTGATGTACTCTAGAAAGTTTCCCCAATCTGTCCTGAGTGGTTTAGTAGGGCTGGGCGGTTTCGTTCATTAATTTTGTATATCTTTTTTTCCCGTTAATTTCCCATATACGGAACTATATCAAACTTTTTTCCAAACCCGGAAGTGTATTTTCAAAATCGAAACAGCATGCGCCAAATATTTTTGTATTTCCGTCCATTTCGGAAATACGTAAGATGGCTAGATGCTTGCTGGGAGCTCTCCTCTCTCTCCTCTCCTTAGCCAGTCAGAGCCTGAAAGAGGAGGAGGAGGAGGAGGAGGAGGAGGAGGAGAGGGCGGGGAAGGCGCCGGCTGAACAAGCGAGAGGGCGAGCGACCCTCAGCGGGAAGGTGGCCCCGTCCCTCCTTCCTCACCTTTGCGGTGGGTGTGCTTCGGAGGAGCCGGGCCCGACTCGGCGGCAGCGCTTGAGGGCCCGCCAGAGTGAGTGCCTGCCTTCCCTCCTTTCCCTTCCTCTTTTCTTTCTTCTCCTTTCCCTCCTCTTGGTGGAGAGAGAAAGAGAGAGAGAGAGAGAGAGCCCGCAGGACTCAGGAGGGTGGGACGGAGCTGGGAGCAGCGGGGAGGCTCAGTCTGTTTGCCCTGTGGCTCTTTTTGGCAAGCATTTTCTGTCAAATATTTTTTTTATTATTAAAAAAAATTAATAATTAAATTTAAAAAAAATATTGAAAAAATAATTTCGTTGATGCTTTGCGCATGCGCAACTGCGGGCGCCATTTTTACAAAATGTTTTGTAAATATTAACGAAATTTCATAAATACCAAACTTTTTTTTATGGAAAATTTCGGATATATTTTAAAATACAAAACGCTGAGGCACCCTAAAAACGAAACGATATTAGAAACAAATTTTTCCATTGTTACCCAGGCCTATGGTTTAGTTGTACTCTGTGACATTGCTCTACTGTTAGAGTTTCCTTCGCTTTCCAGATTCTTGCAAGCACTATTCTTGCCGCCGTGGTGAAATAGAAAAACAGTTTTTCTGAAACAATACTTAAAGAAAAAATAGAATTTGAACCAGAAACTATGCTACTAGGAATCATTGATCCCATCAAAGACAAAAACCCAGAAGATAGAAAGATTTTTCAATGGGCTTTGCAGGAGCAAAAACACAGAAAAAATGTTTCCATGCCAACTTTGGGGAAAAGCCTGGATGAAATTCTTTATATCTGTAAAAGTCACTCTGTGTTTGGAACAAGAGACCTGGCCACAGGTCTGGGCAGACTGGAGACAAATAACAACTTCAACATATTATATACAGTAAGTGTCATGCAACTGTTATGAAAATGGTGGCCATGAATTAAGGAAAGCTTCAGAGTAATTTCCACACAATGGCTTTCACACACAATCCAGGATGCCTAACCCAGGAGTCTCTCCAAGGACTGCATTAAAACCAGCTGCAAGGAATTTCCTAAGGCTGTGCCAAAACCCCACAACCTATTTTGTGAAACGCTTTGCCCCCTGAGCAAATGAGATCCGTTTGTCTGCTGTGTGTCTCAGGAAATTAGAGAAGTTCTGTGAAACGTCATGGGGTGATGAAGTGCAGGTGTTGTCTGCTTAGTTTATAATTCTGAGGTAGTGGTCACTGTAATGGTCTTCTCTATAAAAAAAGATTGGCATTTAGTATTGCAGTTACAAGTTTATAATAGATCCATAACTACTCTGTGTGCAGCAAGACTAAGTTAGAAGATAGCATAAATCCCCCTATTAGCCCACCTTCAATGATGGCATCTGGACTGGCAAAGGGTCAGTCAGGCCATCTGGGGAATGGCATTTCCTGAAAGTAAGGATGAAGCATTCAGAAGCAAAACCTCTGTTGAAAGTTCTTGTTACAGCCTCATTTAATTGTTTTATTCTAGTTGGGGCTTAACAATGGGATTTGGGCTATGGTTGCAAATTCTTGATGATTTGGTGAGAAAAAATAGAAATTCTCCCCATTTTCTGATTACATCTCCTCTAAGTCTGGATATACCCAATCTTCTGTGGACTGGGGATGGAAAGAATATTTTAAAATACATTTTGATGATCAAAAAATTGCATTTCAAGTGTTGAGAAATGGAGGAGAATTTTTGCAATTTGACACTCGTTCTGTACATAATTCACATGTAGTTGTTTTATGGAGAAAACAGTATTTTCTGCCCCAAAATAGCATCTCCTGCATAGAAAATTACATCAAAGGGAAAATATCAATTCTTGCAAACACAATTGAATTTTATGTGCAGAAAATGCAATGGGGAATGTTTTTCTCCGTAAAATTTGCACATGGTTCATTTGTACGGAAATCACACTTTCTGCACAGAAAATTGATAGTTTCCAGCAAAGAGAGAATGACAAACAACTCAGGTTGGATTTCCTTCTTTTATGCTAGTGGTTCTCAAATATTGGACTTCAGCTCCCCGAATACCTGCCGATGGACTAAACCTTCTGAGAACTAGAGTCCGAAAAGTTCAGAGGTCCAGCTTTCAGGAATGCTTGCACTATGCAACCCTTAAAGAGGAAGAAACTGTGCTCCTTGTGACATCCACAAAGCAAATGCAACTCAGTCCCTTAAAGAAAAAAAACTACTTTTAAATATTTTTACTAGGGCTGGGCAGTTTCGTTCGTTAATTTCGTAATTCGTTATTAATTCGTATTTAAATTAGCTTACGATCCGATATTGAGCCATTTTGGAATAGTGTGAGGAGTTAAATAGATTCGAAACAATTTTTCAATTTATTTCGTAATTGTTTCGATATTGTTTCAAAATTGTTTCGATATTGTTTCGTAATTATTTTTGCATGCCTGGTGCAAGTTTTATAGTTGTTGTTTGTTTTATCACACCAACAGTCAACAACAGAGGGAGAGGGAAGCTTCAGAAGTTCCCCCTGTCCCATTTGGAGGTTTTTTCAGCATATTTTTAGCATATTTGGAGTTTTTTTTAGCATATTGCGCAATTGCGTCCGCCATTAACAAATCGATTCGAAATTTACGAAATTTCGTATATTTCGAAATTTTTAAAAGGAAAATTTCGGAATTCTTTAAAGAAACAAATCGTGATGGACCCCTTAAAAACGAATCAAGTTTAGAAACAAATTTTTCTGTTGTTACCCAGCCCTAATTTTTACACAGTATATAATTATTTCCTCAATGTTTTGATATTTTAAATTTGATGTTTTAGCAATAGATTTACAGCTGCCTTTCTTACATTTGCTCTTAGCTTCTTGCACAAAAGTGATTCATAAACATGAAAAGGATTATGCACAGAAAAAAGGAGAGGAATCCTAGATCCAAGCTCTCTCTTTAGTGAACATCAACACACACAGAGAGAGACACACACACCAGCTTGAGCGTCTTTTGCAAGCTAAGGGTTAGGAGCTGGCTAATAAAGCAGCTCTGTAAACCTTCAGAAAATCAGATTAGAAAGATACAGGAGCTTCAAGGGTCATTTGATGACTTCAAAACTTGTCAGTGACTTTTCTCTCTTTCATTTTTCCTGGGTCTTCATGACTTTTGACATTCTTTTTTTCCCCAGACCATGACAAAATTACAGGCATGACATGTGCAGCCAGGAGGCCTACAGGTCAGAATTTATCTTTGTGGATTGGCTGGATCTGCCTGACACTTCTAGGACTCTGTTCTGCCAACAATCAGGGATGATTTTCTGCCACAAGGAACAGCTGCTAAATCTCCTCTCTGCTTTTGTTTTGGCTCAAAGGAATCAACTCAACCCTATCATTTTTTTCCTTTCTTTCTTTTTTTTCCCTTTTGCCCTTCCTTCATTTACCCTGCTGAGATTAAGCCTCCCCTCCTCCCCGTCATACTGGGATTTTGGATCACAGAGCTGTGTTTTTGTAGAAGGTTTGAGAGAGGCAAAATGAAACTAAATCTTGGAACTGACCAGAGAAAGATAGGGTGGTAGGAAACTACTGAAATAAACAATATCACTGTATGCACGAAGCCCTTAAGTTAAGGAGTGATCCCAACCTAGCCTAGCGTAAATGCAGAAGGCAAACAAATGGGCATATTGGGTTGTTGTAGGTTTTTCTGGGTTATATGGCCAAGTTCTGGAGGCATTTTTTCTCCTGACGTTTCGCCTGCATCTATGGCAAGCATCCTCAGAGATAGTGAGGTCTGTTGGAAGAAAAATGGGCATATTCTTAGTCTCTTGGAGAATCTGTATTTTAGCGATATTTAACTCAATGTCCAGCACCTCACCTTGTGTGTACATCAGAACTACAGCTTGGAGAAGTTACTTTTTGGGTGATAATACCTAGCTAGTAGGCTTGGGTAACCACGGAAAAATTTGGTTCTAAACTCGTTTTGTTTTTAGGGGTCCATTGCATTTCGTTTTTTTTAAAGAATTCTGAAATTTTCCTTTTAAAAATTTCGAAATTTATGAAATTTCGTATAATTACGAATCGATTCGTTAATGGCGGACGCGATTGCGCAATATGCTAAAAAAAACTTCCAAATGGGACGGGGGGAACTTCTGAAGCTTCCCTCTCCCTCTGTTGTTGACTGTTGGTGTGATAAAACAAACAACAACTATAAAACTTGCACCAGACATGTGAAAATAATTATGAAATAATTACGAAATAATTACGAAATAATTACAAAATATTTACGAAATAAATTGAAAAAATTGTTTCGAATCTAATTTACTCCTCACACTATTCCTGCATGGCTCAATATTGGATCGTAAGCTAATTTAAATACGAATTAATAACGAATTACGAAATTAATGAACGAAACAGCCCAAGCCTAATATTTAACTCAATGTGTTGCACCTCACCTTGTGTGCACATTAGAACTACAGCTTGGAGAAATTACTTTTTGGGTGATAATACCTATGTAGTGGTCACACTCACTAACAACTCTGGAAGTCATTGTCCCCAAAAGTAACTTTCCAACTAGTCATCATTCATCGCTGACTTTCCTCTGGAGTTTGCAATGTTATTTTCTCCATTCAGAAAAAAATGTACATTCCCTAGTTTAGGGAGTGTATATTTTGTAGGAAGTTCATCTAAGAAACAAGAGGCACATTGAGTCAAAATGCATCTAGAAATTGGGTTTTTTTTTGTTAATTTCCATGTTAGAATATTTTCAATTAAATTTTTATTGAATGCATTTTCACTTTAATTTTACATAAAATCAGGGTAGATGTAAAAGGTAAGGTTTAGGTATAAAGATTAGGTTGAGATAAAGGTGTGCATTAGGTATTTAGGATTGTGCTCTCACAGGGGAAGGAAAATAGGCAGATAAGGAAGGTCAGAGGGGTTGAGAGGGAGGGAAAAGAAGGAAAAGAAGGGGGAAAGGACAGAGAAAAAAGGGGGGAGTGGGGGATTTCGTTGACTTCCAAAATCTTCTTCTCCATGTCTTCCTTTAAAGTATATTCCTGTTTCCAATACACTCTTTGATTTTCTTTTCCTCCCCACTTCTAATCTTTTCATATCCCGTCATTACCTTCCTTCTCCTTGTATGTTAGAATATTTTCAAATGTGTGTGTTACGGTATGATTCTTGCACAAATTAACAACAACAACAACAACGATGATGATAACAATAGTAATAAATGTTATTTGTTTGCCTCCTTTTCCTTACAGCTCAAAGTAGGGTAAAGTAAAGCTAAAGGTTTCCCCTTGACATGAAGTCTAGTCGTGTACAACATAACTGAAATACATAAATAAAACGTACGAGCATTAAAATACATATAGTAAAAGACATAGAAAAAAAAGATTAAAACACTAATCTAATAAAATGAAAAATCTAAAAGTAATGTTGAATTATATGTGAACATATGCAAAATTGTCAAGAATCAGAAACCGTTTGATCCGCCCAACCCTCGCTCATTCACCTATGTTATTCATCCAATAATAATAATAATAATAATAATAATAACAACAATAATAATAATAATGTATTTTTATGCTACCAAAGCCTGGTATCACCAGCATTCCCTGGTTTCCCATCCCACTTTTTTTTACAGGCGGATTGACATCTGAGGTCCTTTCTCAGCATTTTCCATCTGAGAATTTCAGCTTGCTGTTAGCATTTGGTGCTAAACGAAAGTGAAGTGGGGAGAGGAAAAAGAACCAGGCAAACGTTCACTCTGCCGACTAAATTAAAAGTTTTACGCGACTTCTGTGTGGATGAGTGGATCTCGCACCCCATTCCGAGTAACTGACAGTGTACTTAACTCCTTAAAAGAGACTGAAATAGCTCTGAGAAAAGAGACAGAGGTGACTTTCATCTTGACAAGCCAGATCTCCATAAGCAGACTGTCAAAAAACTAATAGGAAGAGAGAGGAGGAGGAGGAGGGGAGAAAAAGTGAAAGAAGCAGTTGAGGATTTATCTTTGATTTTCTATTTTTTTTTGAAGCCACCTTGCTCAAAAGAAATATTCTCTACCTTAAAATTGTCACAGTTTGTCATCCTGATAGATCCTAAAGGGACAGAAATCATTACTTTCCCTCCTCAGCCCCCAAAGAATTGCACCAGAGTCCCATAAATATTGCTTAGCAGTCATCTGTTCTCTATGCCAGCTGGTGCAGACTGGCACCCATCCTGCAAGGTGCCATGTTTGTGAAGTTCTCAAGGAAGAAAGTCCTTGTCAACCGATTCTGGAGCTCGTGCCCCCCAAAAGCAGCAGGAAATTGAAATTCGACTTGGATTTTTCCTGTTGCTGTTTTCTTAATGTATGATTCAAACAACATAGATAACAAATGTAGTTCACATTTCAATCCTATCGAATTTGTGCTTCCTGAACCAACATAATAACTGAACACAGCCCTCCAAATGTCAGAGTGCAGTCACCCATTCCAAACTATATCCCACAATTGCTATATTAGTGGAAAATACCTTGCAAAAATCCCATTCATTGCAAAAGTTGGGAAGTGTTGCTTGTGAAAATGCATGAGTGGGGCCAAGTTCGATCCAAGACATACAACATACAGGTTGGATATCTCTTAACCAAAATGCTTGTAACCAGAAGTGTTTTGGATTTTGGGTTTTTTCTTTCAGATTTTGGAGCATTTGCATATCCATAATCCAATATGTTGAAGATGGAACCCAAGTCTGAACAGGAAATTATTTTTATTTATTTACTTACTTCATTTTCGCCTTTCTCACCTTGCGAGGACTCAATGCGGCTTACAAACACCAGAAAAAAAATTAATGCTGCATCATAGACATAACAACAAAAATACCCTATCAAACTATAATATTCTTGATGGTCATAAACATCTATTTCAAGTGTTGAGAAATAGAGGAGAATTTTCGCCATTTGGCACTTGTTCTGAACATAATTCTGATGTAGTTATTTTATGCAGAATACAGTATTTTCTGCTCAGAAAACAGCATCTCCTTCATAGAAAATTACATCAATATGGAAATATCAATTCTTGCAAAGACAATTGAGTATTCTGTGTGGAAAATGCAATGGGCAAGTTTTTCTCCATAAAATTTGTACACGGTTGATTTGCGTAGAATACTACCTTTTTCTGCACAGGAAAGTTTTCAGCAAAGAGAGAATGACAAACAACTTCTGCCAGATTTCCCTCTTTTATGTAAGTGGTTCTCAAACATGGGTCCTTCTGGCATTTTGGACTTCAGCTCCCAGAATCCCTGCCAATGGACTAAACTTGTTAGAGTTTCTGAGAACTAAAGTCCAAAAAATTAAGAAGTCCCACTTTTGGGAATGCCTGGTCTACTCAGCCCTCATATACACCTGATATGCTTAGCTCCAAGGTGATTTAATATGAAAATGTTGTGCATGAAATAAAGTTGGAGTACAATGAATCATCAATAGAAAGGTGTCATTATATTGGCTAGCCAAGTAGAGCATTTTGGATTTTGGAATATTTCTGATTCTAGAATGTCAGATAGGGGATGATCTACCTTTATTTGGAAATAGGTGGTGTATTTGCACCATTGGTTAGGATGGACTTCTTTGCAAGTACTCACCATTAACTCATTCACAGAGGATGATAGGTCACCCAAGCTAGGGATGAGCTAAGCTGCCATCCTTAGAAAACAATATTATTTTCTGGTGAAGTATTGCATTGCTATATTGTTGTCAAAGACATGTGTTTTGATTGCAGTTGGAGATAAAGGTGAAAAGAACATTGTAAATGTCTTATTTCTTTGAAGCATTTCTATATTACTTCCCAACTCAAAAGTGAAGCAATGAACAAATAAAAGCAATTAAAACAGAACAAAGATAACAGTTTGCAGGAATTTTAAAATATTATTTCAAAACAGTGAAAACAATCCTGGGAATACAATTTTTTAAAAAGTTATAACACAGCATTTTTTTCAATGTTAAAAAACCTTTGTAAGAAGAATTAATGAGAATTTTGGAGGTTTGGGACTCATTCTGTGCAAAATCTGCACATGCCTGATTTGCATAGAAAACAGCCTTTTCTGTGCAGAGAAATCCTTCTTCCTCTGCATTCAAATAATATCTCTGCACAGAAATATATGAGTAATTAGTGATTATTCATGATGACACATATTAGTGAGAATAATTACCCATAACCATTAGTGATGTATTAGTGATTTCCTGTTACTGGTGTTACTTACTTCTGATTTTTGAAGCTTTTTTGTTGCATCAAAAGTCATCCTTATGCAGAACCTGAATAACGTCAAGATTCATTTTTTGTTGCAGCGTGGACAGTATTGAGGATGAGAAATATGCTTATAATACCTATATTTCTAATGGAATGCAAATATTCTGAAATTTTACATATACTAAAAGTTAAATCAAAAGGAGTGTGCGTGTGTAAAATAGGGAGAGTTTTTATTCTTATGCAACTATAATTATGCAGGCGAAATGTCAGGAGAAAATGCCTTTAGAACATGGCCATATAGCCCGAAAAAACCTACAACAGCCCTACTATAATTAATTTGGCACTATTCGTGTTGAAAATCCCTTTAATTTTGCAAACAGACATATTTCAATCTCAAATTTTGGATCCCAGTAACTTGCAAAAATGTATCATAGGATCGTTGGAACTTCCTTCAGAGTTCCCTGGAAATTCCTCCCTTTTCTTGCTCCAGCATTGACTTAAACGTTGGAAAGGAAAAGAGAGATCTCAGTGACAATTCTGAAACAATGTCTCTTTCAGATGTATTATGTTTAGGGTATTGCTTTTTTGAATCTTCTACTGTTTCTTCCTGTTTTACACATTGATTTCTGGGATTTTATTCCTTGCCATTCAATATCTATATTAGACAGGAAAGAAACGAAGGCAAATTTGGATTTGAGCATTCTATGTCAACAATTCCTCTTTTGTGCATGTGAATATGAGTTTTGTGCAAAAGGAAAAAATCTCATGCAAACATTACATACGCAATATGGATTGTAAGTCTAAGTGGCATTTTAATGGAGTGTTTCGAACATGTATAACAATTGGAAAAGGCAGTTCTCTCTTGACGATAGCCACCATTTCTTTAAGTGATCCTATATGGGAGGCCTTGAGGTGCCATATTTCAAATCACATGAAATTATGACTTTGCAAGCTCTTTCTCCCCACGGGCATAACTCCTATTTCTTAAAGGCTTAAAACAGGACAGAGGCTGGAGGGGGATTTCCAACTCTCTGGAAGGGAATGTCTTTGTTCCTTATGATGACATATTATTTGATTTCTCTCTCTCCTCCTCCTCCTCCTCCTCCTCCTCCTCCTCCTCCTCCTCCTCATTCCTTCTCTCTTTCAAAACATTCCTGGGAAATTTTTATAATTGGGACAATGTCTATTAAATCTTCAGCTCTTTTCTCCTGTCTTCTTCTTGCTTCCCGATATTCTGCTCAGCAGTGCAGATTTATCCATCTTTCACACTCAGCAGTCTCTAGAAAACAAGGGGAAATGTATTGATTCTGCATAAGTTACTCTTTTTCTGGTAAAGGGACACATGTATAGAGCATATTATTCAAGATGCTTCCCCAAGAGCTTCCTGGCTGTTTCGGCATCATCATTATTTCCAAATTAATCTCCTCGGTAGCTGACTATCCCAATTTCAACAAGGTGTTGGGGTTTTTCGAGCATTCTTCTTGCCTGGTTGGGAAAAAATGCCCAAAGATCCAAACAAAACAAAAAAACACTTTGGATGGTGAGTACCATTGTTAGGAAAAAAGAAAAAAGCTTGTGGTGTGAAAACATGAAGGGTGTTTTAATTTCACTCGACACTTAAGACACATTGCTGGCCCCCATTAAAGCTCTTTTGGGTCTCTCTCTGTATTCCATTTTTTCTCTCTCTGAATTTATTCCCGAGCTGCAATGACCTTCCCCCCTCTGCCATCCATTTAAATCCTACTTTTGGTGAAATCTAGTGTCTCTTTATGGAGCTTTTCACAGCAACGTTGCTCCGGTATCAAAACTCCTTCTGAATCTCTGGCATTTCCTCTGAGATTTTGCTCACCTTATTATTTATTTATTTATTTACTATGCTTCTATACCCGCTATTCTCAGCCTGAGGGCAACTCATGGCAGTTTACAAAAGGGCACAATTCGATGCCCACAACAGTACAAAAATAATTTAAACATTAAAAACATTTAACACAGGTAAAAATTCATTATTTATTTATTTACTTTATTTATAGACCGCTGTTCTCAGCCCGAAAGGCGACTCGCAGCGGTGTACAGCACAAAACAGCAAAATTCAAACACAGTAAAAACAATTCACAACATTATACAATTACAGTACACCAGTACAATTAACACCAGTAACACCAGTAACACAATAAAAACCATAAGTCCTCTGCATTTCATTACCATTTCATTAGCAGTCATTATCCAGTCACGTTGTTCAACCGTTCCAAGATCAGCGTTTGGGAAGGTTTTAACTTTTTTGTGAAATGTTAAGAGGGTGGGGGCCGATCTAATGTCCCTGGGGAGGGCATTCCACAACCGAGGGGCCACCGCTGAGAAGGCCCTATCCCTCGTCCCCACCAATTGAGCCTGTGAATCGAGCAGAGAGCAGGGCCTCCCCAGAAGATCTTAAATTCCTAGAGGGTTCGTAAGGAGAGATACGTTCGGACAGGTAAGCAGGGCCAGAACCGTTTAGGGCTTTATAGGCTAAAGCCAGCACTTTGAATTGTGCTCGGTAGCAAATTGGCAGCCAGTGGAGCTGGCGCAACAGAGGAGTTGTATACTCCCTTCACATTTCTGGTGGTGACTTTAGAGTAAAACTACTGACCTATTTTGCAACCAAGGAATTAACAAAACTCTATGAATGCAAACACATTTTGGAGCAGTGGCGGGTAGTGCTGTCCATGAAAGGTGAATCTGTGCCAAGTTCGAGTCTGAATTTCCATGGAGTTGTCCAAGGTTTTGATCATTTTGTGAGGAAATAGAGCTTCACACCTTTTTAGAAATTCAGATTATATCCCAGTTGGGCACATGGGAATCACTGCCCATGAATGCTTCTTGGTTCTTCATTGCAAGACATCTGTGGTTCTGATGCCACCATCCAGAAGACCATATACCAGATGCTCTCAGATGCAGCCTCTCTCATTTGCAGCATCTGGCATCTGAGGTTACTCCTCATATTCACTTTGTTACTGCATGAAGTGTCTTGTTTCCTAGGCCATTGACTGTAACCATATATCTGCGTAACAGAACCCTGCCTTTCCTCCGGGCAAAATTCAGAATAGACGCTTTCTGCATTTGGCTACTATCTCATCAGTTACTACAGGCAGCAAAACACGCACACAAATATTGGGCATGTAAAAAAATACAATCAATAAGTGTTTAACTATGTCAAAAAAATTAAAGTGCACTTCATCTGCTTGTTACAAAGAGATGGTTTAAAAACAAACCTCCCCAAGTTAATGAGAAGCAGCGACAATCAAGAGAGGGATTAAGAAAAAGAAAACATCAAAACAGGAAGATCTTATGAACTAGTTTCTACACACATGTACACAGATTTATCTTCTGAGCTGAATGTATGAACTGAGCCTCCTACAAAAGCAAGGGTTTGGATCCGATGTGGCTAGAGAAACCCAAGAATCCTGTCTGCGGTGTTAGATTGGAAACTCCCTGTTTTCCTCTGCTAGTAGTTGTTGTCATTTGTGTGCAAGCAATTAGAAATGTATTCCAGTTTCCTATGGACAATATTAGAAGTAAAAGAGATAAAGAATTGCAAATAAAATCAAAACAGAGGGATCCATTTAGAAAAAAAGGACATACAGTGGTCCCTTAGTATCTACTGGGGTTTGGTTCCAGGAGCCCTGTGGATGTTGTTGTTCATTCGTTCAGTCGTCTTCGACTCTTCGTGACCTCATGGACCGGCCCACGCCAGAGCTCCCTGTCGGCCGTCACCACCCCCAGCTCCTTCAAAGTCAGTCCAGTTGCTTCAAGGATGCCATCCATCCATCTTGCCCTTGGACGGCCCCTCTTCCTTTTACCTTCCACTTTCCCCAGCATAATTGTCTTCTCTAGGCTTTGCTGTCTCCTCATGATGTGGCCAAAGTACTTCAACTTTGTCTCTAGTATCCTTCCCTCCAAAGAGCAGCTGGGCTTTATTTCCTGGAGAATGGACTGGTTGGATCTTCTCGCAGTCCAAGGCACTCTCAGAACTTTCCTCCAACACCACAGCTCAAAAGCATCTATCTTCCTTCGCTCGGCCTTCCCTAAGGTCCAGCTCTCACATCCATAGGTGACTACAGGGAATACCATGGCTTTGACTATGCGGATCTTTGTTGCCAATTTTGATGTCTCTCACTATTTTATCGAGATTGGACATTGCTCTCCTCCCAAGAGGAGTATCCCCGTGGATACTAAAATCTTATTATTTATTTATTTATTTATTTATTTATTTACTATATTTGTATACCGCTCTTCTCAGCCCTTGGACAACTCAGGGCGATTAACAATAACAAAATTCAATGCTCAAAAACATCACAAAACAGTTAAAAACAATTAAAACAGTAGATATCCAGTAGATAGTGGGACCTGGATATCTACAGATAAATCTGTAGGTATCCAGGTCCCACTATATAGAAAGGTGTGGGATATGAAATGCTGAACAACTCAAACAAGTGTTCAACTCAATGGTGAACAACTCAAACGCCTTTTCCACATAATGGGACTTGGATATTGACAGATCTTGGTATCCATGGGGGTCTGTGAAATGGTGGAAGACTATAGCAGGCAGATGTAAACATCAGCATAGACCTCAGTATGCATCAAAATCAAGGTCTGATGTTTGGAATCATTTTTCATATGTTTTCAAGCTATGATTGGATGTATAACCTTTGTATTGTATTGCCCTTTGGCCACAAAGCTAGAATGGTCAGGATTCTAATAATAAAATTGCACCCCATTTCTTACCCGTTGTGTGCCAGCTATCACTGCTGGAGTCATTCTCTATCAGCAGGCATCCTTGTTGGGGATGAGCATTATTGTTCAATGGTTCTGATATTCTAGTTAGAGATTGGAGCGTAAGGGCAGGAAACAGGAAACCAAGACCAGTTATGGTCTCTTCTGTTCTGATTGTGAATTTATGAGCTAGTTGCTCTTGCAAAGAGATAGCTATTTGAGAAATGTTATAAAATATTAGGTGACACAATCCTGGACTCTACTCCCTTTAGTCTGCAGTCGCACAGAAAGTCTTTCTCTCCTTGCAAGCAAAGGAAACAAACCAACAAGCATCCATTCCTACGTCCCACCTCGTAAACTAAGATCATCCAGGAAAACCCCGCTCTCGCTCTTGTCAACATCACAAATGCATCTGGCAGGGATGAGAGACAGGGCCTTCTCGGCTGTGGCCCCCTGCTTATGGAACACACTCCCAAATGAAATAAGATCAGCTTCTTCCCTCCTAGCTTTTAGGAAAAAATTAAAATTGTGGTTTTGGGACCAGGCTTTTGGTTAGCAGATGTAAGTAGCACTTTAGATGGACATTGACTGGAATGGCGATATGGCTAATGAGACCATTTTTACCGCTGTTTTCATTATTGCTTATGTACTGTTTTAATTATGTCTTATATTCAATTTTGGTTGTATTATTGTGATTGTCATATATCAGCATCGTATTGGTGCCTACTGTAAGCCATCCTGAGTCCCCCCCTTCAGGGGTAGAGAAGTGATGGGGTAGAAATACCGGATATAAAATAAAATAAATAAATATGTCATCCTGAAGCTTTTTGCTGACTTTAACTCAGGTCTATGGTCTTTGCCCATCCCAAGTACAGATAATCCAATTGATAAAACATCTAGTATCTAGCTATCTATCTAGCTATCTATCTATCTATCTATCTGGGAGCCCCTGGTGGCGCAGTGGGTTAAACTGCTACGCTGCTGAACTTGCTGACCGAAAGGTTGCAGGTTCAAATCCAGGGAGCAGTGTGAGCTCCCACTGTTAGCCCCAGCTTCTGCCAACCTAGCAATTCGAAAACATGCAAATGTGAGTAGATCAATAGATACTGCTTCTGTGGGAAGGTAACAGCACTCCATGCAGTCATGCTAGCTGCATGACCTTGGAGGTGTCTACGGACAACGCCAGCTCTTCAGCTTTGAAATGAAGATGAGCACCATCCCACAGAGTCGGACACGACTGGACTTAAAGTCAGGGGAAAACCTTTACCTCTATCTCTATCTATCTATCTATCTATCTATCTATCTATCTATCCATCTATCTATCATCTATCTATCTATCCATCCACCTATCTATCCATCCAAACATCTACTGTACCCACCAAACTATCTAGTTTTCTGGCATGACACTTCTTTCCCCCCTATTATCTATAATGCAGAGATGACCAGAACTGCTCAATCCTTCATAGGGCTAAGAATGTAAATATATTGGTAGTGTCTTAAGATGTACTTTCCCCATTTTTTTGGCATTGCATGGTATGACAATAATGCCCTGTATAGAATCAGTGTGAGAAAAGTCAATCAGTACATGCTTTGAGATCTCCCCATTCTGTTTCTTAATTCGGCATTGACAGTCAGATTTCAAAACAGGCTCTGGGGCTGAAAGGCCCTGGATCAAATAATGCTTGTAAGACATCTTAGATAAAAATGAACCTTTGGCCAATTTCACAACATGGAGTATTTACCTTTTTGGCAATAGCGTCATGATAGGGGTTACAAGAAGAAGATGAGAAGAAATCTGGCTTTTTTTCTGGGGCTCTAAATGGGATTGACTTGATACATCAGATGGTAGAACCAAGCAGATAAATAGAATAGAATAGCTTTGTTTGTCATTGTGCTATTGCACTATGAAAATACATGACTTCCCCCGCACACACCACAAAACAATACTGTCATCTTTCCACATTCTAATAGTTATGGCATGTAAAAACAACAGCAACAACAGCAACAACAACAACAACAACAATTTATGTACAGTATTTATATTCCACCCTTCTCACCCCACAGGGACTCAGGGCGGATTACAATGCACATATACATGGCAAACATTCAATGCCATTTAGACCTACAACATATATAGACAGACACAGAGGCAATTTAACATTCCAGCTTTTCCCAGCTTCATGAGGATATGCTCGGTTCTGGCCACAGGGGGAGCTTCCGCTTCACTGTCCACTTGTGACAGTGGGTCCTTTAATGGAGTACTTCCTCATTCTTCTACACACTGCTGGAAGTTTTTTTATGGTGTCATAAATAAGTTAAATTAGCCTCCCCACATACCTGAATTTCCTACTTGACAGATGCAACTATCTTTTGTGCTGCATAGGTCAACAAGCTAGACTATTAATGGTCAGAAACTCACTGCGACCAGGGCTGGCTTCAAATTCATGACCTCTCAGTCAGTAGCAATTTAATGCAGTTGTCTACTAAATAGCTGCACCACAGCCCAGTCCTAATACTAATCCTAGAATCCTAGAGTTGGAAGAGACCTCATGGACTATCCAGTCCAACCCCCTGCCAAGAAGCAGGAAAATTGCATTCAAAGCACCCCTGACAGATGGCCATCCAGCATCTGTTTAAAAGCTTCCAAAGAAGGAGCCTCCATAATAATAAAACCTTATTTATATCCCATCCTATCTTCCCAGTAGGATTCCGGATGGTTTGCAACACATATTGGCAAATATTCAATGCTGCAAAAAGACTGAACAAAGACAAAATACCAACCCACCCAGATCCCAAAAACAAATCTACATCTACATCGAACATAGCCGATATACATCCCCCAACGCCACATCAGTACGAAACCACGGAGTTCAGAACAACCACAGCTCTAGTATAAAACTATCCTTCAGTCTGTTTATCACCCTGTACCATTTTGCTAGATGGAAATAATTCAAAAAAAGGAATATGCTGGGTGGGATGGATCCCTAAGAATGCTCTGAGTTTTCTTAATTCAGTGGGAATTATAAAGTTCTTCCAATGAGGGGAGAGGGCAACCAGTTCTGGCTTGGTAAATAAATGTGTGAGTTTTTCAAATTTAATCAGTTTATTTATAAACAGTTCTGGCCCAACTTACCTGTCCAAACATATCTCCCTCTTTGAACCAGCTAGAGTGCTAAGAACTGCCGAGGATGCCCTGCTCTCGATCCCACCTCCCTCACAAGTGCTGCTGTTGGGGATGAGAGACAGGGCCTTCTCAGTGGTGTCCCCTTGGCTATGGAACTCCCTCCCCAGTGACATCAGATTGGCCCTCTCTCTCCTGATGTTTAGGAAAAAACTAAGGGCCTGGCTCTGGAACAAACTAAGCATTCAGGGAGTAGCACAATATGGAATATGCAATATGGAACTCAACTTAAATGCAGCACCATGAATAATATCTTTGGACTAGGCATTATGTTTTAAACTGTATCCATTGTATTTATTAGGGCTGGGCGGTTTCGTTTTGTTAATTCGTAATTCGTTAATAATTCGTTAATTTTTTCAATTACAAAATGATAACGAACCATTCTGGAGCAATTATTAAAAAAAACGAATTTTCAAAAACGTTTTGTAAATGCTTCGTATTTCGATATTGTATTCGTTTCGTTATTGTTTTGAGGTCGTTTTGTTATTACTTCCGCATGTCTGGGCCAGTTTTATGGTTTAATTAGTGAAAAAAAATTATAATATCACACCAACAGTCAACAACAGAGGGAGAGGGAAGCTTCAGAAGGTTTTGGAGGTTTTTTAGCGTATTTCGCAGTCGCGTCCGCCATTAACGAATCGATTCATTATTGTTTCGGAAATTGATTCGTTAAATTTTTACCATTTACGAAATTTCGTAAATATCGAACTTTTTAAAAGGAAAATTTTGTAATTATTTTAAATATCGAAACAAAAAAAACCCCCAAATACAAATCGATTTTAGAAACAAATTTTTCCGTTGTTACCCAGGCCTAGTATTTATATGTTTTATTGGTTTTATCGCTTAATATGTTGTATCTGTCGATTTGTTTTATAATAAGGTGTTGCATTTTGCCTTAACTGCACGCTGCTCTGAGTCCCCCTTGGGGTGAGAAGAGCGGGAGAGAAATACAGTAAATAAATAAATATTCCGAAGGTTTTTTTAAAAAACTGCATTTTTGATATATATACATAGAGAGAGAGAGAGAGAGAGAGAGAGAGAGAGAGAGAAACACCATAGAAAGTTATAGTGATGTCCTCATTCTGCTTCCCTATCGGGCACGTCTGCATTTCATTGGAATCCTTTCTGTATCTAAAACCTCCTTGCACTCCAGAGAGTGATTTGCAGAAATGCATCCCATTTCATGCCTTCAAAAGGAAGATTTAGAAGACTGTAGAAGAACTGGGGCAGGAGGGGGGGGGAGAGAGGGAGCTCAAGGAGGGTCACAAGGCTGATGCTTGTGGAGAAGGGGGGGCACGGCTGGGCGCTGCTATGGGGAGGGGGCAATGGAGTAGGCAAGGTGAAGGCCAGGGCCTTCCCTGCTATGCGCAGCCCGTGGTGATGTGGCCTCATGACAAATCCACCCACAGGCGAGGAGGCGGGTTCCCCGGCTGTATAGCTAAAGCAAGGACCAGAGATCTGATCTGTGGTCAGACTGGCGATTCTGTTCGATGCTTTCTAACTCTCGGCATCACAGCTCTCTCTTTCTCTCTTTCCATCCATCCACTGAGCAGAGCATTGAACTTAGAATAGCCAACACATCATCATCATTACTTAAACTGCTATGACTTGCAATAAGGATGTGTTTGTGCAAACTAAAGAAAAAGCAAAATCTAGGACATGGGATAATTTTTAACACTGGAAACAGCTCAACATGCGGTGGTTTCTGTGATTCTTTTCTCTCTCAAGCCTATTGAATGTTCACATTACATATCAGAAGGAGGCTGATATATATGTTAGATATGTAACAGCTCCTTTACTTTTGTCTTTAATTTCCAACATCATCACATCATATACATCAGGCATAAACATTGGCAAACTTCAGCCCTCCCTCTAGGTATTTTGGACTCCAACTCCCACAATTCCTTACAGCCTCAGGCCCTTTCCTTTTCCCCCTCAGCCGAAAAGGAAGGGACCTGAGGCTGTTAGAGATTGTGGGAGCTGGAGTCCAAAATACCTGGAGAGAAGGCCGAAGTTTACCCATGCCTGGACTATATCTTTAAATCTTGCAAATCACTCTCACTAGAGGACAGGAATATTTTCCTCCAGAATAACATAATTTCTCATTTTAATGTTGAACACGAAACGATGATAACCACAGCTGATCTGTTTCGTAGTCCCATCCCACAAAACAAGCAAAAAACCATACTTCTACATGTGGAAAAACCCGTATTTAATTTTTGTAAGTTTTGAAATATTTATCGTGCGGAATGAAAGCGAGAAATCCTATTATTTTGAACAAATCTGATCTATGTCCCACGTCCGCCTTGCTTTAATTTTGAGCGGCAAGAGTGAAAATTATTAACTTCAAAGCCTTGGAGCTGCAAAGGTTCTTTGATCTCAAATTCCATCAAATTGCAGGTCGGCTCGAGAAAGGTGCTGTCCAATTCCATTACATTTCCAAGAAGAACCCGAAACGCCTCGGCACGCAGGTTTTTATAAACTAATGCAAGGTATTTCAAGCAACCTCTCGTTCTTTGGGATCTGAGAGATACACCTTGAAAAACGTCTTGATATATTTGTTTACTTTTTATTTCTTTACTCTATTTATACCCCGCCCTTCTAACCCCAAAGGGGACCTAGAGCGGGTTATACATAGGCAACAATTCGATACTAGATATATACAGACATAAGATACAAATATAAACATGTGTATTAATAATCATAAAAACTAAAACATCTAAACATTGAAACCACACAGTCCAAAATCATAGTCCAGGAGCCATACCGATTGTAACTGCATTTATTCCTATCATTTATTGTACTGAATGTAATGTCCAAAGGCTTGTTCCCACAGCCACGTTCCTGAATTCTCATCAACAGCAATCTTACGAATGATACTGTGCTAATTTTGAAGTTTCCATTCTTAGGGGTAAAAAATTCTGTAATTGTACAAGTTAGTCATTCTCGTGTTTTTTTTAAAGACATGGTGACATCTAATATTATTGATATAACTCTGATTGTGATGCACAATTCAATATATCAATGGCAATCCTACAAACGATGCTGTGCTAATTTTGAAGTTTCCATTATTCGGGATGAAAAATTCTGTAATTGTACAAGTTGGTCATTCTCGTGTTTTTTAAGACGTGGTGACATCTAGTATTATTGTTACGACTCTGATGGTGATGCACAATTCAATATATCAACAGCAATCCTACAAACGATGCTGTGCTAATTTTGAAGTTTCCATTATTTGGGATGAAAAATTCTGTAATAGTACAATTTGATCATTCTTGTGTTTTTTAAGACGCGGGGAAATCTAACATTATTGGTATGACTCTGATTGTGATGCACAATTCAATAAATCAACTGCAATCCTACAAAAGATGCTGTGCTCATTTTGAAGTTTGCATTATTCAGGATGAACAATTCTGTAATAGTACAATTTGATCATTCTTGTGTTTTTTAAGATGCGGGGAAGTCTAACATTATTGTTATGACTCTGATGGTGATGCACAAGTCAATAAATCAGCTGCAATCCTACAAAAGATGCTGTGCTCATTTTGAAGTTTCAATTCTTACGGATGAAAAATTCTGTAATTGTACAAATTGGTTATTGTAGTGTTTTTTTTAAGACGTGGGGAAATCTAACATTATTGATACAACTCTGACGGCGATGCACTATTGAGTATATCAACAGCAATCCTACAAACGATGCTGTGCTAATTTTGAAGCTTCCATTCTTAGGGATGAAAAATTCTGTAATCATATAAGTTGATACGATGGTGATGCACAATTCAATACACACACATTTATGACAAAGGTCTTCCTTTCATCCAAGGGTAGGAAGGAGGGGGGAAAATAGAGAACCCAAATGTGAGAAGCATTAGTCTTTCATTTTAGGAGACAAAGGGCCTTCACATTTCTCTCGTTACTACGGATGGCATCACAGAGTGGGAGGTCTTCATTGTGAACTGTGTCAATGCAGAGAAGAAATTAAACTGGAGTAAATTGTGAAAGAAAAAAAAAGAAAAAAGGAGGGGGAGGCTTTTGTCTCTAACTTGGAATGGAAGGGGGGAAAGTGCGTGCATTTGATCTTGACTCCGGCTTTGCTCCTGCAGCGTTGCTCGTGCAAGACAGATGGCAGTGCAACCACACAAGTTCGCCCAACCCGCTTCCACTCCCTCTGGGTCTCACTCCTATTATCCACTTGTAAATTAACCTGTCAATTTATCAATCAACACTATCTTGATTCTCTATCCCCCCCCCCCCTTCCTCCTCTGTTCCCCTGCCCAGCATCGCAAGCAAATTTGCCTCGTAAATAACTGGGAGCTGCATGTTTGTTAGTCTTGTGAATGAGTTTATTATCACATTGATGATGGCTATGAATCACAAATGCTGCCCGTTGCCTGATAAGGCAGACCAGGCAGGGAAGGGAGTGCATGGCTGAAACTATTTGGAAGGCAAAAAAAAAAAAAAAGATGGAGGGCCTGTGATAGTATATACAATAAAAAGTATTGTGCCGTGGAAGTGGTGAGAGGGAGGCAGCCCAAGAAAACCATTGTCTTTTGCTTTCAGTTTCTAAAAATTCAAAGAAGTTTTCTTAACTCATGAATGTACGGTGCAGCACACACAACAAAAGCAAATTATATTAAGGACCTTTTTTTCCCTCTCCCTGTTAAAATATGGAAGTATCTTTTCTGTATCAAATCTGGACTGGACATTGCATTTAACTCCATCGCTCCCTATGTCAAACTTCAAATGCAGGTAACAATGCAACAAGTACTTGGTTGCTTGCTGGACGTTTGTGCTTCTTTTCTTTTCAAATCACACATTCTCTCCTTCCCAGTTCTTTTTGCAAATCTCTTTGAGAAGTAATACCTTCAAAACAGCTTGGTAAGTTTGAAAAAAAAATGCTAAAAGGATTTCCTTCCAAGTGAGTTTTCCAACAATAACTTTCCTCCGAAAGTGTTGGAGGATAATATGAACACGTCAGAGTGAGTTCTGCCTGGATGGCTTTGCATCTCTTAGAGTTTCATTCAATTAGCCAAGTTCTTTAGATGGGTTTACATTAATTCTCGATCAAGAAAACCGAAACACATTGCTGCAATTTAACAAATAACCTATTGAAAAATATTGATTGGTTAGATTATTTGAAAGCCTGGCGCTGTCTCAGGCTTTCTCTTGTCTGTCTTTTTTCCATTCTCAGGAATTAGAAGTGGGCAAAAACAGAGGCAAAAGGACTCGTAATATTTCCTTAATTGCAACAAATATGAAACATCTGCCTCGAATTATGACTGTTATAGATTCTTTATAATCTGTTTGAATATTGCATTTGCAGTGTGTGTATGGAAATAGAATATCACATGAATATATAATATAGTTCACGAGAAAGCTAAAATATCTCATTCTGCTGTAATAGAAGTTCTCTATGAGATGTATATATAATGCATTGCAATTTGTATTTAAATTTATATGCATTCTATTCCTTGGATTTAAAATGCAGAAAAGTAAAAGATTTTAAGAACATAGGGACATGTATTCTATGCAATTGTTTCTTGCCATTTTATTTTTCCATTTTGAACATTCTATATTTTCCAGATAGCGTTGCTATTTCTGTAATTTTGATCAAACAATACTTTTCAGGTTATCAAGAGGAATGCAGATTAATGAAAAAGTTCTGAAAACTTCTGTTCCTATTACACAGTTTGCAACTACCTAGAGGTTTTTCTAGTTGGGTAAAATGGGAATGTGTTTCTGATGCCTTTGTTGATTTGCAATGGGACTCCGAGAGGTTCCTTAAGCAAAAGCAAATTGCAGAATTACAGTTGATGCATTTTCTTATCAGTCATGTTTGGATTTTTTTTCAAGTTCCTTTTTCTGTCCCAAACAGCTTTGTGTTTAAAATTTAAATAAATCCAAACTGGAGTTCCAATTTTTTTGGAAAATGTTGTGTCATGATTTGTAAACAACGCAATAGATCTGTGCTCAAATTTTGTATGTGTTTTTAAAATGGTTTCCACAGAGTTTTGCCTCTCTCTCTGTCCTATTCCAGCCATGTTATTTTTTCTGCTCGGATTACATATTCCAGCAACAACCACACACAGGAGCAAGTCTAGGATTTGTCATGTTGCAGAATCTCTATCCCAATTAAGGTGGCAGGGCAGAATTACACCGGACCGAGACATTGTTACGTTCCATATATCCTTGGCGGCAAAGTAATGGGAAATGAAATTATTTGTTAGAATGCAATTTAGGGAGCTGATAGGTTGCCCATTTTATTCAATTTATAATTAAGATAGTGTTTAAATTTGAAATGAATTCTATATATGCATGTTCAATAGGGGAAGCGCCCAACAATAACACTGGATTCACATCTCATTTTATCATAAATTGTGTAATAAGCGATAAGGTAAAAACCAGGGCGACTCTCCTCCCAGCAAAAATGAAAAGAGAGTGACCTCAATTGCCCTAATTCATTCGGCTTTTTCTTTCTGGTTTTTTTTTAAAGGTCTCTTCATTTTCCCTCTGTTCACATTATTAGCTTACACATGAGTGCATTATTAGCAAGTAACAAAGCCAAATGGGCCGACATGGAAAGAGTTGGAGATAGGATCCCCCGCTACTACGGCTGAAAGGTATTTGTTCAGTGTTTCGTTTGTTGGGAGTTGCCCAAAAAATAAAGGAGGGGGAAAGGAAGGAAAATAGTTTTATTGCCAGTGGAGGACAATGGCTTCTCTCTTTCAACGTGCTTGGTGGTTGGTCTTTTGAGGGGAAAGAAGGAAAAATACTGGGTGGTGGGATAAACATCTGGTAATTTGTGTTCCTGAGCTTAGCCGGGGTCTTAACGATGTAAGCAGATTATTTCTTTAAAGAAGAAGAAAGAGAAAAAACAAGAAATTCCAGAAGACTCAATGAACTATTTAAAGTTCTTAACTGATGCAGTTGAATGATGGAGAACTCTTTCTCCTCCTCCTCCTTCTTCTCCTCTCTCTTCAGTGAAAGAGTTGTTTCTTGAAAGTGAGTTACTTACAACCACCTTCTGATTCTGGGATTCCGGCATTTCTGGCGGCCTCTCCATTTCCCTTTCAACACAAATGAATGGATCACACTCTAATGGCAGAGAAAATGACCACCGATGGGTGGGAGAGGAGGCACGGCACACCTTCCCCCTCCCCTCCCGGCCCAGCTCATTATCTCCACCATTAGGGCATGATTGCTTTTTCGTACCTGCTAATGTTTCCCAGATGAAATTACAGACTGTAATTTTAACACCCATTTTTCACACTAAGGATCCATGCCACTGAGCCTCGCCGCACCCCTTCCCAAAAGGGCGCCTCCACTGGTTCGCTTGGCCCCAATCTTGTTTTGCACTTATTGCGGACCAGATTCACACATTCTGTTAGTTTAAGGTGCACTGGGAAGATGTCCCATAGAATATTATTTGAGAACACAGAAATGCTGGACCACTCTGACAACCATCATGTCAGAGAATAATACTAATAACAACAACAATAATAACAAACTAGGGGAAGGAAATTCCATCTGAACATGAGGAAGAACTTCCTGACTGTGAGAGCCGTTCAGCAGTGGAACTCTCTGCCCCGGAGTGTGGTGGAGGTTCCTTCTTTGGAAGCTTTTAAACAGAGGTTGGATAGCCATCTGCCAGGGGTGATTTGAATGCAATATTCCTGCTTCTTGGCAGGGGGTTGGACTGGATGGCCCATGAGGTCTCTTCCAACTATGACTCTATGATTCTAAGAAGAGGAGGAAGAAGAAGAAGAGCATGCAGACAGACTACAAGCAGAGGCATAACACCATTGCTCAGATGATTCATTGGAACATGTGTCACAAATGCCATCTGCCATATGACAAAAAAACTGGTAGGATCAGAAGCTTGAAAAAGTTACAGAAATGAACATGTCAAACTACTCTGGGACTTCTGAAATCAGACTGACAGAGTTTTGAAGCACAAGACTCCTAACCTCATGATCGTGTTGAAAAACAAAGTATAGATCATCGGTGTTGCAATTCCAGGCGACAGCAGGATTGAAGAGAAACAACTGGAAAGGCATGATACAAGGATAGAAGATCGAACTGCAAAGACTCTGGCACAAGCCAGAATCTTTTTGTGTTTCAAATAATAATAATAGTAATAGTAATAGTAATAATAATAATAATAATAATAATAATAATAATAATAACTTTATTTATATCCTGCCACCATCTCCTAAAGGGACCCAGGGAAGCTTACTAAACAGCACATATTAGTGCTATAAAATACATAAATACAAGTAAAACATATCAACATTAGTAACAACTCAATATCAAAACATAAACACTTACAAAAAGTAAAACCCAACTCAATTTAGATAAAATATTCAATAAAAAATGCAGCAATAGCCATTAAAATGGACAGTACGAAATTCCAAGTGACATAAAGTGCTGGAGTCAATTTGTTTGGTCAGCTGATGTCTTAGGCATTGTCAAAGGCCTTTTTGTGTGTCAGGAACGACTTGAGAAACTGCAAGTTGCTTCTGGTGTGAAAGAATTGGCCATCTGCAAGGATGTTGCTCAGGGGACGCCCAGATGTTTTGATGTTTTTATCATCCTTGTGGGGGGCTTCTTTCATGTCCCTTCATGGGGGCTGGAGCTGACAGAGGGAGCTCATCTATGCTCTCCCCAGATTTGAACCTCTGACATGTTGGTCTTCAGTCCTGGGTTTAACCCATTTCACCACTGGGGGTTGATTGAAGGCCTGATTGAAGAGAAGACATTGAACAACTTCAACAGAAAGAAGGAAACCATGAAAATGAACAAAACCTGTCTACAAGTATTAAAAGCAGCAGAATCAAGACAGTAAATAAATAAGGAACACAGTAACAGGGGAACTCCAGACAGCAAACAGTCAAGTGCCAGTTAACACCTCCCAAACAAAGGATGTTCCCGGAGAACAACAAACAGATTGTCGGAGGAGGTCCTGCTCTCGATCCTGCCTGCTTCACAAGCACGTCTGGCAGGGATGAGAGACAGGGCCTTCTCTGTGGTGGCCCCTTGGCTGTGGAACTCCTTGCCTAGGGATATTAGATCGACCCCCTCCCTCCTGACCTTTCAAAAAAAACTGGAAACTTGGCTCTTCGAGCAAGCTTTTGGAATCGCAGCATAACTAGACAAACTTGAATTGGAAAATGATCTAGGAACGGCTGAGACGATGGAACGGATGAGGATTGAATATGAAGACATAGTTTTAACATTTTTTATTGTTCACTGTTTTTATGCTTTTAGATATATTGTGATGTTTCTCTATTTTTATTGACATATGTATTTTATATATGGCATCGAATTGTGTTGACTTGTTTGCCGCCCTGAGTCACCTTCAGGCTGATATGGGCAGGATAGAAATAGCATAAATAAATAAATAAAACCACGCTACCGCTACGCAAATACCCTCACTGATTGACTTTGCAACTTCATGGCTACTCCATGCTAATCAAGCTTGTTAATTGCAACATTCACACTTGCTTCAAGCAGACAACGGTTCTTTCTCCCACCCCGGACATTCTATCTATATATATACACACACACTGAAACATCAGGAGAGAATGCTACTGGAACATGGCCATATAGCCTCAAAAACGTACAGCAACCCAGACGTCCCACCACCTTGCATGGATCTGAAGATGTGGACTTAGTACACAGACTTACTTACTTACTTACTTAGGCAATCCCTTGTTGGCCGAGTAGGATAGTCTTCCAGGATCAGAATTCTTGTGGGTCCGTAGGTGGCTGTGGAGCCGTATTCTTGACCTGCATCTTCTTCCTCAGTGAGGGCATCAGTTTCCAGGTGGAAGGCAGTCTCTGTTGCGGTTGGTTTGATGTGCCTTCCTCTTGGCACATTTCTCTCTTTCACCCTCTATTCGCACCTCTTCAAATTCTGCAGCACTGCTGGTCACAGCTGACCTCCAGCTGGAGCGCTCAAGGGTCAGGGCTTCCCAGTTCTCAGTGTCTATGCCAGAGTTTTTAAGGCTGGCTTTAAGGCCATCTTTCAATCTCTTTTCCTGTCCACCAACATTCCGTTTTCCGTTCTTGAGTTCGGAGTAGAACAACTGCTTTGGGAGACGGTGGTCGGGCATCCGGACAACGTGGCAGGTCCAGCGGAGTTGATGGCGGAGGACCATCGCTTCAATGCTGGTGGTCTTTGCTTCTTTCAGCACGCTGACATTTGTCCGCCTGTCTTCCCAAGAGATTTGCAGCGCTGATGGAATCATTCCAGGAGTTGCATGTGACGTCTGTAGACAGTCCATGTTTCATAGGCGTATAGCAGGGTTGGGAAGACAATAGCTTTATAAACAAGCACCTTGGTATCCCTTCGGATGTTCCGGTCCTCAAACACTCTCTGCTTCATTTGGAAAAATGCTGTGCTCGCAGAGCTCAGGCGGTGTTGTATTTTGGTGTCGGTAGTACACAGAAGTTTATGATCAAAATAAAGGAGTGGAGATTTCAAGCTGCCACCAGATTTCTCTTTTCTAGATTGCAGAAAACTTACTCAGCCAGGGCTGGTGCAGAAGGATTTTCCACTCAAGACAAAGAGCAAGCTGGTACCTGATAATTATTCCATACGAGGAAGTTTGATCTGTTCTCATTTGCTATCAAGTCACCTGTGGGTGCATCTACACTGTAGAATCAATACTGTTTGACATCTCTTTAACAACCAGGTCTCAATGCTATGGAATCACGAGAGTTGTGGCTATACGAGGTCCTTAGTCTTCTGTGCAAAAAAGAGGTGCCTCGCCAAAGGACAACTCCCATGAGCACTGGCAACATAAATGTACCCTTTGTTGCTATGAATGGGACACTTCCACCGCCCTGTTGAAGTTTTGCAAATTCACGATCAAGGTCCATGATTCAATCAGTCCACCTGACATGTGGTTTTATTTTATTCTTACTGCCTTTTGTTTCACTGAGGATTATCATATTTTCCAGTGAGTCATGAGATGCCCAAGGTTTGACAGTTTCTGTTTAGTCTTCATTTCTAGGCTGGTTAGATCACCCAATCAAATCTTTCAACACTAGCAGCTGAAGAAAATTCACCATGACATGACGGGTAGATAATATAATGTAGTATCAAGGTCTCTCCTCCATTGTTCCTACCTCTCAGCATCTGGTGCCTGAAGCAAATGTTCCTTCTATTTAATGGTTGGCTTTGCTCTCTGAATATGGGAACCTTTGAAAGTTGTCCTATCAACACCAAAATGAATCGACCAGTTGCAGCGTAAGAACGTGCAAATTGTGTGTTGTACAAAGCTTTATTGTTCATGTGCATGCATTTATGTCTATACATGCAGCATCCACGGTGAGTTGGAGCCACATTTAACTTAGTTTTATTGATGTATTGTGCATCTATTTATTTTTAGGATACCTTCTCTTCACCATGGTCACCAACATGTTGTGTGCCAATTCCAATACGAATGATACGTACAAATAATCCAACTGTATTCAAAGATTCAAACAGGAATCAAACCACTTCTCACAATTTCAAAAGGACAAATGAAACAAAAATGACTTGAATCTTTTTGACAAAAGTCAGGAGAGTAGGAAACAGTCTTCTCTTTGAAGGAATGACATCTTACAGTTTTGAAATGGGGGAAAAAATTCATGCATCACCAAGAAAGAGGCTCAGTAGGTCACGGTGCCGTCTTTATGTTGGCATGGGTTTTAGTTTGTGAGGGGTCATTGCTCAACCGTCTTAGCAACCTCCACACCTTCTGGCTGCTCCTGCCCATGTCGACCTCTGTGATCAGCTTGATCCACTGTTCTTTCTTGGCTTCAGAGATGGAGGACACAATGTTCTGCGCTGCCTGAAGAGTCTGCTCACTAAATGGGTCTTCGTTGTGGAGCCTGTAATAGTTTTCCAACAAGGCAGCTGTTTCAGGAGTAATGCCCTGAAGGTAGTTGGTTCTGCAGCCTCTCGGTATCGAGGCCCGTGAGCAGGTTTTCACGATTTCAATAAAATGCTCATATTCCTCAGGGATTGGCACGACCGATGTGATCATGTCATCTAACATGTCTGAGAATTTAGTCCAATCTGCCTTTCTGAAGTTGTATCTTCATTTAAATTGAACTTCCTGACGCCTTATTGTTGGTAACAGTTGGCATATTATTGGTCGGTGCTGTGTGTTTGGAATTGGTGGTCCCATTGATTTAGTGCATTGCTGTACAATGCTGTCACTCACAAATAAGAGGTCTGGGTTGTAACCTCGGTGCCATCTCCCGCTGTTGTAGGATGGTGGGAGCTTGCTATCATGGATGAGTGATAGTTTGTGCAGTTCAGACCAGGAGAGGACAGCCTCTCCATTTTTGTCCTCTTGGGCATAGCCCCATACATGGCTATGGCTGTTGAAGTCCCCAATTACTACCGCCCTTTGGTGCCTGTCAAAGTTCTTGGGGGAGGAGAAGCAGAACTCTTCATTTGGGGGCTTGTACACAGAGGTGATGGTGATGTTATTAAGCTCTACTGTGATAACCTCGATATTGTTTTCTTCAGTATTGTGGGCACTGCTGACTTGGAGGCCTGGTTTGACAAAGACAGTGCTTCCATACTGCGCATGTCGTCTTCCCGCTACTAGGATCATTCCTGGAACTTTGGGTCGTTTCTGTTGTTCATCCCTGTGTGTTTCTTGGACACACAGCACATCACATTTCTTATCTCAAGATGCAGAGCCAATCTTAAGAAATGGGGCTACAAAGTTGAATCCACGACATGCGAGTGTGGAGAAGAGCAAACCACTGACCACCTGCTACAATGCAACCTGAGCCCTGCCACATGCACAATGGAGGACCTTCTTGCGGCAACACCAGAGGCACTCCAAGTGGCCAGATACTGGTCAAAGGACATTTAATCAGCTACCAAGTTTGCAAAATTTGTGGGTTTTTTATCTGTTTGTTTGTTTTGTTCTGTTAGAAATGTAATACAATGTTCTGGTTGTGGATGACACGATAAATAAATAACGGTGCAGTCAAAAGGTTCATTGGGAAGTTGTAGACCTTTAAGATCTTTCTAGATCTATTTCAAAATCATCCTGGAAACTAGATCTTTCCATGAACATGCAATCTGACCAGAATGCTATGCAACGGTTAATAGCCCAGTTCTCCCATCTTCTTCAATGTTGTGGCTGCCTTCCAGCAGAAGCACATTGCAGCAGTCTCCCAATGGTATCCCATGACATCAATTAACTTTTTGTTGGATTAGGTTAATCCAGGACTAGGCATTTCTGACACCCAATAATTATTTTTGAATTACTGCTTCTTCTACTACCTGAAAAATCCAAGGATGTTGTAGCATCTTGGAGCACCGCAGCATGAATCTGATTCTTTAATAGAATCTGAACTTCTTTTTTGAATATTTTGAATTTGAGAATCCAGGCCAGGTTCTACTTACTTGTCTTGCTTGGAATTAACCTCTTCTTGTCTATCCACCACCATGATGAACCTGTTCTATTGATCCCAGTGCAAACTGAAGCAGTAGGGAAATGTCTTTGGTGATGAGGTCCAACTCATCTTGGTCAAAACCAATCAGGGTCTCCATTCCAGCAACCAAAGGAATATATTCACATCCTACCATTCTCTTCCCTCTTTCACCTTGTAGTTGGAAAGCAGAGGAAAGGAAATAATGATGTAACATCAATAATCTAAAGATAAGATGACAAGGCAGATGAATGAGCATGTGGCCCAAAGATAATCCAGTGAACTGGAAAATCTTGGAGGCCCACATCTGTCACGTCGGGTAAACACTTTTATAATACAGACTGATACCATCTGCACTGTCCTGAATCCATCCAAAGGAGTCCTAAGAAGAAGCTTTCCACATCCCTGTGTAGCTAGGATGGGAAAGAGGTTTGCCTCCTCCCCCGAAGGGAGAGAAGTAGTTCCATCCGGAACTACTTTGAAGAGGGCATAGCTAAGCTCCACATTCCAAGTAGCCCCTTCTCATTCTGCCTTTGGACATTGACACACCACTCCAGCCCAATAAAACAGTATATTAGGGTTGCCGTTAAGGGTCCGGGTAGGAATTTTTCCCCCTCCTATGTTCGAGGGTTTTTTTTTCACCTACCCAAGGTGTTTTGCCCTAGCTAGCCAAGGAGTAGACCGGGCAGGGATGCTACCTCCGCTTAACCACACCTAGTTCATGACCCATAGGTTTAACCCAGTTAGAGCTAAATAGGTAACTGTTAATAAAACTTGCCCATGTTTAAACCCAAATAATGTGTGGTCTCGTTATTTTGGGGGTTGGCAGGCAATTGTCATTTAGCCAGGAAAAATCTCCAGTGAACAAAATCTCTCCCAGAAAACCCCATTATATGCCATAAGACTTATCAACAACTTAGAGACACACAACAGTCAATGATCAAATTACAAATCTCAGGATAACATGAGCTGAAGACTCAAGACTCCATGTAATACAAAACTGTTCTAATTTGGCAGTGTAGACAAAATTCTTACTCTTGGTCCAACTGGTGTTTCTAGAAGCCTTCACATTGTGTTCTCTTGAGTTAAGTTCTTTAGAGTTGGCAGTTGAAGTCAACATAAGAGAGCTCAAGTGATATCACGTCACACCGGATCTTGTTTGATTTCAGAAACTAGACAATATCAGGCTTCTTTAGAACTTGACTGGGAAACTATCAGAAATCCTAGGGATTTCACATAGGAATAGGAGGGGGAAATCCTGTCCTATAGCATTGGGTCACTTTTCAGAACTAGACCAGGGATGAACAATCTGCAATCCCTGAAAACCACTGAAATTCTGAGTTCCCACTTCTTGATTTTTTCAGTCAATTTTCAGACTATCAGTCTGACAAAGCTGCAGCAGTATAGTTGCTGATATATCAGTGCAACCCAAATCTCCCCCAAATATTGAAGAAAATGGTGAAAAATCAGCCCATTTTAAGAATGGGGGAATAAGCAGTAGCCTGACTCATATAAGGTAGCTTCCTATGTTGTTAAAACAATGTTAGATTGTTTTAAATGGGGAGAAGGAACTGAAGATGAAAGCATTCAACATATGTCTTTTCCACCCAGAGAGGTACTTCAGTGCAAACCACATCAGTATATTTCCTGCAATAACACTTACTTGAAAACATATCTTGGATGAATTCAGAATCTCTCTTTATGACCCCCTTGCCTTGTTTTAATCACTTTGTTTTTCTATTTGTTTAAGGACCAAAATAATGTCTCTTAAGCATCATTGTTTTCAGTGTTAGAGAACACAAGTGTCTTCCTCCAGCAATATAGGATAACACAACAGCTGACATACTTATGGAAGTTGTTCTCTTTGAAACAGAACCGGATAAACTCTCTTGGAGCAAGGAATTTTCATCATGTATGCAAAAAGTAGTTGTGATCACGGAGTTGTAATTCATCAGGCATGCCATAATTAAAAAGCAAGGAAATATCCACAAACTTGCTAAAAGTTGAGGAAAATGGAAGTAATGAAGATTCTTTGCAAGTTTTGGACCAAGACTTTGAAAACCAGCTTTGATTCTCTTCTCAGACAAGGAGTAGCACTGGGTGATCTCAGAAGAGTCACTCTTTCTTGTTCCCTTGAAAATCTTGTCAAAAAATCCAATTAAATGCTCACCTTACAATCACCATAAGTTGGAAATTACTTCAAGTACATAAAAGCAGCAAAAACAGCAGCAACAACATATATATTTGTGTTAGGTCTTACCTGAGCTGATTTGTACCAACATCTCAAGCAAATGTTGAAAACATTGTTTGTTTAAACAGAGGAATAGCAAATGGGCCCTTCACATACTCAGAATTTGAAATGTTCATGAGGATTCTAGGGCATCACATCAATTCATCTAGTATGATTCGGGGACTTCTGAGCACACAATTTCAAGGAGATGTTGAGTCTAAGCTGGAATGTATCCAGAAGAGGGCAACTTAAATGATCATGGTTTTGGAGAACAAGCCCTATGAGGAGCAGCTTAAAGAACTGGATGTAGTTAGCCTGCAGAAGAGAAGGCAGAGAGGAGACATGCTGAGGGCCATGGATCAAGAAGTGAAGGAAAGTCCTAGGGAGGAGGGAGCAGGCTTCCTTTCTGCTGCCCTGGAGACTAGGACACAATGGAACAATGGCTTTAAACTACAGGAAAGGCGATTCCATCTGAGCATTAGGAAGAACTTCCTAACTGAGAGAGAGAGCTGTTCAGCAGTAGAACTCTCTCTCTGCTCCAGAGTGTGGTGGAGGCTCCTTTTTGGAGGCTTTGAAACAAAGACTGGATGGCCATCTGTCGAGGGTGATTTGAATGTGGTTTTCCTGCTTCTTGGTAGGGGGTTGGACTAGATGACCCTTGAGGTCTCTTCCAACTCAATAATTCTATGATTCTATGACTTCATGGCCATAGTTATCACTACTATATTTATACATTACAGAGCTGGGCAGGCAAATCCAAGTGAATCATTTATGGTTTTTATTATGAAGTTGTCCAAAATGTTGAACCTTATTCCCAATTTTCTTTAAGTACCTTGAATAGCTCCATTCAAGTTCAGTCTAAAGTTCAGAGAGCCTTCACTGCCATGCCAAATATCTGCTGAGTAAATCATTTTCTAGTCCATGTATTAACGTGTGTTCCCATTCAAACAATCATGGGTTCCCATTTACTTTATTTCCATAGTCATCTGATTTTTTTAAAAAAATCTAAACTTCTCATAAAAATTGCACTAAATGCATATTTATATATATATATATATATATATATATATATATATATATATATATATATATATATTAGGCCTGGGTAACAATGGAAAAATTTGTTTCTAAAATCGATTCGTTTTTTGGGGGTTTTTGCGTTTCATTATTTAAAATAATTACAAAATTTTCCTTTAAGAAAGTTCAATATTTACGAAATTTCGTAAATGTGAAAAAATTACAAAACAATAACGAATCGATTTCCGAAACAATAACAAATTGATTCGTTAATGGCGGACGCGACCGCGCAATACGCTAAAAAACCTCCAAATGGGACAGGGGGAACTTCTGAAGCTAACCAAAAACAACTATAAAACCCCTTAGAAAACCAAAAACAACTATAAAACTTGCCCCAGACATGCGGAAATAATAACGAAACGACCTCAAAACGATAACGAAACGAATACAATAATGAAATACAAAACATTTACGAAACGATTTAAAAATTCGTTTTTTAAAAAAATTGCTCCAGACTGGTTCGTTATCGTTTTGTAATTGAAAAATTAACGAATTTTTTAACGAATTACGAATTAACGAAACGAAACCGCCCAGCCCTAATATATATATATATATATATATATATGTATTGTCTCTCAGAATGCAGGTGTGTAAATGCATTTGTACAACTTGGACTCAGACTACCTGTAAGTCCATATCTTCCTATATGAGCTTCTGAGATCTTCAGATCTTCAGAATGGGCATCAAAGGAATGGGTGGTGAGGAAATAGAAGAGGGCTGCTGTTCTGGAAAGCTTCTGGTTTGGAAAAATGGATGTAATCGTAAATATTATTGTCTTTGCAACAAGAAAGGCTATCATGAATAAGGGATCTTTACAAAGATCACAAGCTTCAGACTTATGTGTAAGAATGTAGTTCTTCAGTAGCCTGGAGAAGGGCACGGGAATCTGCTGGAACCCTCTACATCAGTGGTTCTCAACCTTTTTAATGCTGTGACCCCTTAATACAGCCCCCCATTTTGTGGTGACCCCCAACCATAAAATTATTTTCATTGCTACTTCGTAACTGTAATTTTGGCTACTGTTGTGAATTATAGAATCATAGAATCATAGAGTTGGAAGAAATCTCATGGGCCATCCAGTCCAACCCCCTGTCAAGAAGCAGGAATATTGCATTCAAAGCACCCCTGGCAGATGGCCACCCAGCCTCTGTTTAAAATGTAATGTAAATATCTGATATTAAGAATGTATTTTCATTCACCAGACCAAATTTGGCACAAATACCTGATACGTCCAAATTTGAATACTGGTGGGGTCGGGGGCTGGATTGATTTTTATCATTTGGGAGGTATAGTTAACCTGCAATCAAAGAGCATTCTGAACTCCAAAAAGGATGGAATTGAACCAAACTTGGTACTCAGAATTCCCATGACCAAGAGAAAATACTGGAAGGATTTGATGAGCACGGACCTTGGGTTTTGGAGTTGTAGTTCACCCACATCCAGAGAGTACTGTGGACTCAAACAATGATGGATCTGAACCAAACTTGGCACAAATACTCAATATGCCCAAATGAGAGCCATGGTGGAGTTTGGGGAAAACAAACCTTGACATTTAGGAGTTGTAGTTGCTGGGATTTATAGTTCACCTACAATCAAAGAGCATTTTGAACCCCACCAATGATAGTATTGGGCCAAACTTCTCACAGAATCCTGATGCACAACAAAAAATATTGTGTTTTCTGATGGTCCTTGGCGACCCCTCTGACACCCCCTTACGACACCCTCAGGGGTACCGACCCCCAGGTTGAGAAACACTGCTCTACATATTTATGTATTTCTTGTAGATCTGGCTTGTTGGTTTCAGATAAACTGTGAAGCTGGATGCCCAACGGGAGTGATACTCTGCCACCAAGATGACTTGGCATTGTCAGAAAGTCATTGGGAAGCCACATGTCCCTCTGGACAGAGCATGAATCCACAGTCTTTCTGCAGTAGGCCTATGCAACCAGTTAACCCAAACTGGAATTGCAAAGTAGATTAGATGTCTTCTGACTGATTTGCAGAAACCCAGGATTGGACTGCATTGGCCGTTTGCTTCTGGAAAAAACATGAATAGAATACTCTATGCTGAGTCCAGCAGAAGATAGATTCCCAAGGTTTCTACGGTGCAGAAGCAAACAAAGGAAATCAAAGTGTGCAAGCATGACCTATCTCCCCCCAATAGGAATGAGAAATGTGTGAGCTGGTTAGTAACAGAGAAAAATTCACTCTAGCATTGGGTCTCAGCCTTCACATCTTTTTGCAGCCTCCAACTGCAAAGCGAATGTAGAAGAAATTCAACAAAGGCATGGATAACAGTTAACTCTTTCGCAACATGAGGCATCTGTTCACATTTGGCCGTGATGGTAACAAGAATTGCAAAACTCACCTGCTTGGTGGCGAATGCCCAACTCATTATAATCAGAGTTCAGAAAAGTTAACTTTTTGGATAACAACGTCAGGGAAAGCCTCCGAACAACATCCCCCAGATACAAAAAAGGCAGCTAGATATAATCAACCCAATTCTGTGGCACTAGCCCACATAAAGTGCCTTGGGACATTCACCAAGAAAAAGTTTTAACAACTGCACCAAACTACAAGTCCCAAGATTACTTAGAACAAAGGTGGGGAAATTATAGTGGTATGAAACATATGTGATTGCGTAGTATGAAACTATACAACATAAAAGTAGCTTCATGCGATGTTTACAACTGAGTGCCATGTGCAAACAATTTCTTTCCCTCCCTCTCTTTCTTTCTCTTTTGATCTTTCTGTCACCACTCTGCAAATGCCTTGAGGCAAGAACCATGGAAAGTCATACTCTGGCACCTTTGTTGTGAGTGGTCCTAATAATAAAGAACAATGCATTGATCATTTAACACAAGTGGAATATGTGTGTGGTATTTGTACAAATTAAAATCCAACTGGAATAAAGTTCTGCTAGAAGGGTATGATTGCTGATGTGGGCCTCAATTCACTTGCAAATCTCGACAGGAATTGAACCTTTGAATCTATGAGACATGTGTGTGGGTTGATATTTTCAGCTAATAGGCCTCCTGTAGTTTGGATTCAAATTAAAATTAGTCAATACATTGAAAAATGTAACTGGGGTGGTGGTGGTTGCGGGATTGTATTGGCAAGGCATGCATGTATTCTTAATAATTCATCATCCAATGGGTTGTTGTAGAGTTTTTTGGGCTATATGGCCATGCTCTAGAGGCATTCTCTCCTGACATTTCACCTGCATCTATGGCAAGCATCCTCAGAGGTAGTCACTACCTCTGAGGATGCTTGCCATAGATGCAGGTGAAATGTCAGGAGAGAATGCCTCTAGAACATGGCCATATAGCCCGAAAAAGCCTATAACAACCCAGTGATTCCGGCCATGAAAGCCTTCGACAATTCATCATCCAATGTTTGTTTTGTTTCTTTCTTCCCCTTTGTTTCTGCCCAATGGAAAAATGCATTGTCTCCGTCATTATTCTGCTATCACAATATGAGGTTTTCCAGTGCTGTGGAGCCATGCACTGAGATATCTCTTCTATGTGCATCTGGTATATGTCTCTCTTGTCTCCCTTATACCTCTTTGTGTGCATGCTGGGTCATGCATGCATGCACTTCTGAGCGAACATAAGGAAAATGGCATGTTAAAGCAACAACAACAACTTGGGGAGGGGGGTGTAAGACACCGATGACTTGCTAATGACAAGCAAGCTAGCGATCTATATATTTTCTCTTCTCTCTCTCTCTCTCTTTCTCTCAATCTATGTAAATAAAGTGCTCCATGGACCCTGGAAGAAGGACCTTTTCCCACATAGTTTTGGTTTTCGCCACTGAGATGCCTGGCGTAATGGGGCTTGGTCCCCTTCTCCTTCCCCTTCTCTTTTTAAACAACAAGCACCGCTGAAGCAATTGGCAATTAAATGGTTTGAAGGGCTTCTTCTAGGCCAGTGAGAAAAGCTTCAGGTGTGAAACGCTTGTTTTCAAGAGCCCTAAGCAAAATGTATGGTTGCTTTTCAGGGCCTCCCTTGTCCTTCTAAAGGAAGGGGCGGAGGGAAGGAGAGGGGAACAAGGACACTCAAGAGCAATTTGCTATTCAGCATGTGAATACTGTGTGCCTTTTTCTCTCCTTCTTTCCCCCCTTCATGGCAACTATCCCCCCCCCCCCCAAACCCTTGTCCTCCTGTAGTTAGTAAGGAAGGCAGACTTGGGGGGGGGGGGGAGAGAGAAGGGAGTTGCAAACAACTTCTGGTACAATGGCAGATCAAGAGAAATGCAGGCAAAATGAAGCCGGGAGAGAATAGGTGGCTGAATGGAGCAAGGGCAACTTGATTGTTAATTGTGGGTAAATGTGTTGGGAGACTAAAGGGGTTTACGGGATACTTTAAAGCTACACCAAGCAATAAGGAGCAGAAGAGGAGGAGTGGGCATTACAAGGCAGAAGAGAGGTGGGGTGGAGAAGGAGGGAGATGGACCTTCCTGACCCTTCTGAGTTGTACACATCCCTGGCCTCCTTCACACCCCAGTCGAGGACCATTCAAACTGGAAGCAAATTTGTTTCTCACTCAGTGTTTAGTTTCCCTGCCATGGAAGCTGTGGACAGAGAGGTTCACCCCAGTGAAGGTCATCAAGATGGGCAATTCACTATATTACACACACACACTAAGGTAGAGACATAGATGCATGGATAGCTTTAGGTCAGTATTTCTCAACCTTCCTAATGCCGTGACCCCTTAATACACTTTCTCATGTTGTGGTGACCCCAAACCATAACATTATTTTCATTGCTGCTTCATAACAGTAATTTTGCTACTGTTATGAACTGTAATGTAAATATCCAATATGCAGGATGTATTTTCATTCACTGGACCAAATTTGGCACAAATACCCAAAACACCCACATTTGAATACTACTGGGATTGGGCGTGGGATTGATTATGTCATTTGGGAGTAGTAGTTGCTTTCATTTATAGTTCGCCTACAATCGAAGAGCATTCTGAACTTCACCAATGATAGAATTGAACCAAACTTGGCACACAGAACTCCCATGATCACCAGAAAATACTGGAAGGGTATGATGGACATTGACCTTGAGTTTTGGCATTGTAGTTCACCTACATCCAGAGAGCACTGGGGACTCAAACAATTATAGATCTGGACCAAACTTGGCACAAATACTCAATATGCCCAAGTGTGAAGACTGGTGGCATTTTGGGAAAATAGATATTGACAGTTGGGAGTTGTAGTTGCTGGGATTTATAGTTCACCTACAATCAAAGAGCATTCTGAACCACACCAACGATAGAATTGGACCAAACTTCCCATGCAGAACCTCCATGACCAACCGAAAATACTGTGTTTTCTGATGTTCTTTGCTGACCCCTCTGACACCTCCTCGCGACCCCCCTTGGGGTCCCGACCCCCAGGTTGAGAACCACTGCTTTAGGTAGACATATTGAAATGCAGGTTGAGTATAATTTATCCAAAATACTTGGGAAAAGAATAAAATCGGGGTGGTTTTGCAATATTTGCACATGCATAATGAGATATATTGGAGATGGGACCCATCTCAGTCACTGATTTTGGATTTTGGAATATTTTGGGTTTCAGATATCTGGAGAAAGGGATACTCAACATAATAATAATAATAATAATAATAATAATAATAATAATAATAATGTATTTGTATCCCACCCCTCTCTCCCCAAGGGGACTTGGAGCGACTTACAACAAAATAATAATAACAGTATAAACAAAATAAATGATAATAAATATATAATCAATGTAAAATAAATAAACAAACAATAACAAAGCAAAATACACAGAAAATTAAAACAAAACATGTAAAGTATAACACAAGAGACATCATCCAGAAATAAAAGAAAATAAACAATACTTATGCAATATTACCTTATAGACTTTTGCGCTGATTTGTTTTCCTTTGGTAGCTTCAGTACCTTTGGGAGCACATAATGGTAAGGGCCCTCCTGGTACAAAAAACACAAAAGGACACAAAAGCAAGCAGGAGCTAAAATTTGTAATAAATTCGGTCACCAGATTAAAAATCAGAAGGACCTCCTGAACCTTTAATGTTTTGGTAGAAGAAGACATTTCACCTCATGTTGCTTATCAGACAAGCAAGTAACAACCAATAACTTTTACTCAACCATTACAGATACAGGAGCTTTCCAATATCTGTCTGTCTGTCTATCTATCTATCTATCTATCTATCTATGCACACACACACACTGCATGACCGTATTTCCACCTACAATCCCACCCAATCCCTTTGATCTTTCGGAGAGGTTCTTCTTTCGCTCGCTCCCGGATTGCAAGTGCGACTTGCAGGGACGACAGAGAGGACCTTCTCTGTAGTGGCCCCCCAGCTCTGGAACTCACTTCCCAGAGACATTAGACAGGCCCCCACACTGGCAATCTTCAGAAGGAATTTGAAAACCTGGTTATTCCAATGTGCCTTCAGTGATTGAATGAAAGATTGTCCCTGACCACACTTTACACAAAATGTCCTTAGACGCACTTTACTTTATGGATTGTGCAATGAAATCTTTCCTCATTCCTGGAGCCTCCTCCTTATAAGTTACTCTGCCCTATCTCCCAGTGTTTTTAATATTTTCTATAATTTTATCCATGCATCTGGCCCTGCCTAGTGAAATTTCCTGTGTTTATAATGCTCGATTTTATATTGTTGTGTTGTATATTATTTCGATTTTGCATTTTATGTATTTTGCTTGTTTCATTGTGTTTGTGTTATAGCTTGTATTGTATTGATGGGCATAGCCTCATGTAAGCCGCACCGAGTCCCCCTGGGGGAGATAGAGCGGGGTATAAATAAAGATACACACACACACACATACACACACACAGACACACACACTAGCCCTGCCACGTATTGCTGTGGCCCACATGGGGTTTCTGTGTGGGAGGTTTGGCCCAATTCTATTGTTGGTGGGATTCAGAATGCTCTTTGACTGTAGGCGAACTATAAATCCCAGCAACTACAACTCCCAAATGTCAAGATTCTATTTTCCCCAAACTCCACCAGTGTTCACATTTGGGCACATTGAGTATTCTTGTAGAGTTTGGTCCAGATCCATCATTGTTTGAAACCACAGTCATCTTTGGATGTAGGTGAACTACAACTCCAAAACTAAAGGACACTGCCCACCAAACCCTTCCAGTATTTTCTGCTGGTCATGGGAGAACTGTGTGCCAAGTTTGGTTCAATTCCATTGTTGCTGGGGTTCAGAATGTTCTTTGATTGTAGGTGAACTATAAATCCCAGCAATGACAACTCCCAAATGACAAAATAATTTTTTTGGTGGAGGACATTCATTGGGTTGTTAGGTGTCTTGTGTCCAAATTTGGTGTCAATTTGTCCAGTGGTTTTTGAGTTCGGTTAATTCCACAAATGAACATTAAATTTTGAGATATATATATATATTGTGTGTGTAGATAGATAGCTAGATAGATGCATACATTGATAAATGTGTGCATATTAGCTATGATATATATATCACACAGAGACACATATAGTGAGGTAGTGGGGTTCTCAATCTGTTTATATTTAAATATGTGTGTGTTTGTGTGTTGATAGATAGATAGATCTAGACAAACACACACAGCGAAGAGCCTTATGAAAGAAATGAGGGAGAGACAAGGAGAGGGGATTCTATTCCAAAGTGAAATATATGTATTCTCAGGCTCACACAAGGGTAAAGGCATCTTCAAACGAGGGAAAGGGAACAATATCCTTCGTGAAGGACTGCTTCATGTCACTTTCCCTACCCTGACCTTTTCTTCTAACATATTGATTTTCTTTTTTCCCCTAACACAGACACAGCCTTGCTTGGCAAGGGCACATACACTTGCACACACGCACACACAGAAACATGTCTTTGAGCTGCTTACATATCACTATTGTCCATGTATTCTTTAAAGGTGAAGGATTTGCTTTTCAGAAGATGACGATTGGACTGACAATATGATTAGGCCGGCCTTGCCGACGTTTCATCTTTTTAAAATGGAGAGTGCATAGGAAGGTCCCGAGAGGGGTGTGAGTGTGTGGAGGAAGGGGATGCCATGGGCTTCATTGCATTCGCAGAGGTACTAGAAAAACAGATCTGCATGATCTTGGATCACTGCAATTGTGGAGAAGGAGCAAGAGTGGAGTACAGGATGGGCTCTGCAAATGTCCTGCTGAGCATAGAATCATAGAATCAAAGAGTTGGAAGAGACCTCATGGGCCATCCAGTCCAACCCCCTGCCAAGAAGCAGGAATATTGCATTCAAATCACCCCTGACAGATGGCCATCCAGCCCCTGTTTAAAAGCTTCCATGTCTGTGTGTGTGATATATATATACGGCATGCAGCCGTAGGTATTCTTTTGGGTCCAAATTTATTTATTTATTTATTGCTTTATTTCTATACCACATTTTTCAGCCCAATCAGGCGACTCAATGCGGTTTACACGATACAGGTTATCACAACAATGTCATAAACAATTAAAACACATCATATACAATAGACAAAATCAACAACAATTATTATCAAATCATATCATAACGCCTCAATGAAATCAGATCCATTCTCATAATCCTTGTGCCATTCCTATGTTCGATTTTACCGTCTTCCTGTGTTCAGTTGCACTGATTAGCCAAACGCTTGTTCATAAAGCCAAGTCTTAACCTTCCTCTGAAACGCCAGCAGCAAAGGGGCCTGTCTGATGTCTACAGGTAAGGCATTCCATAGCCAAGGGGCCACCACCGAGAAAGCCCTGTCCCTCATCCCCGCCAAATGCGCCTGTGATGCAGGCGAGACCGAGAGCAGGGCCTCCCCAGACGATCTTAATGTCCTAGTCGGTTCATAGGTGGAGATGCGTTCGGAGAGGTAAGTGGGGCCGGAACCGTTTAGGGCTTTATAGGCTAATGCCAGCACCTTGAATTGTGCCCGGTAGCAGATTGGCAGCCAGTGGAGCTGGCTCAACAGAGGAGTGGTATGCTCCCTGAGTGCCGCTCCCGTTAGCAACCTGGCTGCCGAGCGCTGGACCATCTGAAGCTTCCGAGCAGTCTTCAAGGGCAACCCCACGTAGAGCGCAACATTGCAAAAGAAACTCACAGGAAACCAATACATATAACAGAAAGGTTGTTGTTCAGTGAGTTTGAGTTTTTTCCAACTTATGCAAACCATCGAGCAACCCTACTGTATGCTTTTCTTGGCATGATTTATTCAGAGGAGGTTTGACGTTGCTTTCCTCTGAGAACAAGAGACTCAGAGGTCACCAAAAGGCTTGCATGTCTGAATGGGATTTCAGTCACAGCATCCCAGAGTCCTGGTTTAACATACTCCAAGAATCCTAATTCAATACTCAAACCATTGCACTGCATTGGCTCTCTGCTACTGAAAGTACAGTGCTGTTATTCCATTTTAACTACCATGGTTCCTTCCTATGGAATCATTGGATTTATAGCCAGGTAGTTAGACACCAGGTGCCTAATTAGTTCACAGTCTCCTATTTAATAACCACTGGGGTAGTGCAATCTTTTTTTCTCTCTCAAGAAATGATGGTAATGAGTTTGCACCTGCCTGCTGAAAAGTAGGCCCCCCTCTCTGCTTTTAATCCCTTGCTCCTCACTCAAAAAGGCCAAAGTTATCAGGAGTTGCAGATTCCTGGAAACATGTGCCCTCTTCTCCATCTGGTTCACCCATTTCTATGAGCTGAGTTATGACAGTGAAGTGAGAGGAACACTGCACCTGAAGTGATCAGACATAACATTGCTGATTAATCTATTTTGGCGAGAGAATCTTTAGGTTCTTGTGGGTTTTTTTGAGCTATATGGCCATGTTCTAGAGGCATTTTCTCCTGACGTTTTGCCTGCATCTATGGCAAGCATCCTCAGAAGTAGTGAGAGAATCTTTCTTTTCTTTTTTTTCTTCTGCAACACGATTTTTGTTCCTGGGTTCTAAATGCCATTTCCTAATTGGTTCTACAACAAAAACATGGGAAAAGTTTATTAAACTGAAAAAACCTTGTTTTGGAAGGACATCCTGCAACACATTTTGCTCTAGTTTTTCAATGAGTCTCAACAATGAGGCAGCAACAAAAACAAAGTTTCTGGAACAACTACTTTCAAAGTCCAGAACACCCGTAGTGACAGGTCAGTGGTTCAAATTCAGGGAGAGCGAGTTGAGCTCCCTTTGTCAGCTCCAGCTCCCCATGCAGTGACATGGGAGAAGCCTTTCACAAGGATGGTAAAACATCAAATATCCGGGCATCCCCTGGGCAACGTCCTTGCAGATGGCCAATTATCTCACAATTCTCTCAAGTCACTCCTGACACACTCACACACACAAAGGTACGGACTGTACAATTAAACAGGAAATAACACATTTAAGCTAGGAACAGGATTTTTCCCTGAAATATTGTTACATAGTGTAACAAAGGGATAGCAAAGACTCTTCTCCATTCATGAGGATAAGGATGGCTTTGCATGAAGGTTCCTGATATTCAATGGAATGGATCAGAAACTTCACAGGCTCTGTTAGATCTACAGCTCTGAATCGTATTTGGTTTACTCATGACTTTCATGTGTTCAGGTACACAACTCATCCGTCAATTACAGACATGTTTCAGAGAGTTTATGTGCCAACATCTCTGAGTCTTCACTTTACACTTGGGATTATAAACTCAACAGCAGATTTTTGCAGGTTTCAAAATTGTAGGATACTTCCACACAATATTAACAAGCTCGAATTGGGTGCAACGTGGTAACTTGTGTGTAGTGTGTATATGTGCGAATGGGGATTATAGCTTTGCACAAAGGTTTGAGTGTGTAAAACATCCCCACCATCTTCTTTACGCAAAGGTAACTCCGATGACCATTGTTGAGATGGAAGCAAGTAAGCTGGAGGTAGTTTTCTTAAAAGGAGGACAGGAGGGGGAAGATTAATCTTATTAGGATCGTATATCATGAATGTGTCAGGTGTGAAAGCAAACGAATGGCCTTCGTTTATCTGAGCTAAGCTGTGATGCTCACCAAAAGACTCAGTCAAAAGAAACCTCCTCCGTTTCTTTTTGCCCTTAATAAATTGGCCAAGTCGGAGTGGTGTGCTGGTAATGAAATGTGTAAGGGAGAGGTCTTCGCTTATTCCTGGTGTTTAGACGCATCCTCTCTCTTTCTTTTTTTTATCACAGCTGATTCGGAAACCCCTTTAGAAAGATGAAGTAGGTAGAAATCAAAATAAATGGATTCCATTAAAACCAGCAATGCATCAACCACTTGATAAAGTGATTAATAAGCAGCTTGGGATGGTGATTGATTAAGCTCTTTAATCAAAGTGCTAAACTGACTTAATATGGATAGTTTCAACACACTCAAAGCATATATTTTCTCTGTCTGTGCTTCGCGGTTGTTTATGTAACTTCTCTGAAGTGGATTCTTAGGGTCTAACATTCAGATATCACATGCTGTTGAATGGGAAAGGATTGGAAAGTGTTTAACAGCTTGCAAGAAGCAGGGAGAAAAGATCCCTAAGTTTTTATTTTCGAACCACACAGTCTAACACAGATTGAACAACCAAAGTTGGAATGGGTTTTCTTATGACATTAGTTCACAAATGCAAGGACCTGTCTTATTTTCAACATTTGTTGAGCAGGAGCTGAATGTATGTATTATCAACTCCCCAAACCTCACTGCAATTGCGATGGGAAATGTGTGTCTGACATTTTTCTTCTTCTGAACAACACAAATTGCAAAAATCAAAATGGGTACAATAGTCTACAAAAATAGCTATCAAACTCAGAAACAAAACTGAAAGCACATGACTTTTACTGTACAGTGGTCTAGGAATGTTGATGGCCATTGCTATTGGCAAATAAAAATCAATGGTTAATAATCGCAGTGGCTACATAATAATAATAATAATAATAATAATAATAATAATAATAATAGTAATACTTTATTTATACCCTGCTACCATCTCCCCAAGGGACTCAGTGCGGCTTACATGAGGCTGAGCCCACAATACATCAGTAATAAAAACAATAACAGCAGTAATACAAACAATAAAATACAACTCATAACAAAAAATAAGCAATAAACATTTACAGTTCTCAACCTGTGGGTCCCCAGATGTTTTGGCCTTCAACTCCCAGAAATCCTAACAGCTGGTAAACTAGCTTGGATTTCTGGGAGTTGTAGGCCAAAAGCATCTGGGGACCCCAGGTTGAGAACCACTGATTTACAGTTAACACAGCAACGTTTAAAAGACCTATGGCTGGGCCAAATGTAATAATTAAAAATTTTAAAATAATGCTGAGCATGAACCAGTGAAATATGGCTAGGATAGAGTTTTCGGAGAGGGATGGGGAGTGCAGACAATCCTAGATCATTTTTTAAAAAATTTTTTATTGGTTTGCATACAGAAAACAAAAACGACACCAAAGAAAAACCGAAATACGTAAAAAACAAAAAAGAAAAAGGAAAAAACAGAAAAAGGAAAAAAAAGATATACAAAAGTGTATGCAAATTTGCAGAATGGTATACAGTCAGCGCTCATTAAACATATACAAAATCAACTTTGACTGTACAGTTATAATACATTAACATTTATTGTCCCTCTAACCCCACACCCGTGAACCCAACCCCTGTGACCTCTGACACCACTCTGTATGGATCACATAACTAACCCACAACTACCCACGTGTCTTCTTGCACTGAATCCCCTTTATGGCGATCTTCAAATCTACTTTTGTCTTCTTTTCAAGATATCCAACCGTCATTTTTTAACAAATTCTTCATTATTTCCATTTGGATATAGTCTACTAATTTATCTCTCCAATCCTTAATAATTAACTCTTTTCCCCCTTGCATGACTTAGCTATTATTAGTCTCGCAGCAACAAAACAATACTGACAAATTTCTTCATCTCCTGTGCTAATACGCCTCCTAAATATTCCTAATAAGCACATTTCTGGGTTTTTCTTGATTTTTTTGCTAATCATTTTATTTGTTTCTTTCATCACTTTTTTCCAGAATTCTTTAACTATGTTACAGGTCCACCATATGTGGAAAAAAGATCCCTTCACCTTCTTGCATCTCCAGCAAGCCCCTTGTCCTGTTTTCTCTATTTTAGCTAGTACAGACAATCCTAGATCATTAATAAAGTGCATTTAAGGACATATTGCTGGGAGTTTCCTTATTTTGGGAAGGCACACTGGAACAACCACGTTTTCAGGCTCTCCTAAAGACTGCCATATGGCCTCTATTGCCAGATGAGATGTTCCTCTTGAGATTTGGGAGAGTGCAAGGATGCAGGCTGTTGGAAATAGCAACCTTCTTCAAGCTTCCACTAGTTATTTGTTATGCATATAATTCAGATTACTTACTGTATTGTATATGTGTGTATTGGTATGAGGTTTTCCTTAACTCTATGTCGTGGGAGCGACTTCAGACCATGTGATCAGATCAGGGACTATTCAGAACTCAGACTCCATTTTAGAAGTCAGTAGAAACAGAATGCTTTAGAGAAGTGACGACATCAGACTTTCGGACTGTACATACTCTATTAGACTCTCAGACCAGAGAGATGCTTTAGACTTTGGATTATTAAGATTCTAAGAATGATGCCCTGTGTTATCTACACAGAGAAACTACTTCAAATCCTATTTGTAACTGAACTGATAAAGAATGTACCTGTGTGCTGAATACATGAAGTTTGTATATAAATCAACTATGTTACTTTTAACAAAGACTATTTATTTTTGTCTCTTGTGAGCATGATTTAAACCAAGATGTTTTAAGGGAAAATAGATGTTTTTGGGCAACTGAAAAGGCAACAAAATATTTCCATCCCCAAGATAAGGAAGCCATTTCATTGTATTTATTCTGGTTTTTTTTTTTTGGTCATTAGCATATCTTTGTTCCTAACAGTTCAGAGAGATACCTAGGTATATCAGTCTAACAGCTGAAGAACCTAATTGCCTTGCTTGAATACTAGTGGATATTTACCACTAAGGAGAAGGTTGTCTCAAGCGAGTTTTTAACTCTTCTCAGGAAGATCATACTTTACAAAAGGTTACAATCTCTAACAAGGCCATGTCTTTCCAAAGGTTAGTATTATTTTAAATAGTATGAATGACAATTAATCTCCAAAAGGGTCATGCTTCCAAAAAGCCTGTGGAGATTCCTGGTTTTCCCAAAACATTATGAATGCAATTTTCCAAAAGGACACAGCTTCAGGGAATCTACCCTAGAGCTCTCCAAGGTGCTGAACCCATTTCCCAAATTAGATCCAACACCTTGGATAGATCCTTTAACTCAGTAATGCAGCAATACAGAGTTGTCAGAAAATGGAGAAAGATAAATTATTTCAATAGGTGATCAAGTTCTAATATATGCCCCGCTGTTTTATGAAATAGCCTGTCTTGCAAAGTACTTTGTTGGTTTAACCCACATCTGTTTCCCAACAGTTGTGCTGCTGGCTGGTGGTGAAGTTTCAACAATGCTCACTTTCTGGAAGATTACTGTATTATTATTGTTATTATTATTATTATTATTATTATGGTTATTTTTCTCTCCACATGGAGATTCAGTTCTAAATGGTGCAACTGGAAGTTGGTTTGAGGGATGTGTCCAGAGAAGGGTGACTAAAATGATCGAGGGTCTGGAGAACAAGCCCTATGAGGAGCGGCTTAAGGAGCTGGGCATGTTTAGCCTGAAGAAGAGAAGGATGAGAGGAGATATGACAGCTATGTATAAATATGTGAGAGGAAGCCACAGGGAGGAGGGAGCAAGCTTGTTTTCTGCTTCCATGGAGATTAGGACACGGAACAATGGCTTCAAACTACAAGAGAGGAGATTCCATCTGAACATCAGGAAGAACTTCCTGACTGTGAGAGCCGTTCAGCAGTGGAACTCTCTGCCCCGGAGTGTGGTGGAGGCTCCTTCTTTGGAAGCTTTTAAACAGAGGCTGGATGGCCATCTGTCAGGGGTCATTTGAATGCAATATTCCTGCTTCTTGGCAGGGGGTTGGACTGGATGGCCCATGAGGTCTCTTCTAACTCTATGATTCTATGATTCTATGATCTTAAATTCCCAATATGATACTAGCTATTCCATTTCCTTTTTCAGACAACAAAAGCAAGATATTGCTCTTTTTTATTTACCCAAAACTGGAATAAACTATGCAAAATGAGTGTTTAATTGGTCACATCATTTCAACATTACTTTTACTTACAATGAAACGGCTTCCTTATCTTGGGGAAGGAAATATTTTGTTGCCTTCCCAAAGTCAAACTCTTTAAAAACTTATTGTATTCATTGTGTGTGGATATCAAGCATGGGTGTAAGTCTTTCTCATTGAAATCAAAAGGCCTAAACTCTAAAAACTACCCTCTGAAATTTCTTTGTAGATAGTAGAGTTGTGTGCAGAACAATTTCCCTTAATTTCATCCATTCTTTCATCCATTCTTTCAATGAAAGAATGGGTAACCCCTTCTCGGTAGGAAAATCAGCTCGACACGAAAGCAAGTGGAAACCAATCCCAGCTCCTCACCTGTTTAACATGAGCGCATGGCACTCCATGCCTCCTTGCCTTGGAAAGAGAAAGTGTGCATGTGTGGCATGCAGGCCCACAAAGCATGTGCACCTGCCTGCAGCAAGGTGCCTCTCCTCTAGAGAAGAAACAGGTAAGAAGTCTCCTTAAAGCATTCACCTGCCTGCAGCTGAGGCCCTCTCCTCTAGAGTAAAAAACAGCTTCAATGTCTAAAATGAGAGGAAAGAGAGCCTGGGATACTGGGCCCATAGAAAACTAACCTTTCAGCACCCCAGAGTGAAAACAAATATCTGCTCTCCTCATTTTGGAAGACTCCCAAAAAAATGGATCAGGGCCCCCTCTGAAAGTTGCGAAATGAAACAGGTCAAGGTTTACTTTAAAATCACAACCCTAGCAGATAAACAAGGAAAGGTAAACAAGCCTGCAAAACAGCAGACAAGATATAATAACAGGGAAACATATATACTAAATGATGGAAATATAGGGAATGTGGCAGAAAGAATGAACAGCCCAATGCAGAGTGTGCTTCACAAAACCTAGAAAGGAGTTGCACATTTCAGACCCTCCCAGGTTTTTTTTTTTTTTGTTATGTCAAGAGTGACCTGAGAAACTGCAAGTCACTTCTGGTGTGAGAGAATTGGCAGTCTGCAAGGATGTTGCCCAGGGGACACCCTGATGATTTTTTTGATGTTTTATCCTTGTGGGAGGCTTCTCTCATGTCTCCGCATGAGGAGCTGGAGCTGATAGAGGGAGCTCATCTGCCTCTCCCTGGATTCGAACCTGCGACCTGTTGGTCTTCAGTCCTGCAGGCACAGAGGTTTAACCCACTGCACCACTGGAGGCTCCACCCTCCCAGGTGAGATGGCCACTGTCTTGTCAGAGGTGTACAGGTATTCATGGGAATCCAATGGGGGAAAGTGCAAAACAGAATATAGAAGACTTATGTTGTTGGTTGTTGTTGTTATGTTTATTTATATCCCATATTTCTCTCCATACAGAGACTCAAAGTGGCTCACAACTAAAAGCATCGCGATGCAACTTGAAATATACAAATATGCAAGTATTAAAACATTATTAAACATCATTAAAATCATATAAAATCCCAGCAGTCCCTGACAATCTTAAAAACCTTCTTTAAAAGCCTGCCTGAATGAAAAGATTTACTTTGGGATAAATGTTCCTTGGAGGCAAAACATATAGTGAATCATCTGTTGATGATTGTCCGCCATGTCATGTACTCAAGGGGAATTCTGGGAATCGTTGTCAAAAATGTGAACATTTCCAGATGGTTTAGATCATCTTTGGTACCAATTTGTCTCTCCTAATTGAACTTTTTTAAGGGGGAGGGATGCTGGAACCGTTTCTTGAAAGACCCAATGAGAGGGCTCCCTATCTCTTTACATGTAGCTTTGGAAAGAAGTGATAACAGACATGGAGAAGTTGCATGCTCATCTTCACTTGATAAACACACATATGCTTCCCACATAGTTAATTGCTCAGCACCCAGGACTCCATCTGGAAAAATCTCCTCTTCTCCTCTTCTCCTCTTCCTCCTTCTCTTCTTTATCTTCTTCCTCATCTCCCTCCTTTTTGACAAATGCATCACCAATTTTATTGTGTCCTTGTGGGTTTTATTCGGGCTATAGGGCCATGTTCTAGAGGCATTTCTCCTGACGTTTCGCCTGCATCTATGGCAAGCATCCTCAGAGGTAGTGAAGTCTGTTAGATGCAGGTGAAACGTCAGGAGAAATGCCTCTAGAACATGGCCCTATAGCCCGAAAAAACCCACAAGAACCTACTGATTCCAGCCATGAAAGCCTTCGACAATAAATTTTATTGTGGATTGTATGCAATGGCTTCCTTTCTCAAGACATAAGCCCTCTCAGATCTTTGAAAAACCCAGTAGATAGAAAGATAAATAGAAAGAAAAGAAAATCCTATCCTCTTTAATTCTCTTTGAAGGATGTTTAATTATTCCAGCCCAAGGAAACTGTGGCTTTGCTTTTATTAATAGAGTGGAAGGCTGTGTGTGTGCCCCCATTAAGAGTCAAAATAATGCTTCCACGTGTATCCATGCTCAAGACGAGTGAGACCTGCCGTCTCTAAGGCCCGCCTGTATTTTCACACTCTTCCCCCACATCCCGCAAAACAATGAAACCAGTCCAGCTGATGCTGCTCATTGTTGAATGCAAATTGCTTTGATAGGACCTTGGAATGTGAGAAGACACTTATCAAACAGATATTGCACAGGCGTCGGTACTAAATACGCGACGCAATTTCTCAATGCACACAGGACAAAGGAAGGAAGAAAGAATAGACCTATTGGAAAACAGTCCTTTCTTTGTGCAGCTGGGGAGGGAGTGGGGAGGGGGGTTGTGTTAATTTTGATCTGAACTCTTCAGGTTGCTAAGCTATTTTTTTTTCCATAGGACGCTGATCTCCCTTTTGCATTCGATCCCCTATGTAACTGCCTCATACTAAGCCAAGTAGTGGGTCTTAAATAAAAGATCTGAGAGCAGCATATAAACGAAGCTCATTCCTTTCATTGGTTTACATGCAGGGGTGGTAAAAGCCAACTCCCCGCATGATTAAGATAGCATCACACTGTGCCGAGAAACTGCATCTTACAGCTCCTTGTTGTAGATATGATATAATGTTGTTGAAACTTTGTTCACTCACCCCGTCGATGAAAGGAATCAGCTTAACCCCCGTATCTAATTCACTGTTGGCGAATGACAGCTGGAGCCCCATGGAGCACGCTGATTTGAAAGCGAGAGGCTATTTGGATTATGTCGAGCTAAATAATTTTACCTTTAACTTCAAGCTGAGACAGATGTGCAGCTAGCCAGGTGTGCTTCGTCGGGAACAATATCCGCTTACGCATGGCGCAGCCTTCTGGGCCCTCGGAGGCAGGAGTCACGACTCAATCTTCACAAATGAGGGCCAATTTGCATAGCCATTTGGCGCATTGTGCGCATTGCATCTGCGAGGAAGTGGTTCCCCAGCCATGCCAAGAGGGTGCGATACAAGCCATTGCTATTGCCAACTGGCCTGGAAAAAAACAAACACAACCTGGCCAGCTCTTCTGCCCATAGCGGCTTGGCATTGGAGAAACCAGCAGGTGATGCTTTTCATAGCATGAAGACAAACCTTTCCAGCAGTGGCTGTTTGAAACATTAGCAAGCCCCAAGCGGCATTGCTTGACCGCCGTTAGACCAGATTCTATTGTTACTCGCACTAGGGTAGGCCCATTGAATCAATGGGATTTCCGTCTGTGTTGGCTCACAGTTATTTGAGTCAATGAGTCCACTCATTGGGTTTGTGCCATTGGGACCTTTATGTGGCTGCAAACAATTGAGCCCATGAGATGCTGAAGTGCATCCCAAGTGAAATGGACATTGAGTGGACCAGATCCTGCAAAAATTCCATTCAGGATGCAAGGAAGAGTCACATCACAAAAGCCCTCCCAAGTTGGGATTTTGAGACTTGTTGGTGGATGGAGACTGGAAAGCAGAAAATGAAGAAGGGGAGCAGAATTGTCGAATCTCAATTAGAGAGAAGGGGCAAATGCATTTTGCTTCTGTTTTGATGCAAACTTTAGCTAATATGTGACATTTGCAGCAACGCATGAAATGAGCTTCGGTTTACCTTTAAAATCTGGACTTCCTGATTTGTTTAATGGAATCCTCTTGGCAAAAAATTGCATGCAAAACATTTTAGTTCAGGAAAACCAGCACCATAAATTGCCCATTAAACCATGTTATGCAAAGGGTTGGTAAGTGGTGGCCCCAAATTTACAACTAGTTTTAAATTCTGCATCATGGAAAATGTTTACAAAGAGTTTCCTCTAGAAACACTCCTACACATATGAAGAAGTTAGTCAACAAATTTGTTTAGGTCTTATCAACCTTGTGTTTCCTCATCTTAGGTCTTACTAACCTTGTTTTTTCTCAGCTTTTCTTTTTCCTTGTCATTCATCTACTCCTCTTTCTGCTCCCTCTCGCAATGCAGTGGGGTGAACACATCCATATATTCATATGCAGTACTATCTTATCCCTTGTGGACTGAAGGACATGATCACCTAAAGAGAGTGTCTGCTTCCCATAATGAATGGACAATTTATAATTTGGCACCCATAGTTCCCTCCTTACTAGGGTTGTGCAATTCGGGAAAACCCCATGCCATTTTCGGTGCTCAATTTTTGGCTGCCCCCAAGTCGTTTTTTTGGGGAATGGGCTGAATTTGTGATGGAGAAAATCCCATTTCTTGATCTGGCAGCCGGAAGTTCAGTTTTTGCTCCAGGAAGATCCAGCCCATTTGCAGCAAAGGGGGAACTTCAACGGTTCCCCTGTCCATCATTTTAAGGAACCGATTGAGCTTCAGTATCTTTTCCTTTCCCTCGGGTCTGTTTCAGTGGAGTCAATTCAAGCCCCATTGTCCACCCCGTTTCTGGACATTTGGTTACCAGATCTGCTAGATTTCCTGGCTCTTGTTTTGAAAAATGGCATCGTTCACACCCCTACTTCGTACTGTGTTTGAGTTTCTGCATTAGGAGTATACATTGACCAAGAAGAAAGAGAAGAAGAGGAAGAAAAGGAAGAAGAAGAAGAAGAAGAAGAAGAAGAAGAAGAAGAAGAAGAGGAAGAGGAGGAGGAAGAGGAGGAGGAAGAGGAGGAGGAAGAGGAGGAGGAAGAGGAGGAAGAGGAGGAAGAGGAGGAAGAGGAGGAAGAAGGGGAAGAAGGGGAAGAAGGGGAAGAAGGGGAAGAAGGGGAAGAAGGGGAAGAAGGGGAAGAAGGGGAAGAAGAGGAAGAAGAAGAGGAGGAAGAAGAAGAACTTTATTTTTCTACCCCATCTCCATCTCCCTGAGGGGACTCAGGGTGGCTTACATGGGGCCAAGCCCAAAGCAACATACAATTAAAAACAGAGCAATAACATATTAAAATAGCATAAAAACAGCATAAACAATAATAACAAGCATCAAAAGCAACAACAGACTCATTTTTGGAAGGGTGGGAGGGGGCCAATATGCAAAACTAATTAAAGGATAGGGTCACTGAGTCCAAGCCCAGATATAATCAACCCCATCCCTATTGCTCCCCATCTACTATGGGAATTCTGCATCTTAAAGTGTTCTACTTGAGTGCTCCAAGGTCATCTCAGCTATTTCTACTTTTGAAGATTTTGATTTTGATGACTTCTTTTGCAAAATTACCTGGTTTACATCTCTTTTGGAAAATGGAAATCTCCATAACCTTTTTGGAGATTTTATGAAGTTTGGAAAGGCATGAGCTTGTTAGGAGTCATAACCTTTACAAAAATGATACCATAACCTTTGGTAAAAAGCATGACCTGTTAGAGTCATAACTTTATGGGAAAATAGCAATCATGCAAGGCAATTAGGTTTCTCCATTGTTAAACTGATGTACATACCTAGGCATGTTTTGAACTGTTAGGGACAAAGATATGCCAATGCACAAAACGTTTGTGTGTGTGTGTGTGTGTGTAAATGGCAGAGTTTCAGAAGTGTTCTTCTGAGTCCTGAACAAGGCCAGACCTGATCACATGGTCTGCAGCCTCTCCCACAACAAAGAGTTAAAGAAAAACTGCATACCAATACACATATACAATGCAGCAAGCAGGGGTGGCTCAACCCATTACGCGAAGTAAGCATTTGCAGTATAGTTGATTTTGCCCAGGGGCGCTCTTGAGGAAAATACACCTTGACATATGCGAGTTGCAGTTATTGGGATGTATAGTTCACCTACAATCAAAGAGCATTCTGAACTCCACCAATGATGGAATTGAACCAAATATGGCACACAGAACTCCCATGATGAACATAAAATATATATCAGTGAATGGTTTGGAGGGGGGGGGGGGGGCAAATACTGTTTGCTTACCGTTGAAAATTACCTAGGGCCGCCTCTGACAGCAAGCAATCTGAATTATATACATTAGACTTGGGTAACCACGGAAAAATTTGGTTCTAAACTCGTTTTGTTTTTAGGGGGCCCTTGCATTTCATTTTTTTAAATAATTCCGAAATTTTCCTTTTAAAAATTTTGAAATTTATATAATTTCGTAAAATTACGAATCGATTCATTAATGGCGGACGAGATTGGGCAATATGCTAAAAAAACCTCCAAATGGGACAGGAGGAACTTCTGAAGCTTCCCTCTCCCTCTGTTGTTGGCTGTTGGTGTGATAAAACAAACAACAACTATAAAACTTGCCCCAGACATGCGAAAATAATTACAAAATAATTACAAAATAATTACGAAATAATTACGAAATAAATTGGAAAAATTGTTTCAAATCTTAATTACTCCTCACACTATTCCTGCATGGCTCAATAATGGATCGTAAGCTAATTTAAATATGAATTAATAACGAATTACAAAATTAACGAATGAAACCGCCCAAGCCTAATATACATAGCAAATAACTAATGGAGTCCCGAGAAGGTTGCTATTTCCAACAATCTCTAGGATAAACACATACATCAGGCCTTGTTTTGGTCCTTCTCAAAATAGTCTAACAGAGCAATTCTTAGTATTTTTTGAACTTGTGTATAAAAACATGCCTTTAAGTGTTAATTTTAAGAGAAAGTTAAGCAATGCAACTGCCATCGAAATATACAAATATATTATCAGGGGCATTTAAAAGAAGTCGTATATGGAAGTATGGAAGTTCCTGATTTGGAGCAGAAGGAAACCAGCAAACATTAGAAAATGTTAATAGTAACAAGAAGTTTGGCTTGTAATTATATTAGCAAGACTGCTTGGGATGGTTGCACATAGCCCTGGTTATTGCCTCTGATCACCATTCGGTACTTCTTGCGTCTTTGGATATCTGCTGACGATGGAACATCCACCTTTGTTGTGAAAAGCACAGCATACCAAAAGGCATGGATTTGCAGGATCTCTGCTCTCTGACAAAGAGGAGTGGGTGGGTGGGTGGAGGTATCAAAAGAGACCTTGATTCAAAACAGAGATCAGATGAGACAAAAAGCAGTGGGGCCAGTGCATTGCTAGACAGTCTTGCTGGCTGTCAGATTGTCAATGTAATGACATGTCAATTTGATTCCTTTTAATGCATGAAACCCGGGATTGTCTCCAGGCCCGAATTCTTCTGTACTTCAGTTTTTCTTTTGTTGGGTTGACACTTCTCTCAACATTCCTTGACAATGAGTGATGCTCCTAAACCTTGATCTTTCACACCCTCTTGGTGACCTATAACTTTCCATGCATAACCTCTGATCTGGGTCCTGACAGTTTGATTTATTGTCCGGTGTTATGATTTATGAGTATCTTCTCAGAATAATTAATGGACAACAGGTGGCAGCATAATAATTTTGATTACCCAGCGGTTCATGAAACCCACTACAAAGGTGACTTCATTTACTCAATGAGGGGAAAACAAAGGGCGACAATCAGAAATTACACAAAGCATTTCTTTTATGCTTAGCATCCCTCTTGTCCCTCCTCCCCACAACTCTGGCCTTTGTTTGCCTCCAAGAAGACTTTATTTAAACTTACAGTTTCCCATATGAGACCCCAGGAAATCATATTTATGGTGGTAGAAAACTGTTTGGTGTTTCTACATAAGTATTTATTTATCGTGTCATCAGCAACCATACCATTGTATTACAGTTCTAACAGAGCAAAGCAAACACAAAGATTAAAAAGAAAAAGAAAAAAACATAGATTTTGCAAATTTGGTAGTTGGTTAAATGTCCTTTGACCAGTATCTGGCCACTTGGAGTGCCTCTGGTGTTGCTGCAAGAAGGTCCTCCATTATGCATGTGGCAGGGCTCAGGGTGCATTGCAGCAGGTGGTCAATGGTTTGTTCTTCTTCGCACTCACATGCCGAGGATTCCAATCTGTAGCCCCATTTCTTAAGACTGGCTCTGCATCTCGTGGTGCCAGATCACAGTCTGTTCAGCGCCTTCCAAGTCGCCCAGTCTTCTATGTGCCCAGGGAGGAGTCTCTCATCTGGTATCACCCATGGATTGAGGTGCTGGGTTTGAGCCTGCCACTTTTGGGCTCTCGCTTGCTGGGGTGTTCCAGCGAGTGTCTCTGTAGATCTAAGAAAACTATTAGGGCTGGGCGGTTTTGTTTCGTAATTCCGTAATTTCTTTAAAAATCGTTATTTTTTTTATAACGAAGCGATTTTGAACCATTCAGGAGCATCTGAAAAACGAAACTAATTTTTCAATTCGTTTCGTAATTGCTTCACATTTGTTTCGTATTTGTTTCGAAATCGTTTCGAAATCATTTCGTTATTATTTCCGCATGTCTGGGGCAAGTTTTACAGCTGTTGTTTGTTTAATTAGTGAAAAAAAATTATAAATATCACACCAACAGTCAACAACAGAGGGAGAGGGAAGCTTCAAAAGTTCCCCCTGTCCCATATGGAGGTTTTTTAGCGTATTGCGCAGTCGCGTCCGCCATTAACGAATCGATTCGTATTCGTTTCGAAATTGTTTCGTAATTGTTTCGTAATTTACGAAATTTCGTAAATATCGAACTTTTTTAAAGAAAAAATTCGGAATTCATTCAAATATCGAAATGCAAAAAACCCCAAAAAACGAATCGAGTTTAGAAACAAATTTTTCCATGGTTGCCCAGCCCTAAAAACTATGTCTTGATTTAAGTCGTTGACGTGCTGGCTGATACCCAAACAGGGGATGAGCTGGAGATGTCTCTGCCTTGGTCCTTTCACTATTGGCTGCTACTTCCCGGCGGATGTCAGGTGGTGCGATACCGGCTAAGCAGTGTAATTTCTCCAGTGGTGTGGGGCGCAGACACCCTGTGATAATGCGGCATGTCTCATTAAGAGCCACATCTACATAAGTAATGTTGACTGTCGTGAAATTCAGTCACAGCAAAAGTCTTACCAGGAGTGACTTTCTTCCTATAATGGAGCTTTGGCGACATTTTACAATTTTCTTTATGTGTTCATGGTTGGTGTTTTCATACTTTAAAAGTAACCTGGGACTAAAGGTTTTCTAATCCTTCCTTCATTGGCACACCTGTCAAAAAATAAAAATAAAAACTCTGTGAAAGAACATCTCTTGCTTCCGCATGATTGTTTTAACTTACATGCAAATTTAAGTGATGGAATAAGTGACCCAGACCCAATCAACTATGATTGCTTTGATTGAGTGGCAACCTTCAATTTTCATCTGTAGACTTTGATGGTAAAGTTCATTGGGGTCCATTGGATTTGTGGATACAGGCAACATTTGTGAAACTGCTTTCTCAGAATAGTTATATACAACAGCTCCCAGAATCCACCAGTTGGTATGGCCACTACACTTGTGCATGGAACCGTTTATCCTTTGTTTCATCCATTCTTTTGCTACTTTCATTACCTTCGGGAGCACGTAATTGGAAGGCCCCTTCCGGTACAAAAATCAGCTTGACACAAAAGCAAGTGGGAGCCAATCTCGGCTCCTTGCCTGCTTTTCGTGAGCAGCTTCCTTGCCTTGGAAAGTGTGTGTGTGTGTGTGGCATGCAGGTCAAGAAAATGGCACACCTGCCTGTGGCAGGCATTTGCTTTGGAAAGTGTGTGTTTTGTGCAGGCCCAGGAAGCATGTGCCTGCCTGCAGCTGAATGCCTCATCTAGAGTAAGAAAGAGGTAAGAACTGAAGCCTCCTTAAAGCAAACACCTGCCTGAAGCTGAGCGCCTCTCCCCTAGAGTAGGGTTTAAATGCCTAAAATAACTAGAAGGGGAGCCTGGGAAGCCCCCCCCCCCATAATGGGCCAATAAAAAACAGATCTTGCAGCACCCCAAATCAAAGACAGATATCTGCCCTTCCGATTTTGGGAGACACTCAAAAAATGGATCGTGGCACCATTGCAAGCCAGGACATGAAACAGGTGAAGATTTACCCAGATTGCACAAGGCTAATGGCCACATTGAAAGTAACTTGGGGATTTTGGAGGTTATGGTCCAAAAAAAAAGAATAATTTTTTGGGACTTACTGTATATACTCAAGTATAAGCCTAGTTTTTCAGTCCCTTTTTTAGGCTGAAAAAGCTCCCTTCGGCTTATACTCGAGTCAAGGTTATTTATTATTTTATTCTGTTATTAGTATTATTTTTATTACATTTACTATCTTACTCTATTATTACATTTTCATTATTTTACTCTATTATTATTTTATTACATTATTTTACTCTATATTATTACTGTTTTGATTACATTTATTATTTTATTCTATTTATTATTACATTTATATTATTTTACTCAATTATTTTTATCACATTTATTGTTTTGCTCTCTTTATGATAATTGGAAGGATACATAAGTACATTTACATTGAAGAAAGTTAAAATAATGGTTTAATTGATAGTCTTACCTTAAATTACAGTTTTATGTAAATATTCGAAAACATTTATCCTACTAGTGCCTCAATTAATGTATTTATTTATTTATTTATTTATTTATTTATTTATTTATTTACAGCTTTTATATTCCACCCTTCTCACCCTGCAGGGACTCAGGGCGGATTACAGTGTACACATATATGGCAAACATCCAATGCCAATTCTTGACACACAAACATATACAGACGTAGACAGAGGCTATTTAACTTTTTCTGGCCGCCGGGGAGCTGTCGCTTTCATATCCATCTGCGACGCTGATGAAGCACTTCCGCATTCCCCGCATGCTTCCCCGCTGGAATGCTTTGCTGGAGTTTTCTTTATGGCCTCATAAATCAATTAATTTAGCCTCCCCACACTTTAAGGCGGTACCTTATTTTCCTACTTGACAGATGCAACTGTTTTTCAGGTTGCAAAGGTCGACAACAGGCTACACATAATTGGTTGGAAACCCACTCCAACCCGGGCTGGCTTCGAACTCATGACCTTTTGGTCAGAGTGATCTTAATGTAGCTGACACTCAACCTGCTGCGCCACAATCCTGGTGCATGTAATTTTATTGGTATCTGCTGCATTTCCCACCTTTGGCTTATACTTGAGTCAACACATTTTCCCAGTTTTTTGTGGTAAAATTAGGCACTTCGGCTTATATTCGGGTCGGCTTATAATCGAGTATATACGGTATTTATGACTCGAGTATATACGGTACTTACTATATGCACCTCTGTCATGGATCAGGTTGAGTGGATATCCACACTCTCCAGTTATAATGCTCACAATTATAATGTTTGATGTTGGCTTAAATATTTATGGTCCTCTTCCATGATATCCTGAGATTTGTACTTGATGGAGAGAATTGCCTTTCTTTGCTAGAATTCAGGTGTGTGGAGGAAGGATCTCTAGAAAAAAAAATCCATGTAAAGTCATATCAGAATCCAATTCCACAGTTTCATTTTTCTATACATTTACTTCCAGAAAAAGCATTCCATAGAATAGAAGAGGATATATTGACTACTAGCCTTCCCCTGCCATGTGTTGCTGTGGCCCACAAGGGGGTTCTGTGTGGGAGGTTTGGCTCAATTCTATCGTTGGTGGGGTTCAGAATGCTCTGTACTTGTAGGTGAACTATACATCCCAACAATTACAACTCCCAAATGTCAAGATTCTATATCCCCCAAACTCCACCAGTGTTCACATTTGGGAATATTGAGTATCTGTGTAGAGTTTGGTCCAGATCCATCATTGTTTGAGTCCACAGTGATCTCTGGATGTAGGTGAACTACAACTCCAAAACCAAAGGACACTGCCCACCAAACCCTTCCAATATTTTCTGTTGGTCATGGGAGAACTTTGTGCCAAGTTTGGTTCAATTCCATCATTGGTGGGGTTCAGAATGTTCTTTGATTGTAGGTGAACTATAAATCCCAGCAACTACAACTCCCAAATGGCGAAATCAAATTTTTTTTGAGTGAAGGACATACATTCGGTTGTTAGGTGTCTTGTGTCCAAATTTGGTGTCAATTTGTCCAGTGGTTTTTGAGTTTGGTTAATCCCACAAACAAACATTACATTTTTATTTATATAGATCTTGGTCTTCCAAGGTAACTGCATGGTAAAATGGGTCCGGAAGTTAAGTAATTGAATGGGATTCAGTCATATTATTCATGGTTTTAGGTAACTGTGGTTCAGCCAGGAATGGAGGCCTTACTGCAGGCTTGGGCAAACTTTGGCCCTCCAGGTGTTTTGGACTTCAACTCCCACAATTCCTAGCAGCCTATTGGCCAAAGTTAGACTACTGCAACGCTCTCTACGTGGGATTGCCTTTGAAGACGGCCCGGAAGCTCCAACTAGTCCAACGCTCGGCAGCCATGATATTAACAGGAGCGGAGCGCAGGGAGCATACAACTCCCTTGCTGCACCAGCTCCACTGGCTGCCGATTTGCTACCGGGCTCAATTCAAAGTGCTGGCATTGGCCTATAAAGCTCTAAACGGTTCTGGCCCAAGCTACCTATCCGAACGTATCTCTGCCTATGAACCCACCAGGACTCTAAGATCTTCTGGGGAGGCCCTGCTCTCTATCCCGCCTGCATCGCAAGCATGGCTGGCGGGGATGAGGGACAGGGCCTTCTCTGTGGTGGCCCCTCGGCTGTGGAATGCCCTTCCCATGGACATTAGATCAGCCCCTTCGCTAATGGTGTTTCGAAGAAAACTAAAAACCTGGCTGTTTGAACAGGCGTTCAGATAAATAGTGCAATTGAACGATGAATATAGGAATGGAATAATGGATGACGAATTGGATCACGATTTTAGTTACGAGACGTTAATGTGTTGTTATTGATGTGTCATTATTTTGTATATTAGGCTGTTAATAGTTTTAAATATTGTATGTTGTACGATTGGCTTTTTGCTCTTGTTGTGAACCGCGTTGTGAACCTACGGGCTGAGAAACTGCGGTATACAAGCAAAGTAAATAAATAAATAAATTCATAAACCAATCCAGCCATCTTTACAAGTGTTTAGAAGGGATGCAAAATCTGAATTTAAAAAGAATTACACCACAAATGTATTTTTTGTCTAACATTTACTATAGCTTTGTATGAAATGGTCAGGGGATATGATTTGTTAGCAATCATCCCTATTTGCGCAATAACATCCTCTTAGGACCTTAATCTATTGCAAACTGATTTGCATTGGATGAGAAGGATCTGATCCCTAGGTACTTTCCTTGCTGTTGCGTGGCTTGCTTCCCATCTCCACCTAAAAATAGACTTGAAAATTATTAATAAATTAGATTTCTGGAGCTGTGTCTGTACATTACTTTTTTTCCCACCAGCCGGTCTGCTCCCAAGATAGCACACGCCATCCCGCACATGTGGAATGAATTTTACAGCTCCACAATAGCAATATTACAGGCTTATCAGTATTTAATTGACTTTTTGACTTCTAAAAATATGCTTATACTGCTTTCCACCGCAGCTTAATAACAGCTTAACACACACCTATGAAATACTCGTCCCCGGTACAATTCAAATTTCAAAATATCTGATGCCGAGTCCCGGTTAATAGATAAAATGGAATCCCTAGAATATGAAAAGCTCTCTGGCTACGGCAATGTTCCTTAATAGGAGGTAGAAAGAAATGACTTGCATTGATGATCAGAGGTGTTTTCTCCATCTCCTCCTTCCTCGAGGAACTCATAAAAGTCTCCCGTCAATAAAAACGCCATTACAATGGATCCAATTTTGTCCAACAGTAGTCTTATCAAGCCTCCCTCTCTCTTTTTAATACGGCCACATTTGCTGCTTAATATGCAGTCACAATGGCAGTACACTGGCGTTCAGGTTGTTTCCTTGATAAAGATGAAGCAAGACTTTGTACCGTATCACTTATCAGATTCCAGTTGGCGAGATAACCATGCAGAGAAGACCTGTGCTCTTTCAACGGTTTGATCACACATTTGTTGGACTGTAAGCAATTAATTCATCCAATGGAAGCTGCTCCGCGTTGCTTTCGTCGATTGAGCAGATCACATGATACTTTTAGGATATTTATGTATGATATAATGCATTTTTTAAAAAAATGAATGTAAATGGGAATATTTATTTATTTATTTGCTTTATTTTTATACTGCATTTTTCAGCCTAATTCGGCGACTCAATGCGGTTTACAATGCAATTTATATAACAGTAACAATTAGTTAAAACACAACATACACGACAGACAATACAAGACAAACAACATGGTCATCAACGCCTCAGTAAAAATCAGATTCCGTTCTCATAATCCTTCTACCATTCCTTTGTTCATTTATACCGTCTTCATGAGTTCAGTTGCCTTGTTGACCGAACGCCTGTTCATAGAGCCACGTCTTGACCTTCCTCCGGAACTCCAGCAACGAAGGGGCCTGCCTGATGTCTGCGGGTAGGGCATTCCATAGCCGAGGGGCCACCACCGAGAAGGCCCTGTCCCTCGTCCCCGCCAGCCGTGCCTGCGACGCAGGCGGGACCGAGAGCAGGGCCTCCCCGGACGATCTTAACATCCTCGTCGGTTCATAGGTGGAGATGCGTTCGGAGAGGTAAGCAAAACCGTTTAGGGCTTTATAGGCTAAAGCCAGCACCTTGAATTGTGCCCGGTAGCGGATTGGCAGCCAGTGGAGCTGGCTCAGCAGAGGAGTGGTATGCTCCCTGAGTGCCGCTCCTGTTAGTAACCTGGCCGCCGAACGCTGGACCATCTGAAGCTTCCGGGCAGTCTTCAAGGGCAACCCCACGTAGAGCGCGTTGCAGTAGTCAATCCGGGATGTAACCAGAGCGTGGACTACCATGGCCAATAGGCTCTCCACTAATAACAACAGTTGTTTTAAAGTAATTGTGCAATAGATATTCTGTAAATTGCTGAAAATTTCTGTTTGGTCATAAAGTAGTGCAAGTTCTCATAGATTGGACTACTGTAATGCACACTACGTGGGGCTGCCCTTGAATACGGCTCGGAAATTTCAGCTAGTCCAACAGGTGGCAACCAGGATGTTAACTGGTGCTCCTTACAGAGAGAGGTCAACCCTCCTGTTTAAGGAGCTCCACTGGCTGCCGTTCATTTTCCAGTCCCAATTCAAGGTGCTCACCTACAAAGCCCTAAACAGTTTGGGACCTGCCTACCTGTGTGACCACATCTCCGTTTATGATCCCGCACGCTCCCTTCGTTCATCCAGAGAGACTCTGCCCACGATCCCACCTGCATCGCAAGCGCGGTTGGTGGGGACGAGGGACAGGGCCTTCTCTGTGGTAGCCCCCCGACTCTGGAACACCCTCCCCAAGGACATAAGACAAGTCCCTACGTTGGCAGTCTTTAGGAAGAGCTTGAAGACCTGGCTATTCCGGTGTGCCTTTCCAGAATAGGAAAGCAACTCCAGCAACACGTCCCAGAAGCACTCTATTAGAGATTAAGATTGTCCGCACATTGCACTTATCCAAAAATCCTTATATCTCACTCAGCATACTCAGCACTTTTTAAATCTGTATCCATTACATTTGACCCAGCCTAGTTTTATTGTGTTACGGTGTACTGTTTTTACTGCTTACTGTTATTGCTTTAATGTTTTGATTTGCTTTTGGTTTATGTGTATTTTTTATATTGTTGTTTTATTGAAGCCTTGGCCTTTGTAAGCCGCATCAAGTCCTTTGGGAGATGTTAGCGGGGTACATATAAAGATAATAATAATAATAGTAATAATAATAATAATAATAATAATAATAATAATAATAGACGTATAGCAAATAAGTGCTTCTATTGCTGTGTTTATTTATTTATTATTTTATTTATTTAGAGCTTTTATGTCTTGTTCTTCTCACCTCCGTGGAGGGACTCAAAACAGCTAAAGTAACATTGGCCAACACACATTTGGGTGCTTCAAATGTTAGCCCTATTTTTGGGTATATTTGACCTTCTGATTCTAAAAATCACACCTGTTTCCCCATACCAGATCTAGCTTTTGAAATACATATGATATCTACCAGTTGACATGTGCTCGCCCATGGAAAGCCATGATAACCATGTCTAAGAATGTAGGACATGCCTACCCTAGAGCATGAGGAAGAACTTTCTGACTGTGAGAGCTGTTGAGCAGTGGAACTCTCTTCCCTAGGAGTGTGGTGAAGGCTCCTTCTTTGGAGGCTTTGAAATAGAGGCTAGAGGTTGCTTTGAATGTGATTTTCCTACTCCTTGGCAGAGGGTTGGACTGGATGGCCCATGAGGTCTCTTCCAGCTCAATGATATGATTCTACCTTGAGGATGTTTTCTTCAGCCGCCCCAAAATAGTGGAATGACCTGCCAAAAGAGCTTCTTTGGAGGCTTTGAAATAGAGGCTAGATGACCATCTGTCAGGGTTGCTTTGAATGTGATTTTCCTACTTCTAGGCAGAGGGTTGGACTGGATGGCCCACGAGGTCTCTTCCAGCTCAATGATATGATTCTACCTTGAGGATGTTTTCTTCAGCCACCCCAAAATAGTGGAATGACCTGCCAAAAGAGCTTCTTTGGAGGCTTTGAAATAGAAGCTAGATGACCATCTGTCATGGTTGCTTTGAATGTGATTTTTCTACTTCTTGGCAGAGGGTTGGACTGGATGGCCCACAAGGTCTCTTCCAGCTCAATGATATGATTCTACCTTGAGGATGTTTTCTTCAGCCACCCCAAAATAGTGGAATGACCTGCCAAAAGAGCTTCAACAGTAGTAGTAGGGTTGGACTGAATGACACATGAGGTCTCTTCCAACAGATTTTATTATTCTACCCCATACATTTTCTTAATCTACAGGATAATAAGCCCAGGAACAAGCTTAAAATCAAGACACAAAGACAAAACATGTTGACTTGAATCATGGATTTGGAAGGTGCCCCAAGGGCCATCCAGACCAACCCCCTGCCATGCAGGCATACACAACCTAAACCAATGTTTTCAAACTGCACTCCTCCGGGTCTTTAGGACTTCAATCCCAGAAATTCCATCCAGCATACTGGCTGTTAGGAAATGTGGGAGTTGAAGTCCAAAACACCTGGAGGAGCACAGTTTGAGAAACTCTGATCTAAGCACTCCCAATGGTCAGGTATCCAGCATACCACTCCACTTTGGCAGAAAAAACGAAATGCAAAGATACAGAATGGGTGACGCCTGGCTCGAGAGCAGTACGTGTGAAAAAGATCTTGGAGTCCTCGTGGACAACAAGTTAAACATGAGCCAACAATGTGACGTGGCGGCAAAAAAAGCCAATGGGATTTTGGCCTGCATCAAGAGGGGCATAGTGTCTAGATCTAAGGAAGTAATGCTACCCCTCTATTCTGCTTTGGTTAGACCACACCTGGAATATTGTGTCCAATTCTGGGTGCCACAATTCAAGAGAGATATTGACAAGCTGGAATGGGTCCAGAGGAGGGCGACTAAAATGATCAAGGGTCTGGAGAACAAGCCCTATGAGGAGCGGCTTAGGGAACTGGGCATGTTTAGCCTGAAGAAGAGAAGGCTGAGAGGAGATATGATAGCCATGTATAAATATGTGAGAGGAAGCCACAGGGAGGAGGGAGCAAGCTTGTTTTCTGCTTCCTTGGAGACTAGGACGCGGAACAATGGCTTCAAACTACAAGAGAGGAGATTCCATCTGAACATGAGGAAGAACTTCCTGACTGTGAGAGCTGTTCAGCAGTGGAACTCTCTGCCCCGGAGTGTGGTGGAGGCTCCTTCTTTGGAAGCTTTTAAACAGAGGCTGGATGGCCATTTGTCAGGGGTGATTTGAATGCAATATTCCTGCTTCTTGGCAGGGGGTTGGACTGGATGGCCCATGAGGTCTCTTCCAACTCTTTGATTCTATGATTCTATGATTCTATGATTCTATATGTAGAAGAGAAGGCTGAGAGGAGACATGATAGCCATGTATAAATATGTGAGAGGAAGTTATAGGGAGGAGGGAGGGAGCTTGTTTTCTGCTGCTCTGGAGACTAGGACGTAGAACAATGGCTTCAAACTACAAGAAAGGAGATTCCATCTGAACATTAGGAAGAACTTCCTGACTCTGAGCCATTCAGGAGTGGAACTCTCTGCTCCGGAGTGTGGTGGAGGCTCCTTCTTTGGTGAGCAGGGCCTTTCCAGAGGATCTTAATCTCTGCAATGGTTCATATAGGGAGATGTGTTTGGACAGGTAAATTAAAGACAGACAGAGCTGGAAACATTACTTTTCTGAACTACTAAATTAAGGCCCAAATTAAGGCCCGTGGGACGGAGGTGGCCCTCCAAGGTTATTGACCCGGCCTGAGGCTTAAACCCTAGACTTAGGGTTGGTCTAAGTCTGAGATGACTTGAAGGCAAGCCCTCTGAAGGCAAGCCCTGGAGAACAAGCCCTATGAGGAGCGGCTTAAGGAGCTGGGCATGTTTATCCTGAAGAAGAGAAGGCTGAGAGAAGATATGATAGCCATGTATATGTGAACTTCCTGACTGTGAGAGCTGTTCAGCTGTGGAAATCTCTGCCTTGGAGTGTGGTGGAGGCAGAGGCGGCCCTAGGTAATTTTCAATGGTAAGCAAACAGTATTTTGCGCCCCCCCCCCCCCCCAACCAATCACTGATATATATTTTCTGTTCGTCGTGGGAGTTCTGTGTGCCATATTTGGTTCAATTCCATCATTGGTGGAGTTCAGAATATTCTTTGATTGTAGATGAACTATATATCCCAGGAACTACAACTCGCATATGTCAAGGTCTATTTTTCCCCAAGAGCGCCTCAAGAGCGCCCCTGGGCAAAATCAACTATACTGCAAATACTTACTTTGCATAATGGGTTGAGCCGTCCCTGGGTGGAGGCTCCTTCTTTGGAAGCTTTTAAACAGAGGCTGGATGGCCATCTGTCGGGGGTGCTTTGAATGCAATTTTCCTGCTTCTTGGCAGGGGGTTGGACTGGATGGCCCATGAGATCTCTTCCAACTCTATGATTCTATGATTCTATACTTCCAAAGACAAAAGCTATCACACTCCAGGGTAGTCTATCATACTTCTACTGAGGTCAGGGGAGCGCATGCTGGTCGCTTCTGTGGCATGTGCCTTTCATCTCAAGAACAGAGAAGCATCCCGAGCTCTGAAGATCACCTGGGAAGGAATCCCACTGGAGCATTGCAGTGCACCCAAATACCTGGGAGTCACTCTGGACCGTGCTCTTACCTACAAGAAGCACTGCCTGAACATCAAGCAAAAAGTGGGTGCTAGAAACAATATCATACGAAAGCTGACTGGCACAACCTGGGGATCACAACCAGATACAGTGAAGACATCTGCCCTTGCGCTATGCTACTCTGCTGCTGAGTATGCATGCCCAGTGTGAAACACATCTCACCACACTAAAACAGTTGATGTGGCTCTTAATGAGACATGCCGCATTATCACGGGTGTCTGCACCCTACACCACTGGAGAAATTACACTGCTTAGCCGGTATTGCACCACCTGACATCCACCGGGAAGTAGCAGCCAATAGTGAAAGGACCAAGGCAGAGACATCTCCAGCTCATCCCCTGTTTGGGTATCAGCCAGCACGCCAACGACTTAAATCTAGACATAGTTTTCTACGATCTACAGAGACACTCGCTGGAACACCTCAGCAAGCGAGAGTTCAAAACTGGCAGGCTCAAACCCAGTACCTCAATCCATGGGTGATACCAGATGAGAGACTCCCCCCTGGGCACACAGAAGACTGGGCAACTTGGAAGGCATTGAACAGACTGCTCTCTGGCACCACGAGATGCAGAGCCAACATTCAGAAATGGGTCGACAAAGTGGAATCCTCGACATGCGAGTGTGGAGAAGAGCAAACCACTGACCACCTGCTGCAATGCAACCTGAGCCCTGCCACATGCACAATGGAGGACCTTCTTGCAGCAACACCAGAAGCACTCCAAGTGACCAGATACTGGTCAAAGGACATTTAACCAGCTACCAGACTCACAAGTTGTGTATTTTTCTGTTTGTTTGCTTTGTTCTGTTAGAAATGTAATATAATGGACTGGCTGCTCTGACACGAAAAATAAATAGGGGAGCGCATGTAGACTTAACTTCCACACTGCAATCAGGAGGAGGTCTTTAAAAATACCTAGTTTAGCATGGATGATATCTCTCTCCCTTTTTTGCAAAGTTCTGCATCATCCATGAGATGTCATCATCCACTTTGTCACATCTCACGAGTGCCCAGGCTCCTGAGTGCTTCATTTCCCATCAATTTTTGAAATGAATGATCTGGGCGAAAAGCAATGGTTAATTTTGGGCCCCGGACTTTTTGATTAGAAGCCGTGACCCCTTTTTGCCTGTTTGGCATACTCTATACAACACCAGTGACACGCAATATGACCCTTGACACTCGATTCAACACAAAGTAACTCCTCAACGAATCTCGAAGATTCAGCAACCTCTTTGTTGCAACACGGGACACCCCCCACCACCACCACCACCACACTCCTACCCTTTGAAATCAGCCACCTCTCCCTATCCCCCTCCCCACCCAAATTGGCTATACTTTTGTCCTCTCCTCCTCCTTTCTCCTTCTAATCCCCCTCCCTCGTTTTTTAACCCATCCATTTGTGTCTCTTCTGTTTTGACAAAACTTTCCGCCATACCAGCTTCCCATATGCCGACACTGTGCACAAGGAAGGTTTCTTTAGAAAGCGCTGATGCTAATTATAAATTTAATTTGCATTTTAATTAGAACGGTAGCAAATTAAAAGCATGGCAGCTGGAGAATTTTGAACGCTTTGCAGAGATTTGGTGTCAGTATCTCTCTGCTTCGGCTTTTTTCATTCCTCCCCCTTCCCACCCCCCATCTCCACTATCTTTCATTCACACAAACATATTGGCAAACACCCTGCTCATGCCTCTTTCTATATATTATTATTTTCCGGGTGAGTGCTGTGTGTTTTCTGCTCCCCCGTTTCCCCTTCTCTTTCCCCCCGTGGATCAAGTTATGAATTATTTCTTTCTGTACTGATAAACAGGATACTCTTGTCTTGTGCCAGGGACACCATGTACTGCAGTGATAGCGAACCTTTAAAGTCAGTTTTTGTGCACCCGGCTTTAGTTCTGCTTGGATTTGCTATTTATATCTGCCATAGATTTATAGGTATTCATCTCAGCAACACACATATGCTCCTTCCTTTTTTCTCATTCCAGTTTCCCAAATGCATGACTGAAGACCTGACTTTGCCTTTGACCGGTGCATGGAAATGGGGAAAAAAAGAGGATCCTCTTGGCTCCATGCATAGGTTGCAATTGTATATCCACCAAATGTGCAGAAGAGTGATCAGAAGCCTCGCTACCATTGCAGCCCATGCAAAGTCACCTGAGAAATGTTTCTTAATTGCATTTGCATTCCGACTCCTCTCCAAGGTGTTCTGTATTTATTATAATTCCTCTCCATCATTTAAATCTCTCACCATTCTGGAGCAACGCTACATTAGCACACATAGTGTGCAATTAAAATGTTGGATGGTTTGCAACTGATAAGTGCATTGAAGCACTATTTCTGCTTGTCCCATCTTCAGAGTCTAGAAAGGGATACCTCTTATTTATGTGGAACATATGATACTTGTAAAAGCGTGATAGCAATAGTATCAGTTCAGTTTTTGTTTCAGTTCCATATTCGATTTGTCTCTCTGGAGTAGGAAAAGTATCTCCCATGGGATTCAGGTCCTTGGATGCCACTTTTGCAGCTCTAGAAACTAAGCTTGTGCAATCTGGGTAAACCTTGACCCACTTCGTGTCCTGGCTTTCGGTGGGGCCCCCGATCTTTGTTTTGGGAGCCTCCTGAAATCAGGAGGAAAGAAATCTGTTTTCACTCTGGGGTGCCAACAGATCTGTTTTTTATTGGCGCATTATGGGGGGGGGGCTTCCCATGCTCCCCTTCCCATCATTTTAGGCACTTAAGCTATTTCTTACTCTAGAGGAGAGGCGCTCGGCTGCAGCACTCTTTCCAAGGCATTTAAAGAAGGCAAGTTCTTAAAGCTGTTTCTTACTCTAGAGGAGACGCACTTGGCTGCAGGCAGGCATACACTTTAAGGAGGCTTCTTACTTGCTTCTACTCTAGGGGAGAGGCACTCGGCTGCAGGCAGGCATACACTTTAAGGAGGCTTCTTACTTGCTTCTACTCTAGAGGAGACGCACTTGGCTGCAGGCAGGCATACACTTTAAGGAGGCTTCTTACTTGCTTCTACTCTAGAGGAGAGGCACTCGGCTGCAGGCAGGCATACACTTTAAGGAGGCTTCTTATCTGTTTCTACCCTAGAGGAGAGGCACTCTTTCAACTCTATGATTCTATGTGTGAAATTGCAGAACATGGTTGTTGTCCCTTTCCACCACAAACCACACCTCAATAACAATTTCTTGTCACCATTTTGGCCCTGGTATGGCTAAAAAGGGAAGCATTTCTATGAAGTATCAAGGGGCGGTGACTATCAGGGCAGGAAGTTGAGGGGGGAGGGAATCAAAGACTCATCTGATTGGCTTCCATTTGTATCAATCAAGGCTCACAAATTATATGTCTATTTTTGTCTTCCATCATTAATATAGGCATCTCTTCCCCTTCTCCCAAAAACAGTAACTCAAGTCACCACATTGCATCAGATTAGTAGCTGCTTTGCTTGCAGTGTCTCACCCTGGACGTTTTCATTTCTTCTGCTCGCTTTCTTCCCCCCACTGTGTCCTTGTTCAATAATTTTCATTAATTGATTGACAGATCTGATAGACCCAACTAACCTCTATCTCACTCGCATGTAAGTCTTCAAATAAGTACTTGTATGCCCAGTGACCTTGTCGCCTCATCAGGTATCAGAAAATGAGCATGCAGATATGGAGGGAAGCTGATTAGCAAAATAAGGATGCGCTCATTCCCAGTATAAGTCTATAACAAGCCCTGACAGCTAACTTGGCAATCACAATTTGAAAGAAAGGGGATGGGGAGGGGGTGTCCAGAAATGTTAAAGGCACATAGCACCATCAGCTTTGCTGGAAGGGGGAAAAAGGCAAAGACAGAGCCAATGTGAAAAGTAACGTTTACACAACTGCGAGGATTATCTCATATACATGGATAAGTTCTGTTGCATATGAAGTTGGAAAAATATTTTTTGGCCATTGTCCAATAGACATACTCCCTTCATGGTTTCTTGAGCTGACTTCTGGTAGTGGACCTATTTCTCATGGAGTTGTATATTGTTGGATATATTGTCACTATTGAATGCAGAAGCAGCCATTGTGCATTCGGTGTTGTAAAGTAGATAAGCAAGCCCAGTGGCATGAATGCAATGAGTTGCACATTGCTCAGAAGAGCAGTGTCACACTAGCATGACATAACTGATCTGCATATATATTTACTAGGGCTGGGCGGTTTCGTTTCGTTAATTCGTAATTCGTTAATAATTCATTAATTTTTTCAATTACAAAACGATAACGAACCATTCTGGAGCAATTATTAAAAAAAACGAATTTTCAAAAACGTTTTGTAAATGCTTCGTATTTCGATATTGTATTCGTTTCGTTATTGTTTTGAGGTCGTTTCATTATTATTTCCGCATGTCTGGGCCAGTTTTATGGTTTCATTAGTGAAAAAAAAATTATAATATCACACCAACAGTCAACAACAGAGGGAGAGGGAAGCTTCGGAAGGTTTTGGAAGTTTTTTAGTGTATTTCGCGGTCGCGTCCGCCATTAACGAATCGATTCGTTATTGTTTCGGAAATCGATTCGTTAATTTTTTACCATTTACGAAATTTCGTAAATATCGAACTTTTTAAAAGGAAAATTTTGTAATTATTTTAAATATCGAAACAAAAAAAAAACCCAAATACAAATCGATTTTAGAAACAAATTTTTCCGTTGTTACCCAGGCCTAATATTTACACTACATAAATGTAATGTAGGGTCATGTTTTCAAATTGCTAGGTTAGCTTCTGCTAACCTAGCAGTTTGAAAACAGCAAAATGTGAGTAGCGCTTCTGGTAGTTCTTCTGCGGGAGGGTAACAGTGCTCCATGCAGTCATGCTAGCACATGACCTTGGAGGTGTCTATGGACAATGCAAGCTCGTCAGCCAAGAAGTGGAGATAAGAACCACCCCCAGAGTCAGATACAACTAAACTTAATGTTAGGGGAAACCTTTACCTTTCAGGATCATTTTATGTGCATGTGTATGTGTTGAATCGCAGTGTGCTAGGGATGAACCAATATAATTAATCAAAAATATTTAAAATGGTCAAAAATGGGTTGCTGAGTGTTGTGTAATCCTGGGGAGAATGATGAGAATATTCACTGTTTTGAACCTTTTTTGGGGGGAAATTCACATGTGATTGTTTTTGACAGAAGGCTGTTTTTTGTGCAAAACCACCATGAGCTAATTTTGCAAAGAATACATCCCCAATTATAAATCATCTGCAAAAAGACTATATAGTTTTTGAAGACTTCCTTGCAGTGAGTGAGAAAATGATTAAAATTGCTCATTGCATGATTTGAGAAGAAAATGGCTGGGATGTAACATCATGGACATCTGTCTACCTACTCTAACCTTTGTGAGGCAGGGCAGCCTAAAAGAACTATCCAAGGTGCTCAAACCTATCTCACCAAATAGTTTCAGGAACTTGGATAGTTCTTTGGATAGATTAGATCAGTGGTTCTCAACCTGTGGGTCCTCAGGTGTTTTGGCCTACAACTCCCAGAAATCCCAGCCAGTTTACCAGCTGTTAAGATTTCTGGGAGTTAAAGCCCAAAACATCTGGGGACCCACAGGTTGAGAACCACTGGATTAGAGGAAGAATCCCACTGCACAAAAGCCACCAGCTGGCACTGGAAAGCGTTATGGAATTGGAACGACTGAATGATGAGATTGGATAATGTTTTTATTAGGAGGCGAAATTGATGTATGTTTTAAATATTTATTTATTTATTTATTTATTTATTATTTATTTACTTTACTTTTATACCGCATTTTTCAGCCTAATTCGGCGACTCAATGCGGTTTACAATGCAATTTATATAACAGTAACAATTAGTTAAAACACAACATACACGACAGACAATAAAAGACAAACAACATGGTCATCAACGCCTCAGTAAAAATCAGATTCCGTTCTCATAATCCTTCTACCATTCCTTTGTTCATTCATACCGTCTTCATGAGTTCAGTTGCCTTGTTGACGGAACGCCTGTTCATAGAGCCACGTCTTGACCTTCCTCCGGAACTCCAGCAACGAAGGGGCCTGCCTGATGTCTGCGGGTAGGGCATTCCATAGCCGAGGGGCCACCACCTGCGACGCAGGCGGGACCGAGAGCAGGGCCTCCCCGGACGATCTTAACGTCCTCGTCAGTTCATAGGTGGAGATGCGTTCGGAGAGGAAGCAGGGTAAGCAGGGCCAGAACCGTTTAGGGCTTTATAGGCTAAAGCCAGCACCTTGAATTGTGCCCGGTAGCGGATTGGCAGCCAGTGGAGCTGGCTCAGCAGAGGAGTGGTGTGCTCCCTGAGTGCCGCTCCCGTTAGTAACCTGGCCGCCGAGCGCTGGACCATCTGAAGCTTCCGGGCAGTCTTCAAGGGCAACCCCACGTAGAGCGCGTTGCAGTAATCAATCCGGGATGTAACCAGAGCGTGGACTACCGTGGCCAAGTCAGACTTCCCAAGGTACGGGCGCAACTGGCGCACAAGTTTGAGTTGTGCAAATGCTCCCCTGGACACCGCCGAAACTTGGGGTTCCAAGCTTAGCGAAGAGTCCAGGTTCACACCCAAGCTGCGAACCTGCGTCTTCAGGGGGAGTGTAACCCCGTCTAACACAGGCTGTAACCCTATACCCTGTTCGGCCTTTCGACTGACCAGGAGTGCCTCTGTCTTATCTGGATTCAATTTCAATTTGTTAGCCCTCATCCAGTCCGACACAGCGGCCAAGCAACGGTTCAGGACCTGAACAGCCTCCTTAGTAGTAGGTGGGAAGGAGTGACATAACAAATACTATTGTTATGGTTTTATAATACGTGTTCATGCTTTTAAATGTTTTATGGTGTATTGGGCATCAAATTGTTGCCTCTGTAAACTGCCCTGAGTCGCCTGAGGTCTGAGAAGGGTGCTATACAAATACAGTAATAAATAAATAAATAACCTGCTGAAAGAGAAATGGAAAAGAGGATGACAAGAAGTTGAGTTTTCTGGGAGAAAAGAAAAGGATCAGAAGGGGAGGCAGTGGTAGAGCAGAACAAAAGAGAGAAAGACATATAGAGGGAAGGTCATGTTGACATGGGGCGGTCTACATTATAGAAATAATGTAATCTCACAATACTTGAATTGCCCTGGCTCAATGAATCATGGGAGTTGCACTTTTGTGAGGTCTTTAGCCTCCTTTGCTGGATATTTCCCAGCTTTACAAACTCTAATTGCTAGAATTCCATAGCATTGAGCCAGGGCAGTTAAAGTGGGGTCAAACTGCATTGATTCTACAGTGTAGATAAGACCTGAAAAAATGAAAAATGTTTCAATACTCAATACTAAATTTGGAGGGGAGCACAGAAAACTATTTCTACGTTGTTTCTAAAATATTGTTAGGGGTCTGTATTGCAACTATAATGATGTAATGATTTTTTTACTTTTTGTTAAATAATTGTGCAAGAGTGTTTAACCCCCTTTATTCTACCAAGCAGGAAAATCACAGTCAAACCACCCCCAACAGTGGCCCATCCAACCTTTGAAACAACAACAAGAAACCTACTAGTTAAACTTTGGAGTTACTGTCTCCCAACTTTGCTTACCTCACTGTGTTGATTCAGCTCCCAACAATCCCGTTGTATCTAGAAAAACCTTTATTTATTTATTTATTTATTTATTTATTTGCTTCACTTTTATACCGCATATTTCAGCCCTTGACAGGTGACTCTATGCGGTTTACAGTGCAATTAAAAACACAGCAATACAACAACCGGGACGACAACGTCGCTCCACAACAATTAACATCAGACAGACAAATCAACAAACAACATATATAGCGCCTCCGTTAAAGTCAGATCCATTCTCATAGTCATTGTGCCGTTCCTATGTTCAGTTACCGTCTTCCTTAGTTAGTTGCATTGCCTAGCCAAACGCTTGTTCGTAAAGCCAGGTCTTGACCATTCTCCGAAACGCCAGCAACGAAGGTGCCTGTCTGATGTCTGCTGGTAAGGCATTCCATAGCCGAGGGGCCACCACTGAGAAGGCCCTGTCTCTCGTCCCCGCCAAGCGCACCTTGGAATGAACACGGAGGAGGAGGAGGAGGAGGAGGAGGAGGAGGAGGAGGAGGAGGTACAAAGATGCTAAACAGAATTCTGGAAATGAACTTTGGGAAGGCAAGGACCTATGTGGCAAAGAATTCAAAAGGCCCCACCCTAAACTACATTTCCCAGAATTCTGCTTGCTTTTTGCATTAAAGTGCTTGGCTTTTCCCTCTTCAAGTTGGAGAAGTTACTTTTAAAATGGAGGTGCTGCGTTGCCTCCAGGTCAGCAGCACTTGAGTTTTCCCTTGACAGAGATCTGGAGCCATTTACGAGACTTACATAACTCATCCAAAAGTCATAGGTAAGTGATTTGAATCTCATGTTTTTTGTGTGATCGCCCCTTGAGTTTCTTAATATTGCTTTGTATGTACAAATCTAACGAATTACCAATGAAATTTTGCACAGCCCTAGTGTAGATGCACTGATGGTCTCCTAGCCGCATTTGTTGCTAACCATGGAATGAGGTCCCTGACAGGGACGAAAAGGATTTTCCCACTTCAGACATGGAACACTTTAAAAGAATAAATCTACCTTGATTTTTTGGGATTTTGGGAACTTCCTGACCACCCCTTGAATTAAGTTTCCTCAGCTGTACAAAATACTTCTATTAACCCATGAATGGGATTGTTTGGAGTGCTAATTAATTGATTCTTCAAACTGCGAGAGTCGACACACTCCTGGGGAAATCCCATTCCAAGTTCTTGTGTTAATCAGGCTGCTGTGCTTGTAAGTTTCTGCCTGGATCTCAGCCCATCGGAAAGGAGGAGAACTTTGCGATTCCTCTTCCAGACCTTTCGTAGGCAGCTAATTAATATGAGGAGGATATGACAGTTTTGCTTGTACAGTCACCGCACTGCCTGACAATAACTCTATAAAATTACATTTCAGTGGAAGAATGGAAACAGTGTTAAATACCATTATTTTCCTCCCTTTGATGTCTGAGAGTCATTATGAAGGCAATTACAGTGGTTTCTCTGTCCGTGTGTCTACAGGGTATTTATCTGGAGTTGTCGGAGTCCTTTGCCAGGTGGGGAATATATGGCATTTTAAAGACTAGGGGATTCTGCCTCAATTATCAGGCTACGAAAGAGTGGAAGAAACAACAACAACAGAATGTGTATCAGAGTTTTCCAGATAGTCCTGCCAGAGAATCATCATTTCATGCTGAGAACTGAGAGAAAATACCACCTGACTACTCACCAAAGACATTGAAATTTTTTCCCCTCATTTCTGTTCAGAAGTTTTCATAGAATCATAGAATCATAGTTGAAGGAGACCTCATGAGCCATCCAGTCCAACCCCCTGCCAAGAAGCAGGAAAATTGTATTCAAAGCACCCCCGACAGATGGCCATCCAGCCTCTGTTTAAAAGCTTCCAAAGAAGGAGCCTCCACCACACTCTGGGGCAGAGAGTCCCACTGCTGAACAGCTCTCACAGTCAGGAAGTTCTTCCTCATGTTCAGATGGAATCTCCTTTCTTGTAGTCCCCCATTCTGTATCTTTGCATTTATTTTTTTCTGCCTAAGTGGAGTATCTTGCATTTGTCTCTGTTGAACTTCATTTTGTTAGTTTGGCCCATCTGTCTAATGTATTATAAATTCTGCTCTTGTCTTCTGGAGTATTGGCTATCCCTCCCAATTTGGTGTCGTCTGCAAACGTGATGATCATTCCTTCTGACCCTTCATCTAAGTCATTAATGAAGATCCTGAGCAAGACCAGACCCAGGACGGAACCCTGTGGCACTCCGCTCATCACTTCTTTCCAGGATGAAGAGGAAGCATTGGTGAGCAACCTCTGGGTTCGTCCATTTAACCAATTACAGATTCACGTAACCGTAGTTTTGCCTAGCCCACATTGGATTAGTTTCCTTGCCAGAAGGTCATGAGGGACTTTGTCGAAGGCCTTACTGAAATCCAGGTACGCTGCATCCACGGCATTCCCCGCATCTACCCAGCTTGTAACTCTATCGAAAAAAGAGATCAGATTAGTCTGGCATGACTTGTTTTTGATAAGTCCGTGTTGACTATTAGCAATGACCGCATTTGTTTCTAAGTGTTTGCAGACCACTTCCTTAACAATCTTTTCCAGAATCTTGCCTGGTATCGACGTGAGGCTGACCGGATGGTAATTGTTTGGGTCATCCTTTTTTCCCCTTCTTGAAGATTGGGACCACATTGGCTCTCCTCCAATCTGCTGGAACTTCTCCCGTTCTCCAAGAACTCTCAAAGATGATTGCCAATGGTTTTGAGATTACTTCCGCTAGTTTCTTCAATACTCTTGGGTGTAGTTGATCTGGCCCCGGGGACTTGAACTCATTTAGAGCAGCCAGGTATTCCTGGATAACTTGTTTCCCAATTTGGGGTTGGATGTCTTCTAATCCCTCATCCACTCCATCTTGCTGAGGTTGAAGATAACTTTCTTTTTATGAGAAGACCGAGGCAAAGAAGGCATTAAGTAGTTCTGCCTTTTCCCTATCCCCTGTCAACATTGCCCCATCTTCTCCTCGAAGAGTACCTAACGCCTCCTTGTTCCTCTTTTTTTTTACTGACATAAGAAAAGAAGCCCTTTATGACCATGATGACAGATTCCTTCTTTCCAGCATTACAAATGTAGAGATTTGAATCACGATCTCTTCATCACAGAAGTAGGAAACGTTATCATAACATGTTGTGTCCTCTGATATACATTTTGTTGTTGTTTCTTCCTCTCTTTCAAAGCTTGACAATTGAGGCAGAGTTCTACCTTTACCATGACTTCAAGCACTATACTTCTAGCTGTCGAAAGATTGTCCAATTGTTGCAGAAGATGGAGCAGCAAATGACTTCACCCATCCAGGTCAACATCCCTTCTGCTTAAAGCCAAATGTACTCCACAATACACCGATTTAAGTTCTACATTGAGGTTCCTCCAAGCACTAGTATGTATATTATGCAATAGCAGAGTTGTCCAACTAGAATAATAGAATCAAAGAGTTGGAAGAGACTTCATGGGCCATCCAGTCCAACCCCCTGCCAAGAAGCAGGAATATTGCATTCAAATCACCCCTGACAGATGGCCATCCAGCCTCTGTTTAAAAGCTTCCAGCGAAGGAGCCTCCACCACACTCTGGGGCAGAGAGTTCCACTGCTGAACGGCTCTCACAGTCAGGAAGTTCTTCCTCGTGTTCAGATGGAATCTCCTCTCTTGTAGTTTGAAGCCATTGTTCCGCGTCCTAGTTTCCAGGGAAGCAGAAAACAAGCTTGCTCCCTCCCCCCTGTGGCTTCCTCTCACATATTTATACATGGCTATCATATCCCCTCTCAGCCTTCTCTGAACCAAGACAGCAGATCTTCAGTTGAATGCACAAGTTACCATATGTACAATCTACATTCACACATGGTGGGCATCCATGTGGAATATATAGCCATGTTCAATGCACATCTGTGGGCAACTCGGCTCCCCCATCAATAAAGCAGACTATGATGATAAATTGAGTAACTAACCAATCTAACTAACCAACTTAACTAGCCAAGTTACTCAGGAGATTCCATCTGAACATGAGAAAGAACTTCCTGACTGTGAGAGCCGTTCAGCAGTGGAACCCTCTGCCTCAGAGTGTGATGGAGGCTCCTTCTTTGGAAGCTTTTAAACAGAGGCTGGATGGCCATCTGTCAGGGGTGATTTGAATGCAATATTCCTGCTTCTTGGCAGGGGGTTGGACTGGATGGCCCACGAGGTCTCTTCCAACTCTTTGATTCTATGATTCTATGATTCTATGATTCTATGACCTGTCCCTTTGTGACATTCGAAATCAGTTGCATCAAATGGCCCTTCATGGAACTAGTGGTCCTGTTGACACCATGTTGCCATCATATGTATATGATGTATATGGATGTATATGATGTTGTATACATTTTTGCTCCAATTTGGAGAACTGTTTTGAGCTGATTTATTCAGGCAAAACCAGAGCTTCAAAAGTTACTTCTAAAAAGGAATTTGTTCCTTTACTTTTTTTGCAGGGACAAGGAATTTGTTACATTGGTTGTTGCTTTGCCCATTGGTAACCTCCCAAGACTGATAAAAGAATGGCACAATAACCTTTAAAATGTCTTTAAAAGTAACTTTTGTAAGGAAGTAGAATTCATCAGTCACTACGCCAAGAAAGTAATATTGATATCCTTTGTTACCCCAAAATAACTATTTACTGCTCGTGTTATATTTGGTTAATTATTTCCACATGGAGCCCCCTGTAGTGCAATGGGTCAAACCCTTGTGCCGGCAGGGCTGCTGACCAAAAGGTCGGTGGTTTGAATCCGGGGAGTGAGGTGAGCTCCTGTCTGTCAGCTCCACCTTCTCATGCGGGGACATGAGAGAAGCCTCCCATAGCATGGTAAAACATCCCTGGGCAATGTCCTTGCAGACAGCCAATTTTCTCACACCAGAAGCAACTTGCAGTATCCCAAGTCGCTCCTGACACAAAAAAGAATATATTTCCAAACTCTGGCCAATACAGTTATATCACACAAATGACACTGAATAATAATAATAATAATAATAATAATAATAATAATAATGTATAGTTCACATTTTGTAATTAGTTCTAATACTGGTAAGAGAAAACCTATTATTTGTTTTCATTTTGCACAAATAGAAGGCAAAAACCTTATTGCAAATCCAATTTATTCCTTAATTTAGGGTGCAACAACAAAATTTCCGGTGGGGAAAGCACTTATTTCCTCAAAAAGGTTGATTAATACAGGTTAAAAAGCCTTTTCAAGTTTTAGAAAATTAATACCATGTTTAATTATATGAGATTAAAATTTCATTGCACATTAAACTTAATTGGTGCAGATGGGGAGCAGAGGTTAAAACCTCTGCGCCAGTTACCTTTTTGTGCTGTTTCAATACCTAATAACTTCGCAGGGTATAAATTATAATTCCTGACAATATTGAACAAGTTCCCGACATGTTTTAATTTTACCTTAGTAATCTTTTGATGTTAGGGTTTTGCAAGAGTTCCCAAGGTCATAATACTAAGCAATGAAGTAAACGAAACAGATATTATGGTAAAATCTTAGTATTATTAAATGATGGGAAAGATCCTATCAGAATTGCGTTGGCTCAGAGAACCAGAATTGATTTGCCATTACAGTATAAGAACTAAGATCACTGAGAGGTTCTCTTGGACCTGGGTTTTTGTAGACTTTTTGGGCTATATGGCCATGTTCTAGAAGCATTCTCTCCTGACGTTTCACCTGCATCTATTGCAGGCATCCTCAGAGGTTGTGAGGTCCTCTCTTGGACCTCTCAGTGGCCTTTAATACCATCGACCATGGTAGTCTTCTGGGTTGCCTGGCTAGAATGAGACTTGGGAGTACTGGTCCTTCCTGGAAGGACGGAACTAGAAGGTAGCACTAGGACAATGTTTATCAATCTGGTGGTTGGAACTCCTGGGGGGGGGGGGTCACAAGGGGGTGTCAGAGGGGTCACCAAAGACTATCAGAAAAAAGTGTTTTCTGTTCATCACAAGGGTTCTGTGTGGGAAGTTTGGCCCAATTCTATCATTGATAGGGTTCAGAATGCTCTTTGATTGTAGGTGAACTATAAATCCCAGCAACTACAACTCCCAAATGTCAATGCCTATTTTCCTCAAACACCACCAGTATTCACACTTGGGCATATTGAGTATCTGTGCCAAGTTTGGTTCAGATCTATCATTGTTTGAGTCCACAGTGCTCTCTGGATGTAGGCAAACTACAACTCCAAAATTCAAGGTCAATGACCACCAAACCCTTCCAGTATTTCCTGTTGGTCACGGGAGTTCTGTGTGCCAAGTTTGGTTCAATTCCATTGTTGGTGGAGTTCAGAATGCTCTTTGATAGTAGGTGAACTATAAATCCCAGCAACTGTCTCAAGTGACAAAATCAATGATCTTGATTCCCCTTCCATCTTGATTGCCTGGCCTGTAGCTTTGAAAGGAGAGAAGGCAGCATCTCCAGGACTTCATGCCCTCCAGTACTCTCATTCCCATTTCCTCCTCCTTTGTGTCTTACTTTGATTTTAAGCCTCAAGTGAGGGAACTGTCATACAGTTGGCCCTTCATGTTTGCAGATTTAACCTTTGTGGATTTGATCATTCATGTATTTTGTTATGCTCTGTAGTGTGATTCCAGCTGAACCTCTATGGACTGCTAGTGTAACTCCAGCTGCAGTTGACCATTGAGTTGTTCTGGAGAACCTCTACAGACCTCTACTGTAACTCCAGCTGCAGCTACCAATTGAGTTGTTCTGGAGAACCTCCAAGGTCCTCTACTGTAACTCCAGCTGCAATTGACCATTGAGTTGTGCTGGAAAACCTCTAAAGTCCTGTAGTGTGACTCCAGATGCAGTTTCTAATTGAGTTGTTCTGGAGAACCTCAACAGACCTCTAGTGTGACTCCAGCTGCAGTTGATCATTGAGTTGTTCTGGAGTACCTCTAAGGTCCTCTAGTGTGACTACAGCTGCAGTTGACCACTGAGTTGTGCAGGAGAACCTTTGAGGTCCTTTAGTGTGACTTCAGTTGAAGATGACTATTAAGTTGTGCTGGAGAACCTTCAAGGTCTTCTAGTGTGACTCCAGTTGAAGATGACAAGTAAGTTGTGCTGGGGAATCTTAAAATTCCTAGTGAGATCTTATTTTTACTTCCACATTTTCAATTTCACAGAGTTATTTTATGTGTAACCACAGTGAATGTGGAGGGCTGGCTGTATTTACAACTTCTAAACTGCTCTGAGTGCTCTTTTGGGTGGAGATCAAGGAACAAATAAAGATAGATAGACAGATGATAGATAGATAGATAGAGAGAGAGAGAGAGAGAGAGAGAGAGAGAGATAGACAGTTAGATAGATCACAGTAGCACTGAGATCTCCATAGGACACTGGTGGCTCTCTGTGCTGACGACCTCATCTCAATTCATTCAATTGGGAGATGCATCTTCTCCCTACAAAACAAGGACAGGCTGTTTGGGAGACCTCATGAACTATTCCGTAAATCAGGGAGGACTTTGGGCAGTGGGAGAAAGGGAATACTAGCTAGGTTCTTGTGGGTTTTTTCGGGCTATAGAGCCATGTTCTAGAGGCATTTCTCCTGACGTTTCGCCTGCATCTATGGCAAGCATCCTCAGAGGTGTGAGGTCTGTTGGAATTAGGACAATGGGTTTATATATCTGTGGAATGGCTGGGGTGGGGCAAAGAGCTCTTCTCTGCTGCAGTTAGGTGTGAATGTTTAGCTGATCACCTTCATTAGCATTTGAAGGCCTGCCTGAACCTGGGAAAATCTGTTGCTGGGAGGTGTTAATCTGTGCCTGGTTTTTTCCTCTTTGTTAAACAACAAAGAGGAAAACAACAAAGAGCTGTTATAATTTTAGAGTTTTTTAATACTGGTAGCCAGATTTTGTTCATTTTCATGGTCTCTTCCTTTCTGTTGAAATTGTCCACATGCTTGTGGATTTCAATGGCTTCTCTGTGTAGTCTGACATGGTGGTCGTTGGTGTGGTCCAGCATTTCTGTGTTCTCTAATAATATGCTGTGTCCAGGCTGGTTCATCAGATGCTCTGCTATGGCTGACTTCTCTGCTTGAAGTAGTCTGCAGTGCCTTTCATGTTCCTTGATGCGTGTCTGGGTGCTGCGTTTGGTGGTCCCTATGTAGACTTGTCCACAGCTGCATGGTATACGGTAGACTCCTGCAGAGGTGAGAGGATCCCTCTTGTCCTTTGCTGAACGTAGCATTTGTTGGATTTTCTTGGTGGGTTTGTAGATTGTTTGTATGTTGTGTTTCCTCATCAGCTTCCCTATGCGATCAGTGGTTCCCTTGATGTATGGCAGGAACACTTTTCGTCTGGGTGGGTCTTTGTCTTGACTCTCATGGCTTGTTTTTGGTCTTGCAGCTCTTCTGATGTCTGAGGTGGAGTCTCCATTGGCCTGGAGAGCCCAGTTGAGGTGGTTCAGTTCATCTTGGAGGAGGTGGGGTTCGCAGATTCTTTTTGCATGGTCTGCCAAGGCTTTAATGGTGCTTCTTTTTTGACTTGGGTGATGGTTGGAGTTTTTATGTAGATATCTATCTGTGTGTGTGGGTTTTCTGTAGACGGTGTGACCCAATTGTTGATCTGGTTTGCGGATGACTAGGACATCTAGAAAAGGCAGTCTTCCTTCATTTTCTTTTTCCATGGTGAACTGGATGTTTGGGTGGATGCTGTTAAGATGGTCCAGGAACCTGTTGAGTTCTTCTTCTCCATGGCTCCAAATGGTGAAGGTGTCATCCACATATCTGAACCATATCGTGGGCTTTTTGGTTGCTGTCTCCAGGGCTTGTTCTTCAAAGTGAATACTAGCTCTTGCACTACCCAAAAAGGATAGAAATTTAATCCATAAGGGAAATGTGTAGAGCCGTATGTCACACAATGATCACCTCCTCTTGAGAGTCACAGTAGCCATTTTACCCCCTGCCCCATCAATACCCTTTCCTCTCTGTGGTGTCTCCTCACAACTGTCCTATGAGTTAGGTCAAGCTGAAAAAGGGACTGGCCAATATCACAACACAATAACACAATGTTGACTTGCATCTCCAAATTTCAAGCACAGGCACATCACCACCACACCACACTGGTTCTCTGTTCTTCTCTATCTTATTTATGCATTAGCTGATTTACTCATTTTGCTACCAAAACAATGAGGGGAAAGGTTGGGGGGGAGGTTGCAGGGGAGAAAATAACCTGAAACTGGACAAAAGCCTCTAATTGTGACCAGTGCATTCCTTCCTTCAAAGCGAACATCTTCAAAGACAATTTAGGGCTTTTGATGGAATGTGAGATCACAACCTGAAATCTTATGACAAGCAATTTCTTTAAAAGTGCACACTTCATTAAATGAACAAACTTTTCAGCACTAGGAATATGAAATCTAGTAATTAAAGTCTGTTTGCCTAAAAATACTTCAGTTGAAGTCCTGGACAGTGGAATAATATCCTTTAGATTAAAGTTTAATTGAAAACAGTATTTACTGCTCTAGTGCATTTGATAGAGTCCTTTGTGGCATTTCTTTATGTATAATTGTGTTTTGCAATCAATTTAAAATAACGATGACTGCAGTCCTTGTAGGAGGTGAATGTGAGTCCTTGGGAGGAGACTGGCATCTACAGGGGTTTCTGCCAAGCAGATACGGAAAAAGTAATTTTCGTTCTGCCAGTTCTGAGTGATCCCTTTTGCATATGAAATGCTTTTTGCAAAGGAAAAAAAAATCCCCTCTGCTTGATGAGATAAATATTTCCAAACCGAGGCACAAAGCGAGAGAGGCATCCAGTGCTCTCACATTTTTATTTCTGGATGTTTGCTCCAACCATGTGCTTCCTTCGAATATCTTGTGACAGCTCTCTTGAAATACTGGATTATCCCTGTGGCTCGGGTGTCAAGAAGAGAAAAGGTCCATCTGTGGTTTTCCATTAAGGATCTTACAGTGATTATTACAGGGCTGTTTTGGCTCAGAGTTTCTAGAACAGGGTTTCTCAAACTTTTAAAGCTGAGGGCCAGTTCACAGTCCTTGAGACTGCTGGGAGGCCGGACTATAGCTTGGAAGAAAACATGAATCAATTCGTTCTTGTAGGTTTTTTCGGGCTATAGGGCCATGTTCTAGAGGCATTTCTCCTGACGTTTCGCCTGCATCTATGGCAAGCATCCTCAGAGGTAGTTGCCATAGATGCTTGCCATAGATGCAGGCGAAACGTCAGGAGAAATGCCTCTAGAACATGGCCCTATAGCCCGAAAAAACCTACAAGAACCTAGTGATTCCAGCCATGAAAGCCTTCGACAATACATGAATCAATTCCTGTGCACACTGCGCACATCTTCTTTGCTGTGCAGAAAACCATGAAAGAACAATACAGTATTTAAAATGAAGAATTATTTTAACCAATATAAATTTATTTGTGTGGGCCCACTTTTGGCTGATGAGAGAGTCAAGTTAATTAAGATTCTTGAATCCCCACCATGAAATAAGAGACCAGACACAAGATGTGGAGAAATAAACGGGCCATTTATTGACCTAATTATAAACTGATAAATGAACTAATTGACTAGTTGTGGGGGGAGCACTGCGACATGTGTAATGGTATGAGGCCAGGTATCTTTCTGGGACCACCTGCCAAACCAACCACTGGACGAAACACCTGACCCCGGGGGCAGTCCACATAGATGGCTTGCTGTCCCGGCCGGTCATTACTGGAAGGCGGTTGGAGGGGACCTCCCCCCCCCCCCCGAGCCATGAAACCCCATAGGGGAGAGGCAACTCCCCCGAAAGAACACCCAAAGGAAGATATTTTGGGCACCCCCTAAGCCAGTGTTTCTCAACCTGGGGGTCGGGACCCCTGAGGGGGTCGTGAGGGGGTGTCAGAGGGGTCACCAAAGACCATAAGAAAGCACAGTATTTTCTGATGGTCATGGGGATTCCATGTGGGAAGTTTGAGCCAATTCTATCGTTGGTGGAGTTCAGAATGTTCTCTGATTGTAATGAACTATAAATCCCAGCAACTACAACTCCCAAATGTCAAGATTTATTTTCCCCAGACTCCACCAGTCTTCACATTTGGGCATATTGAGTATCCATGCCAAGTTTGGTCCAGATCCACCATTGCATGAGTCCACAGTGCTCTCTGGATATAGGTGAACTACAACTCCCAAACTCAAGGTCAATGCCCATCAAACCCTTCCAGTGTTTTCCATTGATCATGGGAACCAAGTCTGGTTCAAATCCATCGCTGGTGGTGTTCAGAATGCTCTTTGATTATAAGTGAACTATAAAACCCAGCAACTACAACTCCCAAATTACAAAATCAATCCCCAACCCCACTAGCATTCACATTTGGGTGTATTGAGTATTTGTGCCCAGTTTGGTCCAGTAAATGAAAATGCATCCCGCATATCAGATATTTACATTATGATGTATATAACAGTAGTAAAATGACTGTTATGAAGTAGCAACGAAAACAATATTATGGTTGGGGGTCACCACAACATGAGGGACTGTATTAAGGGGTCACGGCAGTAGGAAGGTTGAGAACCCCTGCCCTAAGCCATAAAGCCCATAGAGATAAACCCAAAATTCCCTTCACCCCCGAATGAAGGTGTGCCAAGGTGTACGCCGATCCAATCTCTCCCCCCACTTTGTAGCACACACACGTCTTCTTCCTTGCGCTGCTGGAAGGTCGAATGCAGGGCGGAGGAGGCTACCTGCAAGGGAGGTTTGTAAGGCTCCTCCCCTCTTCCACCTGGCAACAATGCCAGGCAGAACCAACTGGTCCTTCACAGGGGGATTCAAGTGCTCCCCTCCAGCCATCCGTTGGTTCCTTCTGTCTGGAGGTGCGTGTTGTTGTTGCTTGAATCATAGAATCATAGAACCCTAGAGTTGGAAGAGACCTCATGGGCCATCCAGTCCAACCCCCTGCCAAGAAGCAGGAATGTTGCATTCAATGCACCCCTGACAGATGGCCATCCAGCCTCTGTTTCAAAGCTTCCAAAGAAGGAGCCTCCACCACACTCTGAGGCAGAGAGTTCCACTGCTGAACAACTCTCACAGTCAGGAAGATCTTCCTTATGTTCAGATGGAATCTCCTCTCTTGTAGTTTGAAGCCATTGTTCCGCGTCCTAGTCACCAGGGCAGCAGAAAACAAGCTTGCTCCCTCCTCCCTGTGGTTTCCTCTCACATATTTATACATGGCTATCATATCCCCTCTCAGCCTTCTCTTCTTCAGGCTAAACATGCCCAGCTCCTAATTCGCTCCTCATAGGGCTTGTTCTCCAGACCTTTTATCATTTTATCATCTTGAAAAAACCAAGCCTAGACGCCGCCATACCTAGTAACTATCACCCAGTTTCAAACCTTCCATTTTTGGACAAGGTGATTGAACGGACAGTGGTGGGGCAACTACAGCAATTCTTAGATGGGACTGCGGGTTTGGACCCCTTTCAATCAGGCTTCGATCAGGTCATGGGACAGAGACTGTCTTGGTAGCTATTACTGACGAAATTCCGAGGCGAATCAGACCGAGGCGAATCAGCGCTATTGGTACTCTTGGACCTCACAGCTGCATTTTACACCGTGGACCATGACTTGCTGATTCATCGATTGGCTATGTCTGGTGTATGAGGTTTAGCCCTTAAATGGTTCAATTCATTTCTCCGGGACCGGAGACAGAGGGTGGAGTGGTCAGGCCAAAGCTCTGAGAGCTCCTGCCTTTGCTGTGGAGTTCTCCAGGGTGCCATCCTCTCGCCCCTGTTATTTAACATCTACGTCCGGCCACTTGCTGGACTGGTGCGGAGCTTTGGCATAGAGTGCTACCAGTATGCATATGATACCCAGCTACTCTTGCATCTCGAACCTGGGACAACCGCGATTCCTGAGAACTTTAAGCTGTGTTTGGAAGCAGTGACGAGTTGGCTGCGAGCGAGCAGACTAAAAGTAAATCTGCAAAAACTGAGATTCTCTGGCCCAACCAGCCACCAGAATTAATCCAGTCTCTACCTGATTTCGATGGGGAAGCTCTGGTTCCGTCTTCCACTGTTAAAAGCCTTGGGGTTGTGTTGGACTCATCGCTGATGATGGAGGCCCAGATCACTGCCATAAGTAAGCAGGCCTTTTTTCATCTTCGCCAGGCAAGGAAATTGGCATCCTACCTTTTGGTAGAAGCATTGGCAACGGTAATCCACGCAACAGTCACCACGAGGTTGGACTATTGCAACGCCTTATATGCCGGCATTCCCAAGTCAACAACCCAGAAGATTCGGATGGTCCAAAATGTAGCGGCCAGGCTGCTAGCGGGATCATCTATAAGATCCCATATTACACCGATTCTGCATTGGCTGCCAATAGAATATCAGATCTCTTACAAGATACTGATCCTGACATTTAGAGCTCAAAATGGCCAAGGACCTTTATATCTTAGGGACCGCCTCATTCCTTTTCTCCATCAGTGGTTACCTCAATCCACCCAGGAAAATCTCCTCTACATACCGGGCCCTAGGGAGGCACATTTGGAAGCTACAAGGCGTAGAGCTTTTTCGACCTATGCTCCAATTCTGTGGAACTCATTGCCTCCATACATTAGAGCAATGTCGGAGTTGCGACCTTTTGTAAAGGCACTCAAGACTTGGGTGTTTGGTTGTGCATTTAAGTAATCAGATCTATGTATTGTTGAAGGCTTTCATGGCCGGAATCCATGGGTTGTTGTAGGTTTTTCCGGGCTATATGGCCATGTTCTGGAGGCAATTTTTCTCCTGACGTTTCGCCTGCATCTATGGCAAGCATCCTCAGAGGTAATGAGGTCTGTTGGAACTAGGAAAAATGGATTTATATATCTGTGGAATGACCAGGGTGAGACAAAGGACTTTTGTTTGCTGGGGCTAGCTGTGAATGTTTCAGCCGATTACCTTGATTTGCATTCAATGGCTTGGAAGTGCCTGGGGGGAATCTTTTGTTGAGAGTGATTTCATGTGCCTGTTTGTTTCCCCTCTGTTGTTTTGCTGCTGTATTTTTTGAGTTTTTTAATACTGGTAGCCAGATTTTGTTCATTTTCATGGTTTCTTCCTTTCTGTTGAAATTGTCCACATGCTTGTGGATTTCAATGGCTTCTCTGTGTAGTCTGACATGGTGCTTGTGAGAGTGTTCCAGCACTTCTGTGTTCTCAAATAATATGCTGTGTCCAGATTGGTTCATCAGGTACTCTGCTATGGCTGATTTTCTGGTTGGAGTAGTTTGCAGTGCCTTTCATGTTCCTTGATGCGTGTCTGGGCAATGCTGCGTTTGGTGGTCCCTATGTAGACTTGTCCACAGCTGCATGGTACATGGTAGACTCCTGCAGAGGTGAGTGGATCCCTCTTGTCCTTTGCTGAACGTAGCATTTGTTGGATTTTCTTGGTGGGTCTGTAAGTGGTTTGTATGTTGTGTTTACTCATCAGTTTCCCTATGCGGTCAGTGGTTCTTTTGATGTATGGCAAGAACACTTTTCCTCTGGGAGGATTTTCATCTTTACTCTCGTGGCTTGTTCTCGGTTTTGCAGCTCAGATATAAACCCATTTTTCCTAGTTCCAACAGACCTCATTACCTCTGAGGATGCTTGCCATAGATGCAGGCGAAACGTCAGGAGAAAAATTGCCTCCAGAACATGGCCATATAGCCTGGAAAAACCTACAACAACCCATAATCAGATCTAATTTGCCAAATAGTCACTGTTGAATGTTTTTACGTTGAATGTTTTTATATTGTGTAAATGCTATTTTAGATTGTAAGTCGCTCGGAGCACCTTGGTGGAGAGCGACTAATTAAGAAATAAAGTGAAATGAAGTGAAGTGAAGGTGACTGCCTCCTATCACTCCTTTTATGCTTGAGACCTGGACAAATGTTTCCCTGATCCAATATAGAGGACAATCTGTTGGAACTGTCCGGTCTTTCATTCATCCGCTGCTCCATCCTGCCATACATTCAGCATCGTGGGCTATTGTTGTCGACAAGACAATGTCTACCTCTCTCAAGGTTAATTGACTACTGTTCTTTGAAATATACATGAGAAACTTTATTGACTAGTCCAGTGCTTGACCTCACCTGTCAAGTAAGAGGAGGAAGATAATAACAATGAGAAGGACTCCTGCAAAAGAGGAACCTGACAAGAGGTGAAAGACTGCAGAATGCAATACATTTTTGCCAACATCGCTTACCTCGTCATTCGCTGATGTCCATTTTATCTCCTCTTGCTGCACATTTTTCCCCCCAACAGCAAGCCCTATGTAGATGACTTCGGTAGAGCAAATGTCAAACGGAATGTCAAATAGCAATCTGAGAATTCAAGGGGAGACATTGATCTCATGAAAGTCTGGATGCTTATTTCTCAAGAGCATAAGAAAAACCCTTCAGGATCAGGCCAAAGGTCTAGTCACAGCCCAACATTCAGTTTCCAACAATGGCCAGGCAGCTTGGAAAATGCAATGAAAGCAACATTGGCATCAATGGCTGCCTCCAAGCATTTGATACTCAGGTGTGCATTGCACACACAAATATAATTTCACTATACATCTTAACAAACAAAGAAAGCATAGACCTTGTGGCTGTTGTCATTGAGGAATTTGCCATTGGTTTGGCACATCAGACTGGATAAGGAATCAACATCAAGGTCAAAATATGTTGGAACAAACCAAATGACCAACAGACTCACCCTTCAGCAATTGATGCAATGTGTCTACCTTAGATCAAAATAACAGGATTCTAAATCACAGAGCAATAACAGAGGATGTGGAACAATGGCTTCAAACTACAGAAAAGAAAAGGGATTCCACCTGAACATAAGGAAAAACTTCCTGATTGTGATAAAGAACTGTTTAGCAGTGGAACTCTCTGTCCTGGACAGTGGTGGAGGCTCCTTCTTTGGAGGCTTTTAAATAGAGCAAAAGCTTTAAGATTGGCTGGGGAGGCCCTGCTCTTGGTCCCACCCCCTTCTCAAACGTGATTGGTGGGGACGAGAGACAGGGCCTTCTTAGGGGTGGCTCCTTGGCTATGGAATTCCCTCCCCAGTGACACCTGGCAGCCCACATTTTCTTCTGGTTTTCAGAAAAAAGGGAAATACACGGCTCTGTTACAAGTGTTTGCAGAATGAATCATTATGGTTTGGACACAGTCTGAATAAGGATTATAAACAAGGATTACGGGTGAATGGAATTATGCACTTTTTTGGGTTTTAATCTGTTATTATTCTATGTGTTTTATTGTTTAACTGTTTTTTTAATATACGGGGTAGGTTTTATGCCGATGTTAAAGTGGCATTGAATATTGCCGGAGTTGTTATTTATTTATTGTGTCAGGAGCAAGCCAAACAGTTGTATTGCATTTTTTAACAAACAAGCAAACATACAAAACACAAAGTTTGCAAGCTTGGTATTCTATTAAATGTCCTTTGACCAGTATCTGGCCACTTGGAGTGCCTCTGGTGTTGCCGCAAGAAGGTCCTCCCTTGTGCATGTGGCAGGGCTCAGGTTACATTGGTCTGTAGTTTGCTGTTCTCCACACTCGCATGTCGTGGATTCCACTTTGTGCCCCCATTTCTTAAGATTGTCTCTGCATCTCGTGGTGCCAGACCACAGTCTGTTCCGCGCCTTCCAAGTCACCCAGTTTTCTGTGTGCCCAGGGGGGAGTCTCTCATTTGGTATCAGACATTGATTGAGGTTCTGGGTTTGAGCCTGCCACTTTTAGACTCTCGCTTGCTGAGGTGTTCCAGAGAGTTTCTCTGTAGATCTTAGAAAACTATGTCTTGATTTAAATCATTGGTGTGCTGGCTGATACCCAAACAGAGGATGGGCCGGAGATGTGCCTTGGTCATTTCACTATTGGTTGCTACTTCCTGGCAGATGTCAGGTGGTGCAATACCAGCTAAACAGTGTAATTTCTCCAGTGGTATAGGGCGCAGACACCCTGTGATAATGCAGCATGTTTCATTAAGAGCCCCATCTACTGTTTTAGTGTGGTGAGATGTGTTCCACACTGGGCATGCATACTCAGCAGCAGAGTAGCATAGCACAAGGGCAGATGTCTTCACTGTGTCTGGTTGTGATCCCCAGGTTGTGCCGGTCAGCTTTCATATGATATTGTTTCTAGCACCCACTTTTTGCTTGAGCTGGAGTTGTAAGCTGCCTTGAATTCCCTTATGTGGGGTATAAATGAAGCAAATAAATAAATGGTCATCTATTCGGAGGGGAGGGGGGGGGCTTTGTGTGTGATTTTCTGATGAAGCAGCTAATGGACTTTGCCAGATAACTTTGAATGTATTTTCCTGCTTCTTGGCAGGGGGACTGGATGGCCACGAGGCGTCTTCTAATTCTGATTCATGACTGTTTTCTTCATTTGAGAAAGAAAATGAAAGGCTAAACTTCTACATCACAGTCTACCCAACTTTATGAATCTGTCGCTATGTTTCAGTAATGCAAGTAATCTCTGTTAAATGATATGCAAAGATGTGCTTTGAAACACCAGGAAGACTTTCCTAGGTGCATCGGATGCTTCTGGTCATATGGGATACTTCTGAGATCTGTTCTGATGTCCATCGGACACTTCTCATGCTCATTGGGCCCTTATAATATGCAAGCAAGGAGATGGCAAGCAAGAGCTTCGAAAGAACAAGATATGAGTAGGAAGCTGGGACAAACAACAGAATAGAAGTCTGGGGGAACCCATATCTTCAGGGTGAATTTTTTCTCTTTGCAAGTTGACAAAACTTTTTTTGTTTATTTGGTTCTACTGGGCATTGGGAAATTGAGCCTTGGGCTATTTGGGCCGTCGGCTATTTGTTTCCTCCGGAGTGCTTACATGTCATACCAGAATATATGATTTCAGTGAGGTTTCTTCTCTTTCCATTTTTAAAAGCAAGAATATCCACTGAGAACAACCAGAAAGATATCAGACTCCTGATAGATTTCCTTGCAAGTTTTGATCCTCCGCTATTTCACTGCCTAATTTTGACAAGTTTAGCAAACCCCCAGGGCTTCTTTTTTTTTTTTTGACCCTAACTACCATGTAAGCTTCTAGGTGATTTTTCCTTCTTGTCTAAAGTGTGCTGAAGTATTTTCCCTGCTTTCCTGCGGCTTTTTAAGTAGATAATAAGTCCCCCAAATTCAGCAGCCTGGCTCTGAAAGAAGCTTGTCACGGTGGTTGGTAGCTAATGAAGATCCCTTTAGTTTATCTTCATCAATTGTCAAATATTTGAGTCCATGAAGTGGTGTGATGAGGTACAAAGACAGATATTTGAAGGGATTTTAACTCATTTGAGCAATTACATGCTTAACTGCCCTGTGATAATCTGTCAGTCTGAGCTTTCTCTCTCTCTCTCAACTGCAGAAGTGGGGAGTATTAGAATAGCTGGATTTGGTGCCGAAAGGCCTCATCTGAATGGAAGAAAGGCTCCGGAGAAATTAATTGCCAGTAACAAACAGCAGGACTGCTTACAAGTCACATATCACATAGTTATCTACCAGCACTAAGGGAAGGCAGCTGTTAAATAATGTCTTGGATTGTGGCGAAATAGGAACAGCAAAGGAACTGGTAAGGGCCATGAAGAATTCAACCAGGGTTAGCTAATTAAGTGCCGAAATAGAGCCCACCTCCATATATGCCTTCAAGCGGTGCAATTTGCTACTCACGCTAGACTTTGTTACCCATAATGTGTACATAAATAGATATTGAGCAAGTGAATATTGATTTTGTTTTCACAGTTGATTAATCACCTGATCATTCTGTAGTTGATTGAATTAATTGGGCAAATCTGAATATATTTGCATACTTCTAAAACTGTTCAAGCTGGGTTTAGAAAAGGCAGAGGAACGAGAGACCAGATTGCCAATATCCGCTGGATAATGGAGAAAGGCAGGGAGTTTCAGAAAAACATCTACTTCTGCTTCATTGACTATTCTAAAGCCTTTGACTGTGTGGATCATAATAAATTGTGGCAAGTTCTTAGTGGGATGGGCATCCCAAGCCACCTTGTCTCTCTCCGGAGGAATCTGTACAAGGACCAAGTCGCAACAGTCAGAACTGACCACAGAACAACAGACTGGTTCAAGATTGGGAAAGGCGTACGGCAAGGCTGCATACTCCCACCCAACCTTTTTAACGTGTATGCAGAACACATCATGCGATGTGCGGGGCTTGATGAATGCAAAGCTGGGGGGAAAATTGCTGGAAGAAACATTAACAACCTCAGATATGCAGATGACACCACTCCGATGGCCAAAAGCGAGGAGGAGCTGAGGAGCCTTCTAATCAAGGTGAAAGAAGAAAGTGCAAAAGCCGGGTTGCAGCTAAACATAAAAAAAAAACAAAAAAAAACAAGATTATGGCAACAAGAATGATTGACAACTGGAAAATAGAGGGAGAAATCGTGGAGGCCATGACAGACTTTGTATTTCTAGGCGCAAAGATTACTGCAGATGCAGACTGTGGCCAGGAAATCAGAAGACGCTTACTTCTTGGGAGGAGAGCAATGTCCAATCTCGATAAAATAGTAAAGAGTAGAGACATCACACTGGCAACAAAGATCCGCCTAGTCAAAGCCATGGTATTCCCTGTAGTAACCTACGGATATGAGAGCTGGACCTTAGGGAAGGCTGAGCGAAGGAAGATAGATGCTTTTGAACTGTGGTGTTGGAGGAAAGTGCTGAGAGTGCCTTGGACTGCGAGAAGATCCAACCAGTCCATCCTCCAGGAAATAAAGCCCGACTGCTCATTGGAGGGAAGGATACTAGAGACAAAGTTGAAGTACTTTGGCCACATCATGAGGAGACAGCAAAGCCTAGAGAAGACAATTATGCTGGGGAAAGTGGAAGGAAAAAGGAAGAGGGGCCGACCAAGGGCAAGATGGATGGATGGCATCCTTGAAGTGACTGGACTGACCTTGAAGGAGCTGGGGGTGGTGACGGCCGACAGGGAGCTCTGGCATGGGCTGGTCCATGAGGTCACGAAGAGTTGGAGACGACTGAACGAATGAACAACAACAAAAACTTCTACAAAGCTCTTTTTTCTAAAGGTGCCTCAACAAAGATCTTTTTAAATACCCCGAGCAATATCAATGGGCAGGTAAATAAACATAGCCATTAGCCGATTATAGTTTTAGCAGTTAATTGATCGAGATCACTCTTGCTATGTTTGGGAGACAGAGAGACAAATTCGTAGCTGTTCTGACATTTAGGATGTCATTTCCCAGTAAATTGTAAAGTAATCTTCAGTTTATAGCCCAGTTTCATCCTCGTTTCTGTCACTCATTGATAAAGGTCAGTGCGGATTAAGGCGCACTAGAAACTGCCCAAAGTATAAACACCTGTCAATATCAAACCTCTCAAAATTGCAGTAGGCAGCCCTTTTGGCATCCAGATGTTGGTGATCTACTAAACCAGGTATGGGCAAACTTCGACCCTCCAGGTGTTTTGGACTTCAACTCCCATAATTCCTAACAGCTGGTAGGCTGTTAGGAATTGTGGGAGTTGAAATTCAAAACACCTGGAGGGTCAAAGTTTATGTGGCTAAAGACTGCAGGAACATGACTTAATAAACATTGGAAGGAGTGGGGCTTCTCCAATGGAACACATTCTTGTTTCTATTTGTCCTTTTTGTCATTCAGAATTATGAAAAGAGGGGAAAAACCACCTTAATCCACACTTACAAAACTTAGCCTTCATTATCTCTTAACTACAGAACACATACCTGTAGTTTCACTTGTCCATATTAAGGGAAAATTGTCTTGATAAGACTTTGATAGATCCTTCAGGCAATTCTAGGGTATGTCCATTCCAGAAGTTGCCAACAAGTCACCCTGAAGGACCTAGCAAACCTCTAAGGAGGCTAACATTTTAGGAATTTCTCAGTCCTATAGGAAGAGTTTATGACAGGGTTCCCCAAACTAAGACCTGTGGGCCAGATGCAGTCCTCCATGTCATTTACCTGGCCCCCTAACTAAACTTTAGACTTAGGGTCACCCAAAGTCAGAAGCAACTTGAAGGCAGGCAGCAATAACAATCCTAATTGACTTTCTCATCAGCCAAAAGCAGGTTTACACTTCCCATTGAAATACTGGTAAACTTATAAGGTATATACAGTGTGGAGGAATCTGTTCAATTTTTTTTCAATTCATAGTCCAACAGTCTGAGGAACTTTGAACCAACCTTCTTCTTAAAAAGCTTGAGAACCTCTGGTCTGTGGTATGCTGGAAATGATGTGATCTAATGTGTTGCATCTTATCTACAGCTTTAGATAAACATGGACCAACATGGATATAGACATCTGACTGTATTAAGCTAGCTATAGATGCTCTCCTCCCCCAGCATCAGTGTTCTTCCAATAGTCTGTAAAAGATCAGGGACAAGATCATAAGTGAATATTTTTGACCAGTTGCTGGGGTTTCAATCTGGAACAGTATGAGCCAACATGTCCTTGCCTTGGTGGCTGCCATTTTCTAAAATCTACAATGATGTAGAACAGGGGTCCTCAAACTTTTTAAACAGAGGGCCAGGTCATGGTCCCTCAAACTATTGGAGGGCCGGATCATAATTTAAAAAATAAAATAAATTAATTCCTATGCACACTGCACATACCTTATTTGTAGTGCAAAAAACCCCTTAAAAACAATAAAATAATCAAAATGAATAGCAATTTTAACAAATATAAACTTATTAGTATTTCAATGGGAAGTGTGGGCCTGCTTTTGGCTGATGAGATAGGATTGTTGTTGTTGTTGTGGGCTTTCAAGTTGTTTCAGACTTAGGTTGACCCTGAGCGAGGGCCGGGTAAATGACCTTGGAGGGCTGCATCCGGCCCCCAGGCCTTAGTTTGAGGACCCCTGATGTAGAAGAATGGAATGTTCAAGGCATTGCCGTTTGGGGAAAAAAAATAGTCCTTGACAAGAGTAATAATAATAATTATTATTTATTTATTTATTTATTTATTTATTTATTTATTTATAATATGCCCTATCTCCCTGAGAGGACTCAAGATAGTTTCCAACAAAAATAACAAAGTGGCAAACATTCAATGCCAAAATGGACAAACAACAAATCAAATCAAATCAAAACAATAAACAATCTCAATATAAACTGATAAAACTCACTGAAAAATAACCAAAGATTAAATTTAAATAAGCACAACATGACACATCACACACAATTACCACCTAAGAGACTCTGACAAGTTAAGTTAAAAAGATATTAAAGGTATTAGGTGTTTTGCAGCATCCAATGGGCTAAGGTAGATATCCAATATCTAGGTGAGGATATATGTAAAGTAGACCTGTGAATCATTACGATTTGGCTACACATTGACTCAACCACTAGTAAATTAATTGAACTGGTCTGCTTTAATCAGTATTAGGAGATCCATCCTAGAATAGTAGTTCAAGCATTGGATTAAGAGTCTGGGATACCAGGGTTGAAATCCCCACTTATGGAAACTCACAGGATGGCCTTCCGAAAGTCATATTTTCTCAGCCTCAGAGGAAGGCAATGAGAAACCCCATAAGAGTCACTTTATGGTTGCTCTTATGACTTGAAGGTGCACAATGACCACGTTAGAATTAATCAAAGTGAGAACTAAACAACAGCATTTCAGGTCTAAGATGCACTCCAGATCAGGGTAGTTTTATACCCCAAATCATGTACCCAAATAGCTGGAATTTTGCCTCAAGACTGGCAACTTGAGAAGTTTGTGCCTGGCCCTTAATTCACACCAGGTTCTCTCCCCCTCGCCTGCCGTGCCCCCCAATTTCATTAAGGAGGCTGCTTTAGTTTAAGTACAAAGGCAAGGCCAATTCAGCTCAGGGACCGACCGTTGCTTTGACCTGGAGGTCATGGAGGAAATAAGGTAGGTAATCTCAGTTCCATCCTTCGTAACCTGGATTCCTCACTACAGGGCTCCACATGGGGCTGACAGACTCCACTTTGCAAAGGCCCAAGACACCACCAGCATGGAGAACTAATTATCCTTCACTCCTGGCAGTGCAGCTGAGCAGCCTGACAGTGCTGGCAAGTTACCCTAAGCAGGCTAATAAAGGAAAGGAATGTTTCAGGCATTGCAGTGCTACACAGCATGCCTGAACTTTATTAATGAGGGTTTTATTTTAGGTTCACTGTGCCACATTAACATAAAAGAGGAAAAAGCCACCGAGGCGGGAGAGAGGAAAGGTAGGCTATTAGCAACTAGGGTTTCACCCGAAAGCTCCAGGGAAGGAGAAATAAGACCCAAGGCATTGATGACACATGGAAGGATACCTTTCCAGAAGCAGATTTTGCCCTTGAGTTGATTTACACAAGTTACACCCAAGATCCCCACAAGATATTCAGGCTAAGACTTGAATCTAATTGGTAAATTGTTTTAATAGGTAATTGGCTTACCAAGCTACCATTGGTTCAAGGCGCCTACCATTGGTTCAAGCCCCTACCCTAGTAGCCTTCAAGAAGAATTGAAAAACGTGGCTCTTCCAATGTGCCTTTGGAGCGCAACCATTTCTTTTTTCCTGTTGTCTCTCCCATAATATGTCCTCATATTGCACTCCCCCTCCCCATTTTTTCAGAAGGCCATCTCCACTGTTCCACTCCCTATGAGGTCTTATATCTTGATTATTCCTATCTCATCCAGTGTTTTATCATTTTATGTACATTTGGCCTGCCCACTGTGATTGATTTTTACTGTTTATTCACTTTATATTCTATTTTTTTTGTGTTGATATTTTTTGTTGTTCTGTATTTTTGTTGTTCTGTATTACTAGGCTTGGCCTCATGTAAGCCACTCCAAGTCCCCTTGGGGGGATGGTGGCGGGGTATAAATAAAGACTATTATTGTTGTTGTTGTTGTCGTTGGAGCTAAAAATAGCCCAGAAAGAATACCTATGCTAGCTGGATGCCAACAAACACGGTGGGAATAGTGCAATTCCTGTATGGAGCCCAGCTAGGCCCATTCCCCAGCTTTGATCCCCTAGAGCTTGTACAATAAAAAATTTTGAGATCGGCCCTGCAAGCATCAAAATGCATCTCCAATGCCATTCTACTTCATGAAAGTGGAATCCATTGTGTAGGTGGTCATACCCAACTATTGGCTCAGAGCAGGCCCGTAGCCAGGATTTTGATTCGGGGGGGGGGGGGGCTGAGTCTGAGAGAAAGAGGGTCTACCCTAGCAAACCTTTTGTATTCGTTACTCCAATACCCCCATGCATATGGGATATATTGAGTATGGTGATGAGATCATGATATGAATAAACATAATAGTTGAAATAATGTACCAGTAAGGCCTTCTCCTGGACAACCATGAGAATTTGGGGGGGGGGGGGCAGGCTGAAGCCCCTCATGCACCCCCCCCCCCCCCCCGGCTACATGCCTGGCTCAGAGTATTGTGCAATTCCCCTGGTCACGCCCCACAAACCATTATGGATGACTTCCAGTTCATATGGAAACAGGCAGTAGCAATGAAAATCTCATCATTGGGCTTCTCTCCAGGGTTGCTACTCAGTATGGAGCATGATCAAGCCAAAGCGCTCATGAAACAATGAATCTCAGACACAGAACGCCAAATTGGATCTAACCTATGCCCCAACCTTTATTGTCAACAAAGCCAGCAGGTATCTCACCTCCCCTATGGTATACTTAACAAATCTAGAGGTTCCCGATCATCAGAGGACCTTCAATTTGGCTTGATGTCATGGCTTTCCATCAGCTGTACTCAAGGGCCAGTGCTGGTCTATGACCGTAATAAAGATTTGTAGTTTTGAAGGTGGGAATGGAACCATGCTTCTCAGAACCAAGGATATAATTCTTCAAGGATATACGTTTCTTTTTGAAGGAAAGACTGAGTAATTTCAGCAACTTTTTTCCTTCCTTGAGAAAGTCTTCAGAAGCCACCCAGTTTCCTTTTCTTATAACTAATTTGTATTCAAAGAAACCAACCTACAATCAAACAATCAAACAACGACATATACAGAAGGACAGATTTCACAAAACAAAAGGACCCTTTGTGTTTTCTTAAAACAGTAACTTAAAACAACTAACAAACTCAATCTAAAACAATCATTCTTACTGCTACAACCCACACAACCCTATTAAACACACCCTACACATAGAAACAATAAAAAACTAATCCACCTAATTTAGGAAGTCTGTTGGGAATTCATTCTTAATTGGGGATTCACTCGGTACAAAATTCAGCCAAGGTTTTTTTGCCCAGAGAACATCATTTTGTAAGCATGAAATAGTGTTATTTTCATAGAAATACTATTTTAGTTCATAGTAACACTATTTCTACATGCAAATATTGGGTATGTCTACATGGACACTGAAATCTCAGGCTTGTCTGATATAGGTCTACGAGAACTCATGGACATTGCTGGGCACTTTTGCTAACATCAAAAGGAGACAATCCCTTCAACTTCTTCTTGGACACATGGTGACAGTTAGGAGTTCTCTGGAGTTCCATAGTCATCTATCTGGGCAACAGGAAGGCAAGGACTGATCTCCGAGTCTATCCCCCTTTCTCTTGTCAAAGAGAATGGTAGTGCTAACCCATGTGGAATAGAATAGAATCATGGAGTTGGAAGAGACCATAAAGCCAATCCAGTCCAACCTCCCACAATGGTTCGCAGCTTGGGTGTGATCCTGGATTCATCGCTGAGCCTGGAACCCCAGGTTTCAGCGGTGACCAGGGGAGCATTTGCATAACTTAAACTTGTGCGCCAGCTGCGCCCGTACCTTGGGAAGTCTGACTTGGCCACGGCAGTCCACGCTCTGGTTACTTCCCGCATAGATTACTGCAACGCGCTCTACGTGGGGTTGCCTTTGAAGACAGCCCAGAAGCTTCAAATGGTCCAGCGTGCAGCAGCCATGTTGCTAACAGGAGCGGCGCTCAGGGAGCACACAACTCCCATGTTACGCCAGCTCCACTGGCTGCCAGTTTGCTACCGGGCCCAATTCAAAGTGCTGGCTTTAGCCTAACTATCCGAACGCATCTCTTCCTACGAACCCTCCAGGAAGTTAAGATCATCTGAGGAGGCCCTGCTCTCGATCCCGTCTGCTTCGCAAGCACGCTTGGCGGGGACGAGAGACAGGGCCTTCTCTGTGGTGGCCCCTCAGCTGTGGAACTCCCTGCCTAGGGATATTAGATCAGCCCCCTCACTCCTGACCTTTCGTAAGAGAGTGAAAACCTGGCTCTTCGAGCAAGCATTCGGAACCCTGGAATAGTCAAGCTTGAGATGGAGAATGACCCAGGAACAGCCAAGATGACGAAATGGATGAGGATTGGAATGAGAGGAGATAGCTCTTTTTAAATTGTTATTGCACTGTCTTTTTTGTCTAAATGCACTTAATTGTTTTTGCTTTTGTATTATATTGATGGCATCGAATTGTGCCAATATGTAGACCGCCCTGAGTCACCTGCGGGCTGATATGGGTGGGATATAAGTGATGTAAATAAATAAAAATAAATAAATTAAGGAACACACAATCACAGTTAACACAACAGTTTGGTTTGGATTATAGCTTTACCAGTTGTCCACATTCACCATGAAGTATGGAGTTGCTCCAGTGTTTCAACTCACATTACAGACCATTAAGCCTCTCAATGTCATTTGGACATTAAGAGACTTCTTGTACTCCCAAACAGTGTTTGTAGCCAGCGTTGACATGACCTTGGTTTTCTCTATAGAAAATGCAATTTTTCTGTGCAGAACAACCTCATGAGACTTTTACACAGAAGATGGTTCAAGGTGAGAAGGAACTTATTCTGTGTGTGTTCAGGATCCTTCTCATCAGGGTTTCTCAAGACTCTAGAAACATGTTTTCTGACAAATATGTTGAGCAATGACAACATCTGGAGGGATGTTTATAAAGGATGGACATATAGAACATAGCCCTTCCTCCATATTCCAATGTCCATTACTCTAGCCTCAGAGGAATATCTGGAACATGGTTTCCCTTCTATATTCCAAGGTATAAGTAGCCCAAATAAATAAACAAAACATGGATGTGGAAATGTATGGGGAATTTATTTTTGAGCATTTATCGATAATAATAATAATAATAATAATAATAATAATAATAATAATAATGGCTTCCAATTAACATAGTTAATACACTGGCATTTGAAAATGTGCTGAACATGAAGGGAAAAATAGAATGACCTCAAGTTGTTCTTATCTTCAAAAGTTACTTCTAATCAGCCTCCAGAAATTGCATTCTGTATAGATGCTCCTTTAAAAAGCGATCAGAGTGCTAACGAACGAAGATCCGACATGGTATCTATCAAAGTCTCCTGGTGCCTTCACTTCTGACAAAAGGCACTCCAAAGATCTGGCACATGGCACCTCATTTGCATTTATGCATTTCATTATGCACATAATTGCATACCAATGAATGAGTCCTTTTCCCGCTATCTCAGAAACCATTATTACAGAATGTCAGCATTAAATGTTGAAATGTCAACTATTGATGAACAAGGCAACCTGAACTTTGTGGGATCTCATTCTTTTGAGCAAGACCCCTAAAATGACTCATTTTCTCAAATATTGTTATAGTTTGATAAAGATCCTAAAGAAGTGGACTCATCCAAGACTGGTTATATGGATTTATTAGAGACAAAGAGAAAGTCACATGTGTGCACACAACCCATGCACTCACAATGGGACTCACACAAAAAAAATCACAGTAGCATTTCCTAATGTCACCCAAACATTAAAATCAGTGGACATTAAGTCTGAATCTCCATGGGATTCCTGTAGAATTACATATATTACATTCAGATTGGAAATACAATGTGTTTATACATGATTAATGTTATGACACCCAAGAAAACAACCTTTCTTCCGTAGATGGGGAACCATTTTGCACGTCGTAACGAGTATATTCTCAGTATTTGACAAGTACAAATAGCTAATCTGTAAGAAAAAGGAAACAAAGAAAGCCATTTACACCCATCATGTGAATGCTGGAATATTGACTGTTCTTTGCAAGATTGATCTAATATTTTACAGTATATTCCCCTTTCCTGTCATAATTTCATGGTCTTGTTTGTCTTGGCCATGGAGGGAGGAGGGCTGAAAAAGTGGGGGAGAAAAACAAGGTTAGTCAAGGGACGATATAGAGGAAGTTGCTTATTTTAGAGCACTGCCCCAACTACCTTAATATGTCTATTAGGCTTGGGTAACAACGGAAAAATTTGGTTCTAAACTCGTTTCGTTTTTAGGGGGCCCTTGCGTTTCGTTTTTTTAAAGATTTCCGAAATTTTCCTTTTAAAAAAGTTCGAAATATACGAAATTTTGTAAAATTACGAATCGATTCGTTAATGGCGGACGCGATTGCACAATATGCTAAAAAACCCTCCAAATGGGGCAGGGGGGACTTATTTATTTATTTATTTATTTATTATTGCAGTTACTTCTACCCCGCCCTTCTCACCCCCGAGGGGGGACTCAGGGCGGCTTACAAACAAAGGCACAAATTCGATGCCTGTCAAAATATACAGCATATATAAAACAGTATAAACATTTAACAGAATTAAAACACATCACTACATAATATAATAAAACAATTTCATGCACAGTGATTCAGAGTTCCGAAATGTCCATTCATTCCAACAATTCCTGCTCATCAATGGGTCCTTATTTTAGCTGCCAGAATGTCCAAAAGCTTGGTCCCAAATCCAGGTCTTCAGTTTTTTTCTGAATGACAGAAGGGAGGTCGCTGATCTGATCTCCCCAGGGAGTGAGTTCCATAGGTGAAGAGCCACCACTGAGAAGGCCCCTCTCCTTATCCCCGCCAGCCTCACTTGAGATAGAGGCGGGGTCGAGAGCAGGGCCTCCCCAGATGATCTTAAACTCCGAGGTGGGACGTAGAGGGAGATCCGTTCGGACAAATACACTGGGCCGGAACCATATAGGGTTTTGTAGGTTAAAACCAGCACTTTGAATTGTGCTCGGAATTGGATCAGCAGCCAGTGAAGCTGACACAACAAGGGGGTGGTGTGCTCCTTGTGTGCTGCTCCAGTGAGCAACCTGGCTGCCTCTCGCTGGACTAGCTGGAGTTTCCGAGCAGTTTTCAAAGGCAACCCCACGTAGAGTGAGTTGCAGTAATCCAATCGGGATGTAACAAGAGCGTGGACCACCGTGGCCAGATCTTCTGAAGCTTCCCTCTCCCTCTGTTGTTGACTGTTGGTGTGATAATTTATTTTTTATCACTGATAAAACAAACAACAACTATAAAACTTGCACCAGACATACGGAAATAATTACGAAACAATTTCGAAACAATTCCAAAACAATTTTGAAACAATTACGAAACAATTACAAAACAATATGAAATAAATTGGAAAAATTGTTTTGATTTTTAATTACTCCTCACAGTAGTCCTGCATGGCTCAATATTGGATCATAAGCTAATTTAAATACGAATTAATAACGAATTATGAAATTAACGAACGAAACCGCCCAAGCCTAATGTCTATCCCAGTGACTGGTAGCAGATTTCCAGGAATTACGATAGATGTGTTTAACTAACTTATCTGCGTATGCCAAGGATAGAGTCTATTGCTCTTTCCATGCAACCTATGAATCCCACAATTAAGCTTTAGCCTTCTAGCATCTTATCTGCCCCCAAATGAGAATTGTGATATATTTTTTTCAGGTACCTATTTATTTATTTATTGTTTAATATATATTTGTCTATCCCTTATCCAAAATGCTTTGGATCAGAAGTGTTTTGAATTTTGGAATATTAGGAATTTTGCATATATCTACATGACGTAATTCCCTGTTTAGGTTTGGAGAGGGAACCCAAGTCTAAATAGGACATTTATTTATGCTTTATATATCTTACATAACCTGAAGGTAATTTTGTATAATATTTAAAAAATTGTATTGAGCCCCTCGTTGAAACATAAAATTCACACATGTTTCATGTCCACTTGTATTGTACACACCTTAAATGTAAATGGCTTGAAAGTAATTGTATTCACATTATTTTAAACAATTTTTGTGCATGAAGCCAAGTTTGGGTAGAATTAATGATTAGAAAGCAAGGGCATCCGTCTTTAGCCACTCGCGTGAACAATTCTGAATTTTGTAATATTTTAGTTATTCCTCCTGCATTCTTTCTTCTTTCCTCCCCTCCATCATAAACACATTGTTCCCGAGTCTCCATTTGTTATATGCCATGCTTGCACTCTTCAACTGTCCCACATTGGCAGAGAGACTCTTGGTTAGTCCTCTGTCATCCCATTTTTCACCTTTTCAAAATGTACCGTATTCTCTCTCCTCCTCTTGATTGTTCTGAGGATCAATTGGGGAAGGAAATTGTCGGAAATAGCAACCTTCTTCAAGCCTCCACTAGTTATTTGTTTGTAGTTTTTATTTAACTCTTTGTTGTGGGAGGGGCTGCAGACCATGTGATCAGGTCTGGGCTTGTTCAGGACTCAGACTCCATTTTAGAACAGTATGCTTTAGAGCAGTGGTTCTCAACCTGGGGTCCCCAGATGTTTTTGGCCTTCAACTCCCAGAAATCCTAACAGCTGGTAAACTGGCTGGGATTTCTGGGAGTTGTAGGCCAAAAACATCTGGGGACCCCAGGTTGAGAACCACTGCTTTAGAGACTTCAGTAGGAACCGATGTATGCTTTCAGACTCTCCGACTGTATAGACTCCATTGGACATCCAGACCAGACAGAAACTCTATTAGACTTTCAGAACATATTTATTTATTTACCTTACTTATATACCGCTGTTCTCAGCCCGAAGGCGACTCACAGCGGTTCACAACAAATACGAACAGCAAAAATTCAGTGCTACAGTACAGAAACAGTTAACAACCTTACACATTACACGACCCATTCACTGTCGTCTTGTCATCAAAAACATGTTCCAGATTCATCATCCATTGTTCCATTCCAGTGTTCATTAACCAGTCATTGCACTAATTATTCGAACGCCTGCTCAAACAGCCAGGTCTTCACTTTTTTGCGGAATACCATTAGAGATGGTGCTAGTCTAATGTCTGTAGGAAGGGCGTTCCACAGCCGAGGAGCCACCACCGAGAAGGCCCTATCTCTCTTCCCCACCAGCCGAGCTTGAGAAGCAGGTGGGATCGAGAGCAGGGTCTCCCCGGAAGATCTCAAAGTCCTGGTGGGTTCATAGGCAGAGATGCAGTCGGATAGGTAGCTTTGGATTATGGACTGTTGATTATAAGGTTATAGAATCATAGAATCATAGAATCAAAGAGTTGGAAGAGACCTCATGGGCCATCCAGTCCAACCCCCTGCCAAGAAGCAGGAATATTGCATTCAAATCACCCCTGACAGACGGCCATCCAGCCTCTGTTTAAAAGCTTCCAAAGAAGGAGCCTCCACCACACTCCGGGGCAGAGAGTTCCACTGCTGAACGGCTCTCACAGTCAGGAAGTTCTTCCTCATGTTCAGATGGAATCTCCTCTCTTGTAGTTTGAAGCCATTGTTCCTCGTCCTAGTCTCCAGGGAAGCAGAAAACAAGCTTGCTCCCTCCTCTCTGTGGCTTCCTCTCACATATTTATACATGGCTATCATATCCCCTCTCAGCCTTCTCTTCTTCAGGCTAAACATGCCCAGCTCCTTTAGCCGCTCCTCATAGGGCTTGTTCTCCAGACCTTTTATCATTTTAGTCGCTCTCCTCTGGACACATTCCAGCTTGTCAATATCTCTCTTGAATTGTGGTGCCCAGAATTGGACACAATATTCCAGATGTGGTCTAACTAAAGCAGAATAGAGGAGTAGCATGACTTCCCTAGATCTAGACACTATGCTCCTATTGATGCAGGCCAAAATCCCATTGGCTTTTTTTGCCGCCACATTATGGAGATTTCCATGTCCCAAAAGAAAATTATCCCCATCACCCCCAATTGTTTACAGTATAAAGATGTGGGAAAGAGTGCACAAAAATCTTTTAAGGAGAATCTCTGCCCAATGTTCTGGTTTTTATTAAAGCTTCTAGTCCCGATGGAGATGAGACGTGAGTCAGAGCAAGACCTCGAGGCACAAAGAAGTCCTGCTTCATAGAAATATGGATATTGTATTTCAGCTCCAGCGCAAGACATATTTCATAGAGTCTTTCCTTTTATCTTCTGTGCGCACAGCAATAGGAAATAAATCTCTTCCTGCTCTTTATATGCTCAAAGTACATTTGTCACTGCTGTTTATCGAAAGATAAAATGCTGGAGATGTACAGTGCTCTTATTGGGTGATTCAACATGCTGGGGTCAGACGTGGTGATCCACTTACAGCCCGATACGGAAGCACCTTAAAATCCAGATTACGTCCCGCCCGGCTTGAAGAGACGACGCCATGTGTCTCCAGGTCGAAAGCAGATGTCTATTGCTATGCCTTAATCTTGACTCAAGAAGATGTGTGCTACCATGTTAACATTTTGGGTTGCCCATTCCTGCCCTGGTCTGGGATTTAAATAAAAACAAATTACAGGTCTTAACAGTGATCGATGGACTTCGCTTCTATTGGCGCAGAGTATTTTTTCCTCTCTTTTAGATTAAAGGCTTACGCATTTATCTGCATAAACTAACCCCTGGAGTCAGGGAGAGCTGACATTTTCCCAAGAAAAATGAATATCCTAACTTATTCCAAAGGGAAGACTTGGTGTTTGTGTGCCCAGGCTGACCTTTTCGGGTGCCCTTTCAGATTAGCTGCACTACATGGAAAATTGTGCTCTTACAGTACTCCATAAATCATACCTACCAATTTTCTTTAAAGGGGTATGTAAATATCAGTGTACCAGGTGGGTAAACAACACTAACCTCCTATAAATGGCTTGAAAATTGAAGAAAAGCACCTTATTTTGCTGCTGAAATTGCTTTTGAAGCCCAGGCATTGGGACTCGGGTTATGGAATGCATGAAATGATTTGTGCACGAGGAATAGAAAATGGGTTGTTGATAACCACACTCGACACAGTTCCTGTGTTTCTCAGTTCTCGCAGTGATCAAAGATATCATTGCTGTATATTACTTTTTTCCCCCCTTGGCTGGCCCTAAGTGCATGTGAATTTCAAGTGACACACACATTATCTGCATGTCTCCAAAATGGGCAGGCAGGCAGGCTTTTGTGGCATGCGTTTCTCACTGGAGTTGGCCAGTGATTCTCGTTTGAGTTTAGAAGGGAGTTTGGCGTGACAGTCCAGGCTTCGGCCCCACAGATTATGTGGACTTTTTTTAATTCAGAAAGGAAACAGAAGAGGAGTTTTGAGCATAAGGAAGGAAAGACTCTAGTGGTGAGAACTGAAGAGGAAACATTGTGCACCCACACTGTAGAATTAATGCCATTTGGAGTCACTTTAACTGCCATTGCTCAACATTATGGAATACTTGGAGTTGTAGCTTTAGCAGGGGCGGCTCAACCCATTATGCAAAGTAAGCATTTGCAGTATAGTTTAGTTTGCCCAGGGGCGCTCTTGAGGTGCTCTTGGGGGAAAATAGACCTTGACATATGCGGGTTGTAGTTACTGGGATGTATAGTTCACATTGTGTCTGTAAAGAAGTTGATTATAAATTGTATGACTTTAACTGTATTTGTGTTTAGATTGGTGGCACTAATGCTGGAGCGGCCTAGCTGAGAGGAGTGCGTTGCCATGGAGACGATGCTGTAGAGAAGTGGGAGGAGCTTAGAGGGGAGAGTTTGAAAAACGACAGTTTAAGTTCAGTCAGAGTGAGGGTTTAGGGTTAGAGGAGTGAGCAGTCAGGAGTTAAGATTGGAGGATGAGGAATTGGTAGAGGAAAGATTAGGAGGTTATAGCTGTAAAAGAGTGAATTGTGAAGCAAAGTTTTGAGGCTTTGGAAAGCCAGATTAAGCTACTGGAAGTTTCTTAGCCTAGAGAGGCTGATAAGGGAAACATAACCAGTATTCCGTTAGTCTAAAGAAAGGCTAAAGAATAAGCTTATTAAGTATCTGATCAAGGGAGGATCAGATAAGGGAGACATCCCTGTATTGGAACTTTGTTTTGTAATAAGTGCTTCACCTCAGGAAGATACTGTATAACCTGAAAAAGTGTAACATTCAACTAACCAAGCATTATTCTGAGTTCTACAAGAAAAGTTACAATTTGCAACCACACGCTTTGTGCTCAATAAACTTGTTCTCTTTTGTTTGAAGACTGCCTCATCTCCATTAGTTCTGCGTCCAGTGTGCCATATCTCCCAATAATACCTCACATCACACATTGGTGGCACCATTAAGAGTAATAAATAATAAATCGTCCCTCCTCTCTCCTAATTCGTTACAGTGTCCAATTCTGGGCACCACAATTCAAGAGAGATATCAACAAGCTAGAATGTGTCCAGAGGAGGGCGACTAAAATGATCAAGGGTCTGGAGAACAAGACCTATGAGGAACGGCTTAAGGAGCTGGGCATGTTTAGCCTGAAGAAGAGAAGGCTGAGAGGAGATATGATAGCCATGTATAAATATGTGAGAGGAAGCCACAGGGAGGAGGGAGCAAGCTTGTTTTCTGCTTCCTTGGAGACTAGGGCACGGAATAATGGCTTCAAACTGATTCCATCTGAACATGAGGAAGAACTTCCTGACAGTGAGAGCCGTTCAGCAGTGGAACTCTCTGCCCCAGAGTGTGGTGGAGGCTCCTTCTTTAGAAGCTTTTAAACAGAGGCTGGATGGCCATCTGTCAGGGGTGATTTGAATGCAATATTCCTGCTTCTTGGCAGGGGGTTGGACTGGATGGCCCATGAGGTCTCTTCCAACTCTTTGATTCTATGATTCTATGATACAATCAAAGAGCATTTTGAACTCCACCAATGATGGAATTGAACCAAATATGGCACACAGAACTCCCACGAAGAACAAAAAATATATATCAGTGATTGGTTGGGGGGAATATTGTTTGCTTACCGTTGAAAATTATCTAGGGCCGCCTCTGAGCTTTAGTAAGCCTTCTCTGCCAAAGAGTGATGGTGCAACATGAAACTATAAATCCCAGGATTTCATAGCATTGACCCATGCTACATGTGCAGCTCTGCTTCCAAGCCTTGAACTGAATCAGAGAGGGATAAATATTTAGTCACATCTATAGATGAACTGACAAATATGTAAAGCACCCAAAGGATTTCAGCTTACCAATATATGCTAAATTGTTATCATGGGATCACACTGTGTGATACCTACTCCACCAAGTTTCCTTAACACTTCCCAGCTATTCAAGTTAAGTCTCGAGTCTATCCACAAAGAGTCCCTCTTCATTTGTTGGAAAGCTTTTCTTTCCCACTAAAATGTAGGCCTCTTTACTTCCATCTTGGAAGCTGCTGAGATAGAAAATGGTGCTCCAGTGGAGGTTTTCTCAGGAGGTGTTTGGCTGTTGCGGAAACACGTGGGATCTGCCTCATTCTCTTTTATTCTCATTCCTGTAAGACAATATCATTGTGTGGAATTGCCATCAAATCTTCCACCAAAGTTTTGTTGAGAAGGCCACCTCCATGTTCTCCCCACAATCCTCAGGAATGAAAGTAGGGAGTGTTGAAAAATTGTAATTGGGTGGTTACCACCTCTGCTGTGTGGCAGATCAGCAAAAACAAATCAAAACAGACCAAAAAATCGAGTGGTGGGTGAGAAAAGAAAAGTGTGGGGGAAAACACTGTTGATGGTGACCCATCCTAATATAAATCATTGGAGAATATACACTCTCTGCTGGAGAAATTTGATGATATTCCATCATCTGACAAAGTGGATGAGGTAGATGGGGGATTTCCGGGGACAGCTTGGTTGTATTTCCAAGAGAGTTTCTCCCTCCCTCTCTTCCAACCTCCTTCTCTCTCTCTCTTTCTCTCTCAGCATTAGCATGACATCGGCGTGGTGGCAGTGATGCTATTAGGCCAACGAGGGAGTCCTCCCCCAGCTGGACACATTAATTGAGAAGCCAAGTTTGAGAGACAAAGTTCACGACTGTGCAGATGGCGGGAAAAAGCCGGGTGCCAGACCGAGGTCAGTGTCAATCTCACGCTGTACCTTAATGGCTCGCTTCCCTGCTCTTTCAGCGTCGGCTGGTCCCCATGGAGTGGAAATGTGGGAAAGCCTGTCTCCAAGGTTTCTCCCATCCCCCTCTGCACTTGACTCGGGTGCAGTAATTTCCTGTAAAGCAGAGGCCCTTTCCGTGGCACTGTTACAAATATGAGTTGGCTATCTCCACATGCCTTTTTTCCATGGTGCTATTTGCTCCCTAGATTCCAGGGACTATTTATTTATTTTTATTTTTCGTATCATCAGCAACCATACCATTGTGTTACAATTCTAACAGAACAAAACAAACACACAGATTAATAAGAAAAAGAAAAAAAAACAGATTTTGCAAACTTGGTAGTTGGTTAAATGTCCTTTGACCAGTATCTGGCCACTTGGAGTGCCTCTGGTGTTGCCGCAAGAAGGTCCTCCATTGTGCATGTAGCAGGGCTCAGGGTGCATTGCAGCAGGTGGTCAGTGGTTTGCTCTTCTCCGCACTCGCATGCCGAGGATTCCACCCTGTAGCCCCATTTCTTAAGATTGGCTCTGCATCTCGTGGTGCCAGAGCGCAGTCTGTTCAGCGCCTTCCAGGTCGCCCAGTCTTCTGTGTGCCCAGGGGGGAGTCTCTCATCTGGTATCACCCATGGATTGAGGTGCTGGGTTTGGGCCTGCCACTTTTGGACTCTCGCTTGCTGGGGTGTTCCAGTGAGTGTCTCTGTAGATCTAAGAAAACTATGTCTTGATTTAAGTCGTTGATGTGCTGGCTGATACCCAAACAGGGGATGAGCTGGAGATGTCTCTGCCTTGGTCCTTTCACTACTGGCTGCTACTTCCCGGCGGATGTCAGGTGGTGCAATACCGGCTAAGCAGTGTAATTTCTCCAGTGGTGTGGGGTGCAGACACCCTGTGATAATGCGGCATGTCTCATTAAGAGCCACATCTACTGTTTTAGTGTGGTGAGATGTGTTTCACACTGGACATGCATACTCAGCAGTAGAGTAGCATAGCGCAAGGGCAGATGTCTTCACTGTGTCTGGTTGTGATCCCCAGGGACTATCCATTGCTTTATATTTATCAATGTGAACAAATCTAGAAGGATTTTGAGAAGACTTGCAACCATGTTTTTTGAGAAAGTTGGCAAATCTGTTGACAGCACATCATGTCCAAATGTGCATCCAACTGGTGAATTAACTCAGTTTGACACTACTTTAGCTGCCATGGCTCAATGGTACGGAATCATGCTACAACATCTTTAGCCTTCTCTGCCAAAGAGTGCCAGCGAGTGCCTCACCAAACTAGGTCTCCCCATGTTTATTTTCCCCACTCAATATAAGAGGATCTCAGGGTGGCTTATGAACAGAACTAAAATAGGTTACCGTTTACATCAGTTAAATAATTTAAATAATCTATAACATATTAAACAGCCTAATGAGTTAGAAATAAAATTTAAACTTTTCAAAACTATGTATAATAGTCTTTGCGGTGACTGAGGAAGTCCAAAATACTTGGTGGATACTATAGCTAAGTTGAACAGCTAAGTTGCACACTAGCCATGTCTCAATACAATTTGTTTTCCGAGCGGCGTGAGTTTCCGCTGTCAGCCCTAGCTTCTGCCAACCTAGCAGTTCGAAAACATGCAAATGTGAGTAGATCAATAGGTACCACTCCGGCGGGAAGGTAACGGCGCTCCATGCAGTCATGCTGGCCACATGACCTTGGAGGTGTCTACTGACAACGCCGGCTCTTCGGCTTAGAAATGGAGATGAGCACCACACCCCAGAGTCAGACATGACTGGACTTAATGTCAGGGGACTACCTTTACCTTTACCTTAATGTAAAATTCTGTATAATTATATTAAAAGGCCTACAAAACTGGAAGGCTTCACCAGCTTCCATACAGTTTCTGAAGCCTATTTGCAATTTTTTCTATGCAAAATTCACATTTTGTTGATTTAAACAGTATTTTCTGCACAGGAAATGATATTCTTGTGTTGAAATATTGTTTTCTACACAGACAGGGCTGTTCCATATGCAGAGAAAATTAATTGTATGTAAAACAATCACATGTGAATTTTGTATTGTATACATCGCAAATTGTGAAAAATTTCATCTGTCCGGGATTCTTTTCAAAGTTTCTTGAACCTTCTTAATATACACCAGTGTATATCCACACTGTGCATACAATTTTTGCATGTATATGCATGAATATATATTGCACACCAAATGTGTAGATAGACTTGTGCATTAAGTTATATGTACTTGTAGACTTGTACATTCAGTTGTGCAATATTGCAATTCACTAAAAAGTCTTGTCACACAACCTCAGCATAACTCATTGCTGCAGTGGCACAATGGGTTAAACCCTTGTGCCGGCTGAACTGCTGATCTGAAGACCTAAAGGTTGGTGGTTCGAATCTGCAAGATGGGGTGAGCTCCAGTCTGTCAGCCCCAGCTTTTCATGCAGGGACATGAGAGAAGCCTCCCACAGGATGGAAACACATATGGGCATCCCCAGGGCAATGTCCTTGCAGATGGCCAATTCTCTCACACCAGAGGTGACTTGCAGTATATTCTCAATTTACTACTGACAAGATAAAAAAGCATAACTCTGTGAGTAGAAAGTTACCATCCATCTCCTTAACATGCTCATCTTTCAGCTGCTTTTTAATTTGCTAACGGAGCTCTTGAATCAATTCACAAAACCAGAACACAAAACAAAGGCAACTGTATTACTGAGAAGTCATTCAGTGATAAGGCAACTTTATACATTATATACCATTATCTTAAAAGACATACAGATATACATTTCAGCACATACATAATAATATCCGATATGAAATTGATAAATATGATGTTCATGACAGTTGTTTCTCAAGGAGATGGCATGGATCAGGATTTTCTGCAACTTCTTGTTGAGTTTATAAGATGGAAATGTTAGGTGACATGTCTCATAAGTGAAGAAGGAAGAAAGGAAGGAAGGAAGGAAGGAAGGAAGGAAGGAAGGAGAAGAAGCATCGGGACTCTGGCGCAGCTAGCTGGGAGTCAGCTGCATTAAGGTCACTACTGACCAAAAGTTCATGAATTTGAAGCCAGCCCAGGTTGAAGTGAGTGTCCGACCAATTTGTGTAGCTTGTTGTCAACCTTTGCAGCTCAAAAGACAGTTGCATCTGTCAAGTAGGAAATTTAGGTACTGCCTATGCGGGAGGCTAATTTAACTAATTTACGATGCCATAACAATCCCGAGCAAGCCTGCAAAGAATGAGAAAGTACTTCATCAGTGTCACAAATGGATGGTGAAGCAACAGCTCCCCTGGCCAGAATACTCTCATGAAAAGTTAAATAGCTTCTTGTGTGTCTGTCTATATATGTTGTGTGTCTCTGGAATTGAATGTTTGCCATGTATATGTACATTGCAATCCACCCTGAGTCCCCTGCGGGGTGAGAAGGGCGGAATATAAATATTGTAAATAAATAAATAAATAAATAAATAAATAAATAAATAAATAAGGGAAGAGAAGAGAAGGGAAGGGAAGAGAGGAAGGAAAGAAGGAAGGAAGGAAGGAAGGAAGGAAGGAAGGAAGGAAGGAAGGAAGGAAGGAAGGGAAGAGAAGATAGGAAGGAAGGAAAGAAGAAGGAAAGAAGGAAGGAAGGAAGGACGGAAGAGAAGAGAAGAGAAGAGAAGAGAAGAGAAGAGAAGAGAAGAGAAGAGAAGAGAAGAGAAGAGAGGAGAGGAAGAAAGGAAAACAGGAAGGAAAGGAAGAGAAGATAGGAAGAAAGGAAAAAAGGAAGAAAGGAAGGAAGAAGGGAAGAAGGAAGAAAGGAAGGAAGGAAGGAAGGAAGGAAGGAAGGAAGGAAGGAAGGAAGAGAAGAGAAGACAGGAAGAAAGGAAAGAATGAAGGAACGGAGAAATAGAGAAATTGTGATACTACTATTGTTAAGAGTGGCAAATCCAACTTCCAGAATCTGTTGGGGATATTTTTTCTCCTTTGGAAATTTGGTGAAATGGCTTTCTCAGCCAAGGATTGTGAGAGGCCAAAGCATTCGATATTTTGTACAAGAAGACAGAGGGGGGAAACAATAGTTTTGGCAGCAATAAAGCTAATTTCAAGCCATGTTGGAAACATGGTTCCTTGCAGACCAGCATGAGCATGGACACCCACTGACAGTGCGTTCCAGCATCCCAAAGAGAACTTAATAGTTTCGGTTTCCTAGGTCATATATATTTTTTACAATCACTAATTAAGATGCACGCTTAGGCTTTCTGCATGTGCCTTGATGAAAAGCTGCTTTTAATGAAAAGAGCAAGTGTGAGCGCTAAATTTCCTTATGGCAGAGATAACTTACGTAATCACTCGTAACCTTTTTCAAGAATATTATCTCGCTATTTATAAAACAATACCTCTTTCTTGTTCAAAACTTCATATTTGCATATGAAAAAGAGCTTTATTTACTGATGCTTTTGAGTGATGTGTGTGTGTGTGTGTCAGGGGAGTTGCTTTCCTTCCATCTCTATCACATACAATGGAAGTGACTTTTGTTGTTGTTTGAAATGAGCCGAAATGGCTTCCAGATCACCACCCACTGATAAAAGCCAGAATTTTATTATATATATATATATATCTTTGAGAATTAAATCCAGGTGTTTGTATCTTCCTTTTTATTGTGGAGTGGGTGAGGGAAAAATAAAATCTGACATTTTCACATGGATTTTTTTGCAGGCATTTTGTCATGTATTTTTGTGTTGGAAGCCCCACTTCAATATCAATCAAAGCCAAGCTGTTGCAAACCCTCCGACCTCCCAGATCTATTTGAAGGTAAATTGTGGGCAAGGGTGCATCACGCTGTTGTCCCATTCATGAACACACAGAGCAAGGGCAATATAACATAGGATTCATCTCCGTCTGTATTTGTTTATATTCCCCTCAGTAATAATAAAAATTAGATTTGATTTGTCTTCAACCACTAGGAAATTTACTGCATTACACTCAGGAGCTCCCAGTGGCACAATGGGTTAAATCCTTGTTCTGGGAGGACTGCTGACCAAAAGGTAGGCGGTTCGAATCTAGGGAGCACAGTGAGCTCCCATCTGTCAGGTCCAGCTCCCCGTGCAAGGACATGAGAGAAGCCTACCACAAGATGGTAACACATCTGGGCAATGTCCCCTGTGCAATGTCCTTGCAGACAGTCAATTCTCTCACAATAGAAGCTCTGGTTACATCCCGTATAGACTACTGCAATGCTCTCTACGTGGGATTGCCTTTGAAGACTGTTTGGAAGCTTCAAATGGTCCAACGGGTGGCAGCCATGTTGTTAACAGGAGCTGTACTCAGGGAGCACACAACTCCTCTGTTGTGCCAGCTCCATTGGCTGCCAGTCTGGTACCAACCACAATTCAATAGTTCTGGCCCAGCTTATCTGTCCAAACATATCTCTCCTTATGAACCACCTAGGACCCTAAGATCTTCTCTCTCTCTCTCTCTTGGTCCCAACGGCTGAGGAAAAAGTCAGGAGAAGAGGTGACTTTTGGTGCACACGCCGGAGTCTTCAGGCACGCCTCCGGACCCAAAGCGGGCCAGGCAAGGGAGCAAGTGCGGCAAGTGTAGTTACTGGGATGTATAGAGCATTCTGAACTCCACCAATGATGGAGTTGAACCAAATATGGCACACAGAACTCCCACGATGAACAGAAAAAATATATATCAATGATTGGTTGGGGGGGGGGGGCAAAATACTGTTTGCTTACCGTTGAAAATTACCTAGGGCCGCCTCTGCATATTTGGTTCAATTCCATCATTGGTGGAGTTCAGAATGCTCTTTGATTGTAGGTAAACTATACATCCCAGTAACTACAACTCGCATATGTCAAGGTCTATTTCCCCCCAAGAGCACCTCAAGAGCACCCCTGGGAAAAATCAACTATACTGCAAATGCTTACTTTGCGTAATGGGTCAAGTCACCCCTGGCTCTACCAGAGCTTCATCAAACTATAGAAAAAAGCCACTGAAAATCTGGTTTCTGCCTCCTGCAGAATTCTGGGGTTTGTAGTTTAGGGAGGAGCCTTTAACAGCCTCCCTATACTACAAACCCCAGAATCCTGCATGAAGCAGAAACCGGATTCATTCTCTAGTGTGATGAAGTGGTCAGAGCAGCTTCCAAAAACTATTGCATTGCAGTCTTATAGGCATTGCCTTAAAGATGCAAGGAAGTGGATCTTTGTACTAAAAATAAAGACTCAATCCATACAGCATCTTCCGCATATTGTAGCCTATCTGATCTATATAAACATAATTAAGCTTGACTAGAGTGCCTGAATAGCATTACAAGCCAGCAAACTGGAGGTATGGATCAAGCAGCCATTTAATCATCCAATTTAATAGCTGTTGAAAGGCAGCCAGATTCCCTTTGTGCTAAATGCTTGTTGATTTCATTCTCACAACTGTTGGGGTAGCTCTTATCGGTCTAATGAAATGACAACTTTGCTGACTTCATTTGTTGTGGGACAACTTCAAGTCCCTCGGAGACATTATTCATAGATAGAGCGGAATAATGCCTTGCGATGGATGGTACAGTCTTGAAAGGGTAGGACGGATTGCGCTGCTTCAGAGCTTTGAGTCAGAAGTCGCTTTTATCTTTTACCAAAATTATCCACAATGATTATTCGTTGTTTTTTACTCATTTACTAACAGAACATTTGTGCAAGAACTTACCCAGTCATAGAATCATAGTTGGAAGAGATCTCATGGGCCATCCAGTCCAACCCCCTGCCAAGAAGCAGGACAATCGCGTTCAAAGCACCCCGACAGATGGCCATCCAGACTCTGTTTAAAAGCCTCCAAAGAAGGAGTCTCCACCACACTCCTGGGCAGAGAGTTCCACTGCTGAACAGCTCTCACAGTCAGGAAGTTCTTCCTAATGTTCAGGTGGAATCTTCTTTCCTGTAGTTTGAAGCCATTGCTCTACGCCAGTGGTTCTCAACCTCCCTTAATACAGTTCTTCATATTGTGGTGACCCCCAGCCATAACATTATTTTCATTGCTACTTCATAACTGTAATTTTGCTACTGCTTTGAATTGTAATGTAAATATCAGATATGCAGGATGTATTTTCATTCACTGGACTAAATCCGATACACCCAAATTTGAATACTGGTGACTTTTGGGGGTATTTATTTTGTCATTTGGGAGTTGTACGTACTGGGATTTATAGTTCATCTACAATCAAAGGGTATTCTGAACTCCACCAACAATGGAATTGAACCAAACTTGGCACACAGAAGTCCCATGACCAACAGAAAATACTGGAAGAGTTTGCTGGGCATCGACCTTGAGTTTTGGAGCTGTAGTTCACCTACATCCAGAGAGCACTGTGGACTCAAGCAATAATGGATCTGGACCAAGCTTGGCACAATTACTCAATATGCTCAAATGTGAACACTGGTGGAGTTTGCGGGAAATAGACCTTTACATTTGCGAGTTATACTTGCTGGGATTTATAGTTCACCTACAATCAAAGGAAATTATGAACCCCATCAACTATAGAATTGGGCCAAACACAGAACCCTCATGACCAACAGAAAATATTGTGTTTTGCGATGGTCTTTGGTGACCCCTCTGACACCCCCTCATGACCCCCTCAGGGGTCCTGACCCCCAGTTGAGAAACACTGCTCTATGTCCTAGTCTCCAAGGCAGCAGAAAACAAGCTTGCTCCCTCCATCCTATGACTTCCTCTCACATATTTATACATGACCATCATGTCTCATCTCCACCTTCTCTTCTGCAGGCTAAACATGCCCAGTTCTTTAAGCTGCTCCCCATAGGGCTTGTTTGCCAGACCCTTGATCATTTTAGTTTCCCTCCTCTGGACACATTCCAGCTTGTCAATATCAGTTTGAAGCATGGCTTTCAAACTCCTGTCCTCTGTTTAATCTCTGCTTTGTGTATTTTAATATGTATTTTATAGAAATACATTTTAATATTTATCTTCTATGGAAATACATTTTAATGTATGAATTTGTGGTGTTTTGCAATATTTATGTGTTTTAATTATTCTGTAACCTGCCTCGAGCCACAAGGAGAGATGGGTAAGAAATATTATTATTATTATTATTAACCAAAATTGCAAATACTTTATCAAGGTTGGAATTTTCCATATATAACTTGAAGGAATATAACCCATTTCACCTGGAATTGAACAGAAATGTCCTTGGGAAAGTCACATTATTCTTTGGCTTCATATAATGCAGTTAAACTGCATTATTATTATTATTATTATTATTATTATTATTATTATTACAAGATTAGTACACAGCAAACAAGATCACTCTGCTGGTTGTTGTATTGGATCACACGTTGGACACTTCCCAAGTGGTATTGAACTATGTGATGTATCGGTGAATAATGCATGCAGATCCCAGTAGAGTGGCCTTTTGTGGCTGACAGATGGTAATTTTGTCAGCGACGATTGTGTTTAAGTGCATGCCAAGGTCTTTAGGCACTGCACCCAGTGTGCCGATCACCACTGGGACCACCTTGACTGGCTTGTGCCAGAGTCTTTGCAGTTTGATCTTTAAATCCTTGTATCGTATCAGCTTTTCAGTTGTTTCTCTTCAATCTTGCTGTCACCTGGGGTTGCAACATCGACAATCCACTCTTTGTTTTTTAACACAATCGTGAGGTCAGGAGTCTTGTGCTCCAAAACTCTGTCAATCTGAATTCGGAAGTCCCAGAGGAGTTTGACGTGTTCATTTTCTGTAACCTTTTCAGGCTTGTGATTCCACCAGTTATTATTATTATTATTATTATTATTATTATTATTACTTACTTACTTAGGCGATCCCTCATTTTCCGAGAATGATTGTCTTCCAATATTCTTGTGGGTCCGTATGTGGCTGCAGAGCCCTATTCTTGCTCTGCATCTTCTTCCGCAGTGAGAGCATTGGTTTCCAGGTGGAAGGCGGTCTCGGTCGGGGTTGGCTTGACGTGCCTTCCTCTTGGCACGCTTCTCCCTTTTGCCCTCCATTCGTGCCTCTTCAAATTCTGCAGCACTGCTGGTCACAGCAGACCTCCAGCTGGAGTGGTCAAGGGCCAGGACTTCCCAGTTCTCAGTGTCTATGCCAGAGTTTTTAAGGTTGACTTTGAGCCCATCTTTAAATCTCTTTTCCTGTCCACCAACATTCCGTTTTCCGTTCTTAAGTTCAGAGTAGAGCAACTGCTTTGGGAGACGGTGGTCAGGCATCTGGACAACGTGGCCGGTCCAGCGGAGTTGGTATCAGAGGACCATTGCTTCAATGCTGGTGGTCTTTGCTTCTTCCAGCACACTGACATTTGTCCACTTATTATTATTATTACTATTACTATTATTATTATTATTATTATTATTATTATTATTATTCCCTGCTTTCTGAAGGAGACTAATTATGTGAGCCTACACTGACCAATGCAGCTTCAAATTATATATATAAACACACACACACATTGCTTTGCATGGCATTCAAGTTTCCAAACCTGAACTACTGTACATTCTGATAACAACAAAGAAACCAAGACAATTGCTTTCCCTTCCCCCAAATAAGGGGGAGGAGGGCACTTTGCTCCCTTTCAATGAGAAGAGACCTGATAAAGTAGTCTTGGCTGGGACTTGAAAGGGGCATGGCCAGCGTAGCTACGTTTCCCCACCCTGTCTTCATTCTGGATTTAACCACCCTCCTGCCCTTTATCAGTGTACTTTAGGGCTCCCAATGAGGTCAGGTTAGGAATTTTTCCCCAACTATGTTCTAGAGAGATTTTTCACCTACCCTACACCGTTCAGTCCAGGGCGAATTGGGTAAATGGGCTTTAAATATGCTATCACATGGAAAAATAGGGATTGATTTATATCTCGGTGTGCACCTGAGGCATCTCTTTGTGGTGTAGGGCATAAACAGGAACCCTCATCTGTGGTTAAAAGAACCGAGATCAGAGTGAACAGTAATGGTCTTGACGGGGAGAGTTCCAGTCTCAATATCCTCTGGAAATGGTTCGGAAATCTCCATCTGTTTCCCTGAGTGGTCGCCCTGGAATCAACAGTTTGTTGTAGCTGGGGACCGTGGTGTCTTGGCCTTGATAGATGAGGAGTAGGCCTTCAATGGTCAGTGCCTTGGTTTACTTACACACCAAGTTCATGCCCTTAAATTGGTTCGTAGTTCACATAGAAATTGACTGGTAACAGTTAATAATTGTTGCTCATAGTTTAACCCACACTATTGCCTTGGACAGCGAGAAGATCCAACCAGTCCATACTTCAAGAAATAAAGCCTGACTGCTCATTGGAGGCCAAGATAAAGGACTTTGGCCACATCGTGAGAAGAAAGGAAAGCTTAGAGAAGACAATGATGCTGGGGAAAATGGAAGGAGAAAGGAAGAGGGGCCGACCAAGGGCAAGATGGATGGATGGCATCCTTGAAGTGACTGGATTGAGTTTGAAGGAGCTGGGGGTGGTGATGGTCGACAGGGAGCTCTGGCGTGGACTGGTCCATGAAGTCACGAAGAGTCGGAAACAACTGAACGAATGAACAACAACAATTGCCCTTTAACTATTGTTGGTTTGGGGACTATTGTTGGTTTGGGAGCAAAATGTTCCTCCATTTCTAATTCAGGGGTCCCTAGTTTTGGCATTTAGGAAAGAATGTCAGACACTCCTAGCAAGCTATTCATTCATTGATTCAACCAGGCTGAAAATTATTCTGTATTGTTCAAGTAGGGTGGAACAAGTTCCAAACTCCCTTCTGAGAAAAAAAAAGGCATCTTTTGGCTCATGAATTCCACTTCAGTTCCTTACTACTTCGTGCTAGCATGTTTATTCATTCTAGCTATATCTAGAATCAGGTAGAGATGTGGTGGTAACCTTGTATGTTTGAAAACCCACATGCATTGATCATATGTTTACACCACAAGGATAAGAATCTTTCGCATAAGAAAACAGCAAGTATGATTCTCAAATTTCTCCTCTGTAATACAGTATTTTCTGTTTAGGGGCCATATATATACATACATACACACACACACACACACAGTATTTTGTGTTTTGGGGCTATATATATGTTGTTGTTCATTCGTTCAGTCGTCTCCGACTCTTCGTGACCTAATGGACCGGCCCACGCCAGAGCTCCCTGTCGGCCGTCACCACCCCCAGCTCCTTCAAGGTCAGTCCAGTCACTTCAAGGATGCCATCCATCCATCTTGTCCTTGGTCGGCCACTCTTCCTTTTGCCTTCCACTCTCCCCAGCATCATTGTCTTCTCTAGGCTTTGCTGTCTCCTCATGATGTGGCCAAAGTACTTCAACTTTGTCTCTAGTCTCCTTCCCTCCAATGAGCAGCCGAGCTTTATTTCCTGGAGGATGGACTGGTTGGATCTTTTCGCAGTCCAAGGCACTCTCAGAACTTTCCTCCAACACCACAGCTCAAAAGCATCGATCTTCCTTCACTCAGCCTTCCCTAAGGTCCAGCTCTCACATTCGTAGGTTACTACAGGGAATACCATGGCTTTGACTAGGCGGATCTTTGTTGCCAGTCTGATGTCTCTACTCTTTATTATTTTATTGAGACTGGACATTGCTCTCCTCCCAAGAAGGAAGCGTCTTCTGATTTCCTGGCCACAGTCTGCGTCTGCAGTAATCTTTGCGCCTAGAAATACAAAGTCTGTCACGGCCTCCACATTTTCTCCCTCTATTTCCCAGTTGTCAATCATTCTTGTTGCCATGATCTTGGTTTTTTTGATGTTTAGCTGCAACCCAGCTTTTGCGCTTTCTTCTTTCACCTTGATTAGAAGGCTCCTCAGCTCCTCCTCGCTTTCGGCCATCAGAGTGGTGTCATCTGCATATCTGAGGTTGTTAATGTTTCTTCCAGCAATTTTTACCCCAACTTTGCATTCATCAAGCCCCGCACATTGCATGATGTGTTTTGCATACAAGTTAAAAATGTTGGGTGAGAGTATGCAGCCTTGCCGTACGCCTTTCCCAATCTTGAACCAGTCTGTTGTTCCGTGGTCAGTTCTGACTGTTGCTCCTTGGTCCTTGTACAGATTCCTCAGGAGAGAGACAAGGTGGCTTGGGATGCCCATCCCACCAAGAACTTGCCACAATTTATTATGATACACACAGTCAAAGGCTTTAGAATAGTCAATGAAGTAGAAATAGATATTTTTTTAAAACTCCCTGCCTTTCTCCATTATCCAGCGGATATTGGCAATCTGGTCTCTCGTATATATATGAATGTTAGTATGTGGCAGTTTTCTGATTGGTTGCCACTTTCACAGACCACTGTGACCAGCATGGGTGATGGACCTGAACCAAACTTGGCACACTTTTACATCCTGGTGAGGTTTTGGGGAGGATGTACAAAGGATGATGGGATTTGTAGTACTTTCAAACCCTTCGGTTCCCACTGACCACTGTGGCCCCCAACAAAGACTGATAAAGACCAAACTTGGCACACAGAGCCTCCATGACCCACTCTACATCCTGGTGCTGTTTGGAGGAGGATGGACCATGGTGATGGGACTTGCAGTACCTTCACTAACTTCCTGAGACCACTGTGAGCCACATAAATAACTGAAAAAGGCCAACCTTGGCACATAATGCCTTTCTCAAATAACCCGGGCACCGCCGGGTTCCCAGGCTAGTGTGGTTGTGTGTGTATGTCTGTGTGTGTTTGTGTGTGTGTGTCATTCATAGCTACTATCCTCTTCTTCCCCTGTATTTTTAAATGACAATTCTGTGTTGGCAATTGCAAGCTATCGCTCTGATCACAAGGAAGATTCATTAGCATCCTCGTCTTTGTTTCCAACATCATAGTAAAAAAAAATACAAGTATCTAGTTAGTATCTCCTTCAAGTATGGAAGAAAAAAAAATGGAAGGTCCTCCTGTTAGTTGGCAAATATTAACTCTCCTAGGTTAATATTGTTTTTGCTAAAGGTTTTACTTTAAAGGCTGCTAAAAAGGCAGTTGCCTATAGGCTCCGTGGCGTGCATGCTTATATTTACTGTAAACCTAGCCTCGGAGGTTCTCCCTCGGAGTGAGCATTGCTATGATTACAGCTAATTCACATGAAATTATGGTAGCTCTCCAGGTCTAGAGGCCTTGGTCAAAGCCCTAAGCAGGTGTTTGCTTAATAATTTGGTCAAAGATCAGTGAGTTAAAGGTTAGGCCATGGAGAAGGCGAACGAAAGGGTCACTGACTCACAGCACTTTCAGGAGGGGGCTGAGACTTGATCTTTCTGAGTCTGGAATGGTCGAACCTCAAGGTCACCCATTAGTGATCCTGCTGTAACAGACTGAGATATGTCGGCCATAAATTCACTGTGGCGGCACCTTTAACCCTATTAATACTTGGAATGCTGGAGGTAAAAGCAAGGACCCAGAAGGATACGACTGGCGTAAGGAGAATTATTCACACATTGTCTGAGGTATTAAATTTATATGATAATGCTCGCAGCTGTTATTATGGCCTCTCAGGGGGAAAAAGAGACTCCCTTACCTTGTTTTCTCCTTGCACGAGACAGGCACAGCACACAGATGCACAGGGTGAGACCTTACACACTCGACCCATCTTCCTGCATGTGTGCAGAAAAGACTTAAGTGTACGTAATGGGGCAATATTTTCTATGCATGGAAATCTCATGAGTCCCCTTGCAAGACCTCATGAGTCAACTGGACATAATAGTTGACTTATATATTCTGTGTCAAAGCAGCTGAGATCCCATATTCGAGTTGAGTTACATAAATCTCTACATGTGAGGTTATGTATTAAATAACTGAGTTGCATTGAATGGCAACCTTTGGGTTGAATGGCAATATTGTACCGCTGAGCCACAGCACCAAATGTGCAACCAAATGTGCCCAAACAGGCATGCTTGCCCACCAACAAGGCACAATTCACAGTGAACATCCATATGAAATTCACACTTGCATGTGTAACACCATCACCTGTGCCATTTGACACCCAAAACATAGAACTTAATGTTGATGTTCTGCATTAGAAAAAAGAATGTCCAGCCTCTTCCAGATGGAAATGTATGGATGAATAAGAGACTAGCAGGTTTCCAGCCAAAGGTGGGTGAGCGGGAAATAACCGCATGGGTGATAACTTTGTACGAACCTGGTTGTACAATGGTACACTGGTCAATGCATGCATGAAATAGATATGGATGGAGGCTATTAGAGAAGATGTTGTGATCTGTGCGAAAGATGAGGAACAGAGTGTCTGAGTGGCAAAGTGAAGTAAGTGACAACGTTGCCATAAACAATAGTGACAATAAAGGGTTGAAATCAATAGGACTAACCACTGAGTATGGGAAAAATTATCTTAGATATTTACATAGCTCCCATTTTTCCATATCTCCCAGTGTTACCACTTCCACATCCACCTTGTAAGCTGCCCAATGTGGGCATTCCCATGTCAGTGAGCAAAAGATTGGTACTGATATATCCAACTATTTCCTTTTGCTGAACATACAGTAAGAGGGACCTTTGGGGACATTTGGAGTACTTGAGATGTCCTTGCTGATGTCATACTTACTTTGCGCCCAAGTGAAGGCAAATAGCTGCTGATGAACTTCCCATTCTCCCATAACCTGGGAGCCTCTGAGTAATTTTACATCATTGTTGTTTCATTGCAAATAAATTATTCCATGGGAGTACTTATACTAAATTTAATAGATGTGAATCTCTACCACACAAGAGTAATCATTTGATTGTTGAACTGGGACGTGGGCAAGTCATTCTCTGCCTCAGAACAAAATGATAACAACCTTCCTCCTTGAATAAATCCTGTTCAAAAAAGTGATAGGTTTGCTTTAAGGTTGCCATATGTTCAAAACAACTTGAAGGCAGACAACAACAAGACTTCAAAGATTTGCCCATCGAAGGAAGGAAGGAAGGAAGGAAGGAAGGAAGGAAGGAAGGAAGGAAGGAGAGAGGAGAAGGAAGGAAAGAAGGATAAAAGGAAGGAAAAGCAAGGAAGGAATGAAAAATGAAAGAAGGAAGAGAAGAAAGAAAGAAAGAAAGAAAGGAAGGAAGGAAGGAAGGAAGGAAGGAAGGAAGGAAGGAAGAAAGGAAAGGATGAAAGAAGGAGAGAAAGGAAGAAGGAAGGGAGGGAGGGAGGGAGGGGAGATGGGAAGGAGGGAGGGAGGGAGGGAGGGAGGGAGGGAGGGAGGGAGGAAGGAAGGAAGGAAGGAAGGAAGGAAGGAAGGAAAGAAGGATAAAAGGAAGGAGAAGTAAGGAAGGAATGAAAGAAGGAAAGAAAGGAAGATATGAAGGAAGGAAGGAAGGAAGGAAGGAAGGAAGGAGGAAGGAAGAAGGAAGGAAGGAAGGAAGGAAGGAAGGAAGGAAGGAAGGAAGGAAAGAGGAGAAGGAAAGAAGAAAGGAAAGAAGGATAAAAGCCAAGAAGTAAGGAAGGAATGAAAGAAGGAAAAAAGGAAAAAAGGAATCAAGGCGGGCAGGCAGGAAGGAAGGAAGGAAGAAAAGAAAAGGAAGGAATGAAAGCAAGAAAGAGGAAGATAGGTAGGAAGAAATTTAGGAAGGAAGAAAAGAAAGGGATGACAGACAGAAAGAAAGAAAGAAAGAAAGAAAGAAAGAAAGAAAGAAAGAAAGAAAGAAAGAAAGAGACGGAAGGAAGGAAGGAAGGAAGGAAGGAAAAACGAAGGAGAAGTAATGAAGAAATGAAAGAAGGAAGGAAGGAAAGGAAGAAAGATAGGAAGGAAGAAAGAAAAGAAAGGCAGAAGGAAGGAAGGAAGGGTCAGAACTTTGGAAATGCCACTCAAATTTACTGAGCCGATTCCTTCTGGATGCCAGTTTATGACAACTCAAACTTGCACAGTTTGAATGGGTGCAAGATATCTGCACAAAGCTTTCTCCTTACTTTGCATGCCCTATCATATGGGGAAGCTGCGTGCACCTGTTTGTTTTGCTTTCCTGCACAATGGGGTGTTTGGAAGCGGGATTGGAAGAATCCATTGCAACGAGCCCAGTCCTCTTCCTCTCTAATTAAAAATAATTCTGCGGAACAAGGAGCACAAAGAGAAGATGAACAACATGCATCCCTTTGAAAGGCTCTGAAAGCAAAAGAAAATGTCAAAATATTTTTAGAACCCGGAGATGTATTTTGGTGACAAATTTAAAGAGCTTCCCCCTCTCCACCCATCAATAGAAAATAAAACTTGTCTTTCCAGATGAAGTTGAGAATCACGTGCTCTTCCTATTTGCTTCTGACTGGACTTGATTTCCATTTTAACAAAACTGCAGAGCTTAGATAACGGGAGGTTATTGTGGGTTTATTAAGAAATTGGGAAGCATCACATTCATAATCTGGATACCTGCTCAGGGTTGCATGTACACTGTAGCATCAATACAGTTTGGCACAACTTCAAAAGCTGTGTCTCAATGTTATGGAACCTTGAGATTTGTCGTTCAGAGAAAGTGGTATCCAAGTGCATTAATTAATTATACAGTGCATAATATACATGCTAAGAACAAGGACAAGGGGAGACACAAATGACCACATGCTAATTGTTATGGCTGGAAATGCAGCACATTTCGCCATAGTGAACCCTTGCTTGTTGTTTCAAGGAATGAGTACCACAGTTCTTTTCTTTTCAGGGCTAGCATAAGGTAAAAGTAAAGATTTTCCTGCTATTAAGTCCAGTCATGTCCGACTCTGGGAGTTGGTGTTCATCTTCATTTCTAAGCCAAAGAGCCGGTGTTGTGCATAGACACCTCCAAGGTCGTATGGCTACTGGCATGACTTCATGGAGCACTGTTACAATAGGTGAGTAGATCACCTATTGATCTACTCACATGTTTTTGAACTTCTAGGTTGGCAGAGGCTGGGGCTAACAGCAGGAGCTCACCCTGTTCCCTGGATTTGAACCGGTGACCCTTCCGTCAGCAAGTTCAGCAGCTCAGTGGTTTAACCCAGCTGTTTATTGAGTTATATTGTTATATTTTAATACAGATTTTAACTGTTCAATGTGTTAGTTATGATGCCTTATTGATGTATTTGGTTTAGCTAGATGTGGCAGGCTAATAATAATAATAATAATAATAATAATAATAATAATACTTTATTTATATATTTATTTACTTACTTACTTTGCTTATATACCGCTGTTCTCAGCCCACGGGCGACTCACAGCGGTGTACAACTTAGAAAGAACAAGGTTCAAAATTCAAGACACAATATAAAATAATCCACAATCCAGCATTAACAAAAAACATCATCATCAAGAAACATCATCATTACTACAAAAGCCATTCCGTGTCGTCTCATCGTCCAAACCACAATCCAGTATCATTTTCCGTTGTTCCATTCCTATAGTCATTACCAATCATTGCACTTCTTGTTCAAACGCCTTCTTGAACAACCAAGTCTTTAATTTCCTGCGGAATATCATCAGGGAAGGAGCCAGTCTGATGTCCACGGGAAGGGTGTTCCACAGCCGAGGAGCCACCACTGAGAAGGCCCTATCTCTCGTCCCCGCCAGCCATGCCTGTGAGGCAGGCGGGATCGAGAGCAGGGCCTCCCCGGAAGATCTCAAAGTCCTGGTGGGCTCATAGGTCGAGATGCGGTCGGATAGGTATCTTGGGCCGGAACTGTTTAGGGCTTTATAGGCCAACGCCAGAACCTTGAATTGAGCCCGGTAGCAAATTGGCAGCTAGTGGAGCTGGTACAACAAGGTGGTTGTATTTATACCCCGCTCCATCTCCCCCGGTATGGCTTACATGAGGCCAGGGGACCCAAGTTAGCCGGGGAGCAGGTCCGAGATGGCCTCTGCCTCAGCTTAATCCACACCACATTTATGCCCCCTTTAGAAAGGTTTTGCAAGTCACAAAAGGTTAGTTTAGGCAACATTAATAAAAGTTGCCCATAGTTAATACCATATTATTTTGTGGTCTCATTATTTTGGGGGTTGGATGGCAATACAGTATATCAGAATCAACATAGCTGCAAGCACATAACACAAGTGTCTTTCTCCTTCTCCTCATTCTGTTGCTGCTTCTTGTTGTTGTTGTTGTTGTTGTTGTTGTTGTTGTTCTTCTTCTTCTTCTTCTTCTTCTTCTTCTTCTCATCTTTGTATTTATACCCCACTTTTCTCCCTTGATCAAGACTCAAAGTGGCCCTTCTTTGGTAGCTGTACTAGTTACCCTTCCTTCCATGGATTAACCAAACCTAGCTTTGGTTAGGTTCTTGTGGGTTTTTTCAGGCTATATGGCCATGTTCTAGAGGCATTTTTCCTGACGTTTCACCTGCATCTATGGCAAGCATCCTCAGAGGTAATGAGGTCTGTTGGAAATAGGAAAATGGGTTTATATATCTGTGGAATGACTGGGGTGGGGCACAGAGCTCTTCTCTGCTGAAGCTAGGTGTGAATGTTTCAGCTGACCACCTTCATTGGCATTTGAAGGCCTGGCTGAGCCTGGGAAAATGTTTTGTTGAGAGGTGTGGCTACCAGTATTAAAAAAACTCTAAAATTACAACAGCAAAACAGCAGAGAGGAAACAACCAGGCACATCTTAACACCTCTCAACAAAACATTTTCCCAGGCTCAGCCAGGCCTTCAAATGCTAATGAAGGTGGTCAGCTGAAACATTCACACCTAGCTTCAGCAGAGAAGAGCTCTGTGCCCCACCCCAGTCATTCCACAGATATATAAACCCATTTTCCTATTTCCAACAGACCTCACTACCTCTGAGGATGCTTGCTATAGATGCAGGCGAAACGTCAGGAAAAATGCCTCTAGAACATGGCCATATAGCCCGAAAAAACCCACAAGAACCTAGTGATTCCAGCCATGAAAGCCTTCGACAATACATCTAGCTTTAGTTGTTTTAGCTGGCGGTTCAGGCTCAGAACCCGGTGAATCGATCTCTGTTTCTTGGATGAGAACTCCCCGGACACTTCACCCTCAACCCTCTGCTCAGCCGTTCCCTCCTGCAGACAGAAAACAAGGCCCAATGTCAAAGGAATTCAGATGAAAGCAGGCTGACAGGAGCAAGATTACTCCATTTTGCACCCTGTAGACAACAGAAGTGGCATCACATTGCCTCGAGTTGACACATTAATGAATTTAGCAACACCTGAACTTTTCTGGAAAAGGGAACCTTTGACATTAGCAAGTTAGTTGGTGTCAGTAATAATAGGATTATGTATCATGCGCCTTTACTCCATCTCGGATGGCGGAATTACCTTTGAGGGGAGCCTTAACGAGTTGACAGGGGTTCATTTAGCATCCTCTTTTAATGACATCTTCTTTGCAGGTGAACTGGGGATGAAATGATTGCTTCTTTCTTTCCTTCCTTCCTTTCCTTCCCCCTCCTTTTTTTTTCCTCCCCCACATTTTGCCTGGAAGTACTCCTGAAATGTCATTATGATCCAAGATGTCTCAATTGAGCTAAATGCAAAAGAGAACTGGGGGCGGGAAGGGAGGGGAAAGGGAGAAAGGGAGCCGGAGCAGTTTAAAGGTGACGTGGATGTTGTTAATGAAGAAATACCATTCTTCATCTGGAGAATGCTTGTTAGCTAGAGATAGGTGAATGCCAGAGGTCAAAGATCAAGCATAACATTGCAATGCGATGAAAGGTTTTATCTTTTATTGATATAAATCTTCCAGTCAAAACAAAACAATGCTGAATTTATCCAAAGGGATGTTTGGAAGGATCCATTTGTGAGGATGAAGATGGTTTAGATCAGTGGTTCCCAACTTTCCTAATGCCGCGACCCCTTAATACAGTTCTTCATGTTGTGGTGATCCCCGACCATAATATTATTTTTGTTACTACTTCATAACTGTCATTTTGCTACTGTTATGAATTGTAATATAAATATCTGATAGGTAGGATGTATTTTCATTCACTGGACCAAATTTGGCACAAATACCCAGTATGCCCAAATTTGAATACTGGTTGGGTTGGATGCGGATTGATTTTGTCATTTGGGAGTGGTAGTTGCTGAGATTTATAGTTCACCTACAAGCAAAGAGCATTCTGAACTCCATCAATGATGGAATTGAACCAAACTTGGCACACAGAACTCCCATGATTAACATAAACTACTGGAAGGGTTTGGTGGGCACCGACCTTGAGTTTTGAAGTTGTAGTTCACCTACACCCAGAGAGCACAGTGATTGATCTGGACCAAACTTGACACAAATACTCAATATGGCCAAATATGAACACCAGTGGAGTTTGGGGAAAATAGACCTTGACATTTGGGAGATGTAGTTGCTGGGATTTATAGTTCGCCTACAATCAAAGAGCAATCTGAACTCCACCAACAATAGAATTGGGCCAAACTTCCCATACAGAACCCCCATGACCAACAGAAAATACTGTGTTTTCTGAAAGTGTTTGGCGGCTCCTCTGACACTCCCTCATGATTTCAGTCCCCAGGTTGAGAAATGTTGGTTTAAGAATTCTTTAGGTTCAGTTATCAACCAAACTTCTGCTTTTGCTTTCAAATTCAAATAGCATTTAGATTCAACACTTTTGTTGGTTCAGTCAATCTGAACACATGCTAGATTTCACTAGAAAGGGTACAATGCAATAAAGAGTCTGTTTCCAACCACCTCTTCAATTTGTTTCTCGCTGTAAATATAACATCAGATTCTTTCTAAAAGTAGAGAATTCATTCGTTCCTGTCCTCCTCCAGATAATATACATTCATTGTCTGGTTGATTTATGATAAGTACATGTTGCCGAAGTAACTAGAAGGGGCTTTCATACTGCACTAAGGACATAAACTGAACCACAGAGTAGTTATGGAGTTTTAGATTTGCAGAAAAGTCTTGCGTTGTGATAACTCTCAAATAACTACACTGAAAACTGCAGCCATTTAACAAAGAGTCTCCACCAGTGTATATGTATGACTGAAGAAAGTTGAGAATCCAATGGATAACTTTGGATGTATCATAAAACTATTGATGGGGCCCAAATAACATCAAGAAAAACTACTGTACTTATGTTTTGGTTTGTTCCCCTTTTTTAGTATGGCGGAATGTCATTTAGTTTCTTGTTCATAAATGGTCCCTTGAAGCAATTAGCAGCCATGCATTATTTTAAAAATTATCTAGATATTAAGGTTTGCCATTGGCAGCTGCAAAGTTCAAGCAAACTGCATTTATTGGCTGTTCTCGGTCCATGGAAAAAGGGAAAGGATCATCATTTCCAGAAGCTCAATCTGGAACAGGAGCCATACTTTCTTATCAAGTAGAAGGAAGTAAACAGAGGGCAATGTGACAGTGTACAAATGTTTTCTATGACTAAATTATTCAGAAACATCTTGTTATTGTTTACAACATAGTTCCTGACAAGATACTTCAACATAAAACAGTTGATTGTTTTAGGAAAAAGCTGGGTGATGATGGAAATAAAGGCATGGATGTGTCCAGCTTGAAATATTAAAACATACAATTTTTCAATGTGCTTAGATTGAATTAGAGAGTGCATTGAAATGATCCAAATACGTAATATTCAAAATGACTGCAAAAACTTGGTTAATGACAACAACAACAAAACTGTCAGGTTTTACAATGTATTGCAATGTAATATAGCCGAGTCATGCACTGCTAATAGGCTTCTATTGGAAATGCTGAGTCACGCATTAACTGTATATAGGGAATCATTTGGGGAATGTGTTCTGGCCTAGTCCAGGTGATTGTGAATGATGCAATCCTGGGTTTGAGTTAAGTTAATGATTTGGTAACCAATCAGTGATTGCTATGTGCAAATGTACAGAATTGTATATAAGGAAGTCATGTACAGTGTATTTCTCTCCTTGTGCTGTGATGCTGTTTGCTGAAGGCTCTGTGTAATTTATTAAAGGAACCTGTCTGCTGAGACAAGATATAACCGTGTGCTGTGGTAAGTTTGTAGTGTCACCTAGATTGGAGGAGAAAACAATAGTAAAACCGACAATAGCCGGGTATGTGCTCAAGTGCATGTAAAGAGTTCCAGAGTGACTGCAGTTTGTGGGAGCAGTTGACTGAAAATACTGTGCAGGAAGAAGCTACTGGAAAGCGCTGAAGTTGTGCAACTGATCTGCTGCTGAATTGTGAGATAAAACACTACAAAAACAACAACAACAACAACATCTTGGCTTTATATGTTCAATCAATATCGAACCAGATTTGAAACACACATTTTGATATAATGAATAAATGTAATGTTATAAAATAAAATAAATAGGATTAATCTAGATGTGCAGATCAATCATATTCATGGTTACTCAGGAGCAAACCTTATTGTGTTTAATGGGTTTAATGGGTTAAATGGGTTAAACATGCAATCGTTTCCCAAACTGTCAGTGCCAATCTCTTGTCTTGTGAATCTGATGAGATGTAATTGAGGCATAAAGTTTGGCTTTAAACAACATAATTTGTAATGTCTTCTGAGTGGAAACTGGAGCCGTGTAAGTATGTGTGTAGAGGTCAATAGGTTGCATAGATTGATCCAAGTCCAGATTGATGGTAAGGTGGAACTTCTCAAGCGACTGTTTTCCATTTGGCCAAATGACAAAGATCTCACCAATACACCTTTGGTAGATAAGATGGTTCTGAGTGTATGTTCCAAATCAGCCCTCAAGATGTTTGCATTCTGTCATGCTATCTGGATGCCCATAATAGTGCCACTGACTGTGTGGAATGTTATTCCCAGAAATGAAGTAGTTAAGAGTAGAAAGTGGCAGAGTTTGGTGGCTGAGGTTTGCTGTAGTCTCATTTAGGATAGTACTTTTGATGGCTTGTAGTACAAACTTGTATGGGATGTTGGTGTACAGTACAACCCCCTTATCCACAGATCCTGGATTTAACTTATCCATACTCTAAAAGAATACTCCATCCCACCCCTAAAAAAGTTTGTGGGTCTCTCTGGGTCTTCCAGAGCATGCTTCTTCGAGTATAATCAAACTAAAGTGTTTGGTATTATCCATGGTTTTAGGCACACAGAGGACATAGGATGTATCCCTGTGGATATGGGAATCATACTGTATAGCAATGGTTCTCAGGTTGTGGGTCCCCAGATGTTTTGGCCTTCAACTCCCAGAAATCCTAACAGCTGGTAAACTGGCTGGGATCTCTGGGAGTTTTTTTAATAATCTTTATTGATTCTATTTAGGTTATACAGTGAAAGAGGGGGAACACAAATGAGGATAGAAAGGGTGGGAAAGAGAGAGATAGTAGTGTGTGGTGGGGATAAAGAGGGGAAGGAGGGGAGGGTTAGGATTGTGATGGGAGAGGGGTGGTAAGGGAGGTAAGAGGGGTAGAGGGTCAAAGTATTGGACTCCCGTTCATTCCGCAGGGCAATCTCCAACAGTTTTTACAATTCCTCTTGTCTTTATGGTGATCTGTGTTCATTCTTTTGCGTAGCATCTTAGATATCCAATTTTGCTTGTTTTCTTATATAATTCCCAAAATGATTCCAATTTGTTTGATTACTCTTAGCATGTTCTTCAAGTGTTTGCGAGAGCTTGTCTAAATCTCTGAATTCTATTACCTTTTTGATCCAATCCTCATTGATTGGGGCTTCCTCGTTCTTCCACTTTTGTGCTATTAGGATTCTCGCCGCTGATGATATATAGAAGAATATCTTTTCTTCATTTTTCTTTAAATTTAGGTCCATTATATTTAGTAGGTAATATTCCGGTTTCAAATCGAACTTTGTTCGGATTATATTTTGAGCGTGTCTGTGTACCAGTTGCCAAAAATTTTTGATCTTCCTGCATTCCCAAAATTGGTGATAATAAGTTCCAGTCTCTTTCTTGTATTTCCAGCAGGATCTCTGGGAGTTGCAGGCCAAATCACCTGGGGACCCACAGGTTGAGAAACACTGCTAGGAATAGGGGTTTGTGCATACATGTTCTGGTTCACTTCTGGGCCAGCAACAGAGATGTAAATCTTTATCAGTATTATTTTATCTGCTGGGTTCTTTTCTAGATCTCTCTACTGGAGGAAGAGGATTGTGGCTAGTCCTATTCCACTAAAGCCACAATTCCTTTGAGTTTGGATTTCACTATTTTTCTGGAGCCATTCCATTGTCTAGATGTGAAAGAAGATGGGACTCAAACCTGAAAGAGAGCAACAGTTGCAAATGAGCTGGGCATGTTTGACCTGAAGAAGAGAAGACTGAGAGGAGACATGATAGCCATGTATAAATATGTGAGGGGAAGTCATAGGGAGGAGGGAGCAAGCTTATTTTCTGCTTGCCTGGAGACTAGGACACGGAACAATGGCTTCAAACTACAAGAAAGGAGATTCCATCTGAACATTAGGAAGAACTTCCTGACTGTGAGAGCTGTTCAGCAGTGGAACTCTCTGCCCAGGAGTGTGGTGGAGGCTCCTTCTTTTGAGGCTTTTATACGGAGTCTTGATGGCCATCTGTTGGGGGTGCTTTGAACTTGATTGTCCTGCTTCTTGGCAGGGGGTTGGACTGGATGGCCCATGAGGTCTCTTCCAACTCTATGATTCTATGATTCTATGATAGTAGTGCGGATGGTGGTCTCCACTTGTCTCATTGTTATTTTCATTTATAACCCACCATTTCCCCCAAAAGTGGGACTTGGTGCAGCAGTAGCTAGCACTGAATGGTAAAATATCGGCAACAGTTACCAACAATTGGGTCGTCTATGTTGTAGCAGCTCAGTTCACTTATAAAACGTGTAGCGAGACTAATGACATCATGTTCTACTCTCAAGAGTCTGCTTCTTTTCTGGTGAAATGTAATCTCGCGCTCCTCATCTGGAGTGGTAGTTTTCAAAACAAATAGTCTTTGCAAGAGCTGAGCTGTTCCATTGGAGAGCAAAGTACCGCACAAACACTGCCTGCTTTGTAACTTCAGTCTGGCGGCTGAAAACTCATTTGCTGGACTTCCAGCTGCTCCTTGATTAAGACATTCAAGCAGAGTTTCTGGGAGGTAGTGGCACGTCCCACCCCGACTCGGTCACCCCTCGGTAAGCCAATAATTCTCTGACAATCTAGGGTCTGGTGGCTATTGTTGTTAGCCCAAGAAAGAAAAAGAAGGTAGGCTATTTGTGCTAAATCATATTTGAGATGCATCTTCAATTAAAACCCTCTTTAAGCCACGGTCTCCATGTCGCTTCAGTCCAAACAAACAATTACATTGGGTCTAGCAGGTAGCATAATGACTTCTCTCCCCCTCCTCCCCATCAGCTGCAGGCTTAAAAATTCCCACACTTGCAGGCAGCCCTCCATTTTCTCTCCCCTTTGAATTTCAGCTGCATTTGCTTTTCAATGTAGACGCTTGGCTGGTGCCGCCTTTGTGTCTGAAACCCTCACACTGAGTTCCGCAGCTTTGGTGCCGGACTTTCCCTTTCACTCTGACATTTCAACATAAACAGTCAATATTCATGGCCTCAAAGGAGGCCTTCCTCCCATTGCTGACCAATTAAATACCAGCTGAGTTGGGCAGACAATGGCAAAGGAGCCGCTACGCACAGCTGTCTTGCCACAAGAGGTAGAAGCAAAGAGATTGAGTGTCTCCATCCTTCGTTCCTATCCATCCATACAGTGCGAAAATCATAGGAAGATTTTATTTGAGTTCATAAATAAATACACATGAAAGCCATCATGACAGATCCCTACGTTGTTTATGATACGGTATGAGCCCTGTTTCCATTAGGGATAAATTCCTCGATTTCAAGTGGATAATATGTAAAATAATGGCTAGTGAATCCTAAAGAAACAAAACACTTCTGGCCCAGAAATATCATAGTCATGCTGGACGACTTAGAAAATGCCTAAAAATAAACTAGCTGTCCCCTGCCACGCGTTGCTGTGGCCTAGTCTGTTGATCTGGAAAATAAAATAATGAGAAAGTGTTGGTTTCTAATCTATGCCATTTCTTTCTGCTTGCAGGTAAACAGTATTTCTTGCTGTTTTTTTTGTCAGTGTTGATGTGGAGAATGTCTGGTTTGCCCACCCTGGAATGTGCAAGATATCATTGTCCTTCTTTAAGGGTCCCTTTCAAATCTATGATACTATATCTGTGTGTGTGTGAATCATATCTATTGATCTATCTATCTATCTTTCTATCTATCTATCAGTTAGGCTTGGGCGGTTTCGTTCGTTAATTTCGTAATTCGTTATTCATTCGTATTTAAATTAGCTTACGATCCAATATTGAGCCATGCAGGACTACTGTGAGGAGTAATTAAAAATTGAAACAATTTTTCCAATTTATTTCATATGGTTTCGTTATTGTTTCGTAATTGGTTCAAAATTGTTTCGAAATTGTTTCGTAATTGTTTCGTAATTATTTCCGTATGTCTGGTGCAAGTTTTATAGTTGTTGTTTGTTTTATCAGTGATAAAAAATAAATTATCACACCAACAGTCAACAACAGAGGGAGAGGGAAGCTGTCCCATTTGGAGGTTTTTTTAGCATATTGCGCAATCACGTCCGCCATTAACGAATCGATTCGTAATTTTACGAAATTTCGTATATTTCAAACTTTTTTAAAGGAAAATTTCGGAATTCTTTAAAAAAACGAAACGCAAGGGCCCCCCTAAAAACAAAACGAGTTTAGAACCAAATTTTTCCGTGGTTACCCAAGCCTACTATCTATCTATCTATCTATCTATCTATCTATCTATCTATCTATCTATCTATCTACCTATGGCTGGATGGCTCTTTGTCAGGAGGACTTTGATTATGTTTTCTTGCCCAGATGAAGGGAGTTGGATTGGATGGCCTTAAGTATTTTCTGTTGGTCATGGGGGTTCAGTGTGGAACATTTGCCCCGATTCTGTCATTCGTGGAGTTCAGAACGCTCTTTGATTTTAGGTGAACAGTGAATCCCACTGACTACAACTCCCAAATGTCAAGGTCTATTTCCCCCAAACCCCATCTGTGTTCATATTTGCACATATTGAGTACTTGTGACAAGTTTGGTCCAGATCCATCATTATTTGAGTCCACAACACTCTCTGGATGTAGGTGAACTACAACTCCAAAACTCAAGGTCAGTGTCCACCAAACCCTTCCAGTATTTTCTGTTGATCATGGGAGTCCTGTGTGCCAAGTTTGGTTCAATTCCATCGTTGATGGAGTTCAGAATGCTCTTTGATTGTAGGTGAACTATAAATCCCAGCAACTACAACTCCCAAATGACAAAATCATAAATTTTTGAGTGATGGTCATTCCTTGTGTTGTGAGATGTTTTGTTGCCAAATTTGGTGTGATTTCGTTCATTGGTTCTTTTGTTTTTAAGGTACTCATTATGCACAGAGCATTTTTATATATAGAGATAAAGCATCAGATACCAATCCCATAGATCCAGGGGTAAATGAATTGTGTTAATTAACTTTCTCATACTTCACCTTACTATTGCCTCGTCCTGAGCTATAGAATCAATTGGTAAGTGAGTAAAACTCATTGATTCAATAGGTTTTCCTTAGTCAGAGCTGACAATAGGGTTTAGGTCCTTGTCTTTCCCAGGTATTCCATGTTGTTGTGATATTGCTTGGCATTCTCAAACCATTTTGTGCCCTATTTTATGCCATCTGCTTCTTAGTAGGTCTTGAACATGAACAACAACTATAATTAATCTATATAAATAAAAATGTAATGTTCGTTTGTGGGATTAACATAACTCAAAAACCACTGGATAAATTGCTTGCAAATTTAGCTACAAGACCCCTACTAACCCAAGAAGTGGCCATCACTCAAAAAATGATTTTGTCATTTGGGAGTTGTAGTTGCTGGGATTTATAGTTTACCTACAATCAAAGAGCATTCTGAACTCCACCAGTTATGGCATTGAACCAAACATGGCACACAGGACTCCCATGACCAACAGAAAACACTAGAAGGGTTTGGTGGGCACTGACCTTGAGTTTGGGAGTTGTAGTTCACCTACATCCAGAGAGCACTGTGGACTCAAACAATGATGAATCTGGACCAAACTTTGCACAAATATTCCATATGCCCAAATATGAACACAGATGGGGTTTGGGGGGAAATAGACATTCACATTTGGGAGTTGTAGTTACTGAGATTTATAGTTCATCTACAATCAAAGAGCATTCTGAACCCCACCAATGACAGGATTGGGGCAAACTTCCCACACAGAACCCCCTCCCCCCCATGACCAACAGAAAATACTTAAAGCCATCCAGTCCAGCTCCCTTCATGAAGACAAAAAAACATAATCAAAGCTCTCCTGACAAAGAGCCATCCAGCCATAGATATAGATAGATTTGATTCACATACAGAGAGATATAGATTTGAAAGGGACCCCTAAAGAAGGACAATTCTATGTTGCATGTTCCAGAGTAGGCAAACCAGACAATCTCCACATCAACACTGACAAAGAAACAAGAAATACTGTTTACCCATAAGCATAAAGAAATTACATATATTAGAAACCAACTTCTCATTACTTTATTTTCCAGATCACCAGACTGGGTTATAGCAACGCGTGGCAGGGAATGGCTAGTAAATCAATAAATAAATTGACAATTGGCCTAGACTGCATGCTTGGTATTACATCTTCTTCATGGATAGGGACTATCTATGATTAATAGGCACAACAACTATTTCCACCAGCATGGCTTTCAGTTCTAATGACTGGAGAACCCAAATGGAAGGGTACATTGCACTCAGAAACCGGCTTTGCTTACTTCCTATTGAGATATCTGGTGTCCTTTTATGAATACTATTGACTTACAAGCCTTTAGTCCAAGGGTTTTACAACTTTTTCCACTTTCTGCAGAGTCTACTGTAAATAACATTGCATATTGTTGAATATCACGTTTGTTGTTGTTGTTTAGTCACTTCCAACTCTTTGTGACCTCATGGAACAGCCCAGGCCAGAGCTCCCTGTCGGCCATCACCACCAGCTCCCTCAAAGTCAAGCCAGTCACTTCAAGGATCCTATCCATCCATTTTGCCCTTGGTTGGCCCCTCTTCCTTTTTCCTTCCATTTTCCCCAACATCATTGTCTTCTCCAAGCTTTCCTGTCTTCTCATTATGTGGCCAAAATACTTCATCTTTGTCTCTAATACCCTTCCCTCCAACACATCATGTTACATTGTATAATAATAATCATCATAATCATGATCATAATCATAATCATCATCATCATCATTTATACCCCGCCACTGTCTCCCCCAATGGGGACTCAGAACGGCTTACATAGAGTTGGTGGACTATCTAGCCCAGTGGTTCTCAACCTGTGGGTCCCCAGATGTTTTGGCCTTCAACTCCCAGAAATCCTAACAGCTAGTGAACTGGCTGGGATTTCTGGGAGTTGTAGGTCAAAAACATCTGGGGACCCACAGGTTGAGAACCACTGATCTAGCCTAACCCCCTTCTGCCATGCAGGAAGACACAATTCAAACACTCCTTAAAGATGTTCATTCCAACTCTTGTTTAAAAACCTCCAGAGAATGAGACTCCACTGTACTCCAAGGCAGCATATTCCACTATCCAATAGCTGCTACCACCAGGAAGTCCTTCCTAATGTTCAAATGGAATCTCTTTTCCTGGAATTTAAATCCAACTCACTAAATCAATTGGATTTATCTATGTGTTGGTTCATCAGTCAATTGTAGCTTCAAAGGAGGGCTAACCCATAGGGCTGGGCGGTTTCGTTCGTTAATTTCGTAATTCGTTATTAATTCGTATTTAAATTAGCTTACGATCCGATATTGAGCCATGCAGGAGCAATTAAAAATCGAAACAAATTTTTCAATTTATTTCGTAATTGTTTCGTAATTGTTTCGAAATTGTTTCGAAATAGTTTCGAAATTATTTCCGTATGTCTGGTGCAAGTTTTAGGGTGGTTGTTTGTTTTATCAGTGATAAAAAAAAATTATCACACCAACAGTCAACAACAGAGGGAGAGGGAAGCTTCAGAAGTTCCCCCTGTCCCATTTGGAGGGTTTTTTTTGCATATTGTTCAATCACGTCCGCCATTAACGAATCGATTCGTAATTGTTTCGTAATTGTTTCGTAATTTACGAAATTTCGTATATTTCGAACTTTTTTAAAGAAAAATTTTGGAATTCTTTTAAAAAACGAAACGCAAAACCCCCCTAAAAACTAATCGAGTTTAGAAACAAATTTTTCCATGGTTACCCAGCCCTACTAACCCATAGGATTCAAGCCATAACATACAACGTTGCCTTTCTGCTTTTTTGATGTACTGATTCTGACCAAACAGTCCTTTTGCTTAATCTCCCTTCAGCTTAGAACTAACTCAAAGAGGGAGAGATTAGCCTGAAATGGTAACCTATCTCACACCTTCCCTTGATCTCACTCCCTGGTGACTAAAACCTGAAGCATATGACTCAGCCTTTCTCTGTGCCTATTTCACTCCTACTCCACCCACACGATTGTTCTGCGCCACACATCCGTGAACCCTTTGGCATGACATGTACTTGAGCCAGGGCATGTTGATGTCATTATTTTTTTTTGTATTGTTGCAACACACCATGGGTGTTTGCCCATATTCACAGGGAAAGCTTTATGATCTCTTTGTAGGTTAGCCTCTCTGAAAGGAGAGTCTAGACCACCTGCAAACTTTGCCCTGGGCTATGGCATTGCCACTTGCTATGCTTCAAAACACAGATTAGCACCACTTGGGCTATTTCATCTCTCTCCTCCTCTCTCTCTCTTGTCACAATTATTTATTTTTTAAAGATTCTAGCCATCTTTTGAGGAAATGCCTATCTATGAGGGTTGAATGAAAAGTAATGCCTCCATCTTCGTTACTTGGGTTTGGATGAGAATATTTTAATAAATCAAATGCAGAAATAATCCTTGGAATTCACCTTTCCACATAATCACCAGTTGTTGTTGTTGTTGTTCATTTGTTCAGTCATTTCCAACTCCTCATGACCTCATGGACCAGCCCATGCCAGAGCTCCCTGTCAGCTGTTACCTCCCCCAGCTCTTTCAGAGTCAAGCCAGTTACTTCAAGGATGCCATCCATCCATCTTGCCCTTGATCGGCCCCTCTTCTTTTTTCCTTCAATTTTCCCCAGCATCATTGTCTTCTCTAAGCTTTTCTGTCTCCTCATGTGGCCAAAGTTCTTCATCTTTGCCTCTACTATCCTTCCCTCCAATGAGCAGTCGGCTTTATTTCCTGAAGTATGGACTGGTTGGATCTTCTCGCAATCCAAGGCACTCTCAGCACTTTCCTCCAACACCACAATCCAAAACCATCTATCTTCCTTTGCTCAGCCTTCCCTATGGTCGAGCTCTCACATCCATAGGTGACAATGGGGAATACCATTGCTTTAACTATGCGGATCTTCATTGCCAGTGTGATGTCTCTACTCTTCACTACTTCATCGAGATTGGACATTGCTCTCCTCCCAAGAAGTAAACATCTCCTGATTTCCTGGCTGCAGTCTGCATCTGCAGTAATCTTTGCACCTAGAACTACAAAGTCTGTCACTGCCTCCATGTTTTCTCCCTCTATTTCCCAGTTGTCAATCATTCTTGTTGCCATCATCTTGGTTTTTTTTGAAGTTTAGCTGCAACCCGGCTTTTGCGCTTTCTTCTTTCATCTTGATTAGAAGGCTCCTCAGCTCCTCCTCGCTTTCAGCCATCAAAGTGGTGTCATCTGCATATCTAAGGTTGTTAATGTTTCTTTCAGCAATTTTCACCCCAGCCTTGCATTCTTCAAGCCCTGCACATCACATGATGTGTTCTGCATACAAGTTGAATAGGTTGGGTGAGAGTAGACAACCCTGCCATACGCCTTTCCCAATCTTGAACCAGTCTGTTGTTCCATGGTCAGTTCTTACTGTTGCTACTTGGTCCTTATACAGATTCCTCAGAAGAGATAAATTTCTGCCAACGATGAACAAGTTTTCTGAAGCCGTCATGGAAGAAGTCGATACTCAGTTTCTGCAACCAGCATCACACAGTTATCTCAACATCTTTATCAGAAGCATAATGATGTCTCTGCAGATCTTCTTTCATTATCGAGAACAGATTGAAGTCAGATGGTGTAAATCTGGACTGTATGGATGATGCCGTACCGTGGTGAGATCCAGTCTCTGAAGTTCTGCTGTGGTGGCATGTGAAGTGTGTGGTCTGGTATTGTGATACTGCAGGAAAACATTACCCTTTTCCTTTCAGATCTTTGTTATCCGTCGTTTCGAAGTTTGTAGCATTGTGATATAATGCTCTAAATTTATTATTGTTTCACGTTTAAAGAAATCAACATGGATAACTCCATCTGCATCCTAGAGCACTGTTGCCATGATTTTTCCAGCTGAGGGCTGTGTCTTGAATTTATTTTCTGGGGCAAGTCTTTGTGTTGTTATTCCATAGACTGACGCTTTGTCTCCAGGTCATAATGGTGTACCCACGTTTTGTCTCTTGTCACAATTGAATGAAGAAAGGCATCACCTTCATTCTCATAACGTGAGAGGAGTTCCTGGCAAATTTCAAGTCTGTGTGTTTTCATTTCAGGCATCAGCATCCTGGGTAGCCATTGTGCACAGATTTTCTGATAGCCAAGCAAAGCAATAATGTGACCCAAACGTTCTTGTGAAATGCCAGTTATGCTTGAAATTTCTCTCTGAGTTATACGACGATCGTCCTAAATCAATCTGTCAACCTTTTGCTTGTGAAACTCAGTGGTTGCTGTTATAGGACGTCCAACTCTTTGTTTGTCATACAAGTCAGATGTTCCCACCTCAACATCTTTAAACTTACTCATCCAACAATGCACAGTACTCAAATCAATACAATCACCATAAACAGCTTGCATTCTCTGATTAATTTCCTTTGGGGTGACAGTCAAGAATTCAATGACTGCACATTGCTTAAGTTACATCGACCAACCGTTTGCAGGGTTCCATACTTTGCACTTTAACAACACAACCATTCAATGCTAAGGCTTCCAGCCAAAATGGAACTGTAGAGGAGAATCTACTGAACAAGCCAGTACCGGCTGCATACCAATACCGCCATCTGTTGAGGAGTTACGAAGGTGGAGGCATTACTTTTCATTCAATCCTCATCTACTAATGCTTGATATAACAAGCCTTTGAAAGTTGGTGGCTTTACAAAGCATCACATGGCTGGGTCAGCTTGTACTTTTCCAGTTTGTACAGCATTCTCCTAGGTTAGTTGTCTGCTTGGCTCCTTCCTCTCCTCCTCTCTTGCTACTATGCTTCACATGGAAAACCAAACATTTGTCATGAATTATGAGAGTGGAGGGTTTGTGTGTTGACATCTCTGCGTGAACCATCCCCACACGGAGCTTTTACAATCTTATAAAACCGGGCTGCTTGTTATCAGTTGGAGCTGGGAAGCAAGCAACAGCTTAGGATTGCCTTTGGGCTTTGATGTGAGCATCCTGGAACGGTTCTCTTTAAATGACAGTGGAAAGGAGACACCTATAAAAATATTAATTAGCTCCAGTTGACACTGCATGCCACTAACATAATTATGCGCTGGTTTGGAATCACTAAGGGGTTTCTTTCTATCTCCTTCCTTTCCTCCCTCCCTCCTGCTCTCTTATTTTTAGTAGATAAGTTAATGTTTATTGCCACTGTTAAATCCTACTCATAAAACATAAGGAAAAAAAACCTCAAGTTGTATTCAGGGTATTGTCTATATAACACTATGTAACACGACTTGTGTTCCTGGGTTTTTATGGTCACTTCCTACTTGGATCTATCATAGAAAAACATGGAAAAAGTTTATTAAACTGCAAAAAAAGCTTTTGCAATCTTCAAAAAAGTTAAAATGGCACATTGAAGGGTTAAAAATGGCAGCCACAAAACCGAAATTTCTGGAGGGGTTTTTGTGTCAGGAGCAACTTGAGAATCTACAAGTCGCTTCTGGTGTGAGAGAATTGGCTGTCTGCAAGGACATTGTCCAGGGGATGCCCAGATGTTTGATATTTTACCTTCCTTGTGGGAGGCTTCTCTCATGTCCCAAAATGGGGAGCTGGAGCTGACAGAAGGAGCTCAACCCACTCTCCCCAGATTTAACCCGCTGACCTGTCAGCAGTCCTGCTGGCACAAGGGTTTAAGCCATTGTACTACCTAGTTTCTGGAGTAGAACAGCAACTTTCACAGTAAGTACCACACAATGAAACAAGAAATAATACTTTCTCATTTTTTTCAGATTAACATGAAATATAAATGATTTTTCCTATAGGTTATCCTATGGGATATCCATTTTTAACTTCTGCTTCTCTTTTGACCTGAAATGAAGGAAAATATTTTATAGGCATCTTTGGTGTGTTTGTGTGTCTGTGTGGTGGTGGCGTGCAGGACACAAAAAGCCAACCAAATCAAGTGTTTGTTAGGCATGTGCAATCAATTAAAATAAATGTTTCAAAAGTCATTGCAAAACTGGGGGAGCTGGTGTTTTGTTTCTATTTCTAAAGTATTGTTAGAAAAAAATACTATAATGAGAGTAATTAAATTTTGTTACCTTTTGTTATAGTAATTATGCAAGTGGGGAAACTTCAGGGGCTCCTTTTCCCTTCATTTTACAGCTATTGAGATGACACTTGCTACAAGGGTAGAACACATTGACCACTGTTAGCCCATCAAATTAGAGAAAACTTATTCTGGGAAATATAGTTTAGGGCAGGATGTTTTGCATTTTCTGGCATAGGACTCCTCGCCTTCCCAAACTACATTTCCTAGAATCCTGTGCTTTCTCAGTCTCTTTCCCAGCAAACTCTGCTTTCTCCCTGCTGCTTCCCTCTCCTCATTCATTTAAAGAGGAAAGGCAGCCTTTTTGGCTTGGCTTTGCTTCCTTGCGCTGAACATGAAACTGACTTTGGGAGGCTTCCGAGGTTTACAAAATGTAAACAAAAAAGTATTGAGTAAGTTTCAATTCTTAAGTTTTTGGTACAGGCCACACTCATGTGTTGAATATTGTGTTCTAAGTACGAAATTAACAAATTTGATACAAGTTACGACAACTAATGAAAAAATTACCTGCCCCTAGAGTCAATGGGCCCTTCCAGACAGGCCCTATATCCCAGGATCTGATCCCAGGTTTTCTTTACCCTAGATTATCTGGCAGTGCAGACTCATATAATCCAGTTTAAAGCAGAAAACCTGGGGTCAAATCCTGAGATATAGGGCTTATCTGGAAGGGCTCTATAACATTATGACTAGCTCAACAATCTAGACCTTTCATTCAACCAGAAGACGATGCCCAGTGAGAAAGTCAATTCAGCCACCAAACAGGATATTGTTCTCCTGTTGTTTTGCTTGTAGATCTTATGTATTTGGTGGAGAAGATGAACTCTAGCACAACTACTACCCTACTTCATACTCATATTTATCATTTGCTACACCAGATTTCATATGATTCCGGAGGCTGAGTTGAATCAGCTCTGGGAGGAGAATGGCAATAATACCAGGTGATGTAGGCTATATTTCAGAGGAAAGAAACTGAATCATTCATTGCCTAAGAAAATATTGTGAATTTTTTGGGTCATCATAAGCTGACAAACAATTTGAAGATTTCTACATAACTATGATACAAGGTTTTTTTGTTTGTTTGTTGTTGTTGTTTTGTCGTGTCAGGAGCATACAAGGTGTGCTGGCACAGTAGTGCCAGGAGTTTGAATCTCCTTTTCTTGCACTGTTAGTTTGCATGTATCTATTTGGGCCATGCATTTTGCAATTGGGTAGCTTTCCCCAGGTTGCAATCATAGGGCCAACAACCTATCAATCATCGTTAGAGCCTTTAGATCCGCCCCTTTCCCCAGGTTTGGAGGGAAAGGGGGACTTTTAGTTCAGTCTCACAGTTTGGAGCCTTACAGCAGGATGGGTAGGCTTTTCTCTGTCCCACCTGTAAAAAGCTTCACTTCTTACAACTTTGCTGGGGAGTAAAGTTACAGTTCCACAGCTCTGGTGAGGGAATACAGCTAGCTTTGCTGGAAAATAAAGGAATGGTTCCACGGCCTTCGTGCGGCAAATCTACAGAACACCAGCTTGGCGGATCTACAGCAACCATTGCCTGGTAAGGGACTACTCGGGCTATCTATAACACAGCTTGGAGCCAGGAGTTGGGGCCTCACGGCAGCAGGGTAAAAAAAGATTTCCCAAGGAGGGGGTCAGAAGGTTTCCCTAAAGAAGATAGGAACAGTTTATCAAGCAGTTGCCTGTCCCTTGATGGCAAATCGAGAAAGCTACCAGTTTTTCAAGATTATATAGAATTTAATTCATTTGTTCGAGGATTTAAGCCTTAATAAAGAACTTCGTTGAACCTATTTTGAGCCTCTACAGAACTTTGTGTTGGGAAACCTATGGGACCCATTAGCTGAGGCACCCCGGCATCCCGTTGGGCATACAGAAAGCATGTCTTGTAAACAGACATTGTCATAGGCCCAGCACACGACAGCACACAAGATCATAGTGAAATATTTTATACATAGACCATTCTCTTGCGGTTTGTGCTAATTCCAGTCCTTTCTTTCAATGGAGAATTTCCTGAAACCATGGTTGATGGGTGCATTGCTTAATATCAACTTCTATTATGTATGCCCTACTTTGAGTGAAGTAGCAACAGTAAGAACTGACCATGGAACAACAGACTGGTTCAAGATTGGGAAAGGCGTACGGCAAGGCTGCATACTCTCACCTAACCTTTTTAACTTGTATGCAGAACACATCATGCGATGTGCGGGGCTTGAGGGATGCAAAGCTGGGGTGAAAATTGCTGGAGGAAACATTAACAACCTCAGATATGCAGATGACACCACTCTGATGGCCGAAAGCGAGGAGGAGCTGAGGAGCCTTCTAATCAAGGTGAAAGAAGAAAGCGCAAAAGCTGGGTTGCAGCTAAACATAAAAAAAAAACAAGATTATGGCAACAAGAATGATTAACAACTGGAAAATAGAGGGAGAAAACGTGGAGGCCGTGACAGACTTTGTATTTCTAGGTGCAAAGATTACTGCAGATGCAGACTGTGGCCAGGAAATCAGAAGATTCTTATTTCTTGGGAGGAGAGCAATGTCCAGTCTTGATAAAATCGTAAAGAGCAGAGACCTCAGACTGGCAACAAAGATCCGCCTAGTCAAAGCCATGGTATTCCCTGTAGTAACCTACGGATGTGAGAGCTGGACCTTAGGGAAGGCTGAGCGAAGGAAGATCGATGCTTTTGAGCTGTGGTGTTGGAGGAAAGTGCTGAGAGTGCCTTGGACTGCGAGAAGATCCAACCAGTCCATCCTCCAGGAAATAAAGCCCGACTGCTCACTGGAGGGAATGAGACTAGAGACAAAGTTGAAGTACTTTGGCCACATCATGAGGAGACAGGAAAGCCCAGAGAAGACAATTATGCTAGGGAAAGTGGAAGGCAAAAGGAAGAGGGGCCGACCAAGGGCAAGATGAATGGATGGCATCCTTGAAGTGACTGGACTGACCTTGAAGGAACTGGGGGTGGTGACGGCCGACAGGGAGCTCTGGTGTGGGCTGGTCCATGAGGTCACGAAGAGTCGGAGACGACTGAACGAATGAACAACAACAACACTTTGAGTGAAAGCATTTCACCAGAAAAAATCCCACAGCAGTTCCTTTACCACACCAATAGTTGTTTCCAGTCATCATACTTGAAATGGATGTCTTCGGGCACTTCAATGAACTCTTTTGACTCCTTTTGATTTCATTCAAAGCCAAAGGAAATCAGGAGATATTTCCTTCATTGCAGATTTTATAAAGTATGAACCAGACTTATTCATAAGATATATCTTTCTGCCCTTGTTCCAAGTTGATGGCCCTTCGTTTATGGTTGCATCACATATTTCTGTCTGAAGAGAGGGAAAGAAAACTTATCCATAATGAATGTGTTGGCTTTTATTTTATTTTATTTCATTTTGTTGGCAGCACAATCTTATCCAAACTCTTTTAACAAAGGTATTACCCGAAGCCGAAAACACTGTCCAATTTTTCTCCCTCCCTCCCAAACCTTTTGCTTCGTCCTAAACCACAGTCATTTTGTTAGACATTGGAAATGTCTTGATTTAGTTGTCTTGCTATTTGGGGCTTGTCCTGCCCCCTGCAGTGGTAATAAGGATGGAGTTTCCTGCTGGGCCCTGAAGAATACCATTTCACGGCCGCCACATAGCTAGCGGCTTTTATTTATGGAGCCAAGAAAATGAATGGGTATTAGTGTCCAAACATTTCAACATGCTCCTGCAGCCATGCACAAAAGGGGCTGATTTGCCACAAATTTCCACTTATTTTCCAAGAGTTATTTACCTTGCAAGAAGCTTGGCTGAACGTTATGATGGCAGAGCGGATGGGAAGAAATGGCTATTCAGAATCCAATTTTTGTCTATGTTTCTGAACCTTTGAAAGTGCTGCACTGCTCTGGGATAAATATATCCACCAACCCCCACCCCCGCGCACAGACACACGCATGCACACGTGGACTATGAAGCTTCATATGGAAAAGATAGATGGACAAGGGCAACCTCTTTTGATTCCTCATTTGATTCTCCCCAATTTGTCCACACCAGAGAAGGAATCAAAGCTCTTCTTTGTTGCTGATGGCTTACTTTTCTACATGGATGTGTTTGTAAGAGATGTTCTGGGATTCCACATAAAGACTAAAGTGTTTATTTATTTATTTATTTAAAAATTTTGTATACCGGCCTTCTCACCTCTCTTGAGGGACTCAGACCGGTTTCCAACCATAATATCACATACAATCAATAAAACATCATAATACATATTACAGTAAAACATTAAAACAGCAATTACAATCAATAACTATAATGGTCAGTCGTCACACTAAAATCGTTGCTCATCATCCTCCATCCATATCTCAGGGTGTTGGCTCACTTGTTGAATGCCTGTCTCCATAACCAAGTCTTCACCTGTTTCCTAAATGTCAGGATAGATGGGGCGGTTCTGATCTCCAGTGGGAAAGAGTTCCAGAGTCGAGGGGCCACCACCGAGAAGGCCCTGTCCCTCGTCCCCACCAGATGCGCTTGAGAGGCCAGTGGGACTGAGAGAAGGGCCCCTCCAGATGAGGAAGTGTTCTCCAATAAAGAGGAGACTATCTACAATTAAATAGCAGATAGGCAAGAGTAACAGTTGCATATACATCTGCCATTTCCTAGAGTGCATCTACAATGTAGAATTTATGCATTTTGACCACTTTACTTGCCATGGCAAGTGAAGAGAGGGGAGGCCAGGGGACAGTTCCATCTTGTCTCCTGGATATGCCATCAGCTGGAGAGCACTCTCCTCAGCACCAACTGTTGCCCTGGGCCAGAGTGAAGAGAGAGGGGGCCAGGGGACAGTTCCACCTTGTCTCCTGTGCTATTCTAATAATATAATATAATATTTATAATATTACTAGCTGTACCCACCATGCATTGCTGTGTCCAATCGTCCCTCCCTCTTTCTTTCCTTCTTTCCCTCCTTCCTTCACTCCCTCTTTCCTTCCTTCCCGTTTTTTCTTTCCTTCCCTCCTTCCTTCCTTCTCCACCTTTCCTTCCCTCCCCCCTTTTTTCTTTAGCTCTTTTTTCTTTCATTTCTTCCTTCCCTACTTCCTTCATTTTTTGCTTCCATCCTTTCTTCTCTCTTTCCTTACTTCCCTTTTTCTCTCCTTCTCTCCCTTCTTCCTTCACTCCCACTTTCTTTCCTTCCTTCCCTTTTTTCTTTCTTTCTCTCCTTCCTTCTCTACCTTTCCTTCCTTCCCCTTTTCTTTATCTTCTTTCTCTCATTTCTTCCTTCCCTACCTCTTTCCTTCTTTCCTTCCTTCTTTCCTTCCTTCGCTTTTTGCTTCCATCCTTCCTTCTCTCTTTCCTTCCCTCTTTCTCTCCTTCTTTCCCCCCTTCCTTCACTCCCTCTTTCCTTCCTTCCGTTTTTTCTTTCCTTCTCTTCCTCTTTCCTTCCTTCCCCTTTTTTCTTTAGCTCTTTTTTCTCTCATTTCTTCCTTCCCTAATTCCTTCCATCCTTCCTTCTCTCTTTCCTTCCCTCACTTTTTCTCTCCTTCTTTCCCTCCTTCCTTCACTCCCTCTTTCCTTCCTTCCTTCACTTTTTTCTTTCTTTCTCTCCTTCCTTATCTACCTTTCCTTCCTTCCCCTTTTCTTTATCTTCTTTCTCCCATTTCTTCCTTCCCTACCTCTTTCCTTCTTTCCTTTTTTCCTTCCTTCCTTCCTCCACTTTTTGCTTCCATCCTTCCTTCTCTCTTTCCTTCCCTCTTTCTCTCCTTCTTTCCCTCCTTCCTTCGCTCCCTCTTTCCTTCCTTCCCTTTTTTCTTTCCTTCTCTCCCTCTTCCCTTCCTTTCCCCTTTTCTTTCCCCTTTTCCTCCTTTCCTCCTTCTCTACCTCTTTAATTCCTTCTCTCTTTCCTTCTTTATTTCCCTCCCTCTTTCTCTCTCTCTTTCTTTATTTCTCCCCTTCTTTCCCTCCCTCTTCCTTCCATTTTTTCTGCATCATCATTTAGCTTTTCATCATTTAGCTTTTTGGGGTTTTTAAGTCCTTTTCGCTGTTTTGGGTTTTTTTTATAAGTTATCATCACTTGTTGGTCTGTTAGGGGTATAGTGTCCAAATTTCGTGTCAGTTCGTCCAGTGGTTTTTGAGTTCTCTTAATCCCACAAACAAACATTACATTTTTATTTATATAGATAATGTAATGCAATATAATAATAATAACAATATGATATTATAATTATATATTTATATTACATGTAATATTACTAATAATATTACGATATAGTGGTATGGTGCAATATAGCAATGTTTAATGCTGATATTGTACTATGCTAATAAGATAATATATTGTATGTAGAATCATAGAATCAAAGATTTGGAAGAGACCTCATGGGCCATCCAGTCCAACCCCTTGCCAAGAAGCAGGAATGTTGCATTCAAATCACCCCTGACAGATGGCCATCCAGCCTCTGTTTAAAAGCTTCCAAAGAAGGAGCCTCCACCACACTCCGGGGCAGAGAGTTCCACTGCTGAACGGCTCTCACAGTCAGGAAGTTCTTCCTCATGTTCAGATGGAATCTCCTCTCTTGTAGTTTGAAGCCATTGTTCTGTGTCCTAGTCTCCAGGGAAGCAGAAAACAAGCTTGCTCCCTCCTCTCTGTGGCTTCCTCTCACATATTTATACATGGCTATCATGACTGCTCTTAGCCTTCTCTTCTTCAGGATAAACATGCCCAGCTCCTTAAGCCACTCCTCATAGGGCTTGTTCTCCAGACCTTTTATCATTTTAGTTGCTCTCCTCTGGACACATTCTAGCTTGTCAATATCTCTCTTGAATTGTGGTGCTCAGAATTGGACACAATATTCCAGATGTGGTCTAACCAAAACAGAATAGAGGGGTAGCATTACTTCCCTATAATGTAATATAATGTAATGTAAGCCGCTCTGAGTCCCCTTCAGGGTGAGAAGGGCAGCATTTAAATGTTGTAAATAAATAAATAGCTCATTGATATGGAATCCTGGGAGTTGAGGCACCAGCACTCTTTGGAGGAAAAGGCTAAAGACCTTGCAGAATGACAACTTTCATGATTCTATATCATTGAGCCATGGCAGTTAAAGTAATGCCAAACTACATTAATGCTAGAGTATAGATGCACCCCTAGATACGTCCCTCTGGCAGCAATGGTGGCTTGTCTTGAGTTCTGAAAGTCCATACCATACAAAGTTCTCATAGAATTATAATGCACACCTTTCTCTTTGAACTGGTCTATATTATCAACAGAATAAAGTGATGCATGTTTGAGGTGAAGGATGGCTATGCCACATCAGATGGTCTATGGAAAGAAGATGCTGTCCTTTGAATCTTCCCAAGCTACTCTCTGATCTTTCAACTTCTAGACAATTCTCATTATATGGAAGATATTCAAGGTATAGTGTGAAGGGATTCAATGTCTTCTATAATTATCCCTTCACATTCACTGGCGTTAGGGGCATAAATCCTCACAAAAGTGAAAAAAACACAATTAAAAATACTTTTTTAAAATCCTGAAGGAATCCATCTAGGAATCCCAGATCTTCCTGCATGACTCAATGGTCAACTATCAAATGGAATAATTCAGGAGCACCTATTAATGCCTAAAGAAGTTTTCTGTGGAAGAATCTCGAAGTCCTCCAGAATAATTCTGTCACAGTTCTTATCAACAATTTTTAATTACAGTTCATGAATGTAATTGTTTCCCAGCCTTAATAGAATTGTATCTTCATCCCAATTAGGCCCCATTCATACACCTTTCATACATTGTCGAAGGCTTTCATGGCCAGAATCACTGGGTTGTTGTAGGTTTTTTCGGGCTATATGGCCATGGTCTAGAGGCATTCTCTCCTGACGTTTCGCCTGTATCTATTGCAAGCATCCTCAGGGGTAGTGAGGTCTGTTGGAACTAGGAAAAGGGGTTTATATATCTGTGTCTGGAGCAAACCTTTGTTGAGAGGTGTTTAGAACATCTAACATCTAACACCTAAACACCTAACATCTAACACCTAACATCAGTATGCTAATCAAGGTGGTCAGTTGAAACATTCACACCTAGCTCCAGCAGACAAGAGTCTTTTGTCTCAACCTGGTCATTCCACAGATATATAAACCCCTTTCCTAGTTCCAACAGACCTCACTACCTCTGAGGATGCTTGCCATAGATGCAGGTGAAACGTCAGGAGAGAATGCCTCTAGACCATGGCCATATAGCCCGAAAAAACCTACAACCACCCACCTTTCATACAATTCAATTCAAAATATATATTATATACTAGCCGTCTCCTGCCACACATTGCTGTGGCCCAGTCTGTGTATATGTGTTTTGGGTGTATATAATATATACTATATATGTGTGTATATATTTGTTTATATGTGTATATATGTGTATATATGACGCGGAACAATGGCTTCAAACTACAAGAGAGGAGATTCCATCTGAACATTAGGAAGAACTTCCTGACTGTGAGAGCCGTTCAGCAGTGGAACTCTCTGCCCCGGAGTGTGGTGGAGGCTCCTTCTTTGGAAGCTTTTAAGCAGAGGCTGGATGGCCATTTGTCAGGGGTGATTTGAATGCAATATTCCTGCTTCTTGGCAGGGGGTTGGACTGGATGGCCCATGAGGTCTCTTCCAACTCTATGATTCTATGATTCTATGATTCTATGTTTGTGTAAATATGTGGTTTTGCGCATGCATTATAATGTTGTTGTTTTTTTGGCTTTTAAGCCTTTTCTGCTGTGTTTTTCAATGTTTTATGAGTGATGGTCACTTGTTGACCTGATAGGTGTCTTGTGTCCAAATTTGGTGTCAATTCATCCCGTAGTTTTTGAGTTATATTAATCCCACAAACTAACATTACATTTTTATTCATATAGATTTCATAACACCTACCTTATCCCACACTTAGTCAAGTTAAAGGGGGGAAAAAACAAAAAAAACACACACATACACACACACACAAATGCCCTTTTGAAATTCACACTTCCCTAGTAAAATTAGTAAAATTAATTTGGCTCTGGCAAGACTAACAGGGGGAAAACCCCGCACATGATTGCTCATGTCAATCACGAAGCTGCCAAATTTCCCAAATGTAGCCAAAAGATCCGACACCATGTAGTCCTTTGTTTTGCACTGGTCTGTTTTCAGCAAATTTTAACAAATTTCCCCAAATTTCATATTCCAAAATGGAATTGTGCACACCCCTAATCAACTGTTAAAATATTAATTGAATTAATTCCACATCAATTTACATGGATTGTTCTGTCGCGCACTGGGCCTATAGTAATTGGCTTTTGAACAGGACATGCTCTTTGTGCCCAGCGGGAAGCCGGGGTGCCTCAAGTGAGAGGCCCTAAGGATATTCCTATACAGAGTCTTTAGAAGCTTGAAATGTTTAACAAAGTCCTTTATTATTGCTTAAGTCTTCAACAAACAATCAAATACAGATCTTCAACAAATTAAACAAATGCTTCAAGGCTTTGAATCAACTGGTGGGCACCTTGCTTGGAAAACTATTTCTTTCTTTAACAAGGAATACCCTTTTTGACCCCTCCCGGGCAATCTGTTTTCTAGGCTCTGCTGGTGTGGGCCCTACTCCCGGCTCCAATTGCTTCTGGTTATCCAAGTAGACCTACCAGCCAAGACCTTGTAGATTTTCCAGCTGGAGTCCTTTTGGTTTTTCTCCATGAATGATGTGGATTTGTATCTTTAACCCCAACAAGGGTTGTGCTGTAAAACTGTTTTCCTTAGAAGCTTTAGGGCTGTTTGCCCCGGATGTTGTGAGAAACGAAGCTTCTCTACTGGTGGGAAAAGCTCACGTCCTGTAACTGGACTTCCAAACTGAAAGACTGCATGAAGTCTTTCCTTTTCCCTCCCAGAGACCTGGGGAAAGGGGTGGAACTAAAGAACATAATGATGATTGACGGGTCATTGGCCCTATAATTGCAGAGCAAGGGAAACCACCTTATTGCAAAATGCATGGAACCTTGTAATACATGCAAACACTCAATAGAAAGAAAATGAGGTTGGAGCTCCTGGTACAGCCGTAGTAGCACATGGATTTAAGACACTAGACTAGTAACATGCAAGTGGTAGCATATTTTAAAAAATTCCAGCACAACCATTTCTAAAACTTCTGACTCCAACTGGAAATTATATTTAAGTTGTTTAGTTTTATGGGCTCATAGTTATCATTTGTGTCATCCTGAAGACATGTGCAGAAAAGTGACAAATTACTGCTTTAAATGAAGTTTGTGGCAATTCAAGATTCCTTTTGTGCCCTCCAAAAGGAAAGGGAATCAATAATAGAAAATTATATGGTAGAATAATGTACAGCCCATTAAGAAAAGGAGAAGAGAGAGAGAGTTTTTGAGTATGTGCCTCATTAGGCACATGCTCAAAAAAAAAAATCACTCCAGCAAATTCTATCAAGTCCTGGTCAATATCTTAAGCAAATTCCAAGTGAATAACCTTTGTAAAACTGTCAAACTTTTCAACAGTTTTAATCTCATCAAGTTTAAAAAAAAAAAACATAGGAAAAGGAGTCAGGCTCTTTCTTTCTTTCTTTCTTTCTTTCTTTCTTTCATTCTTTTTTTCTCTCTCCTTGGGTTAACAATGGCTTTTATCTGACCATAGGTTTTTGCACATTAAGGCATTAAGTTCACAATAAATTACAGTGCAGGTATTTGGAAATCTCCATATCTTGACACAAAGTATCTAACCTGGGCACGGCTCCAACTGATGAATAGTTTTTTTCATTTTGTCCTACCAGATGAAATTGAGAAAGGTCCCATGTTCCAGGCTGAGCGAAGGAAGAGAGATGCTTTTGAACTGTGGTGTTGAAGGAACATTCTGAGAGTGCCTTGGACAGCGAGAAGATCCAACCAGTCCATACTTCAAGAAATAAAGCCTGACTGCTCATTGGAGGGAAGAATAGTAGAGGCCAAGATGAAGGACTTTGGCCACATCATGAGAAAAAAGAAAAGCTTAGAGAAGACAATGATGCTGGGGAAAATGGAAGAAAAAAAGGAAGAGGGGCCGACCAAGGGCAAGATGGATGGATGGATGGATCCTTGAAGTGACTGGATTGACCTTGAAAGAGCTGGGGTGATGACCAACAGGGAGCTCTGGTGTGGACTGGTCCATGAAGTCACGAAGAGTTGGAAACAACAACAACCCATGTTCCAATCTGGGATGAGAAAGATTTGATTTCATCAGTTGATATATATCATTAACACTTACTTTTGTGTCATGGATGCCAACCCAAGGTTAATGGTGCTCTCTGTCATGTGAAAACAGCCATTATGTTCAATGGTTGGGCTCAGTCCATCAGCCAGAGGAGACAAAGAAATCCTGAAGGATAAGGAGATCATTCTTTGAGTCTGTTAGGACTTTATCACACCAACGTACTGCTGTGAAGTGTCAAAATTATTACATTGTAACAAAACAGACAATTGAGATAATATGTGATTAATGTATCAAAAAACACATAGATTTTAGGAGGACGTAGGAAGATAAAGAGAGGAGGGATGAAAGAGAAACTGGGATGTTTTGATGCAACTGAAAAATTGAGACAGCAGAAAATTTATTGGGACTGTCTCTGCCAAGCTGTGGCAGACAGAGGGTCTGAACCATGAATCGTCCACAAACTACATTGAATATGGCTATTTCATTGGGGAATGTATATACATACAAGATTGGATTCATTTTGGCCATTTAATATTGCCTAATGGAACATGCAAAACCCATCATAGGGGCTGCCTTTCTAAACCACGTCAAAGTGGATCCAATGGCTTTGCTTTGAGTCTTGTTTCACTTCCAACAGCCAGAGACAAGCCCATCTGCCTTTTCATGAGCAGAACAAAGCAACAAAGAGACAGCTACAGTTCTGCCCTTCCTTGTGAAAATGACTAAGAAGTCTGACTTGCTAATAACTTTAGGTCTTGACGAGAGAGAGAAAAAATTAAAAAATGAAGATGCAAATACCCATAAAGTTGAAAGCCCCCCAAGTTTTTCCAAATGTAGATGAGCCCAGATTAAGGAAGCAGTAATTAATTTCCTTTGACCTCAAGCTGAAATTCTTTTCTAAAGCTGTCATAAAGAGAAAGAGGCCAGAGACAAGAAGTGAAACAGTGTAACAATGCAATTAAACTCTTGTAATGAGGTCGACCATTGGACTTGTTGCAACTGATCTCATTATAGCAATGAAGAGACATTAGGGATGGCCTGGTTCCCCTCCACCCCCACCACCCGCCTTGATTCATTTCCCCCCTTTAACTCTTTAACAGTCAGATGTGCTCCTTTTTATGTAGTAGCTTGACATGGGAGCAAAGAGGAGACATCTTCCTCTGTTCTGGTAATGCACGGGCGCAGGAAAGGAGCAACGACCAAAGCAAGAGGCTACCATCGCTCAACGAAATTGGCCTCGCAGTTCCACTCTTGCCTTATTTATTTGCCTCTTGCAGATACTCTGGCACAGAGTGGCAGGAAGGCCGTAATGTGAGTGAGAACCAAATTGTGAGTGGTTCAGGGCCAAGGTCTGAGGATACGGAGGTGAAATGGAAGCACCAACACAAGTGAGGTTGAGCTATGGCAAGTCATGGCAGGCACTAAGTCTTGAGATGCTTCCTTCTACTCCAAACTTCCATCGTGAATGAAGATAGCAGAAGTAAAGAAGAGTGTGGGCATGTTCTTATGCCATTCCAATGGCGCTTCCAATGTGTATCACTGCACTGCTGGGCTAACTTAGGCTTGGGTAACAACGGAAAAATTTGTTTCTAAACTCGTTTCGTTTTTAGGGGTCCACATATATTTACTAGGCTTGGGTAACCACGGAAAAATTTGGTTCTAAACTCGTTTTGTTTTTAGGGGGCCCTTGTGTTTCGTTTTTTTAAAGAATTCCGAAATTTTCCTTTTAAAAATTTTGAAATTTACGAAATTTTGTATAATTACGAATCGATTAGTTAATGGCGGACGCAATTGCACTATATGCTAAAAAAACCTCCAAATGGGACAGGGGGAACTTCTGAAGCTTCCCTCTCCCTCTGTTGTTGACTGTTGGTGTGATAAAACAAACAACAACTATAAAACTTGCACCAGACATGCGAAAATAATTATGAAATAATTACGAAATAATTTCGAAATAATTACGAAACAATTACAAAATAAATTGAAAAAATTGTTTCGAATCTAATTTACACACTATTCCTGCATGGCTCAATATTGGATCGTAAGCTAATTTAAATACGAATTAATAACGAATTACGAAATTAACGAATGAAACCGCCCAAGCCTACTAACTGTTTGAGCAAAGGGGTTCCTCTTTGCATGAGGATCTAAACCAGGGGTCCTCAAACTTTTTAAACAGAGGGCCAGGTCATAGTCCCTCAAACTGTTGGAGGGCCGGACTATAATTTGAAAAAAAAATTGAATTTTTGCCTTCAACAATACAATGAATAAATTCCGATGCACACTGCATATATCTTATTTGTAGTGCAAAAAACACTTAAAAACAATACAATAATTAAAATGAAGAACAATTTTAACAAATATAAACTTATTAGTATTTCAATGGGAAGGAGCTCCACTGGCTGCCGTTCATTTTCCGGTCCCAATTCAAGGTGCAGGTGCTTACCTACAAAGCCCTAAACGGTTTGGGACCCGCCTACCTGCGTGACTGCATTTCTGTTTACGAACCCACACGATCTCTTCAATCATCTGGAGAGGCCCTGCTCATGATCCCACTTGCATCGCAAGTGCGATTGGTGGGGACGAGGCACAGAGCCTTCTTGGTGGTGGCCCCTCGACTCTGGAACTCGCTCCCTAAGGATATCAGGCATGGCCCAACGCTGGCAGTTTTTAGGAGGAGCTTGAAAACCTGGTTGTTCCAGTGTGCCTTCCCAGAATAAGGAAACTCCAAGCAATATGTCCCCAAATGCACTTTACTAGAGATCCCTCTCCAAATACCTATCCTTTTCACCTGGTCATGCCCAGCATATCTTAAAAATTTTATTACATTTGCCCCTGCCATAGGTTTTAACGCGTCATGGTGTTTTGTTAATGTTTATTGCTTTGGGTTTTTTTTTCTGAGTTCATTTATTGTTGTTTTCTTGTTATTGTTGTTTACTGATGTATTTGGGCTCGGCCTCTTGTAAGCCGCACCGAGTCCTTTGGGAGATGGTAGCGGGGTATAAATAAAGGATTATTATTATTATTATTATTATTATTATTATTATTAAGTGTGGGCTTGTTGTTGTTGTTGTTGTCTGCTTTCAAGTCATTTCAGACTTAGGTTGACCCTGAGCGAGGGCTGGGTAAATGACCCTGGAGGGCCGTATCCAGCCCCCCAGGCTTTAGTTTGAGGACCCCTGATCTAAACAGAACAACCAAGTATGTCACTGACATTAAATCCCTTCCCTTTCTTGGACCATACTTCCAACAACTCCCTTCTGGTGAAAGAGTGGAGGAAAACTCATTACTTCGCTCTTAGTCCACATTTCCTTCCTTCCTTCTTTACTCTTTTAAGGGAAGGAAGCATCAAAGCAAAGGTGATCCTGCCTGTGTTTCAAAGCAGGCTTATATCATGTTGGGTATTTTAATTAAAGTTTTCTTTAAAAACGTGGACGTGAATGGCACGGCGTTCTAATTCTATAAAGGGCAAAACCGCATTCTTTCCAATTTCGAAGGAAGTCATTAGGAGCCTGCGGGGGTCAAACGCAGTTCAAGCCGGCAGCGAAGTGAGACTTTCTGCTTCCACTCGGCTGTCACTGCACCTGACCTGAACCTGGTAAAAGCAGCCCCGGTGGAGAACCAGGCAAGCATCTTCATTCCAGCTCCGCTGGTCTTTCACGTCACCGGCTGCCAGATAAATGTCAAATTGCAATGGTCTTATGATACTTAATGGGAATCAAGCTGAGAATGCTTAAGCGTGTTTCACTTTGGAGAAGTTCTTGTCATTCATTCTCCGACGGGGAGGGAGGAGGAAAGGAAAGTCTCCAATCAATAATATACATAAAATGAAAGGAATTCAACAAAGCCGAGACATTTGGGCTTTTCAGTGCAGACAAGATGGGGGTGAGAGAGACAGGGAGGAAGAAAGCAACCCAAGTGTGAACCAAGCTAAGGAAAAGCCGTGTTGCTTCTGGCAAAAGGAAGGCACAGCCTATTATCCAAACACATTTCAGTGATGATGGCTGGTAGATCCAATATTAATGGCATGGTGAATCCAAATTCAATTTGAACTCTGGGTTTGGGTTTTAATGTGAACCTGTTTTGAAGCCAAGGTGTAGTATACTGGATAGTTCCTTCATACTTCTGGCTAAACTCTAGCAAATATTTACCACTTTGCTGACATAGGAACCACCATTGGATTATGTTTATTTATTTATTTACCACTTTGCTGACATAGGAACCACCATTGGATTATGTTTATTTATTTATTTTGGACATTTGTATCCTGTCCTATCTCATCCTCCGCAGAGGGACTCAGAGAGGCTAATGTTGCTCTACTTAAATCTAAATCTCAGAAAGTGGCGATCTGGCTCAATGGCAAGCATTGTATTTTCTCCACTTATAAAGTTCTCTTATGGGAGATCTAAATGTTGGGTTGGACTTAATGACACAAGAGTTATAAACTGAATATCTAGTGTTAAATAAATCAGAGAGAGATATCGGTTCTTCCCCATTGAAAACACAAATGATATGAGGTTGAATTTGGTTGATTTCAGTTTGCTCCAACTGCAGCTGGGACTGGATGTAATTTGTATTTTGAAATTGTGTGGAAATTACTTTTTTGAACCAATGCAAATCAGTGGTGCAGTATGCTTTCTACAAATACTTTTTAGTTGGTTTATTCTGTTTGTATAGGTATCTCAACAAGGAGTAACTATCAATCTTTGTTGTTGTTCATTCGTTCAGTCGTCTCTGACTCTTTGTGACCTCATGGACCAGCCCACGCCAGAGCTCCCTGTCGGCCGTCACCACCCCCAGCTCCTTCAAGGTCAGTCCAGTCACTTCAAGGATGCCATCCATCCATCTTGTCCTTGGTCGGCCCCTCTTCCTTTTACCTTCCACTTTCCCCAGCATAATTGTCTTATCTAGGCTTTGCTGTCTCCTCATGATGTGGCCAGAGTACTTCAGCTTTGTCTCTAGTATCCTTCCCTCCAATGAGCAGTCGGGCTTTATTTCCTGGAGGATGGACTGGTTGGATCTTCTCGCAGTCCAAGGCACTCTCAGAACTTTCCTCCAACACCACAGCTCAAAAGCATCGATCTTCCTTCGCTCAGCCTTCTCTAAGGTCCAGCTCTCACATCCGTAGGTTACTACAGGGAATAACATTGCTTTGACTAGGCGGATCTTTGTTGCCAGTCTGATGTCTCTACTCTTCACTATTTTATCGAGACTGGACATTGCTCTCCTCCCAAGAAGTAAGCGTCTTCTGATTTCCTGGCCACAGTCTGCATCTGCAGTCATCTTTGCACCTAGAAATACAAAGTCTGTCACGGCCTCCACATTTTCTCCCTCTATTTTCCAGTTGTCAATCATTCTTGTTGCCATAATCTTGGTTTTTTTAATGTTTAGCTGCAACCCAGCTTTTGCAATCAATCTTTATCAATCTTTAGCTCTTATCATACTTATATCAGGGAGAAGAATACAATTAACATCACCTAAATAATGCTATTGTTGATAGGCCACAGAAGATAGAAATGGCCAACTGGTCTAAATAGTAGGTATGTGCAAAAAAAACCAAAAAAAAAAAAAAACCAGAAGAGTCAGAAATTATGAGAAAATTGGAAATATTGTAAGTCCAAAGCCATATCCGAAATATTTTAGAATCAAAACTTATCCCATACTTTTTTGTTTTAGTTTTGTAAATCTCAGAAGGCTCCCAATGTCAGTTTCATAATCAGTGCAAGGAAGCAAAGCCAAGCCATTAAGCCAAAAAGGCTGCCTGCCTGTCTGCCTGCCTTGCCATTCCTCTTCTTGGAATTAATGGCATCTCGGCATTAGCAACGGGCAAAAGAGGGAGCAGTGCATTTTTGGGACAGCACAAAACTCTGGGAAATGTAGTTTAGGAAGGAGAGGAGCTCTATGCCAAAGAATTCCAAAGCTCTACCCTAAACTACATTTCCCAGTATGCATTAGCATCAAAAAGCACCAACCAGAGCCACTGTAGCCACTCCAAACCAGAGTTCCAATGCATTTGTTAATATTCAACAATTTAGGAAAAAATCTGCCACAAAAGCAACATTTCTGGAGTAGAGCAACTACTTTCAAAGTAAGGACTACACAATTATACAGGAAATAACACTTTGAGTCTAGGAACAGATTTTCTTTATTATTAAAAATATTTATAAAAAATTTGAAAATTCGCCAAAAATACGTGGACATGTGAAATGTTGTGAAATTTGGCGAAGAATGGCAAATGTGTTCTACAATTGTAGCAAGTTTCACCCCAATAATTTTGAAAATGAGGGAGATAGGAACCCCTGAAATTTCCCCAATTATAATATTTTGATTATGCGCATGCGCAATTACTGTTATGAAATAGTAACAAAAATTGTCTCATTATAATAATGAATTTTTCACTAAGTATACCTTAGAAACACTTTAGAAATGAATTGCCAGCAACCCCCCCCCCCCACTTTTGTGATGACTTTTGAACCATTTTAATGGATTGCACATCCCTACCAGATAGTAGATACTAGTCTTATTGCAGCAAAATTTAATTCTTTTTAAAACAATATTTAAAAGATGTGTGATAATACCTGAGTGATTTGCCACAGCTACCATTGAACCATACTAAAATTGGATCCATCTTTTTGGGAAACATATAAAATATGAAACTTATCCCAGTTGCTCTGGTGTAGACTCTACTAATCTTGAAGGTACCACTGATTTTGACAAGGAAAAAACTCAAAAATTACAACAGCAAAACAATAGAGAGTAAACAATCAGGCACATCAAATCACCTCTCAACAAAAGATTCCCCCCAGGCACTTCCAAGCCATTAAATGCTAATCAAGGTGGTCAGTTGAAACATTCACACCTAACTCCAGCAGACAAAAGTCCTTTGTCCCACCCTGGTCATTCCACAGATATATAAACCCATTTTCCTACTTCCAACAGACCTCACTACCTCTGAGAATGCTTGCCATAGATGCAGGTGAAACGTCAGGAGAAAATGCCTCTAGACCATGGCCATATAGCCCAGAAAACCTACAACAACCCAGTGATTCCGGCCATGAAAGCCTTCGACAATACATTGAAGAAAAAAGCTTTCGGGGGATCCTATATTTTTATATAGAAAATTAAAGTCAAGCCATATTCAGGTGAAAAGGGAATATAGGAACCTCCTGGCTCATGAAAAGCCACAGTTTGGACTTCATTTGTGGCTATCATTGCTGAATGCTTCTCTTAATAACAATGCAAAAACTTTTTGTCAGGTTGCTTTATAGTCATACTCAATGGGGACATCCTTTTACATCCATTTTATAGATATTATTAGTTCTGAACCCAACTTTGATAATTCCCATGAAGCAATACCCTCTCTTGTACCTGCATGGAATCCAGTATCCATGGAAGACATTTTATTTTACTTAATTCTATAGCTTTAAATTGGAAAAGCTCTGGGTATCGATTATATCTTTGCAGACCTTATTAAAAGTAATCTAACGTTGGTGAGCTACCACTGCTGGCTGCTCTTTCTTGCCTAAATTAATAATTCTGGCAAAATCCCTTCTAGCTGCAAGCAAGTAATTGTGGTGCCAATCTACAAGAAAGGTCAAGGCACTGATCCAGGGAATTACAGGCCTATTAGTCTGTTATCAATAGTGGGAAGGTTATATGCTCATTTCCTATGCAACAGACTGACTTCAAGTTGGAATTCTAATAACATTCTTACTCAGAATTGCCACAAACTTCATTTAAAGCAGTAATCTGCCTTTAGGGAAAAGTAGTCAACTTTTGATCACTGTTTGGTGGGAATTTTTTTAGACCTCTGCCAGACCAGTTATTTGTTGCTTTAATGGACCTAATGTTGGCTTTTGACTCGATCTCCAATACAAAGGTATGAGCAAAACTGGATAGTGTTCTCCAGATAGCCTTCTCTGATAGCCATATGTAAGATGATGTCCAACTCTATGACTGCTTTCCACCTGCTGCTAAGGAGGCTGTTCAGGTCCTGAATCAGTGCTTGGAGGCTTTGACAATCTGGATGAGGGTGAATTGAATCTAGACAAGACAGAGGTACTCCTGGTCAACTGAAAGGTCAAACAGGGTATAGGTTTACAGCCTGTGCTGAATAGGGTTACACTCTCCATGAAGGCACAGGTACACAGCTTGGGAGTTCTCCTGGGCTCATCACTGAGCCTGGAACCCCAGGTCTTGGTGGTGGCCAGCGAAGCTTTTGCACAATTAAAACTTGTGCACCAGCTGCGCCCATACCTTGGGAAGTCAGACTTGGCCACAGTGGTCCATGCTCTGGTTACATCTCGAATAGACTACTACAACACACTCTACATGATGTTGCATTTGAAGACTGTTTGGAAGCTTCAAATGGTCCAATGGGTCGCAGCCAGATTCCTCACCAGAGTGGCATACAGGAAGCATACAACCCCCTGTTGTGTCAGCCCAACTGCCTACTACTTTGCTAATGGGCACAATGCAAAGTGCTGGCTTTAGCCTATAAAGCTTTAAACAGTTCTGGCCCAACTTACCTGTCCAAATGTATCTCTCTCTATGAACCTGATAGAGTGTTAAGATTTTCTGGGGAGGCCCTGCTCTCGGTCCCACCTCCGTCACAGGCACAACCGGTGGGAATGGGAAACAGGGCCTTCTCAGTGGTGGCTCCTCGGCTGTGGAATTCCCTCTCTAGTGAGATCAGACTACCCCCCCCCCCTTTCATGGTCTTTAGAAAAAGGGTGCAAACTTGGTTATGCAATTAGGCATTTGGGTAGTGCATTATGGATCTGGCATAATATAGTCACATAAAGGATGGCGGCAGGACTAGGTACTATATTTTAAAGTTTTATTATATTTATATGTTTTCTTTGTTTTCTTGTTTATATATTGTATTGTGTGTATATTGCTGAATTGCGGCATCTAATTGTGCCAAATTATGTAAGTCGCTCTGAGTCCCCTTTGGGGTGAGAAGAGCGGGATATAAATATAGTAAATAAATAAATATTTTCTCTGCCAAGGAATCCTGGTGCCACACCAATCTACAAATCCCAGGATTCCATAGCATTGAGCCATGTCAGTTCAAGCGGTGTCAAACTGCATTAATTATACAATGTAGATGCACCCTTGGAGGCAAGAGAACTTCCAATTTATGGAAACAAAGCGATTATTCTATTTATTTTATTTTATTTACTCTGCTTATATACCGCTGTTCTCAGCCCGAAGGCGACTCACAGCGGTTTACAACAAATAAGAACAGCAAAAATTCAACGCTATAATGTAAAAACAGTTAACTATCTAACACATTACACAATTAATAAACAATTATTACAATAGGTTCTTGTGGGTTTTTTCGGGTATAGAGCCATGTTCTAGAGGCATTTCTCCTGACGTTTCGCCTGCATCGTCAGGAGAAATGCCTCTAGAACATGGCTCTATAGCCCGAAAAAACCCACAAGAACCTAGTGATTCCAGCCATGAAAGCCTTCGACAATACAATTATTACAATAACCATTCACTATCGTCTCATCATCAGAAAACATGATCCAAATTCGTCATCCATTGTTCCGTTCCTATGTTCATTAACCAATCATTACACTAATTATTCGAATGCCTGCTCAAACAACCAGGTCTTCACTTTTTTGCGGAATACCATTAGAGATGGTGCTAGTCTAATGTCCATGGGAAGGGCGTTCCACAGCCGAGGAGCCACCACCGAGAAGGCCCTATCTCTCGCCCCCGCCAGCCGTATTCTACATATTCTAACCTTGGGCTAAAATACTCACTAAGAACGTTGTTGAATTATTGTTTTCAAAATGATCAAATTTGGAGATCTTAACACATTATAATTGTTTTCTAGCACATACACTGTAGCATACACTGAATGAATCAGGATCTATTTCAGTAGATTTCTGATGTCGGACTCAATCTACCCATTATGCCTGTTTCATTTTTGAAGTTTTGATTGTGCAAACACATCTTCTACATTTCCCTGTTTTTGGCCCAGTCCTCCAAAGGAAACAGAAACAGGCTGTAGCTTTCCTCCTTTTTCTGCAGTCTGCTCATTTCTTAATTCTCTCCTTTTATCATTGATGCTTTACTTAAATACTACTTAATGACAATAAGAAATAAAAACAAACCAATACAATCAGTTCCTCACCTTTTTATCCCCTTTCCCCATTGACAGGGATACCCTTATAGGTTTTGTATTAACGAGCATTCTTCTGTTCACATGTATCTCAACCAGCTTGGAACAGTAATTCAATCGGACAAGCTGCTGGATTTCTGAAAGTCTCGCAGCCACGTCAAACTGGCAAGCCCGTTTCCCCTCCTACTAAAACTAGGGCCCCCTTGAAAAGGAATGCCACTTTGATAATTAGTTATTGATCATGGACAATGCGGCGATGAATGCCACCGGATTAACCAGACGCCAGCAGGTCGCAACACAGAGGTTTCCTTATCGCAATAATCTACAGGAAAAGAAATGTACAAGAAAGGTCACTGAGGTCAAGCATGGTGGAGCAGGACTTTTGGAATATCGCTTCCCCTTTGTTGTTGTTGTTGTTGTCATTGTTGTGTCTCTAAATTATCAAAACGACTGCACCAAATGCTGGTCTACGTGGTCACTCAGTAGGCTGCCAAGGAAGAATATTCTTACCATGATTCATACAAAGTTATTTTGAGACATTGACCCAGACCCTCCTCGGGCCAGGCGTTTCCCCCTCCTTCCTACACCATTAACCTTTCGGCCCCTTTAATGTCCATTAGAAACAATTTGAGAATCAAAGCACAAGAAGACTGTAACAATTATGGACTTTAAAAGTGTAATTGTCTTCTTTTTTAAAAGAGAGGCAATCTGGGAGCATCACAAAAAATCACCGCAGATGTGGCCGATTAATGGACAGAGAAAGCTGAGAACGGATTGCATAAATCAGAAAGGAAGGAAGAAAGTGTGTGTTTTCCCTTTGTCCAGAGCTTACCTACCTGGAACAGTGAATGAAATAATAGTCATAGTGAGAAATTTTTAACACTCACAACAACCTGAGCTTCCAGATCCATCTGATTGTTGGCCATGGTTTCCTAGATATGAGAAGAAATGCAAAGTAGGCTTGGGCGATCAAGAAAAAAATTGGTTCTAAACTCGTTTCGTTTCTAGGGTGCGCTAGTGTTTCTAAATTCTGAGGACTTCCGAAATTTAAGATTTCAAAATTTTGAAATTTCCGAAATTTTGTAAATTACGAATCGGTTCGTTAATGGCGGACGCGATTGCGCAATATGCTAAAAAAAACCTCCAAATGGGACAGGGGGAACTTCTGAAGCTTCCCTCTCCCTCTGTTGTTGACTGTTGGTGTGATAAAACAAACAACAACTATATTATATTATATTATATTATATTATATTATATTATATTATATTATATTATATTATATTATATTATATTGTATTATATTATTATAATATCATTATATTATATTGTTGTATATTATATTATAGTATAGTATATATTATATTATGTTATTGTATATTATATTATATTATTATATTACTTTATATTATAATATATTATATTATTATAATATTATTATATGATATTATACAATTATAATATAATATAATAATATAGTAATAAAATATATAATAATATAATATAATATAATATATACAATACTATAATATAATAGTATTATAATAATATAATATTATATATATATTATATTATTATTATATTATTATATTATATATTATATTATAGTATTGTATATTAGAGTGATGCAAGAAGAAGCATGAGGAAAGACGAGGGAAGCAGCAGAGCAAAGGAACCGGAAGTGGGGTAAATGCGAGATTGTAAAACTTGCACCAGACATACGAAAATAATTACGAAATAATTACGAAATAATTACGAAAATAGGAAAAATTGTTTCGATTCTTAATTACTCCTCACACTATTCCTGCATGGTTCGATATTGGATCGTAAGCTAATTTAAATACGAATTAATAACGAATTACAAAATTAACGAACTGGATCTCCCAAGCCTAATGCAAAGCATTGTATAAACCCTTCATTAGTAGATGAAAACTTCCACTCTGTTGACCTAATACAAACCACAAGAGGTTTTGCTTTGACCTATGAAATGCCCAGAAGTTAACTTGTCCCTCTCCAAAGTTTCACCCACTCCCTACTTCCCATTACCATGTGAGGCTGGTTTCCTTATCTCCAGACCCTTCTCTTCTTTTGAGATGCAAGAATGGAAACATGGATGCAGTCCATCTCTGGAATCCATTCACACTCTTTCCAACATTTCATAAACGAAACTGAGGCATCAATAGCCAGGCGTAAGCAATATCAGAGTGTTGTCAAGATGAGGAAGAGCACACAAGATAGGACATAATGCAGTAATTTGCTTTTGGGAAGGGCAAGATATTTTCCCGCTTCTCTCCTCTCCATCCTGTTGAGTTAATAGAGTTCAAAGCACTTTTGCATTTTGAACTCAGTTTGCAGCAGCCAAAGGAAGCTGAAAACAAAGCACAAAAGTGAGAATCAGAAAGAAAATCTGGGACAGGTTAAAAACAATGGAAAATATGGAAAAGGGGAAGCTTAACTGGGAATGTCCCTGCCAAATCAGGACAGTTGGGGCCTGTCCAGACATTACCTTTACCCCAGGAGCTGCCACAGCAAACAAGAGGGTGGTCAAATGCCGATCCCTGTAAAAACAGAAGCAATTGCCACAAATGGCAAATGGTGAGATGTTCAGAGGCAGGAATATCCCAGTCCTGTACCAAAAATCTGCATCTTTGAATGTCTATATGTCCCTACACTCAGAAGTCACAGGATTTTTTTTATCTGGGTTTGTTCCTGGCATTTAGATGTTTGTTCCTGATTGGATGGTTCCTAAGAAGAAGGTGATAGTTGAGTGGAACACAAAAACTTTGTTTGTGTGCCAGAAACTTCATGAAAAGTGTGGATGGCACATTTTCTCTGGCCAGGACAAACCTGTGCCCCTCTAGTCAATGTTTTACATCTTTTCATAATAAGAGCAATCAGGAACAGACATGTATAACCCAGGAACAACACCCTGTCTGCACAGTTGGCCCTGCAGCTTATATAATCCAGAAACAAAACTTATACAATTATTCACATCTTGGAATGTTCACATCTTAAATTAAAAAAAAAAAAAGCTCTGAAATTTCTGATGGAAGTCCCATGACGGCCATCTTGGTGGCTCAACCCATTACGCAAAGTAAGCATTTGCAGTATAGTTGATTTTGCCCAGGAGCACTCTTGGGGGAAAATAGACCTTGACATATGCGAGTTGTAGTTACTGGGATGTATAGTTCACCTAAAATCAAAGAGCATTCTGAACTCCACCAACGATGGAATTGAACCAAATATGGCACACAGAACTCCCACGACGAACAGAAAATATATATCAGTGATTGGTTGGGGGGCGGGGTGCCAAAATACTGTTTGCTTACCATTGAAAATTACCTAGGGCTGCCTCTGCCCGCAACAAAGCAGCAAGTGTGGACGATGGAGGCAGAAATCTCAGGATGAACAGGTCTGTATCTGGACACCCTCTCAGGTCCTGGGCTTTTTGCCCTTGACTAAAGCACGTGATTTAGTGCTGCCTGCAACCGCCCTTGGAGGAGATGCTAAGGCCGTACAACACACTGTGCTTCCCTTTAAGTTCTGTGTCTCCTTTCCCATGGACCCTATCTCAGAAAATCTGATGTTGTATTTTATCCAGATTTATTTTCCAAAGCTGCATTGCATAGACCAGTGTTTCTCAACCTGGAGGTCGGGACCCCTGGAGGGGTCATGAGGGGGGTCACGAGGGGTCGCCAAAAACCATCACAAAACACAGTATTTTCTGTTGGTCATGTGGGTTCTGTTTGGGAAGTTTGGCTCAGTTCTTTCATTGGTAAGGTTCCAGTGGCTCTTTGATTGCAAGTGAACTATAAATCTCAGCAACTACAACTCCCAAATGTCAAGGTCTATTTTCCCCAAACCCCACCAGTGTTCATATTTGGGCATATTGAGTATTCGTGCCAAGTTTAGTCCAGATCTATCATTGTTTGAGTCCACAGTGCTCTCTGGATGTAGGTGAACTACAACTCTAAAACTCAAGGTCAATGCCCACCAAACCCTTCTAGTGTTTTCTGTTGGTCATAGGAGTCCTGTGTGTCACCTTTGGTTCAATTCCATCATTGTTGGAGTTTGGGATGCTCTTTGATTGTAGGTGAACTATAAATCCCAGAAACTACAACTCCCAAATGACAAAATCAACCCTAACTCCAACCCCAGCAGTATTCAAACTTGGGCATATCAGGTATTTGTGCCAAATTTGGTACAGTGAATGAAAATACATCCTGCATATCAGATATTTACATTACGAATAGTAGCAAAAGTACGGTTGTGAAGTAGCAATAAAAATAATTTGATGGTTAGGGGTCACCACAACACGAGGAACTGTATTAAGGGGTCGCAGCATTAGGAAGGTTGAGAACCACTGGCATAGACAGACTTCATGGGCTGTATCCTCAAGCTGGAGTGTAGTAGAACAACAACCAGACACCTCCATTTCTACCAAGAGCTTTTACATCAAGAGACCTGGGGATCTTTAGCAGGCTCTTAAGAAAGAGAATACTAGCAACCTCGTGTGAGCAAGATTCTAAAAGGTGTCTCAGAAAGGTAAATGTAAGGACAAAACAAGATCAAGGATCAGAAAATAGCAGCTCTTGCTGGTAAACAGGGCTGTTCCATTGCATGGCAAGATACTTATAGATCTAATCTTAGCCACTATGAAAGGGCAACAAAATGATGAAAGGAATGGAGGGACTTCCCTAAGATGAAAGGTTACAGGCACTGCAATATTAGCTGAAAAGATGTCCTAGTTCTTGGAGAGGTTATGATTAGGCACCGGCCTCTTTTGCTAGGAGAAATGGCTTTCTTCTTGCAGAGCTCTCTTCTGACAGCTGATCCCAGAAAGCTGCCAAAAGAGCAATCTGCCAGCAAAATTGCTCTGCTCCTGAAAATACTCCCCCTCACCACCTAAAAGAGTCGGGGTGAAGTCAAATTATGCCAGGTCTCCCTCCATCTTGTGTACACAGCCACAAAAGCAAAATCATAGTGATCATCATCATCATCATCTTAGAGAAGAAGAGGGAAATCCTACACAATTTCCAACACCCTTAACCTAGGAGTTTGTTTTGGATCCAGCACAGCTTTAGCTAGTCTTGTGCTAGTCAAGCTGAACTTTGGCCATCTTCCTCAGTTGGGATGGCATTTAAACTGTGGGGTATTTTAGAGGGAAAGTGGCATTATTATTGTTATTTTATTTCCAGCATTTCTACACCATCCTTCTCAACCTCCTAGGGGGAGGGGGGGACAACTCAAGATGGCTTACACTTTGCAGCAATTCGATGCCACAACATATAAACAAATACAACAATATAACAACAATTTTAAACAATAGATAAATAATTAAGTTAAAAACAATTAAAAACATTTTGTCAACAAGGCGCAGTGGGTTAAAGCACTGAGCTGCTGAGCTTGTTGATCGAAAGGTCACAGGTTCGATTCTGGGGAGCGGCGTGAGCTTCCGCTGTCAGCCCTAGCTTCTGCCAACCTAGCAGTTCGAAAACATGCAAATGTGAGTAGATCAATAGGTACCGCTCTGGCGGGAAGGTAACGGCGCTCCATGCAGTCATGCCGGCCACATGACCTTGGAGGTGTCTACGGACAACGCTGGCTCTTCGGCTTAGAAATGGAGATGAGCACCACACCCCAGAGTCAGACATGACTGGACTTAATGTCAGGGGACTACCTTTAACTTTTATAGCCATTCCAGTCCAATTCCACATCCAAAGTGCTGTTATGCCTGCTGTCCAAAAGGCTGGTCCCAGAACCATGATTTCAGTTTCTTCCTGAAAGACAGGAGGGATGAAGCTGACCTAATTTCACTGGGCCACCACCGAGAAAGCCCTGTCTTTCGTCCCTGCCAAACGCATTTGCGAAGCTGGTGGGACTGAGAGCAAGGCCTCCGTGGACAATCTTAAACTGTGAGGCAGGACATAGAGGGAGATACATTTGGACAAGTAAGCTGGACCGGAATTGTATAGGACTTTATAGGCCAAGACCAGCACTTTGAATTGTGCTCGGAAGTGGTCTGGCAGCCAGTGGAGCTGACACAACAGGGGGGTGGTATGATCCCTGTATTTCACTCCATTTAGTAATCTGGCTGCTGCCCATTGGGCTAGTTGAAGTTTCCGAACAGTCTTCAAAGGCCTAGCTTCCAGTATAAGAATTTGCATGCCCACAATATAGAGGCAATTGGCTCTGTTTTTAGTGTGAACATTCAAGGAACTTTCCAAGGACTATACCGTGCAAATATTAATTGACTTTACTCCGCATTGGATGTTAGATGGCCCAGCACATTGAGTAAATCATTTTCACACCAAATCTGTCAGATTCGGAAGGAAATGGCAACATTTTATATGTGTCTCCTCCTTACTGGATATAAGTTGAAACATTCCATTTTGTTGAACATACATTTCTGTTTATTTGTTGCACTTCCTACAAACGCCATTGTTATTCTATTATTTAACTGGTTCATTTATATTTTTCAATTGGTCCTTTGCAGTTTGTCAATTGATTGTGGAGACCCTGCCCCTTTCCTTTTGCTTATGTAAAAAAAGTATTAAATTCTGATAGTTATTGCTTCTCACTCACTTTGGGGTATGTGGTCCATTCAGATGGATTTTTTTTTGTTGTATCAGGAGAGACTTGAGAAATTGCAAGTTGCTTCTGATGTGAGAGAATTGGCTGTCTGCAAGGACATTGCCCAGGAGACGCCCAGATTTTTTTTTGATGTTTTATCATCCTTGTGGGAGGCTTCTCTCATGTCCCCACATAGGGAGCTGGAGCTGACAGAGGGATCTCATCCACTCTCTCACTGGATTCGAATGTAGATGGATGTAGAGATGTTTCCAATAATGTTCAAAGTAAAAGCTAGGATCGATTCACCCTGCTCCTGACATCAGAACTATCAGCCCTCAGCAGGGCCGTAGCCAGAAAAAAATTTCGGGAGGGGTTGAAATTTTCAGGGGGGTGGGGTTGAAACCTGCCTCCTAGTTCACGCTGAAGCAAAGAGCACAGCAGGGGGCAGAGCAGCCTTCAATAGCCTGCAGCTCCGCTCTTGTCAACCACCTCCACCAAGTCTGGCCTCCTTAATGAGAGCATTCAACATCCCCCCCCCCCCCCAAACTTGGTTGCTTCACTACTGTTCTGTCGCGGCTGGGCCTGTAAATAATTGTCTTTAGAACAGGATGTGCAACCTTTGCCCAGCGGGAAGCCAGGGGGCCTAAAGAGAAGTTCTCAGAGGTTTCCACCACAAACAGTCTTTAGATGGCTTGAGAAGTACAACAAAGTCTTTTATTAATGAACAATCAAACAGAAACTTCTCTTGTCTTCAGTAAAGTTAAGCAAATGATTCCAAGCTTTTAGGCAACTGGTGAATTCCTAATCTTGCCCACGAAGGACAGGCAACTGTCTTCAATAACTTCTTCTTTAAAGGAAAATCCCCTTTTTAACTTCTCCCGGGCTGTAATCTAACCCTTACTGATGTGGGCTCCGCTACCGGGTCGAACTGCGTCTCGAACGCCGAGTGGACCTACCAGCAAGGCAGTAGATGTTCTCCTGCTGGAGTTCTTTGGTCTTTAGGGCTGTCTTCCTGAAAATTCTTTGGAGACTCTTAAGTCCTTTCTCCCCCAGAAGGTCTTAAGGGTTGAAGCTTTTGTACAGGGGAAGCTTGCACACATCCTATACATAAGCTTACCTTGCTGAGACTAACTAAAAATGGCTCCCTTCCCTTCCCAATTGCCCTGAGCAAGGGGCGGAACCAAAACTTAACAATGATGGACAGGTGACTTGCCCTATGACTGCAACCAAAGAAGCCACCTATCTGCAGAGTCCCTGAAACCTAGGACTGCAAGCAAACATTTAATACAAAGCAAATAAAGTTGGAGCTCCTGGTACAGCTGTATCAGAACAACTACATCATGAATAAATTGCTAATATTTGCTTGAGATAGTGCTTGCAGTTCTGGAGGGACTCTTGATTTTTTGCATCTCATAGATTTAGCATGGGGATTTGGTTAACCAGTTAAAATTCATGAGTAAACCAGGTTTTTTTTTAAAAAAAAATCTGAAACATTTCAGGGGGGGGGGTTGAACCCCCAAAAACCCCCCTCGCTATGGGCCTGGCCCTCAGAACCCCACAGTGTCCTTTGTTGGGGAGACAAATGTCAAAATGCTAGTTTTTATATTTTGTTTGTGGATACTATTAGCATCTAGTTGACCATCATGCAATGAGAACGGCAGGCCAGATGGCCCTCTGGGATGATCCACTAAAGATGTTCTTTATTTAGCAGTGAATACCCTTCCCTTTCTCTCCCTTGGAAACCAAATCCCAAACCCAAAGCAATCTGAGCTGTCAGGTTTCTCCTTAATTTTCCCTGGGCCAAAGTGACAGGTTTCCCCTCTCCTCCTCCCTCCTCCCCTTCCACATCTGTAAGAGTCGGGACAAGCGGAGGAGACCCACTTACATTAAACGGTGAGATGGAAGCGCCGAGCCAACAATAGATGGCTGTCAGGCTCAACAGCAGGGCCATGGATCTCTGAGCACGGAGCTGACAGGAAAGGTCTCCAAGGGTAAACCTTTTTGCTGGAACTAATTAAACAGATGAAATTATTACACGGATATGCAGATGTTGTTTACATTTTACCATATGGTATTATTTCAGGTAATGACTCGCAGGAGGATCCCCTTCCTCTCATCAAGAAGAGATGGGATGAAAAGGAGGCTTTTCTTTCTTTTTTCTTTTAACATGTCACCTCTCAGTTGCTAGGCAGGCAATGAAGATGGCAAGAGGGGGATCTGCAGAGAAGTGACTGGTGGAATCCATGTGTGGATCTGGATACGATCATCTTAAGCGAAAGAAAATTAAAGGAGTTGTTTGGGAAACGTATGTGAAAGTAAGTAAGGAGGAGGAGGGGATATGATTTCAGCAAATGCCCTCTAAGGTGCTGTTGGGGAATGTAAGAGATAGCAGCATATCTCACAAGCAGAGTAATTCAGATTCATAAGCAAGAGGTGAGCAACAGGTAATCTCACATGAGCAACAGGTAATCCCATGTTCAAACACAAACACATAGTGCTTGATGGAGAAATTCAGACGATATAGTCTTCTTTGCAAGACAAAACCAAACATAACGGCTCTAACAGTCAGGAAGTTCTTCGTAATGTTCCATCTGAACATTAGGAAGAACTTCCTGACTGTGAGAGCCGTTCAGCAGTGGAACTCTCTGCCCCGGAGTGTGGTGGAGGCTCCTTTATTGGAAGCTTTTAAACAGAGTCTGGATGGCCATCTGTTGGGGGTTCTTTGAATACAATATTCCGGCTTCTTGGCAGGGGGCTGGACTGGATGGCCCATGAGGTCTCTTCCAACTCTATCTATATAAATAAAAATGTAATGTTTGTTTGTGGGATTAACAGAACTCAAAAACCACTGGATGAATTGACACCAAATTTGGACAGTGTACACCTAACAACCCAATGTATGTCCTTCACTCAAAAAAATAGATTTTGTCATCTGGGAGTTGTAGTTGCTGGGATTTATAGTTCACCTACAATCAAAGAGCATTCTTAACTCCACCAATGATGGAATTGAACCAAAGGTGACACACAGGACTCCTATGACCAACAGAAAACACTAGAAGGGTTTGGTGGGCATTGACCTTGAGTTTGGGAGTTGTAGTTTACCTACATCCAGAGAGCACTATGGACTCAAACAATGATGGATCTGGACCAAACTTGGCACAACTATTCTATATGCCCAAATATGAACACAGATGGAGTTTGGGGGAAATAGACCTTGACATTTGGGAGTTGTAGTTACTGGGATTTATAGTTCACCAACAATCAAAGAGCATTCTGAACCCCACAAATGACAAAATTGGGGCAAATTTCCCACACAGAACCCCCATGACCAACAGAAAATACTTAAGGTCATCCAGTCCAGCTCTCTTCTCCAGGGCAAGAAAATCTAATCAAAGCCCTCCTGACAAAGAGCCATCCAGCCATAGATATAGATAGATAGATATGATTCACACACAGAGAGATATAATATCATAGATTTGAAAGGGACCCCTAAAGAAGGACAACGATATGTTGCATATTCCAGAGCAGGCAAACCAGACACTCTCCACATCAACACTGACAAAGAAACAGCAAGAAATACAGCATAAAGAAATTACATAGATTAGAAACCATTATTTTATTTTCCAGATCACCAGACTGGGCCACAGCAACGCGTGGCAGGGGATGGCTAGTGATTCTCTAAAATCACTCAGGTTTTGTTATATCCTGTGGTAGGAAGCTCCGTAACACTCAACTATGGAAGGCTAAGAACTGCAGGTTGCATACCGACTAAAGCAAGGGAGAATTGAAAGCCAACATCTAAAAAAGCCACAGGTTCCTCATCTGTATACTACCACATCATGTCCTTGTAGCAAATATAAGGTAGACTTGGATTTAAAGAGAAAGGAAATGAGTATACGTAGACTATTATTAAAAATTATAACCCCATAATCCAACAAATTAACAATAAAGTTTAAAAAGTAACTGTAAACTGGAACTCAATGTTATCCCTATCACACAGGTCTGACAACTATCAACACTTGGATCAGCACTCCTTGAATTCAATGCTTATAGCGCCTAATCGCGAATCGAGAAATGAATGGATGAATAACGTATATTAAATTAGTCCCTTTCAGATCAACCACTTTTCTGAGAGTGACCCTCAGCATACGCTTTATAATTGAGATCTTGCCAATTTGGCTCTGGTTTTCAAGAACTGACAGTTCTGTCCAAACACGGAGGAGCTGTAATGCTGACATTTCCGCGGAGAGCTTGACATGCCGTCCAGGCGGTTAGCATTTACAGCATCGTGTCCACGTGAAATGTTGATAACAGGAGCTCTCCTTTTCAATAAATTTCCATTCATCATGCTGAAAAGGTTGCTCTCTAGAATTAGAGAGGCACGGATTATCTCAGACAACAATGGGGAGGGGGAATCATTAATAACAGGCATTTAAGGGTGGTCAGTCAGTTAGACTTTGACACTACACAATTACCACAGGGGAATGATCAATGATGCAAATATTAATGGGTGCTTACACTCAAAACAGAGTACAGTGGCAGGCCACATAGCAGCTTCTCAACAAACCACTGTTCTCTGGTCTGGATTATGTTTGTTTGGACTGCATCACATTATGCTGGAAGTGGTCTTAATGAAATTGGAATCTGGTCATTAAAAAAAATCTGGGGGCGGGTCCTGTCACATAGGCTCATGTGATAAAACTTCACAAGCATTGTCCCAGCCTCCAAAATACCATATTATCTTTCTAATAAGATTGCAGGGGGGGGGTCCCCTTGGGGGAGGAAATTAAGAGTCAAACTAGATGTGAAATGAAATATTTATTCCCTTCAATTGATCCATTTTGGTTATCTATTAAGATCCCCACCACAAATGATGGCAGGGGCAGCAAGGACTAAGCTGCCTACACTGAGCTCCTGAAAATAGACTCCTCCATGGATGCCAAATCCAGCTGGGGAAGCCTTGCTGTTCAGAGCAATACACTTCCCTCTGCCAATAAAAGTGTTTGTCTCTTTCCTCTGAAGAAAGAAGGGACAACCCAGTTTACCTGTCCGAATGTATCTCCCTCTACAAACCACCAAGGACCTTATGATCATCCAGCAAGGCCCTGCTCTCAGTCGCTCCACCATCGCAGTCATGTTTGGTAGGGACAAGAGACAGGGCCTTGGATCTCCCTCCCCAATGAGGTTAGATCTGCCTCATCCCTCCTGACCTTCTAGAAGGAACTCAAATCCTGGCTGAGGGATCAAGCATTTGCAGAATGCACTGATTTACTGGTGAAGATAAGGTTTTAGTGGACAGCAATGGACTGATTTGGATGACAATTTAAACCGGAAAAATGTTTTAATGTTAGGCCATTATATGCTAATCAAGGTGGTCAGTTGAAACATTCACACCTAGCTCCAGGGACGACCTAGCTATGGTGATCCAGGCCACGGTCATCTCAAGACTGGACTATTGTAACGCCCTCTACATTGGCCTTCCTCTGTTGGTGATCCGGAAGCTCAAGTTGGTACAAAATGCAGCTGCTCGGCTTCTTGCGGGAATTCCGATGAGATGCCACATAACACCAATCTTACTACAGCTGCATTGGTTACCAGTTGAGCACCGGATCATTTTCAAAGTGATGGTACTCACCTTTAAGGCCTTGCATGGTCTGGGGCCGATGTATCTGAGGGACCGCCTCACCCCCTACCAACCCCAGAGATCCCTCCATTCTGGGGACCAAGATCTATTGGAAGCCCCCAGTGTCAAGACCTTGCGTCTAACAGCAACCAGACGCAGAGCCTTCACAGCAGTGGCACCATCACTCTGGAATACTCTGCCACCTGAAGTCCGTGCCTTGCGGGACTTACCAGCTTTCTGCAGGGCATGTAAGACATACCTGTTTCAACAGGCTTTTAATGTTTGATAGTGTTGTTTTTCAGGAAATCAGAAGACGCTTACTTCTTGGGAGGAGAGCAATGTCCAGTCTCGATAAAATAGTGAAGAGTAGAGACATCAGACTGGCAACAAAGATCCGCCTAGTCAAAGCCATGGTATTCCCTGTAGTCACCTATGGATGTGAGAGCTGGACCTTAGGGAAGGCTGAGCGAAGGAAGATCGATGCTTTTGAGCTGTGGTGTTGGAGGAAAGTGCTGAGAGTGCCTTGGACTGCGAGAAGATCCAACCAGTCCATCCTCCAGGAAATAAAGCCTGACTGCTCACTGGAGGGAAAGATACTAGAGACAAAGTTGAAGTACTTTGGCCACATCATGAGGAGACAGGAAAGCCTAGAGAAGACAATCATGCTGGGGAAAGTGGAAGGCAAAAGGAAGAGGGGCCGACCAAGGGCAAGATGGATGGATGGCATCCTTGAAGTGACTGGACTGACCTTGAAGGAGCTGGGGGTGGTAACGGCCGACAGGGAGCTCTGGCGTAGGCTGGTCCATGAGGTCACGAAGAGTCGGAGACGACTGAACGAATGAACAACAACAAGTGTTGTTTTTAAATTGTTTAAAATTGTTTTTAAATTTTGTTAGATTTTAGCTATTCTTGTAAGCCGCTCCGAGCCCCAGGGGAGTGGCGGCATATAAGTTTAAATAATAAATAAATAAATAAATAAATAAATAAATAAACCCTTTTCCCGTTCAGCAGTGGAACTCTCTGCCCCGGAGTGTGGTGGAGGCTCCTTCTTTGGAAGCTTTTAAGCAGAGGCTGGATGGCCATTTGTCAGGGGTGATTTGAATGCAATATTCCTGCTTCTTGGCAGGGGGTTGGACTGGATGGCCCATGCGGTCTCTTCCAACTCTTTGATTCTATGATTCTGTGATTCTATGAGTTCCAACAGACCTCACTACCTCTGAGGATGCTTGCCATAGATGCAGGCGAAACGTCAGGAGAGAATGCCTCTAGACCATGGCCATATAGCCCGAAAAAACCTACAACAACCCAGTGATTCCGGCCATGAAAGACTTTGACAATACATTGTTTTAATGTATATTTATAACTGTTTTTAATGTATGCTAATTGTTTTTTATGTTATGTTATTACACTGTGTCGGCATCGAATAGTTGCCTGTTGGGAGCCATCCTGAGTCCCTCTTTGGAGGTTGAGAAGGATGGGGTATAAATATTATAAATTAATAAATAAATGTCCAGGTGCACTTCTGTCCACTGAGAAAGGAGCCCATGTCCTTTCTCAATAAACTGAAATGGCCAGAGCCTGGTTGCATTTCTTCCCACCAAGAAAAGAAACAGAGTCCTCTCACTAGTGAGAGAAGAGCAGTTGGACTTCGGTCCCTTCTCCATGCAGAAAAAAGAGATGGACTCCTTTCTCAGTGGAGAGAGATGTATGTCTTTGCACAGCCAGGCTTCCTGCAAGATTTGGAACTGATTTTGGTAGCTCAAGATGGTGCCCCAATATGTGAGTCTTCCCTTCAGCTATTCCCAACTCCATGGGGCAGCAAGTGAGTGGGAGAGGTGAGATGTTTTGACTGAGTTCTGTACAGAATTTTCAACTTTTAGAAGACCTTTGGATAGAAAAGAGATGCAAATGAGCCAGTAAAAGTGTTGACACCCAGACCATTAGAACTGTGTAACATTAAACTAGCACAAATTATATAATGATGTGTGCTAAATAGGCTAAAGACGTGCCAACCTTCAATACTGCCATATTAGGGGGGGAAACCCACTCTGCAATGAATCCACTTTGGCAGAATGGTCACGTATGGCCTGTCAGATTGCATTTTCAACGCTCAAATGTCTTGATAGAGGGACATTTTCTTGACTGGAAACTGTGGAAGCAATCCAGGGCCATTAAAATCAAGTGTGATATTTTTGTCTCGGAGTTTTGAAGGAATGAAGATTTATCTTTGGATCTAATTGTTGGAACAAAACACAGGCATAGCCATGAAAATATTTCAAATAGTACTGAAGGAAGACATTATGCATATCAGACTGGGGAAAGATTGTGGTGGAAATACCAACTCTTTCCCCTCTGCAACACTTGGCTAGAAGTATCTGGATGTATTTCACACTAACAGTCAGTCTCTTTTCGTGAGAGTTGCCCCTGAAATCTTGCTTATAATGAGAGCTGAAGGATGTTGGAAGGGCATTCCTCCGGTGGAAGCTTTTCAGACAAAGCATCTGAGGAACTTCATTGGAAGTCAGAAGATTGTGGGAGTACAAGGAAGTCAATACAATTTATGAGAGGAGCCTTTGTATATATCTCTATACAAATGTAGCAGAAACTGGAAAATAGCCAATAAAATGTTCAATAGAAACTGGAGAAATGTCTCAAGATGGTCAAAGGATGATGGTTGCATTAGTAAAAACAAGCCTGACACATTTCACCTTCTGCAAACTTTTGAGAACTTCTTCATGAACTATGTAATATCGTAAAAAGACAACCTAAGAATACACACATAATACACTCGTAAAAGCATAGAGTTGGCCCCATAGGCCACTGAGTCCAACAACTGACTTATTTCATGTATTTATTTATTTATCGTGTCATCAGCAACCATACCATTGTGTTACAATTCTAACAGAACAAAACAAAGACACAGATTAAAAAGAAAAAGAAAAAAAACCCACACAGATTTTGCAAACTTGGTAGTTGGTTAAATGTCCTTTGACCAGTATCTGGCCACTTGGAGTGCCTCTGGTGTTGCCGCAAGAAGGTCCTCCATTGTGCATGTGGCAGGGCTCAGGGTGTATTGCAGCAGGTGGTCAGTGGTTTGCTCTTCTCCACACTCGCATGCTGAGGATTCCACCCTGTAGCCCCATTTCTTGAGGTTGGCTCTGCATCTTGTGGTGCCAGAGCGCAGTCTGTTCAGCGCCTTCCAAGTCGCCTAGTCTTCTGTGTGCCCAGGGGGGAGTCTCTCATCTGGTATCACCCATAGATTGAGGTGCTGGGTTTGGGCCTGCCACTTTTGGACTCTCGCTTGCTGGGGTGTTCCAGTGAGTGTCTCTGTAGATCTAAGAAAACTATGTCTTGATTTAAGTCGCTGACGTGCTGGCTGATACCCAAACAGGGGATGAGCTGGAGATGTCACTGCCTTGGTCCTTTCACTATTGGCTGCTACTTCCCAGCGAATGTCAGGTGGTGCAATACCGGCTAAGCAGTGTAATTTTTCCAGTGGTGTGGGGCGCAGACACCCTGTGATAATGCGGCATGTCTCATTAAGAGCCACATCTACTGTTTTAGTGTGGTGAGATGTGTTCCACACTGGGCATGCATACTCAGCAGCAGAGTAGCATAGCGCAAGGTCAGATGTCTTCACTGTGTCTGGTTGTGATCCCCAGGTTGTGCCAGTCAGCTTTCGTATGATGTTGTTTCTAGCGCCCACTTTTTGCTTGATGTTCAGGCAGTGCTTCTTGTAAGTCAGAGCAAAGTCCAAAGTGACTCCCAGGTATTTGAGTGTGTTGCAATGCTCCAGTGGGATCCCTTCCCAGGTAATCCTCAGAGCTCGGGATGCTTGTCTGTTCTTAAGGTGAAAGGTGCATGTCTGTGTTTTAGATAGATTAGGGATCAGTTGGTTTTCCCTGTAATAGGTATTTATTTCAGGTACTCCATCTAGAATATCTCCAGCTGGTAGTTATCCAACTTCTTTTTTGAGGCTCAGAATTCAAACCCTGTTGAATAATTTTTTTGGGTCCTAGAAAGGTAATCCAAGCAAGAACCTGTATACGACAAATACACTGCAGTCTCTTTTTGCTAGCTCCTACAGTCTACAATGGGTGTGATGGCCTTGTGATGATCCATTACGCAATGGGCAATTGACAATCCCTCCATCAAGTCTTCAGTGTAAGAAAATGATTTGTGCTTGTGTTTGATGAACCATGGGCTGCATTAAAATGCCAGTCCCAGGATTCTATTGGACAAAATTATGCCAGTGAAAAAGGGAACTATAGTGCTATATAGACTTGTGCGCAGAATTCACTTCTGTTTCTTCCATTTCTTTTGGTGCCTTCGGGAGCCCATAACAGTAAGAGCCCTACTGGTATGAAAAACCACTCAACATGAAAGCAAGTGGGAGCCACTCTCAGCTACTCCTTTGCTTTTTGGCATCATATAATCATAGAGTTGGAAGAGACCTCATGGGCCATCCAGTCCAACCCCCTGCCAAGAAGCAGGAAAATCAAATTCAAAGCAACCCCAACAGATGGCCATCCAGCCTCTGTTTAAAAGCTTTCAAAGAAGGAGCCTCCACTACACTCCGGGGCAGAGAGAGAGTTCCACTGCTGAACGGCTCTCACAGTCAGGAAGTTCTTCCTAATGTTCAGATGGAATCTCCTTTCTTGTAGTTTGAAGCCATTGTTCCGCATCCTAGTCTTCAGCGTAGCAGAAAACAATTTTGCTTCCTCCTCCCTATGACTTCCTTTCACATATTTATACATGGCTATCATAGCTCCTCTCATCCTTCTCTTCTTTAGTCTAAACATGCCCAACTCTTTAAGCCACTCCTCATAGGGCTTGTTCTCCAGACCCTTGATGATTTTAGTCATCCTCCTCTGGACACATTCCAACTTCTCAATATCTCTCTTCAATTGTGGTGCCCACAATTGGACACAATATTCCAGGTGTGGTCGGACTGAGGCAGACTAGAGGGGTAGCATGTCTTCCCTGGATCTAAACATTATACTCATAGTTTAATCTTTTTTTAAATTAATCTCCCAGCAATCAAAAAGAAAACCTTCATTCCCTCAAAACTACTCCCCTCTTCCAAGAGGTCATCGCTCTTCCTTACCTGGAAGTGAAAAGCTTCCTTAAATGCCTTGGAAAGAGTGCATGACTGCTGGCATGGTGCAGCCCGGGAGAGAAAATATGTGTGCCTGCCTGCCTGCAGCCAAGCACCTCTCTCCTAGAGTAAGAAACAGAGAACTTGCCTTGGAAAGAGTTTGTGTGGCATGCAGACTTGAAGAAAAAAGCACATGTGCCTGCCTCCCCTCTAGAATAAGAAGCCTACCTGTGTGACCGCATCTCTGTGTACGAACCCACACAATCTCTTTGTTCATCTGGAGAGGCCCTGCTAATGATCCCACCGGCATCGCAAGCGCGATTGGTGGGGACGAGGGATAGGGCCTTCTCGGTGGTGGCCCCTCGACTCTGGAACTCTCTCCCTAAGGACATCAGACAGGCCTCATTGCTAGCAATCTTTAGGAGGAGCTAGAAAACATGGTTGTTCCAGTGTGCCTTTCCAGAATACGGAAACTCCTAGCATTGTGTCCCAACGCACTTTATCAGAGATTCAGGATATCCGCATGCCCATCCCCCTTCAAACACCCCTCCTTGTCATGCCCAGCACTTTTAATTTTTAATTTTAATTATTACATTTGGCCCGGCCATTGTTTTTAATTGCGTCATTAGGTGTTGTTAATGTTATTGCTATTCTTTGCTATTGTTTTGTTTTTTGAGTTATTGTTGTTGTTGCTGCTGCTGTTTTTATTGTTGTATTTGGGCTCGGCCTCTTGTAAGCCGCACCAAGTCCTTCGGGAGATGGTAGCGGGGTACAAATAAAGGATTATTATTATTAGTATTATTATTATTATTATTATTGCATGTGTCTGCCTGCAGCTGAGCATCTTATTTATTTATTTATTTATTTACTTTGCTTATATACCGCTGTTCTCAGCCCGGGGGCGACTCACAGCGGTGTACAACATAGAAGGAACAAAATTCAAAAATTCAAGACATAATCTAAAATCCACATCCAGCAATAACAAAAATATCATCATCAAAAACATCATCATCAAAACATCATCATTACTACAAAAGCCATTCCGCGTCGTCTCATCGTCCAAACCACAATCCAGTATCATTTCCGTTGTTCCAATCCTATCATCATTACCAATCATTGCACTTCTTGTTCGAACGCCTCCTTGAACAACCAAGTTTTTAATTTCCTGCAGAATACCATCAGGGAAGGAGCCATTCTGATGTCCATGGGAAGGATGTTCCACAGCCGAGGAGCCACCACCGAGAAGACCCTATCTCTCGTCCCCGCCAGCCGTGCCTGTGAAGCAGGCGGGATCGAGAGCAGGGCCTCCCCGGAAGATCTCAAAGTCCTGGTGGGCTCATAGGTCGAGATGCAGTCGGACAGGTATCTTGGGCTGGAACCGTTTAGGGTTTTATAGGCCAACGCCAGCACCTTGAATTGAGCCCGGTAGCAAATCGGCAGCCAGTGGAGCTGGTACAGCAAGGGGGTTGTATGCTCCCTGCGTCCCGCTCCTGTTAGTATCATGGCTGTCGCACGTTGGACCAATTGAAGCTTCCGGGCCGTCTTCAAGGGCAACCCCACGTAGAGAGCGTTGCAGTAGTCTAAACGGGATGCAACCAGAGCGTGGACTACCGTGGCCAAGTCAGACTTTCCAAGGTACGGGCGCAGCTGGCGCACAAGCCTAAACTGTGCAAATGCTCCCCTGGTCATCTTTCCTCTAGAGTAGAAACAGCTTAAATTCCTAAAATGATAGAAAGGGAAGGCTGGGACCCCACCCCCCCCCCCCCCCACCCCCATAATGGGCCGATAGAAAATGGATCTTTCAGCACCCCAGTGCAAAAACAGATATCTGCCCTCCCGATTTCAGGAGGCTCCCAAAAAACATATTGGGGCACCCACTGAAAGCCAGCACACAAAACAAGTCAAAGGTTGCCCAGATTGCATAAGCCTAGTGCTATTCTTCTATCGTGTGAAAAGGCCCCAAGAAAATATTTTTTTTGTACATTGCATCTCAGTGCTGATAGATGCAGTTTTCTAAGTCTGTTGCTCTCATGTAGTTGCTCTGCTTTGAAAACATTGCTGCCCTTTCTTAATCATAAAATACTTTAATGTTCTGTTGCCCTATTTGGTACTTAGAAGATTTGCTTCGGAGACCCTCTTCCGAGGGAGCAATCTCACTGGACCGCAGCAACGGAGCGTCTTTGGACACGGAGCCCAGACTCCGACCAGATTCCCCCCTTTGATCTTCCTCACAACAAAGCCTTGCTTCTTTCTATCTTAACCTTGACAGGCCACTGGGGAAATAGATGGAAATGGAAGAAAAATTGATTACAGTCTAATGAAACATAAGTTAGCCCTTTCTACTCGTGGAGTTCACATTAAGAGCACAAACACTATCCTTTTGGTTTTTCTAGCAGCAACCTTGAGAGGTCACAAATGTGTGTGTGTAAGACTTTTAGCAAAAGTGCAGACAGGGGGAATACCCCGCATGCCCAAAGCTTTTAATATTACCATTAGGGGGTTTGCAACACATGTGGTCACTTGCATCTGTAAAATAGTGTAACGGCACTATATGTGGCTATCAAGCAGGTGAAACACTTTTGGGAAAAGGTTGGACGCAATCTCTTTCTGGGTGAAAATGCTTTATTACTGCCAGTCTCTCTTGGGCATGGATTCAACATGACCAGGCCAAATTGGTAGTCATTTTCAAAGCGCTTGGCAGCCTTGTGGTCCCTGGGAGTCTTTGAACTGACATCTATGCTGAAGTGTTGTATGCAAGCATGTAGCCGGGGGGGGGGGGGGGGGGCTTGGGGGGCTTCACCCCCCCCCCCCCGAAATTCTCATGGTGGTTCGCGAAAAGGCCTTACTGGTGCATTATTTAAACTGTTATGTTTATTCATATCATGATCTGATCACCATACTCAATATATCCCATATGCATGGGGGTATTGGGGTAATGATACAAAAGGTTTGCTAGAGTAGACCCTCTTTCACTCAGGCTCAGCCCCCCCCCCCCCCCCGAAATCCCCCCTGAAAAAAAATCAGCCCCCCCCCCCCCACCCCCCGAAATGGAAATCCTGGCTACGGGCCTGGTTGTATGCAAGGGTCAGTAGGAGATCTGACTTTGAGGCCTAGTTTACTCAGCCTATGTCACAAGTCAAGACCAATCTATATAAATAAAAATGTAATGTTAGTTCGTGCTACCATCAGAACTCAAAAACCACTGGGGGGATTGACACCAAATTTGGACACAAGACACCTAACAGTCCTATTTATGTCCTCCACTCAAAAAAATTGATTTTATCATTTGGGAATTGTCATTGCTGGGATTTATAGTTTACCTACAATCAAAGAGCATTCTGAACTCCACCAATGATGGAATTGGGCCAAACTTAGCACACAGGGCTCCCATGACCAACAGAAAAACCGTGTTGAGTTGCCTACGGGCTGAGAAACTGCGGTATACAAGCAAAGTAAATAAATTAAAAAAAACTGGAAAGGTTTGGTTGACATTGACCTTGAGTTCGGGAATTATAGTTCACCTACATCCAGAGAGCAATGTGGATTCAAACAATGATGGATCTGGACCAAACTTGGCACGAATATTCCATATGCCCAAATATGAACACAGATGGAGTTTAAGGGAAATAGACCTTGACATTTGGGAGTTGTAGTTGCCGGAATTTATAGTTCACCTACAATCAAAGAGCATTCTGAACTCCATCAGCGATGGAATTGAAACAAACATGGCACACAGGACTCCCATGACCAACAGAAAATACTGGAAGGGTTTGGTGGGCATTGACCATGAGTTTGGGAGTTGTAGTTCACCTACATCCAGAGAGCACTGTGGACTCAAACAATGATGGATCTGGACCAAACTTGACACAAATATTCCATATGCCTAAATATGAACACAGATGGAGTTTGGAGGAAATAGACCTTGACATTTGGGATTTGTAGTTACTGGGATTTATAGCTCACTACAATTAAAGAGCATTCTGAAACCCACAAACGACAGAAATGGGGCAAACTTCCCACACAGAACCCCCATGACCAACAGAAAATACTTAAGGCCATCCAGTCCAACTCTCTTCACCAGGGCAAGAAAATGTAATCAGAGCCCTTCTGACAAATAGCCATCCAGTCATAAATATGGATAGATAGATAGATAGATAGATAGATAGATAGATATGATTCTCTCTCACACACAGAGAGATATAGTATCATAGATTTGAAAGAGACCCTTAAAGAAGGACAATGATATGTTGCATCTTCCAGAGTAGGCAAACCAGACACTCTCCACATCAACACTGACAAAGAAACAACAAGAAATACTGTTTACTCACAAGCATAAAGGAATTACATATATTAGAAACCAACGCTTTCTCATTACTTTATTTTCCAGATCACCAGACTGGGCCACAGCAATGCGTGGCAGGGGACAGCTAGTATAAATTAAAATCCAAAAAGCCATACTGTGAAGGCATTCTTTCTTCCCTCAAGGTAGTCGGTGTAGCATTCTCTAAGCACACACAAATGCACAAATGCATTTCAGCCATTTTCATTGCTTCTCCCTATTCAGAACCTCTGCAAGAAGTAACTTATTTATGGAAGACTTGAAGAAACCGAGGAAGGGTTAAATTATTTCCTTTTTCTATCTCGCCATCCAACCTTCCTTCCTTCTTTCCTTCCCTATTTCATATTTTTAATACTTCTTTTTAAAGTTGTTGACAGTTGAGAAGCTCCAGTGAAATGATAATAATACTAGGGGCCACTTATCACCTGCAAACAATAGTCCAATGACAGGGTTTGCAGTGAGTGGGAAAAATGGGAACCAAAATGCATAGTGACAGTTGTGGGAGAAACACGGTGAAAATTGGATCCTAAGTTATAAAATACATGCTAACCCAATAGGTCTATGCCACTATTATGATATTAATATTGTTCAAAAAATATCAAAGGTAAATATATATATATATATATATATATATATATATATATATGGAATTGTGTTGGGAGCAGAGCAATATATATGTTTGTGTATGCATCTTCTTGAGTGAGGGAAAAATAATCCTTTGTTTTGAAAGCAATCTATTGCTCCAAACATCAAATGCCAGATTTGAACGGGAAAGAAATGTACTGTGTCGTCACATAAGGTACCATTGTGGCAAATTTAAATTGTATATCTATACAACTATCGCTAATCTATCATTTATAGGACTGACACTGTCATCTGATGGTGCTGAAACAGATATCCAGAAAAGAAGTTAAATGTAGGAGAGAAGACAAAGGGGTAAGAGATATTGGACATGGGTTTTGTTATGGAACTACTCCATACTATCACGGTTAAGCTCATTTTGCTCTCTTGGTAGATATGAATACCAGAAACTGGATAGGAGACATTAGAGTAAATGGTATATTTCAGCTATCAGATGTACAGTATGTAAATACATTAGAAAATGTTGACCATTTTCGTTACCTTGGCAGCCACCTCTCCACAAAAGTCAACATTGACACTGAAATACAACACTGCCTGAGCTCTGCGAGTGCAGCATTTTTCTGAATGAAGCAGAGAGTGTTTGAGGACCGGGACATCCACAGGGATACCAAGGTGCTTGTTTATAAAGCTATTGTCCTCCCAACCTTGCTATATGCCTGCGAGACGTGGACTATCTACAGACGTCACATGCAACTCCTAGAACGATTCCATCAGCGTTGCCTCCGAAAAATCCTGCAAATCTCTTGGGAAGACAAGCAGACAAATGTCAGCGTGCTGGAAGAAGCAAAGACCACCAGCATTGAAGCGATGGTCCTCCACCATCAACTCCGCTGGACTAGCCCCATTGTCCGGATGCCTGACCACGGTCTCCCAAAGCAGTTGCTCTACTTCGAACTCAAGAATGGAAAATGGAATGTTGGTGGAGAGGAAAAGAGTTTAAAGATTAGCTCAAAGCCAACCTTAAAAATTCTGGAGTAGACTCTGAGAACTGGGAAACCCTGGCCCTTGAGCACTCCAGCTGGAGGTCAGCTGTGACCAGCAGTGCTGTAGAATTTGAAGAGGCATGAATGGAGGGCAAAAGAGAGAAACATGTTAAGAGGAAGGCGCATCAAGCCAACCCTGACCGGGACCGCCTTCCACCTGGAAACCAATGTCCTCTCTGCGGGAGATCAAGAATAGGGCTCCACAGTCACCTACGGACCCATCGCCAGTACATCAAACTTGGAAGACAATCCTACTCGGACAATGAGGGATCACATAAATAAGCAAGTAAGTAACCTAAATACAAGATACAAAGTATGCAATGGTCCATCCTCAGGTATATTTCGCAGGAAAGATGGTAACCATGCATCCTTTCAAGCATGGCTTGACTGGACTTATCCTCCAACAAGATCTACACACTTCCCACTCCAATTTTAAAGCGACGAATGGGGGGAAATTACACTAACAAAGAACACCTAAATGTAATATTTGATCAGCAATGGTTGCAATTGGTCATTGAAGCTATCTTATGAAAATAAAAAGCAAGAATGAAAAATGGAACATGATTTCATATTGTTCAACCTTCATGTAACCTGATCTTTCAAGGCCATTGTGTTTCTCTTCATTTGGTTGTTTTGCAATTCTGAGGATGTTTTGATACACTTTGTTTTACAGTGACAGAACACATAATTCCCCTAGATAAAATTATCAGAGAATGTCCTGTAAAACCCATCTCTAACTGAAGTCATAGTGGACAAAGCAAGTAGAGAGAGCACTATTAATAAACACTTGTTGTTGTTCATTCGTTCAGTCGTCTCCGACTCTTCGTGACCTCATGGACCAGCCCACGCCAGAGCTCCCTGTCAGCCGTCACCACCCCCAGCTCCTTCAAGGTCAGTCCAGTCGCTTCAAGGATGCCATCCATCCATCTTGCCCTTGGTCGGCCCCTCTTCCTTTTGCCTTCCACTTTCCCCAGCATAATTGTCTTCTCTAGGCTTTGCTGTCTCCTCATGATGTGGCCAAAGTACTTCAACTTTGGCTCTAGTATCCTTCCCTCCAGTGAGCAGTCGTACTAAACACTAAGAATGTAAATATTCAACTATGGTAAGGCTCCCATGACCATGAAATCTTTATCCATGTTTTCACCTATGTGTGGCAGTGGGTTAAACCCTTGTGCCGGCAGGACTGAAGACTGACAAGTCACAGGTTCGAATCTGGGGAGAGCGCAGATGAGCTTCCTCTGTCAGCTCCAGCTCCACATGCAGGGACATGAGAGAAACCTCCCACAAGGATGGTGAAAACATCAAAAACATCCTGGTGTCCCCTGGGCAGCATCCCTTGCAGATGGCCAATTTTCTCACACCAGAAGCAACTTGTAGTTTCTCAAATCGCTCCTGCAACACACACACACACAAACCTGTGTGCTTTGGGTGGGGGATGGTCTTTTTAGGAATTTGTTAAATCCTGTAGACCAGGGCTTCTCAAACTTTTTGAGCCAAAAAGCCTTTTTTGAAGTGAAAGTTTCTCAAGTCATCCCAATGAATGTTTACATATTATATTATAGATTATATTATATATCTTGTATATATATCAGGCATGGGCCTGATATATATACAAGATATATAATATAATCTATATCTTGTATATATATCAGGCATGTGAACTAATTCACAAATTGCAAAAAAATTAAATACAATATTTAAAATAAAAAAAACAATTTTAAGCAACATAAACTTTTAAAATAATAATCTGTATTGAATTTTCAGAAATAACAATGAGAGGGAAAGAGGATTGAACAGGGGTTTGGGTAGTGCCGGGAGGGATTACTGGGGTAGAGCCTAAAACAATACACACCAAAAAAAAAAAAGTAGAAACAGAAGTACAATAAATAAATAAAGAAGAGTATGGAAAAAGAAGAAAGAGAAAGAATATATGTATACACAAATAATAATAATAATAATAATAATAATAATAATAATAATAATAATAATAAAGATATATTAAGCAACATAAACTTAACAGTATTTCAGTGGAAGACCCCTGGGGCCATCCAGTCCAACCACCTTCTGCCATAGCAGGAAAAAATAATAATCAAAGCACCCCCAACAGATGGCCACTCAGCCTTTGTACTAGTAGTACTAGCAATAATAATAATAATAATAATAATAATAATAATAATAATAATGCAAATTGAGGGATGAGACAGTGGAGCACCTTATTTGCGGCTGCAAGAAAACAACTCAGACTGACTATATAGAACATCCCAACAGGCTGGCAACAATGGTGGACTTTGCAAGAAGTATGGCCTCCCCTGCAGTAAAGCCTGGTATGAGCAGAAGCCAGAAAAGATCAAACAAAGAAGGCAAAATACTAAGAGATTTGAGAATCCAAACAGATAAACACGTGCCACATAACACATAACATACCAGATATAACAGTGGTGGAAAGAAACATGTTTTTATTATAGACGTTGCAGTACCAGGAGACAGAAGAGTAGAGGACAAAGAGATGGAAAAGAGCACGAAATACAAGGACTTAACAAATGGAAATTGAATGAGTATGGCAAAGGAGAACAACAGGGGCACCAATAGTGGTTGGTGCTCTGGGAGGCCATCCAATAAACCTTGAAAAGCACTGGAAGTACTTTAATTTGGACAGAACAACAATCTGCAGAAGGAAGGCAGCACTTCTTAGAACCGTGCACATTCTGCGAAAATAACACAGGTCCTTGGAAAGAGTCTGATATTCAGAGATGAGTCGCAAACACTTGGAAATAATGTGCAAAAAATCTATAATAATAATAGCAAAAACCTCAGAGGATGTGAGGTGCCTCTAGAGCTCCTGAGCACCTCTTGTGGAGTCCCAAGGGCTCCTCGGAGTACAATTTGAGAACCATTGCTCTAGATGATCGTATGTCCCCTTTAGGGCTGTATGTATGTAGTAAAGAGCTTGAAATGAGGCTGAGAGATGCATTAGTGCAATGCATTTTCTGTTGGTCATGGGGGTTCTGTGTGGGACGTTTGGCCCAATTCTATTGTTGATGGGTTTCAGAATGCTTTTTGATTGTAGGTGAACTATAAATCCCAGCAACTACAACTTCCAAAAGTCAAGTCTATTTTCCCCAAACTCCACTGGTATTCACATTTCGGCATATTCAGTATCCGTGCCAAGTTTGGTCCAGATCCATCATTGTTTGAGACCACAGTGCTTTCTGAATGTAGGTGAACTACAACTCCAAAACTCAAGGTCGATGCCCACCAAACCCTTCCAGTATTTTATGTTAATTATGAGAGTACTGTGTGCCAAGCTTGGTTCAATTCCATCATTGGTAGAGTTCGGAATGCTCTTTGATTGTAGGTGAACTATAAATCCCAGCAACTACAACTGCCAAATGACAAAATCAATCTTAGCCCAATCCCACCAGTATTCAAATTTGGGCATATCACTTATTTGTGCCAAATTAGGTCTGGTGAATGAAAATACATCTTGCATATCGGATATTTTCATTACGATTCAGAACAGTAGCAAAATTGCAGTTATGAAGTAGCAATGAAAATAATATTCTGGTTGAGGGTCAACACAACATGAGGAACTGTATTAAGGGGTCATGGCATTAGGAAGGTTGAGAACCACTGCTGTAGATGATCCCATGGTATATGTCCTCTTCAAGGAGATGTATTAGTGGCTTTTGCTATTTTTTTTATATCATAGAATCATAGAGTTGGAAGAGACCTCAAGGGCCATCCAGTCCAACCACCTGCCAAGAAGCAGGAATATTGCATTCAAATCACCCCCGACAGATGGCCATCCAGCCTCTGTTTAAAAGCCTCCAAAGAAGGAGCCTCCGCCACATTCCGGGGCAGAGAGTTCCACTGCTGAATGGCTCTCACAGTCAGGAAGTTCTTCCTCATGTTCAGATGGAATCTCCTTTCTTGTAGTTTGAAGCCATTGGGAAAAGGAAGGAGGCAAAGGCAGGATGGGGCAATAAAGTCACCATGAAGTCATATTCTTTATTCTTGAAATCTCTAAGTCCTCCAACACAACTCTATGTTGTGTGGGAACCAGGTGTCACATAATTGTAATGGTGTTACCTTCATGGAAGCGTACGTTGTGCTTTCCATAGCTGGTGTGCCACATCACGTCACAAAATGAAATAGAATAAACTCACCACTTCTTCTCCCTCCTCCTCCTAGTTGCCTAGGATATTCTGGACATGCTATCCTTCGCCATCGCATTGTCTCAACCTGTTTTTGCCTCCTTCCTTTTCTCATATAACGAAATAACCAATGGCCATGAACACATCTCTCAGTTCCATTTCGAGCCCTTAGCTACATACAGCCTTGAAGGCAGAGAAGCCAGCTGGCCCTCATTTTGTGGGAGACCTTGAATCCTGACTGCAGGAGAAATATGTGTTATATCCATCCAAGCCCGCCCCCAACCCTCCAAGAACATAAGTTGGCCTCATTCTCAAGATGTGATATAATAATCCAAAGGCAGACCCAGCCTGCCAGTTAAGGTCTAAAGGGATTTGATTTGGTGTCGAAACCTTTGCCTCATGAGGTCACTTTCTCTCTATGCGCTCCTCACAACAAAGGCAAGCGTTTGTGTCTGTATCTTTGCATGTGTTTTAAAAAATACAGGTTGCGTAAGTATCACTTATTTGAAATACACGGGACCAGAAGTGCTTTGAATTTTGGATTTTTCGGTTTTTTAAGTATATATGTATATGTACATAATGGGATACAGTTTGAGCATCACTTATCTGAAAGTTTCAATCCAGAAGTGTTCTGGATTTTTTATTTGTTTTGGAATACTTGTATTGACGTACACACACACATAATAAGATATCTCGGAGATAGGACCCGAGTCTAAACACCAAAATTAATTCACATTTCATGCACACTTGACAAACATATTCTAAAGGTAACACAATACAATATTTTTAAATAATGTTGTGCACAATACAAAGTTTGTGAAAGCCACTCACATGGATAATTTTGTATTTTGGAGTGCTTTTTGATATTGGAATTTCAGATCAGGGACGCTCATTGCTTAGTCTGTATCCTGGACTCAAGTCTACACACACAGCTCATTGATGTTTCCTAATTAGACTGGAGCTAAAAAAATTTTTTAAAAAATAGCTGACATGAAGCTAATAATGACTATTTTATTGTAATTTACTGAAGAGCTACATTTTTTATATCTTATACTGGTGGCGCAGTGGGTTAAAGCACTGAGCTGCTGAGCTTGTTGATCGAAAGGTCGCAGGTTCAATTCCGGGGAGCGGCGTGAGCTACCACTGTCAGCCCTAGCTTCTGCCAACCTAGCAGTTTGAAAACATGCAAATGTGAGTAGATCAATAGGTACCGCTCCGGCGGGAAGGTAACGGCGTTCCATGCAGTAATGCCGGCCACATGACCTTGGAGGTGTCTACGGACAACGCTGGCTCTTCGGCTTAGAAATGGAGATGAGCACCACACCCCAGAGTCAGACATGACTGGACTTAATGTCAGGGGACTACCTTTACCTTTACTTACAGTTTTAACTACCTGATTACCATATATACCATATATACTCACTAGGCCTGGGTAACAACGCAAAAATTTGTTTCTAAAATCGATTTGTATTTGGGGGTTTTTTTTGTTTCGATATTTAAAATAATTACAACATTTTCCTTTTAAAAAGTTCGATATTTATGAAATTTCGTAAATGGTAAAAAATTAACGAATCGATTTCCGAAACAATAACGAATCGATTCGTTAATGGCGGACGCGACCGCGAAATACGCTAAAAAACCTCCAAAAACTTCTGAAGCTTCCCTCTCCCTCTGTTCTTGACTGTTGGTGTGATATTATAATTTTTTTTCACTAATTAAACCATAAAACTGGCCCAGACATGCGGAAATAATAACGAAACGACCTCAAAACAATAACGAAACGAATACAATAACGAAATACGAAGCATTTACAAAACGTGTTTAAAAATTCGTTTTTTTTAATGATTGCTCCAGAATGGTTCGTTATCGTTTTGTAATTGGAAAAATTAACGAATTATTAACGAATTACGAATTAACGAAACGAAACCGCCCAGGCCTAATACTCACATATAAGCCAACCCAAATATAAGCCTAGGCACCTAATTTTAGCACAAAAAAACCTGGGAAAACGTATTGATTTGAGTATAAGTCAAGAATGGGAAATGCAGCAGCCATAGGTAAATTTCAAAGCAAAAATAGATACCAATACAATTACATTAACTAGGGCATCAGTCGGTTAAATATTTTAGAATATTTATATAAAACTGTAATTTAAGATCAGACTGTCCAACTCGGATTAAACCATTATTCTAACCTTCTTCAATGTAATTGTGTTTACTTATCCTTCCAATAATAATAAATAGACCAAAATAATAAATGTAATAATATTGATAATAGAACAAAATAATAACTGTAATAATAACAATAATAAAGTTAAATTATAAATGTAATAATAATAATAATAATAAGAAGAAGAAGAAGAAGAAGAAGAACAACAACAGCAACAACAACAACAACAACAGAGTAAAATAATAAATAACCTTAACTCAAGTATTAGCCAAGGAGGGCTTTTTCAGCCTAAAAAAGGGCTGAAAAACTAGGCCTATACTTGAGTTTATACAGTACTTGTTCCACAATACTGTGATTCACATTACCAGCCAATGTCTTTTATTTTGTTTAATTATAGGTATAAATTTATTAATATTGATTTGATAGCATTGAATGTTTGCCAGTTTTATGTTTTATGTTTGGAAGTAACCCAGAGTCTCTTTGAGGGGAGAGGGCAGTTTAAAAATAAATTATTATTATTATTATTATTATTATTATTATTAAATAATGTTATGCATAATCCAGTGAACCACCAGAAAGCAAAAGGGTCACTGTCTAAGCCTTGCATGGGGACAATTTCGAATCCTGGGAGAGAGCGGATGGGCTCCTTCTGTCAGCTCCAGCTCTCCATGCGGGGGCATGTGAGAAGCCTCCCACATGGATGGTAAAACATCAAAACATCTGGACTCTCTCACACCAGAAGCAACTTGCAGTTTCTCAAGTCGCACCTGACACGAAAATATTATTATTATTATTATTATTATTATTATTATTATTATTAAATAATGTTATGCATAATCCAGTGAACCACCAGAAAGCAAAAGGGTCACTGTCTAAGCCTTGCATGGGGACAATTTCAAATCCTGGGAGAGAGTGGATGAGCTCCCTCTGTCAGCTCTAGCTCCCCATGCAGGGGCATGTGGGAACCCTCCCACATGGATGGTAAAACATCAAAACATCTGGGCACCCTCTAGGCAATGTCCTTGTAGATGGACAATTCTTTCACACCAGAAGCAACTTGCAGTTTCTCAAGTCGCTCCTGACACGAAAATATTATTATTATTATTGTTAAATAATGTTATGCATAATAATAATAAAGTTAAACCAGTGAACCACCAGAAAGCAAAAGGGTCACCCTCTAAGCCTTGCACTGGGACAATTTTGAATCCTGGGAGAGAGCAGATGAGCTCCCTCTGTCAGCTCCAGCTCCCCATGCAGGGGCATGTGAGAAGCTTTCCACATGGATGGTAAAAGATCAAAACATCTGGGCATCCCCTGGGCAACGTCCTTGTAGATGGCCAATTCTCTCACACCAGTAGCAACCTGCAGTTTCTCAAGTCGCACCTGACACGAAAATATTGTTGTTGTTGTTGTTGTTGTTGTTAAATAATGTTATGCATAATCCAGTGAACCGCCAGAAAGGAAAAGGGTCACTGGCTAAGCCTTGCATGGGGACAATTTCGAATCCTGGGAGAGGGCAGATGAATTCCCTCTGTCAGCTCCAGCTCCCCATGCGGGGGCATGTCAGAAGCCTTCCACATGAATGGTAAAACATCATAATATCTGGGCATCCCCTGGGCAACATCCTTGTAGATGGCCAATTCTCTCACACCAGAAGCAATTTGCAGTTTCTCAAGTCACACCTGGCACGAAAATATTATTATTATTATTATTATTATTATTAAATAATGTTATGCATAATCCAGTGAACCACCAGAAAGCAAAAGGGTCACTGTCTAAGCCTTGCATGGGGACAATTTCGAATCCTGGGAGAGAGCGGATGAGCTCCCTCTGTCAGCTCTTGTAGATGGCCAATTCTCTCACACCAGAAGCAACTTGCAGTTTCTCGCTCCTGACACGAAATTATCATTATTATTATTATTATTATTATTATTATTAAATAATGTTATGCATAATCCAGTGAACCACCAGATAGCAAAAGGGTCACCCTCTAAGCCTTGCATGGGGACAATTTCGAATCCTGAGAGAGAGCGGATGAACTCCCTCTGTCAGCTCCAGCTCCCCATGCAGGAGCATGTGAGAACCACCTGACACAAAAATATTATTATTATTATTATTATTATTATTATTATTATTAAATAATGTTATGCATAAAACAAAGTGTGAATCCAGTGAACCACCAGAAAGCAAAAGGGTCACTCTCTAAGCCTTGTGTGGGGACAGTTGTAGATGGCCAATTCTCTCACACCAGAAGCAACTTGCAGTTTCTCAAGTCACACCTGACACGAAATTTATTATTATTATTATTAATAATAATAATAATAATAATAATAATAATAAATAATGTTATGCATAAAACAAAGTTTGACTCCACTGAACTACCAGAAAGCAAAAGGGTCACTCTCTAAGCCTTGCATGGGGACAGTTTCAGATTTTGGATTATTTCACATTTTGGAATTCCTGCTTAAGTCCGCTTGACCTATTTTATTATCATTCCCTTGTTGCTATATCTTTCTCCACCATCTTCTTTCCTTTTTTCCATGTTAGCAAATTCACAAATAGGTTGCTTTCTGAGCACTGCTGCTTTTATTGTAGTATTCTATTTCGGTCTGCTGAAATATCAACACGAAAGAACTGGGGGGAAAAAGAGAAAGGAGCCTCCGAAGTTGGACCGGGCCCTCCGCAAGAGCGAGAAAGAGGGCATTAAAAATAAAAATAAATGAATGAATGACTACATCTGCACCGGCTCTCCAGAAAGTTGCCTGATTGAAATCAGCCCTATGTCAGGGGCTGTCATATCTCAGAAAAGACATAAAACACGCAGAAACATCAATAAGCAACACGACTCTGACAGCTCGGAGACATTCCAGCTGACAAGAAGAGAAAAGGGGTAAGGTTAGGGCTCTGGGGGAATATTTAAAATGCCTAACAGCCCGTTGAAGTGTTGGCAGGCATCAGGGAGGCCTAGAAAAGACAAGATAAAGTCTATCAGGTTATCACCTGGTTTGAGACGGATCCCGCACAGCGGGGACCGCGAGATGGAGACAATGGCGGAGCAGCCTCCCAGAGAAACAAAATTATTATTTCATTATTTATTATTTCCCAACTGTAGCTAAGAAACAGGCTGCATTGATGCCGCCGAGGTTACCCAGACAACGTTTGCAATGGGAGAAGGTTTCGGAAAAAAATATATATCCAAAGGAGGAGGAGGAATCAGGGTGGAAAGAGACAAAAAAGAAAGAAAGAGAAAAGAACAAAATGAAAGGCAGAAGGAGAAGAAATACGTGTGTCCGTGTGTGTGTGTATATTCGCTTGCAGCGAACATGTACAGAAATCAAAAAGGATTAACAAGGGTGTTTTTTCACCCCATTTAATTTCCTGTACACCAGCAGCTTTTGTTAAAAGATCAGAGATATTGCTATTTATTGAATTTTTAATATGATCTTTATTAAAAGGCGGCACGCATGTTTGGTTTTCTCTCTCTCTCTCTCTCTCTCATTCCTGTCTTTAAAACATGCATAGATATAACAATCAAAGCAAAGGAATGAACTATGCCTATTTGATTTTTATATTGCAGTGATGATGATTCAGATGCTTATTTCTTTTTCCAAAAAGGAAAAAAGAAAAGAGAGAGAGAGTCAAAACAAATGAAGCCTGCAGAGAAATGATTTGGCAACCATTTATTTATTTAATTATATATTTACCTTATTTATACCCCACCTTTCTCTACCCCGGGGGGACTCAAGGCAGCTTACACATGGCACCTACACATTGCCTCAAAAGATATAAAATTTACTTTAAATTGTTTGGATTAAAATTACAACATAATAAACATGATTAAAATACATTCAAGGTTAAAACACGTATCCAGAGTCCAAGGTCTAAAGCCATTGATAGGATGTGATTGGTGGGAATGAGAGACAGGGCCTCTCTCATTCTCTCTCGTGACCGCATCTCCGTCTACGAACCCACACGTTCACTCCGGTCATCTGGAGAGGCCCTGCTCACGATCCCGCCCGCGTCGCAAGCGCGCTTGGTGGGGACTCGAGACAGGGCCTTTTCTGTGGTGGCTCCCCGACTCTGGAACGCCCTCCCAAAAGATCTTAGACAGGCCCCTTCGCTGGCAATCTTCAGAAAGAGCTTGAAGACCTGGCTGTTCCAATATGCCTTTTCAGATTAGGAACCCCCAATACCAAGTCCTAGAAGCACTTTAGTAAAACTAAGATCACTGCACACCGCACACTGCACTTACTTTATAATCCTACATACCTCCTGCCACATCAGCACTTTTAATCCTGTACCCATTTCTCTGGCCTGGCCCAGTTTTATAGTGTCTTGATGTCTCGATGTATTGTTATTGCTGTTGTTTATTCTGCTTAACTGTTTTGAATTTGCTCTAGGTATTGTATTGTTGTATTGTGTTCTGAGGCCTTGGCCTATGTAAGCCGCATTGAGTCCTTTGGGAGATGCTAGCGGGATACAAATAAAATAATAATAATAATAATAATAATAATAATAATAATAATAATAATAATAATGTTATAATAACAGGGCCTTCTCAGTGGTGGCCCCTCCCTAGGATATTAGATCGGTCCCCTCCTTCCTAACATTTTGTAAGAGAGTCAAAACCTGGCTGTTTGAGCAGGCATTTGCAGACACAGTGTAACAGACTAATTGAGAGCCACAAAACGATTGGACAATGTGACGGAAAAATGATTTTAGTGATGAGACGCCGAGGACTTGAGTTTTATGATTTTTTATTGTTTTATTGCTTTTATATGGTTTATATTATATGTAATGTTTTTAACTGTATTTATGTTGTTTGGGGGCATTGACTGCCAACTGTAAACCGCTATGAGTCGCCTCCAGGTTGAGAGGGGTGGTATATAAATATGATAAATAAATAAATAAATTCCGTGATCATTTCCACATAATTCCACATTAAGATTACTGCACTGCCCTATTTTTTTTTCAAAAGCCTGCTCCCAGCACCATGTTTTGACTCTCCTCCTGAAGGCTAATAGGGAAGGGGCTGATCTGATGTTGCTAGGGAGGGAGTTCCACAACCGAGGGACCACCATTGAGAAGGCCCTGTCTCTCGTCTCCACCAGCTGTGCTTCTGAGGAAGGTGGGACCAAGAGCAGGGCCTCCCCAGATGATCTTAGTCTCCAGGCTGGTTCATAGGGGAAGATACGTTCAGACAGGTAGCCTGGGCTGGAATTGTTTAGGGCTTCATAGGCACTTTGAATTATGCTCAACCTGATCTTGTTTTGTTGCATAAACAGTAGAGCACAGCTTGGGAGTAAACAGGTACAACTTGTGACCCATTGGGCTGTGTGTAACCCATTCTTATGTATACTTCTGCTTTGCTAGGTGTGAATGACAACTTGCCCAAGCAGGCAGGCAAAACAGGAGACTTGGCAAGCCCATAGGGCAGGCATGGGCAAACTATCATCCTCCGGGTGTTTTGGACTTCAATTCCCACAATTCCTAACAGCCAGTAGGCTGTTAGGAATTGTGGGAGTTGAAGTCCAAAACACCTGGAGGGCCAAAGCTTGCCCATGCCTGCCATAAGGGGTGCAAAGCATGTCTTATGTGCTGTTGGCTGTCCAATTGGTATAAGGACTTACGTGTGGATGCATTTTACAGCCACTTGGTCACCAATTGCCAGAATTCTCCCATGTGGAAGCAACTGTACTTTTTCATCCAATGCAGGAGATAGACAATCAGTTAAAATTGTGCATGTGGTACAATTGTACATGAAGTTATATATCATACTAGCATATATTCCTGGTGTTGTCCGGGTATTGTTGGGACTGCTGCCTGCCTACTTTCTCCATTCTCCAGCTCAGAGAGGGCCTACCTTCCAATGTCTTTGTGGCAACATGACAGTGGTGGGAGAGCTATATTTATGGCTCTGCTCCTTCTTCCCTTCCCTTTATACACATGTCACCTTTCCTTCCCAGTAACATCATAGAGGGTCATTTCACCTAGAAACAGATTTTTGTAACTTGCTTGAGATCAGAGAGTGCCCTTTAGTTTTCCTAACTACAAGACTTCACTGACTGTGTCCTGGTTTTCAAGCTGTGTTCATTGGGCAATTTGATCTTTCTATTTCTGTGCATATTATAGGGAAATGGAGCGGGTCCACATCCAGTTTTCTATCCATTGCTAATGGAAAGACAAAGTTGCAAAGAAAGAAAGTAGCAGGTGGGAAAGTGGCGCTTAACTGTTCTCCTCTGTGCCTGTTCTACCTGAAACTTGCCTGGAGAGTTTTGAAACTGTTTTCTCAGAAATTGGAAGTAATCCTTTGAGGAGGGGTGTGTGTGCAAGGGAGATGACAAGCTTGAAGAATAATCTGCAGGGGGAAATGGGGAGACATGGGAGGGGTTAAGTATTCCTCCCTCCCACCTGCTGATTCTCTCTTTCAAGTGCCTCCTGTGTTTGCATTTATGTTATCTTAGCAAATGTGGATGGAATGCTTGCAATGATACGATTTTGGCGCAGCCTTTGAATTCCCATGGTAATTTTTGTCTGTGCGAAAGCATATTATTTGATCAGAGCGCCTTCCCCTTTCCTGCCCCTCCTCTCCTTCCTGACGCTCTCGAGTTTTCCTTTGATGCTGCTAAAATTAAAACTGCAGTGGCAGATAGCACCCACACTTTTTGTTGGAGAGTCAGGGGTTAGAATGTGTTTGCCGCTGTTCGACTTTGACTCATCTTTTTCCTCAGTCACTGCAGCTCTTTGCAAGGGTGGCATGGAGATATTAATACTGCAGGCATCCAAATATCATCCTGGATTGTTATACTGTTGACTTTGTCAATCATGCTCAAGCAAGCCTCTAATTTCATGCAATCATCTTTAGTGAGCTATATTGGGAGGATCGGGGGGGAAAGTTGACACAGGGGAGAGAAGAACTGGAAAGACGACTAAGATAGTTTATTAAATTATTCATAGACATAGCAACAAGTCTCACTTATTTTCAGGGGCTTATTACAAGGGATCCCCCGGTGGCGCAGTGGGTTAAAGCACTGAGCTGCTGAGCTTGTTGATTGAAAGGTCGCAGGTTCGTGAGCTTCCGCTGTCAGCCCTAGCTTCTGCCAACCTAGCAGTTTGAAAACATGCAAATGTGAGTAGATCAATAGGTACCGCTCCGATGGGAAGGTAACGGTGCTCCATGCAGTCATGCCGGCCACATGACTTTGGAGGTGTCTACGGACAACACCGGCTCTTCGGCTTAGAAATGGAGGCAAAGTCTCACCTAAACTCAAGGTAGCTGAACCAGCATGAACTGTGGCTAAAGTGTAGTGCCTTCAAGTACAATGAACCTTGTCTTTCAAGTAGCAAATATTGGGGGGATGGGAGCAAGGCGTTGGCCTATTGGAGTGCATCTTCACTGTAGAATTGATGCAGTTTGACACCAATTGAATTGTCATGGCTTAATCATAGAATCATAGAGTTGGAAGAGATCTCATGGGCCATCCAGTCCAACCCAAATGCCATGGAATCCTTGAAGTAATAGTGTGGTGAGGTACCAGAGCTCTTTGGCAGCAAAGGCTAAAGACTTGTAAACTAGGGATGTGCATTCAGGGTTAACCTTGACCAGTTTCATGTCCCAGCCATTGGTGGGGGCCCTGATCCATTTTTGGGAACCTCCCAAAATCGGGTGGGCAGATACCTGTTTTTGTTCTGGGATGCCAAAAGATCTATTTTCTATAGACCCATTGAGCTCCCCAGGCTCTCATTTCCACCATTTTAGGCATTTAAGCTATTTCTACCTCTACTCTAGAGGATAGCCACACAGCTGCAGGCAGGCACACACTTTTAGGAGGCTTCCTACCTGCTTCTCTACTCTTACCTGCTTTTCCTGCTTCTTGGCAGGGGGTTGGACTGGATGGCCCATTAGGTCTTTTCCAACTCTATGATTCTAGAGGATGCACTCAAATGTAGGCAGGCGTGTGTGCTTTTTCCAAGGCAAGGAGGCAAGTTCTGTTTCTCTACTCTAGAGGAGGAACTTGGCTGCAAGCAGACGTGTGCTTTCTGGGCCTGCATGCCACACATACAAAGTTTTTCCAAGGCAAGGAGGAAAGAGGAGGGATTGGCTCCCACAAGGAGGGTTCGGCTCCTACTTGCTTTCGTGTTGAGCTGATTTTTGTACCGGGAGGGAGCTTCTTGTTACATTCTCCCCAAGGTAATGAAAGTAATGAAAGAACAAATGTAACAAAGGAAAACAGATCTGCACACAACCCTATTGTAAACCTAAAACTCTCATGACTCCATAACACTAAGCCCAGGTAGTTAAAGTGAGGTCAATCTGCATTAATTCTACAGCGTATTTTCATCCTAGCTGAGCTTGGTGTCCTCAGGTTCAGTGGAGAGTTGATGGAAATTCAACTGCCAAATCAAGGCAGCTTATGTATGTTGAATAATATTTAATTATCGTGTCATCAGCAACCATACCATTGTGTTACAATTCTAACAGAACAAAACAAATACACAGATTAAAAAGAAAAAGAAAAAAAAACACACAGATTTTGCAAACTTGGTTGTTGGTTAAATGTCCTTTGACCAGTATCTGGCCACTTGGAGTGCCTCTGGTGTTGCCGCAAGAAGGTCCTCCATTGTGCGTGTGGCAGGGCTCAGGTTGCATTGCAGCAGGTGGTCAGTCGTTTGCTCTTCTCTGCACTTGCATGCCGAGGATTCCACCCTGTAGCCCCATTTCTTAAGATTGGCTCTGCATCTCGTGGTGCCAGAGCGCAGTCTGTTCAGCGCCTTCCAAGTTGCCCAGTCTTCTGTGTGCCCAGGGGGAAGTCTCTCATCTGGTATCACCCATGGATTGAGGTGCTGGGTTTGGGCCTGCCACTTTTGGACTCTCACTTGCTGGGGTGTTCCAGCGAGTGTCTCTGTAGATCTAAGAAAACTATGTCTTGATTTAAGTCGTTGACGTGCTGGCTTATACCCAAACAGGGGATGAGCTGGAGATGTCTCTGCCTTGTTCCTTTCACTATTGGCTGCTACTTCCCAGAGACGACTTGTTGAATAATAGAGAGCATAATGTTCTTCTTCCATTTAAATAGTGGGTTCAACTATACTGTAGAAATTTGCTGTGTAATCCTGGAAGTTGTAGTTTGCACTCTTTTGCAGAGAAGGTGAAAAACTAAGTTGAACTTCCAAGACTGCATAGCATTGAGCCATGGAAGTTTAAGTTTACTCTTCTAAGTTGTTGACCCTTGACCAGCCTGTCTCTTTTTTTGGAGCTTTTTGCTGTCCTTATAGAATCATAGAGTTGGAAGAGACCTCATGGGCAATCCAGTCCAACCCCCTGCCAAGAAGCAGGAAAATTGCATTCAGAGCATCCCTGACAGGTGGCCATCCAGCCTCTGTTTAAAAGCTTCCAAAGAAGGAGACTCCAATAAGAAGAAGCCTCCATGAGGCAGAGAGTTCCACTTCTGAACAGCTCTCACAGTCAAGAAGTTCTTCCTAATGTTCAGATGGAATTTCCTTTCTTGTAGTTTGAAGCCATTGTTCCGCATCATATTCTCCCAGGCAGCTTCTTGGCAGGGGGTTGGACTGGGTGGCCCATCAGGTCTCTTCCAACTCTTTGATTCTATGATTCTTGCTCCCTCCTCCCTATGACTTCCTCTCACATATTTATACATGGCCATCATGTCTCCTCTCAGCCTTCTCTTCTACAACTTATAGAGTTGTACTGATGAGAAATGGGTTGCCTTGAGCTCATTGTAGAAAAAGTGATGCATAAAATGTAACTAGCAGACATATAAATGTAGAAGAACAGAAAAACTCTTCTTTATTTGAGCTTTTTATCCACCTCATTCCAACTTTTGCACTGAAGTGCAATTTAAGCTCTACAGATCCGTCCAATAGGTAGGCATTCTGGCCAACTTCTCCGTCTCTCTTTCTCGCTTTCTCCTCTGTCTATGGAGGCTATTTTTTCCCAAGGAATTGTCCCCTTACCATGATCTTCCTCATACTATAACTACGGTTTTGAAATTTATAAACCTGGAGAAGAAAGAAAGCAGGAAATAAACCCAGCATTTCCTTCCAACAGTAACTCAGATCAAAGAGTCAGAAACTCAGTCCAGCCAACTGCTTTATTAATTTCATTATTCAAATGTCCCCTTTAATGATAGCACAATACTGCTATTTTCTTTTATCCCAATTTTACCCATATTGAGAAATACAACCGATACCACAAGCCAATTCCAGCTGTGAAACCTTGATAAGTCTCATAAAATGAGGTGTGGTAGCAAGAAGAACCAATGACTTGGTTCCTTGCCATGTGCTTGATGTGCTTTCTTATCAAAGATTTGCGCTGTTCATAGATTCTTTCCCCTTCACTTTTCTACTTTGAAAAAAAATAGACTTGGAAAAAAGGAATAAAAAGGAGTTGGCATATCATAACCTATTGGTGGAAGACAGCCCAAGTTGTATTATAAAGCTTGACATCATGCCATTACACACAGTTGTACCCAGGCTGGCTGAAAATAGTGCCAAATTGGAGTGGAAAAGTATTGCTTTCTCATCTACTATTCTATTCATGTAAATGGTCAGTAGGAATTGGTTTTTTTAAGCAAAAATAGTTTAGAAACAGTATTTATTGAAGTCTGATGCCAACACAGACTGCAACACAAGATATGTTGGTAAGGGGATGTGTTCTTTAATCTATTCTGGGTCTTACTCTGAATGTTTAGGGAGCTTTCCAAGGTCCTGAATCTCGCATAAGGATAGGTAAAGGTAAAGATTTTCACCTGACATTAAGTATTTTCTGTTGGTCATGGGGGTTCTGTGTGGGAAGTCTGGCCCAATTCTGTCATTGGTGGAGTTCGGAATTCTCTTTGATTGTAGGTGAACTATAAATCCCAGTAACTACAACTCCCAAATGTCAAGATCTATTTCCCCTGAAACTCTACCAGTGTTTGCATTTGGGCATATTGAGTATCCGTGCCAAGTTTGTTCCAAATCCATCAGAGTTTGAGTCCACAGTGTTCTCTGGATGTAGGTCTACTACAACTCCCAAACTCAGTGTCAATGCCCAACAAACTCTTCTAGTATTTTCTGTTGGTCATGGCAGTCCTGTGTGCCACGTTTGGTTCAGTTCCAACATTGGTGAAGTTCAGAATGCTCTTTGATTGTAGGTGAACTATAAATTCCAGTAACTACAACTCCCAAATGTCAAGATCTATTTTCCCTGAAACTCTACCAGTGTTTGCATTTGGGCATATTGAGTATCCATGCCAAGTTTGGTCCAAATCCATCATATTTTGAGTCCACAGTGCTCTCTGGATGTAGGTGTACTACAACTCCCAAACTCAGTGTCAATGCCCACCAAACTCTTCTAGTATTTTCTGTTGGTCATGGCAGTCCTGTGTGCCAAGTTTGGTTCAGTTCCATCATTGGTGGGGTTCAGAATGCTCTTTGATTGTAGGTGAACTATAAATCCCAGCAACTACAACTCCCAAATGACAAAATCAAATTTTTGAGCAATGGTCACTCCTTGGGTTAGTAGGTGTCTTGTGGCCAAATTTGGCGGCAATTCGTCCAGTGGGTTTTGAGTTATGTTAATCCCACAAACGAAGATTACATTTTTATTTATATAGATTTTAATCATTTCAATACACAAAACAAAGGTATTACTATCTCTTATCTATGATTTTGGAATAATTTGGATTTTGGAATTGCAGATAAAAGATGCTCAACCTGTATTTCAAAAGGCTGCAAGGACTAGTCAAATTCTCATAACATCCTATAAAAAGCATAATTGTTTGTCCATGCAATACAACTGAAAAATTTCATTTTAAAAACATATTTAAACTACATCACATGATGTAACATTGGTGAAAAGTTAGCATTCAATTGATACATCAAATGTGTAACTGATGAATAAGGAGCAAAAACCTTGGAATGTTTTAAAAGTGTAACTGAAATCACAACACTGCAAAAAGCAATAATAGCACCTGTCAGTGATCACAAGAAATCTAATGCTTAATCTTTCTTTTTTAGCCTGAAGCAATATGTTTGGTGGTAGCTAGTAAAGTAGTTGATGAGCCTTCATAAACCGCATGTGTATGATCTTGATGCCGCATTTTGAGACAAAGTAGCTTTTGGCAATCTCATGGACTGTGGATTGCAAAACACCGTTAAGAAAAAGGAAGGAAGATGAAAAGAATCCAAGAAGCCTTTTGCACAAGGCTGTGTTTTATTCCTACCTAGAGAATTATTTTAGTTTGGAGAATTATTCCCACCGAAATGCCTGAGAATATGAATCCTGGATAAATATGTTATTGTTCTGTGCCTGCAAGTAGGTTTTGGCTTGTAATATGGACTATGCAGCAATTTTTCTTGGCATTATATGTTTATTTATTATTTATTTCACAGTTTTCTATACCGAGCTTCTCAACCTCATTGAGGGACTCAGCCCGGTTTCCAGCCATAAAAAACATATACACTCATTAAAATATCATATATCACAATTACAAAAACAACTTTAAAAACACTATATATAAAACTACAGTGGTCAGTTATCCTATTAAGATGGATCTACATCAACTTCCATCCAGGGTCCTATGGTGTTGTCTCATTCATCGAAGGCCTGACTCCACAGCCACGTCTTCACCCGTTTCCTAAATGTTAGGATGGATCGGGCGGTTCTGGCCTCCAGAGGGAGAGAGTTCCAGAGTCGCGGGGCCACCACTGAGAAGGCCCTGTCCCTCGTCGCCACCAGGCGCGCTTGCGAGGCCGGTGGGACCGAGAGCAGGGCCTCTCCAGATGATCTTAATAATCTTGATGGTTCGTAGGGGAGAATACATTCGGAGAAGTAAACAGGGCCAGAGTTGTTTAGGGCTTTATAGGTCAACACCAGCACTTTGAATTGTGCTCGGAAGCTAATTGGCAGCCAGTGGAGCTGGCGTAACAGCGGAGTGGTGTTCTGAAGAGGGTTTTTTATTCAGTGTAACTTGCCCAAGATACTCCAATAGGGTTTCATGACTGGGTTGGTTTCCCAGAATCCTAGTTCAACAACAATCATCTTACTACATTCCACTGACCTTTTGGTATAAGTACTGCTAGAAAAAAATACAGATTCTCAAAGAGGAAATTCCCCCTTTGTGGTGAGAGTGAAAGATATTGCTAAGAGGTGCATAAAGTTGTGTATTCAGTTGTAAATCTTCTAACTGAGTCCAATCACTCACTGTTGCTGTTCAATACAAGGCTTGTACAACACTCTTTCTATGTAACTATACATGTGAAGACTTATTATTATTATTGAACAAAATAATTATTGACTTAATAATAATAATAATAATAATTATTATTATTATTGAACAAAATCTGGCTACCAGTATTAAAGGACTCAAAAATCACAACAGCAAAACAACAGAGGGGAAACAAACAGGCATATAAAATCACTCTCAACAAGGGATTCCCCCCGGGCACTTCCAAGCCATTGAATGCTAATCAAGGTGATCAGCTGAAACATTCACAGCTAGCCCCAGCAGACAAAAGTCCTTTGTCTCACCCTGGTCATTCCACAGATATATAAACCCATTTTTCCTAGTCCCAACAGACCTCACTACCTCTGAGGATGCTTGCCATAGATGCAGGCGAAACATCAGGAGAAAAATTGCCTCCAGAACATGGCCATATAGCCTGGAAAAACCTACAGCAACCCATTATTATTATTATTATTATTATTATTATTATTAACACAACAAGACACTCTGCTGGCTGTTGTAATGGATCACAAGTGTCTAGGACTGTGTGATGTATCAGCGAATAATGGTGGCCTTTTGCAGCTAGCAGATCTTGTCAGCTCCTTTTGTGTTTAAGTGCAGGCCAAGGTCTTGAGGCACTGCACCCAGTGTGCCAATCACCACTGGGACCACCTTGACTGGCTTGTACCAGAGTCTTTGCAGTTCGATCTTTAAATCCTCATTTTGTGTCAGCTTTTTCAGTTGTTTCTCTTCAATCCTGCTGTCACCTGGGATTGCAACATCGACAATCCATATTTTGTTTTTTAACATGATTGTGAGGACAGGAGTATTGTGCTCCAGAACTCTGTCTGAATTTGGAAGTCCCAATGAATCATTCATTAACACAATTTGTTGGAATGAAGGATTTTTGCATGCTCTCCCGACGCCAACTTTTCAGTTAGAGGTTACTTATTCCTTCCCAAACTTCTCCTCATAAAGTCCAATGAATAGTAAGTATTCTTAATAGAGATATAATTTGTAATTTTCTCTCAAAAGAAACAATGGATCATTTTTATAATGTTCTTGCTACTGCCAGAAATACTATGAAAGCCGCACTATTTTTTTTGAAATGGATTCTCAATTCAGGACTTTTTATGCACAAATTTCACCTGTGGTTGTTTTACAAAGGAAACATTTTCAACATAGGAAACCTACTTTTCTGCACAGAAAATAATATGTCTTATACAAAAGTATCATTCCCAGTGCAAATAAAGCTATTGCCAACATAGAATTCAGTGCAAATCAACCACATGCAATTTTTCTGCAGAAAAAGTCATGAAGTGCAAATATTTCCATCCATCCGAGATTCTTCTTCTGAAGGTTTGTAAAACACATCTTTTCCCACACATCTTCCAAATAATATTAAATATCTCCATCTCTCCCTCTTAACAGTGTACAATTAAGACACTGGATGCACAACTTAGCCCAAGGCGTCAGACAAGCAGCTGGCTGGTTTTACATGCAGCGAGATGGTCACTCGGAGACGTTGGATCAAATCTCCTGACTTGCCATTTCCAAGGCATTCTCCACAATTGCATCCATGCAAGCTGGTTTCCCCCCTCCCCACCATCACCACCCTTCTGTCTGAAAAAGAAGCCTCGTTCACCCGAGGCAAGTGTCGGCTCGCCGACTGAAATGCATGTGACAACCAGCTGCAGCTAAGGAGCCAAGGCTGGCCCGGAGCTAGCAGATCACGCCCTTTCTGAGCAGCGACCGTCTCACTAGCCTGCCTGCCTCCCGGGTGCTTTCCTCGAATGTCAGGTTGTAAACCTGCCCTGCTCTTGTGGAATGGACCCAGGGAGAGGGGACGGGCCCCATTGTCTTTCGCCATTAGCAAAGACGGGTGACAGGTAGGAGGCGGAGAGGGCTGTAACGGCTCGGGCTATTCCCTGGACATATTGTGCACAACTCGAAGCTTGCAAGCCTCAAGCCACTTGCTTTAGAGTAGTTCCATTGTCTTAACTCCGGGGAGAAAAGGTCTAGAGGCCATAGGACACCCTTCTAATGAGGCTACTCCGGTATATTTGAATAACAGCCTGTTTTCTGCGGGGTTTTGCTGTCAAGATTTTGGAGTCATTATACTTAGACAATACAAAATCTATTCCTAATTACCTAAGGCTGCAATATGATGCTCCACTACTGGGAAATAACACCTGCTCAATTCAATGTGGTTAATTTTTTTTGTAGAAGACCAGGATGGAATAAACATCACTTTTTTAAAGTAAGGATTTCATCACACAAACTTGCTATTCCACTACAGTCATGTAATCACTGATTCTGGATATATATCTCATTGAGCACCTTCAATGTTGCACCTTTCTTAAATGCTTAAGTTGCACAGCTTCACCAAGTTATGGTCCCACAATCGTTTTTCCACACATTCGCATAACCAACTTTCCAGCACTAGTGCCATTCCATATATCTGTCTGTTTGTCTATCTATCTATCTATCTATCTATCTATCTATCTATCTATCTATCTAGTATCTATCTATCTGGAGACATCTATCTGGGTGAGGAGCCCCCAGTGGCGCAGTGGGTTAAACCCCTGTGCCGGCAGGACTGAAGACCGACAGGTCGCAGATTCGAATCTGGGGAGAGGCGGATAAGCTCCCTCTATCAGCTCCAGCTCCTCATGCGAGGACATGAGAGAAACCTCCCACAAGGATGATAAAAACATCAAATCATCCGGGCATCCTCTGGGTAATGTATTTGCAGACGACCAATTCTCTCATACCAGAAGCAACTTGCAGTTTCTCAAGTCGCTCCTGACACGATAAAAAAAATCTATCTGGGTGGAGAGATCAATGGGCTATGAGGACATCACTGTTTAGAAACAATTGGGATTTATTTTTTAAAAAACTTCCTGAATCTTCTAACCAGGCATGTTATTCAGAAAGAGGAGAAAATAAAAGTGAATAATTGTGGACAAAAGTTAAACATGAGCCAGGAATGTGATGCAGCAGCACAAAAAGCCAATGAGATTTTGGCCTACATCAATAGGAGTCTAGTGCCTAGATCCAGGGAAGTCATGCTCCCCCTCTATTCTGCCTTGATCAGAACACACTTGGAACCACAATGTGTCCAGTTCTGGACACTACAATTTAAGGAAGATGTTGACAAGCTGGAATGGGTCCAGAGGAGTGTGACTCAAATGATCAAGGGTTTGGAGAGCAAGCCCTATGAGGAGAAGCTGAAAGAGCTGAGCATGTTTAGCCTGCAGAAGAGAAGGCTGAGAGGAGAAATGATGAGGACCATGGATCAAGAAGTGAGGAGAAGTCATAGGGAGGAGGGGACAGACTTGTTTTCTGCTGCCCTGGAGACTGGGATACAATAGAGCAATGCCTTCAAACTACAGGAAAGAAAGGAGATTTCACCTGAACATTTGGGCAAACTTTCTGACTGTGTGAGAGAGTTGTTCAGCAGTGGAACTCTCTCTCTGCCCCGGAGAGTGGTGGAGGCTCCTTCTTTGGAGTGTTTTAAACAGAGGCTGTATGGCCACCAGTCAGGGCTGCTTTGAATGTGATTTTTTTTTTTGCTTCTTGGCAGAATGAGGTTGGACTGGATGGCCCGTGAAGTCTCTTCCAACACTAGGATTCTATGATTCTATGAATTGAATTATCCTCACCCCGAATCATTTAGGTCTTGTAAATATCTTATTTAGGGCTATATCTTAGATGCCCTTTTCAAGACGGCAGACCATGAATACCTGAAATGCTTTCACCCCCTTAAGACAGATCCACAACTTTTTCTCATCTTGGGAAAGAAATGGAGATATATTCGCGATTTCATTTTTAATGTTAATTTTAAAAGATTCATCAACCAAAATCTCCGCACTAGGCTTGGGTAACCACGGAAAAATTTGGTTCTAAACTCGTTTAGTTTTTAGGGGAGCCCTTGCGTTTCGTTTTTTTAAAGAATTCCAATATTTTCCTTTAAAAAAATTCGAAATATACGAAATTTCGTAAAATTACGAATCGATTCGTTAATGGCGGACGCAATTGCGCAATATGCTAAAAAACCCTCCAAATGGGACAAATGGGATAGGGGGGACTTCTGAAGCTTCCCTCTCCCTCTGTTGTTGACTGTTGGTGTGATAATTTATTTTTTATCACTGATAAAACAAACAACAACTATAAAACGTGCACCAGACATACGGAAATAATTACGAAACAATTACGAAACGATTACGAAACAATTTTGAACCAATTATGAAACAATTATGAAACAATACGAAATAAATTGGAAAAATTGTTTCGATTTTTAATTACTCCTCACAGTAGCCCTGCATGACTCAATATTGGATCGTAAGCTAATTTAAATACGAATTAATAACGAATTACGAAATTAACGAACGAAACCACCCAAGCCTACTTTTCAAGATGGCGGACCATGAATACCTGAATTGCTTTCACCCCCTTAAGACAGATCCGCAACTTTTTCTCATCTTGGAAAAGAAATGGAGATATATTCGCGATTTCGTTTTTAATGTTAATTTTAAAAGATTCACCAACCAAAATCTCTACACCTCTCTGTCTGCAATGTGGCAGGCATGATTCCTTTTTACAGAACTTCTTTACTTGCAAACATCACCCATTTCTGAAAGAGAGAGAAGGCAATGACTGTCACCTCCTGTAGTAATCAACGGAGTATGCGAAAGTTTCTTATTTCCATCTCTCTGCTGAAGTTTGGAATCCTGTTCCAATTAGATGTCCTCCAAGTTGTTGGAACCGAAGCGAGTTGCTTTCCGCGGTACCAAATTGGGAGTGAAATGGAAATTTGTGGTCGGTGCCCATCTTTTCTCTCTCCAGGAAATCTCAGAGGGAACCTTCTTCTGTCAACTCTGAGAGAACTAATTTTAACTGCAAACGTGATGCTGTTGACCCTGGGAGTTTGTGCCGGTGACATGTGTCCTCTACCACTGTGCTAAGACTATACTATGAGGCGGTTGATGAGTATATATCGTTGTCTCCCGCTTCAAACAGCAGCAGCAGTGGAACAAAAACCAGTGGAGGATTCATTGCATATTTCCCCTCCTCCTTCAAAAACTGTGCTGCAGGCTTCAATAGTGGATCTGCCCCCCAAAAAGAACGAGGGGGAAAAATAATTCCTTGAACCTTGACTTCCTGTCGTCCTACAGATAATGAGACAAGTACTTAAACCACATTTTAAAAGTGCTGAGTAGCTGAAGCTGGTGCCTAATGATGTTACTCAGCTTGTTGGGGTGTGATTGACACTAAAAGTAATAAATTAGAACAGAAAATGATTTTACAAGATCACCAGGATGACAGACAGGCTAACTGTAATATCCTCAATTACAGTTGTCACTGGATTTTATATCTGTTCCCGCTGAACTAGCCAAGGCAGGGAAACAGTACAATTTCATGGGCCATTGCCAAGTCCACTAGTTGCAAGGCATTTCCACAGAGCGGGAAAGCAAATGAGCAATGTATTCATGTGAAAGAAAAGAAAGGGTTTGAGTCTGGAACTCTGTCATTAGGGAGGGGATACATTCAAATGGTGGGAGCAGCATATTTGGGCCAAGCATAATTGGTTTCTGTTTTCAAGGAGCACAATCAGCAGGCATCGAACTCAAAAGTTGGAAAGGACTGCAAGGGCCGCCTAGTCCAATTTCCCCTTCCCAGTTGTTTCCACTATGAAGAAATTCTTCCTCATATTTAAATGGAATGTTTTCTCCTTCTAGTTTGAACCAACTGGTATGTGTCCAAGGGCTTTTTGACACTGTCCCAAACCCTGGACTCACCAGGAATCCACCACTGTCTGACTCCATGATGCACATTGAGTTTTGAAGGTTTAACCCAACTTTGCTACAAACTCCAAGAATATTCTGTCAGGTCTGATTCGGCCTGATCCACTGTTCAGACAGACACCACGCTATTATTATTTCCTTATATTGGCCAGCAATGGGAATGGGGGCTTCTTTCCACTTGTTGCCACTGCTATTCCTTGCTAGTCATGGAGTTCTGTGCAAGTGCCTGGCCATTGTGGTCACATCTGTTGATGTTGGAATAGGATAATCATGTGATCAGCAAAGAGAAGGGAAATTGACACCTTGATGGTCATGCAAATACCCTGTGCATGATGGCCAGCACTTGCATGGAGCTCCTTAACCAGTGGGGAGAGGTAGCAAAGCAATGGCAAGGGGGATGAAGTGACTGCTTGTTGAGGCCAATGCAGTGCTGATCTTTTGATCAGCAGCCTTGGATTCAATATATATGATACTGTTTCCAGAGAAAGCCATCTAGTGTAAATATAGGACACATCTACACTGATCATTGGGTCAGTTTGAAACCAGTATTGCAGAATTATTATTATTATTTTACTGAAACAAAAACACAGTATGTCACAGCACAGGCATGTAGCCAGGGAGGGGGGGGGGGGCTTGAGGAGCTTCAGCCCCCCCCCCCCCCGAAATTCTCATGGTGGTTCACGAAAAGGCCTTACTGGTGCATTATTTAAACTGTTATGTTTATTCATATCATGATCCCAAATTTTACAGATCCCATAAACAGATCCCATTTCTATCAAGAAGTGGCTGCTTGATGTCCCCACTCCCTCCTTAGCATGACTTTTAAATCATGGTGGTAGACAATAGGGATTCTAGTTAGCGAACAGCAGGAGACACAAGCTTTACTTGATGCAATAGCAATCCTATAGTGGTTAACAACATTATTCATTTTTGTCTTTTTTCTTATTTTTACATGCATACAAATTAAGGAATGAGAACTCTTGGGTTGGATGGACTATGTTGGATTCTACCATAGGTAGGTAAAGGTAGTCCCCTGACATTAAGTCCAGTCATGTCTGACTCTGGGGTGTGGTGCTCATCTCCATTTCTAAGCCAAAGAGCCAGCGTTGTCCGTAGACACCTCCAAGGTCATGTGGCTGGCATGACTGCATGGAGCGCCGTTACCTTCCCGCCGGAGCGGTACCTATTGATCTACTCACATTTGCATGTTTCTGAACTGCTAGGTTGGCAGAAGCTAGGGCTGACAGCGGAAGCTCATGCCGCTCCCCAGAATCGAACCTGTGACCTTTCGATCAACAAGCTCAGCAGCTCAGTGCTTTAACCCACTGCGACACTGGGGGCTCCTACCGTATTATACCTATATTATATGCATATAATATAATATACCTATATTATATTATAATACGGATTCTACCGTATTATACCTATATTATATGCATATTTTGCCTAGTGTGCTGTGCAATTGTTTTTATAATTTGATTATTATCACTTGTAATCTTGCATCTTAAATTTAGTGAAGCCTCCTGGGGAATTTGTTCCCCTCAATGGAGCAATACGTTTCAATTCCACAAAACTGAAGGGAAAATCTTAAGAAATATTACTGTTCCTTTTTCAAAAATAAAGTCAAAGAGATTTTCATGGGCACACGCCTTCTCCAAAGTAAAAGACAGAGGCATGCTTCCTCCAAAGCCTTCAAGTGTTCCTTCCCAGGACCATATTGATTTAAACCAATCATAATGACATGCAAATATGCTAAGCAGGCTTCAAATCTGAGGAAGGTCCATTCCAGAATTATATTTTGCCCTCCTGAAATGCAGAGGGGAATTTAATAGATTAAAAATTCATATCTAACATTTGCTGCCAGGACTCCAGGTGTTGGGCATATACCACAAAGTATCATACAAAAAAGGGGCCATGTTCAGAAAACCATTTTGATATGTTTTAATATATTAGATTATTTATTTCTGCATTGGAATATATATGCAAGATGCATTTGCTATTCATGAGTAAATTATTAGCACACATTATCCAAAGGCAATGCAAAAAAGTGGAATGCAAGACTTGGTGGTCAACTGATTCTAGTGGTGGACATTCGGGGTAAACCTTGACTGTTTCATGTCCCAGCTTTTGATGAGGACCCCAATTTGTTTTTGGGAGCCTCTCAAAACAAGAGGGTAGATATCTGTTTTTGCTCTGAAGTGCCGAAAGATCCGTTTTCTATCGGCCCATTCCCAGGCTCCCCTTCCCATCATTTTAGGAATTTTAGCTGTTTCTACTGTAGAGAAGAAATGCTCAGCTGCAGACCGGCACACACCTTAAGGAGGCTTCTAACCTGTTTCTTACTCTAGAGAAGGTGCTTGGCTGCATGCAGGAGAGTGCGCTTTCTCTCCCAGGCTGCACCATGCCAGCAGCCACTCACTCTTTCCAAGATATTTTGAGAAGGCTTCCCACTTCCAGGTAAAGAAAAGCAATAATCTCCTGGAAAAGGATGGTACTTTTCAGGGAATTAGAGTTTTCTTTTAGTTTGCTGGAGGATTAAAACAATACAACAATATCAATAACAAATGCTGGAAATGGAACTTTTTATCATACATGGTGGTCCTGCTCCAAAGCCAGAAGCAACTGGAAAATGATAAAAGAGGCAAGCCAAAAAATCCAAAAAGTCAAAATACAGATGAAGCCAGAATAGTTCTTGTGGGTTTTTTCGGGCTATATGGCCATGTTTGTGCAGGCGTTTGAGTAATTTAGTGCAATCTGGTAATGGAACATAGGAATGGAACAATGGACGACGAACCTGGACTACGCTTGGATGATGAGAAGATTGGGTACGGTTGTTTTTTGTAATAATTGTGCATTGTAATTGCTTATTGGTAATTTATGGATAATGTGTTAAGTCAATTGTTATATGTTGTATGGAACCACTGCTGTTTCTACTGTTTTTACTGTTTGTGAACCGCCGTGAGTCGCCTTCGGGCTTGAGATACAGCGGTATATAAGCAAAGTAAATAAATAAATAAATAAATGTTGTAGAGGCATTTCTCCTGACGTTTCGCCTGCATCTATGGCAAGCATCCTCAGAGGTGAGGTTTGTTGGAACTGGGGGAAAGGGTTTATATATCTGTGGAATGACCAGGGTGAGACAGATATATAAACCCTTTTTCCCAATTCCAACAAACCTCACCTCTGAGGATGCTTGCCATAGATGCAGGCGAAACGTCAGGAGAAATGCCTCTAGAACATGGTCATATAGCCCGAAAAAACCCACAAGAACTTAGTGATTCCAGCCATGAAAGCCTTCGACAATACATTGAAGCCAGAATACTTCCTACTAGGACTTACCAATGAGGACATAAAGCTTAAAGAAAACAAAGATATCCTCTTTACATATCTGACGACTGTGGCCAGAATAACATATGCCAGAAATGGAAATTAAAGGAAACGGTGACTGAAGAAGAATGGCTAAATAAAGTCTGGGAAATAAAAAACATGGATAAATTGACCTTTAATTTGAAAGACTGCACAGGAAGACCTATAAAGAAAACTGATTGGCAGAAGTTTGAAGAATTTATGAAAAACTGGACACCAAATACACACTAGGGATATATGCGAGAGAAGAAGATGAAATAAATAATTAGAAACCTAAGCTGTTAACTTCTATATTGATCAAAACAAACTTGATCAATATAGAAGTTAACACGGAAAAGAAGATCGGGAAGCCAAGATTTCCCTCGCCCCACCTAACTCTAACCCTAACCCTAACCTTAACCCCCTTTTTTCTCTTTCTTCTTTCTTTTTCTTTCCCCTTTTTCTTTTTTCTTTTCTTTCTTTTCTTTCTTCCCCTCCCCCATACTCTTCCTCCTTCCCTTCCCCACTCCGTATTTTATGTATACTAAGCTTAAAAAATCTTTAATAAAATTTATAAAATAAAAAAAAAGATTAAACTGTGATGCTGAAAAGCACAGCAAGAGTCAAGATTGGCTCCCACTTGCTTTCGTGTCGGGCAGGTTTTCGTACCAAGACGTCCCTTACCATTACGAGCTCCCAAAGCATCAAAACGACCAAAGAAAATGGAGGAAACCAAAGAAACGAATTCCACGCAGAAGTCTTCTTGTTACTTCAGGTTGTTACATTTGTTTTGTATGAAGAATATATATATATATATTAGGGTTGGGTGGTTTCGTTCGTTAATTTCGTAATTTGTTATTAATTCGTATTTAAATTAGCTTACAATCCGATATTGAGCCATGCAGGTGTAATTAAAAACCAAAACGAATTTTTTCAATTTATTTCGTAATTGTTTCGTAATTGTTTCGTAATCGATTCGTAATTGTTTCGAAATCGTTTCGTAATTGTTTCGTAATTACGTAATGGAACGCCCTTCCCATGGAGGTAAGATCAGCCTCCTCGCTGATGGTATTCCGAAGAAGACTAAAAACTTGGATGTTCAAGCAGGCATTTGGTTAATTCGGTGCAATGAATGTGTTGATTACGAATTGATAATATGGATGATGAAATTGGACCAGGATTTTAGTTAGGAGATGTATTGGATTGTGATTTACGTGTAATATTGTGTATTATGTTTTTATGGTTTTAATTGTATACCGTGCACTGTATTATTTTGTTGTAAACCGTGTTGAGTCGCCAGTTAGGCTGAGAAACGGCGGCATGCAAGGACAGTAAATAAATAAATAAATAAATAAATAAATATTTCCACATGTCTGGTGCAAGTTTTAGGGTTGTTGTTTGTTTTATCAGTGATAAAAATTAAATTATCACACCAAGAGTCAACAACAGAGGGAGAGGGAAGCTTCAGAAGTTCCCCCTGTCCCATTTGGAGGGTTTTTTAGCATATTGCGCAATTGCGTCCGCCATTAATGAATCGATACGTAATTGTTTCGAAATCGTTTCGTAATTGTTTCGTAATTTTATGAAATTTCGTATATTTCGAACTTTTTTAAAGGAAAATTTCGGAATTCTTTTAAAAAACGAAACGCAAAAACCCCCTAAAAAACGAATCGAGTTTAGAAACAAAATTTTGGTTACCCAGCCCTAATATATATATTAGAAAAGACAGCAAAACCATGAATTTCTTTTAAATGATTTGTTTTGCATTTTCACACTCAGTGGGCTTTGGACGTGGGTCACTCAATCCAGATGCTTTAAACTATTTCCTTCTTAAGCACTGCAACCATCTGTGGCAGTGTCTTCCTCCTCCTCTTCCTCTTCTTCTCGTTCTTCTTTCAATATAGTATAAATAATTTATGAATTCCCTCTTTACCTACATATATATATATATATATATATATATATATATATGCATGCTAAGAGTCAGATCGAAAGAGGGAGAATTGCATCTTAAACTCTATTTACAAATTTACCTTGGCCGGCCCTTTTGCCGCCAATAGGAAACGGGGCTGCATATCTAATTTGCTCTTTTGTTACGACGGGGCTTAGGTTAGTTAATTTCAATTTTCGATTTCAAAAGCTATCAAATATGGCTCGGATGAGAAATCAATTTTTCTCAGCTGCCTCTGTTTTCATCCTTTCTCCTCGCCGTCGTTGTCTTTGGCCCGGGAGAGAGGCCCGATTGGCCAAGTCAAGCCCATGTGATGGCGGGAAAGATTAGTTCACTGGACCCCATGTTTCAGCCACCTCAATTACTGGCTGCCTCTTGTAATTTAGCCTTATAACACCTAATTTCGAGATGGAACTCATATTTAATTCATGAAAGCTTCCAGAAGAGTAATTGTGAAATAAATTGCCATAGAAAAATATGCATTTCTGACTCATTTTAATTTTGCATGCTAGCACCACATTATTGGTCGTAGTTAACACTAGTGCATGCATATATACATATATGTATGTGTGTGTATAAATATCACACACACTTATTTTAGCAGTATAGTGCTTCTAGGTATGGATGTTGTGATTGATGATTTCCTTATTGTGAAATATCTATCTGTCGGTTCCCCAGAGGAACATCCCCGTGCTGGAACGTTTCGCTAGAGATACAAAACCGCTGCAACTTATAATCTCGTAATTATTGAGTGTGTAGCTGTGATCGACTACGAACTTCCAGAGTAAGCAGATAAAATGCGGGTAAATGCCAGTTAATTGACACGGATCATTTCAAGGGCCATGAAAATAACAGCGGTTTAATTTCCACAATGTTTTAAACAAAGCCATTCATTTCATATCTCCGCATCGGTGGGACGGGATAACGTCGGGGTGAGATCTCATATATATATATATATATATATATATTCCCATTCTCTTGCCAAAAATAACTGTTTTACACACAAACACGTCCGCACACCATTTTGTCCGTTGCCCCCCCCTTTTTCCCTGTTGCCACGGCAACAAGGTGGGTGAGGCGTCCAACTGCCAACTCAGCTGTCATCCCTTCACCCTAAAAGCCTCATAATTGCTTTTATTTGCATACGACAATTAGGCAGGATGGCTCACAGCAAGAGAACGAACCTCTCTCTCTCCCAATGCACAAAACGGCAGCCTGTAATTTATAAAAGATACACGCCATGTGGTAGCGCTCTAAAGTGGAGTGATGAGCTCTTTCATGTGATTATAAGCCATTAACAAAAGAAAACATCCCCTTTTCAGGCTATATAAGACGAAGGAGAAGGAGAGGGGAAAAAATGCCTATCTGGTGTGAACTTGCCAAAAAAAAAAACCGTGGGGAGAAAAAGAAATGCCCCACAAAGTTTGCTCTCCTGCACACAGACCCTTCACATTCATTACCGCACTGAACTCGGAGAAAGAAAGGGAAAGGAGAGTGCCAGCTTGTAAAAAGAGTTACATTGCAGTACTTTATGAATCACCCTGCAATAAGCAACAATGGCAGGTCAGACTCGGATCCAAATTTTCGGTTTTAGGCTTCTACTTATCTCCCTGCTCCAAATGAATGAGACCTCCCATGAAACAATAACAACCCACATGCAAAACAATTCTGTCATTGTATTGTCGAAGGTTTTCATGGCTGGAATCACTCAGTTCTTGTGGGTTTTTTCAGGCTATATGGCCATGTTCTAGAGGCATTTCACCTGATGTTTCGCCTGCATCTATGGCAAGCATCCTCAGAGGTGAAGTCTGCTGGAACTGGGAAAAAAAGGGGTTTATATATTTGTGGAATGACCAGGGTGAGACAAAGGGCTTTTGTAAGTTGGGCTAGGTGTGGATCTTTCAACTGACCACCTTGATTAGCATACAATGGGCTGACTGTGCCTGGAGCAAACTCTTCTTGAAAGGTGATTATATGTCCCTGCCTGTTTCTCTCTCTGCTGTTTTTGCTGTTGCAATTTTAGAATTTTTTAATACTGGTAGCCAGATTTTGTTCATTTTCATGGTTTCTTCCTTTCTGTTGAAATTGTCACAGAGAAGCCATTGAAATCCACAAACATGTGGACAATTTCAACAGAAAGGAAGAAACCATGAAAATGAACAAAATCTGGCTACCAGTATTAAAAAATTCTAAAATTGCAACAGTAAAAACAGCAGAGAGAAAAACAGGCAGGGACATCTAATCACCTTTCAAGAAGAGTTTGCTCCAGGCACAGTCAGCCCATTGTATGCTAATCAAGGTGGTCAGTTGAAAGACTCACACCTAGCCCAACTTACAAAAGCCCTTTGTCTCACCCTGGTCATTCCACAGATATATGAACCCCTTTTTTCCCAGTTCCAGCAGACCTCACCTCTGAGGATGCTTGCCATAGATGCAGGCGAAACATCAGGAGAAATGCCTCTAGAACATGGCCATATAGCCCGAAAAAACCCACAAGAACTGAATTCTGTCATTGCGGACACAATAATAGCCTGGACTAATATCATAGCCTGGGTAATTTCATATAACTGCGATCAATATAAGTAGAAGGGTTGGCTTTCTAAAAGGAGAAACCAAATCCAACGGCTCTTGAGTAAGCATTTCAGAACTAAAAATATCCAGAAATGTTGCATTCTTGCAAGGCAGGCATTGATCTTTTTCATTTCTTCCCTCCATTCTTCCAAGGATTGAGAGACTAAAACTTGATCCTTCTCCTGTTTAGCAGAGCAAAAAAAAAGCTGGCGTGATAGAAATAAAATCCAAAGTAGGGAAACAGATTTTTCTTTTGCACTGCCAGTCTCCATATTGTCAGGAAAGGGAGAAGGGAGAAGAAGAGGAGATGATAATGATTTGGCAGAATTGTTGTAATCACACATTCTTTTTCAGTGGTTAGCATGGGAAAGAAATACATTGCGCCACTTCTAGGATGGCATTGTTTGCTTTTCTTTGGGGGAAATGCTGAGGAAAGGATTTTGATCCCATGGATCTGAACGCCTTCCTCTTTCCTCCCTCCAAATGTCGTCTTGAAGCCCTGAGAAGGATATGTTGTTGTTGTTGTTCATTCAGTCAGTCGTCTCCGACTCTTCGTGACCTCATGGACCAGCCCACGCCAGAGCTCCCTGTCGGCCGTCACCACCCCCAGCTCCTTCAAGGTCAGTCCAGTCACTTCAAGGATGCCATCCATCCATCTTGCCCTTGGTCGGCCCCTCTTCCTTTTGCCTTCCACTTTCCCCAGCATAATTGTCTTCTCTAGGCTTTGCTGTCTCCTCATGATGTGGCCAAAGTACTTCAACATTGTCTCTAGTATCCTTCCCTCCAGTGAGCAGCTGGGCTTTATTTCCTGGAGGATGGACTGGTTGGATCTTCTCGCAGTCCAAGGCACTCTCAGAACTTTCCTCCATCACCACAGCTCAAAAGCATCTCTATTCCTTCGCTCAGCCTTCCCTAAGGTCCAGCTCTCACATCCGTAGGTGACTACAGGGAATACCATGGCTTTGACTAGGCGGATCTTTGTTGCCAGTCTGATGTCTCTACTCTTTACTATTTTATCGAGACTGGACATTGCTCTCCTCCCAAGAAGTAAGCGTCTTCTGATTTCCTGGCCACAGTCTGCATCTGCAGTAATCTTTGCACCTAGAAATACAAAGTCTGTCACGGCCTCCACATTTTCTCCCTCTATTTTCCAGTTGTCAATCATTCTTGTTGCCATAATCTTGATTTTTTTTGATGTTTAGCTGCAACCCAGCTTTTGCGCTTTCTTCTTTCACCTTGATTAGAAGGCTCCTCAGCTCCTCCTCGCTTTCGGCCATCAGAGTGGTGTCATCTGCATATCTGAGGTTGTTAATGTTTCTTCCAGCAATTTTCACCCCAGCTTTGCATTCATCAAGCCCCACACATCGCATGATGTGTTCTGCATACAAGTTAAAAAGGTTGGGTGAGAGTGTGCAGCCTTGCCGTACGCCTTTCCCAATCTTGAACCAGTCTGTTGTTCCGTGTTCAGTTCTTACTGTTGCTACTTGGTCCTTGTACAGATTCCTCAGGAGAGAGACAAGGTGGCTTGGTATGCCCATCCCACCAAAAACTTGCCACAATTTATGATGATCCACACAGTCAAAGGCTTTAGAGTAGTCAATGAAGCAGAAATATATGTTTTTCTGAAACTCCCTGCCTTTCTCCATTATCCAGCGGATATTGGCAATCTGGTCTCTCGTTCCTCTGCCTTTTCTAAACCCAGCTCGAACAAGAAGGATATAGACTTATCATTTTTGGACGATCCCATTTCTCGCCCACCAGGTTTTGGAATGGAGGTGACTAGATAGGGTTACAAGAGCTAGAGAAGGAGATTGGAAAGAATTCTTCTTTGTCTTCCCTTACTGAAAATGCAAAAACCTATGTAGCATTGGACTATGACTCTGGAAAACAGGGTTTGAATGCCTACTTAGTAGACTTGTGTGCGGAATTTGTTTCTTTTGTTTCCTCAGTTTCCTTTTGTACCATTGGTATTTTGGGAGCCTGTAATGGTAAGGGCCCTACTGGTACAAAAACCTGCCCAAAATAGAAGCAAGAGTAAGCCGATCTTGGCTCCTCCTCTGCTTTTTTGCTATCACAGTTTAATTTTTTAATGAATACCCCAGAAAACAAAACAAAAAAGCCCTCATTTCCTGAAAACTACTACCAGTTACCGTTCTTCTTCCAGGACGTCATCACTTTTCCTTACCTGGAAGTGGGAAGCCTCCTTAAAATGCCTTGGAAAGACTACGTGGCTGGCTGCTGCCATGGTGCAGGCCCGGGAGAGAAAGCACGCACGCCAGCCTGCAGCATCTTTCATCTATGAATTTCTCAGCAATATGCCCTCAAAATGCACTTTATTATTGATTTAGGATTTATTGATTTGCACGCCCTATCCCCTCCGAAATTCCCATCCCAGTTAGATCCTACCTTGCTCATGTCCAGCATTATTTTTTTAATTTTAATTTTACATTTGGCCCAGCCATAGGTTTTAAATACTTGGTGTGTTACTGTGCGGCTTTTATTTTATTTTATTTTATTTTATTTTTGTTTATGAGATGTATTTTAACTATTTTGCTATTGTTTTATTATTGATGTATTGTGGGCTCGGCCTCATGTAAGCCACACCGAGTCCCTTGGGGAGATGGTAGTGAGGTATAAATAATAATAATAATAATAATAATTATTATTATTATTATTATTATTATTATTATTATTATCTAGAGTAGACAACTTTAAGAACAAGAATCCTCCTTAAATTGCAGGTGCCTACCTGTGGCTGAGCACCTCTCCTCTAAAGTAGAAACAGGTAAGAAGCCTCTTTGAAGCATGGATCAAAATGGATCCTTGTGGATTGTACAAGCCTACCATTTAACTATGGAAGCCAACGGAGAGGTGATGGGCAAGCCATGCTCTCTCAGTCTCACAGAACAATAATGATACACTTCATCTGAAAAAGCCTTGCTTTAAAAAAGCTTTAAGCTGGAAATGGCTTGGGAATACATAGCAACAGCAATGGCAAATCCAGCTGTAATGATCAATGGCTGGTTGTCTTCTCTGTGACATCCACCAAAACATGTCCTACAACTTGGTGCAAGTAGTGAGTGAATAGAGTATTGTGCAACATACAAAGCAAGACATCACACACACACACAACCCCAATTTAGGTATTTATGTTACCAACATAATTCTGAACAAAGTATTGATGCTGATATTGGATCACATTGGCCACATCATGAGGAGACAGCAAAGCCTAGAGAAGACAATTATGCTGGGGAAAGTGGAAGGCAAAAGGAAGAAGGGCCAACCAAGGGCAAGATGGATGGATGGCATCCTTGAAGTGACTGGACTGACCTTGAAGGAGCTGGGGGTGGTGATGGCCGACAGGGAGCTCTGGCGTGGGCTGGTACATTATGTCACGAAGAGTCGGAGATGACTGAACGAATGAACAACAACATTGGATCACAACTTTGGAGACATTCTAAAACTGGTGGAAAAATAAATTGAAGTTCCAATCCAGACATTACTCAGAGTCGTGTGGGCCGTGTAAGTTTGAACAGAAAACCACAAAGATTAAAATCTTTGAACATCCCTATATATTGACATCACTGAATGTCAAGGTCAGGGTCATGTATGATTGTAAAAGCTGGATAATGAATAAAAAGTATAGGATGAGAATCAACTCATTTTGAACTGCTAAAAAGGCAAATAGATGAGTTCTGAGCATATCAAGCCTGGATGAAACCCTAAAAGCCAAGATGATTAAACTGCAACTGTCATCTAAATCATGAGAAGATCTCTTAGAAAAGACAATCATGCTTGCTAAGTTAGAATACCATAAGAAAAGAGAAAGACTGCATTGCAGTTTGATGAATTCAATAAAGTAAGCCACAGATCTGAGCCAGGGTTTGGGTAGTAAGGTGACAAGGCAGTCTCTCATTTGCAGGGCCACCAAAAGTCATTGATAACAAGATCCTTAGTACATCACATCACTTGTGTAATAGTAACTAAAATTATTTCCAAGTTTCATTTTGTCTGACAGACAGAACCCCATCTCATTCTGGGGCAGAATATTTGAAAACCTGGGAATTTGAGGTCTTCACCAGAAGTCCTATCATAGATCTCACCATTCAACAGGCAAGATCCTGAAGACACAGAACAGGGATTTCTCTTTGGTACCTTGGAATTCAGACTGGCTGAATATCGTCTTGGATAAGTACAGAAACAAATCACACAGAATTGGTGCTATGTTGTTCTTTGAGAAATCTTTTAATTGTATGCTTTTGGGCTCTGACTTTGAAAACCTGTTTTCATCTGTATCCAAAGAATGTGTTGTCTGTTGAGCCTTCTCTCTAGAGTCCTAGCGAATTGAGAGGGAATAAAGAAGTAGTTTCAGTCAATCAATCAAATCAACAACTCCTCTAAGAGCAGCCAATCGAGACTGCAAAATTATTGATTCCTTCTGTGCTCTAGAAACTCGGGGAAGCATCAAATTATAGCCTTTGTTTATCAGTATAGTGGTGGAACCTCCTTATCAAGGGGTTCAAGATCTATGGTTTTACTTACACATGCTCCAAAAATATTTCCCTTTGAAGTGTTTGTTAACCTCTCTAGTTCCTTCAGTGCTATTCTCTGGGATGCTTCCAGTCCAGGAATAGCCAAAATATAGGGTTCGGGGTCATACTGTAATTGAAAAATCTGTGTGTTGAATCAGTGACTTCAGTAGTAAGAAAAGGCTAATTTTCGGATAGGCCATCATCCACTTCTGTGAAAAAGAGAGTTTTGTTGGGAATCATTTGAATCAGTGGTGGGTGGAGGGAAGTCCTTCCTTGAACTAATGCAATGGAGAGAGAAAGATGATATGATTTAGTCTCATGTTTGTCTTGTTCAAAGCTCTCCACTCTTTCCATCTATAGCATGCCACACTCTGGGTCAGCCTTACCATTAGGCACAGTGGAAAAACTCTTACTCTTCAGCAGTTAGAGACCATTCACATGGTCAGCGTTGGAATGAATAGCTGCTTCACTTTTAGATGGGTTTTCCAAAGTTGACTGTTCAATAAGGAAGATACAAGGAGCTCCTTTAGGCCAAAGATACTAAAGGGTGGGAATAGGGAAAGCCATATGCCCTTCCCTATACTCTGTTAGTTAGGCTACTGCTCTCAGTAGTTATTAGTATTTTTTATTATTATTACCATTATTGAAGCTTTCTTCGGCACTCTGTCTCTTTCACTTTAACTCAGGCAGAAAATTTTGGGGATGTCTCTGGAGTTTGGAAGGACTGAATTGCTTTGGGAACATATGCAGTTATTTATTTATTTATTTATTTATTTGATGCATTTATTAACCGCCATTCTCAGCCCTTTAGGGCGACTCATGGCGGTGTACACACATATAAAAGACAATTTACAAAGAGGCAATTACAACAACATATAAACTACATAACAATTACAAAAACTACACTAAAAATCCGCTTCGTCTCATAGTGGAATCATAACCAATCTCATATTCCTTGTTCCATTCCAGTCATCTTTACCACATTGTTATAGCACTTAATTAAATGCCTTCTCGAACAGCCATGTCTTGAGGCTTTTTCGGAAGGACATGAGGGAGGGCGCCTGTCTGATGTCTGCAGGGAGAGTGTTCCACAGCCGGGGGGCCACCACCGAGAAGGCCCTCTCCCTCGTCCCCACCAAACGTGCCTGTGAGGCAGGCGGGATCGAGAGAAGGGCCTCCCCAGACGATCTCAAGGTCCTCGTGGGCTCGTAGGCTCAGAATGGGACCCACTCCCTCAATCATGGGTAAGTCCTCTGAACAAAGTCACCACATCTCTAATAATAATAATAATAATAATAATAATAATAATAATAATGCTCCATGGCCAGTAGCTTAAGAACATTGAAGAGTCCCTGGTCAAAGTGGCCCCTGGTCAAAGTGGCCCCTGGTCAAATTGTGTCCTTGGTCAAAGTGGTCCCTGGTCAAAGTGGTCCCCGGTCAAATTGTGTCCTTGGTCAAAGTGGTTCCTGATCCAAATGGTACCTGGTCAAGTGGTCCCTGGTCAAAGTGGCCCCTGGTCAAACTGTGTCCTTGGTCAAAGTGGTCCCTGGACAAAGTGGTCCCTAGTCAAAATGGTTCCTGGTCAAAGTGGTCCCTGTTTAAAGTGGTCCCTGGTCAAAGTGGTCCCTGGTGAAGTGGTCCCTGGTCTAAGTGGTGCGTGGTCTAAGTGGTGCGTGGTCAAAGTGCTCCCTGTTTAAAGTGGTCCCTGGTCAAAGTGGTCTTTGGTCAAGTGGTACCTGGTCAAAGAAAGGTTGGGAACCACTGGTTTAGGACAATCACAAATGTCTCTTTGACATTTTTATCCCCCTTTACAATGACTTTATGAAGATTTACCTGTTATAACAATAGAGTCAAGATACTCTCTAACTTGGGATCAAACTGCATATTGTAGCCATCACTAGATCCCCAACTAACCAGGGTATCGTGAGACAAGTCATGCAACTATGGCCAATATGTAACAATATAGTTCAACAACTATTCATTCTATGGGCGGATTTTCCCCCTTTCTTTCTTGTTATTTTTTTGTGGAAGGGGCAGCCATCAGCAAAGAACCCCCAGACAGAGAATTCAATGCAATCTTCTGTGTCCTTATACAAGTGACGTATTAATAAATTTGCAAACCAACAGAGTCTTAACCTGATTTCTGACACATTTCTGTACCTCAGCTGCAAAGGACATGAACTACGAAGGCCGACACTGGCCTTTTCTTTCTTTCTTCCTTTCTTTCTTTTTGGAACAAAGTCTCTCCACTCCTACCTTCTCCACCTCCACCCCCCATTCAAATCTCATCTGAGAAGAGCTGGAATGAAGCTGTCACTCAGACCTGCTCAGGGACCTGTCAGCAAAACACTGAGTCTTTTCATTTTGATGGGTCAACCCGCAATCCCCATGAAAGAGAAGTCCGTGCCATCATGTTTTCCCCCCTTCCCTTTGCGTAGGAATCCTGAATTCTAATGAAACTCCAAATCGCTCAATAATGGCAGGGACACAGGGAAGTAATACACCGTAGATCAGAGTGAAATTTGTATTTTATCTCTGCCTGTGTTTTCCCATCCCGTCCCCAATCCTTTTATTCGAATAGTTCAGGTGGTTCACCAAAGGTCGCTCTTGTTATTATTATTTTATATTCCATCCCTTTGTTTCTGGTGTGCGCACCCTTTCCCCCCAAATACTCCCCCGGATCAAAATCGGGCCCATCACTAACAGAATTACGATCCCTCCTGTTTTGATGTGACAATGAGATTCAGTAGCAGTTCCAGCCAAATAAAAGGCCATGTCTCCAATGTTCTTGAGTAAATATCCCTCAATTCATCTTTCCCAATCCCAAACGCTGGAATTTTCAACCTACAACGCTGCATCAGCATCTAATAAGATTTATGCAACAACAAACAGAAATATTCAAATTCAAGAAGATCAACCCTTTTATTAAGACTGCATAACAGACCTCACTACCTCTGAGGATGCTTGCCATAGATGCAGGCGAAATGTCAGGAGAAATGCCTCTAGAACATGGCCCTATAGCCTGAAAAAACCTACAAGAACCTAGTGATTCCAGCCATGAAAGCCTTCGACAATACATTGCATAAACCACTGTTTCTCAACCTGGGGGTTGGGGCCACTGGGGGTTGCAGGGGGGGTGTCAGCGGGGTCACCAAAGAACATTGGAAAACACAGCATTTTCTGTTGATCATGGGGGTTCTGTGTGGAAAGTTTGGCCAATTCTATCATTGGTGGAGTTCAGAATTCTCTTTGATTGTGGGTGAACTATAAATCCCAGTAACTACAACTCCCAAATGTCAAGGTCTATTTTCCCCAAACTCCATCTGTGTTCATATTTGGACATTTGGAATATTTGAGCCAAGTTTTGTCCAGACCCATCATTGTTTGAGTCCACAGTGCTCTCTGGATGTAGGTGAACTACAGCTTCCAAACTCAAGGTCAATGCCCGCCAAAACCCTTCTATTGTTTTCTGTTGGTCGTGGGAGTCCTGTGTGCCATATTTGGTTCAATTCCATCATTGGTGGAGTTCAGAATGCTCTTTGATTGGAGTTTAACTATAAATACCAGCAACTACAACTCCCAAATGATAAAATCAATTTTTTTAGTGATGGTCACTCCTTGGGTTAGTAGGTGTCTTGTGGCCAAATTTGGCAGCAATTTGCCCAGTGGTTTTTGAGTTATGTCAATTCCACAAACTAACATTACATTTTTATTTATATAGATATATAAAATAATCCTAGGCTGGCTTGTGTGAAGAAAATCGATTTCCAGTGCAAGAGTGTGTATGTATGTGTGTGTCTGTCTGTGTGTGTGTGTGTGTGTGTGTGTGTGTGTGTATACTAGCCGTCCCCTGCCATGCGTTGCTGTGGCTCAGTCTGTTGATCTGGAAAATGCAGTAACGAGAAAGTGTTGGTTTCTAATATATGTAATTTCTTTCTGCTTGTGGGTAAACAGTATTCCTTGCTGTTTCTTTGTCAGTGTTGATGTGGAGATTGTCTGGTTTGCCTACCCTGGAACATGCCAACATATCATTGTCCTTCTTTAAGGGTCCCTTTCAAATCTATGATACTATATCTGTGTTTGTATGAATCATATCTATCTATCTGTCTATCTATCTACCTATCTATCTATGGCTGGATGGCTCTTTGTCAGGAGGACTTGCCCTGATGAAGGGAGTTTTCTTGCCCTGATGAAGGGAGTTGGATTGGACGGCCTTAAATATGGGAGTTCTCTGTGGGAAGTTTGCCCCAATTCTGTCATTCGTGGGGTTCAAAATGCTCTTTGATTGTAGGTGAACTGTGAATCCCAGTGACCACAACTCCCAAATGTCAAGGTCTATTTTCCCCAAACTCCTTCTGTGTTCATATTTGGGCATATTGAGTGCTTGTGCCAAGTTTGCTCCAGATCCATCATTGTTTGAGTCCACAGTGCTCTCTGGATATAGGTGAACTACAACTTCCAAACTCAAGGTCAATGCCCACCAAACCCTTCCAATATTTTCTGTTGGTCATGGAAGTTCTGTGTGCCAAGTTTGGTTCAATTCCATCGTTGATGGAGTTCAGAAAGCTCTTTGATTGTAGGTGAACTATAAATCCCAGCAACTACAACTCCCAAATGATAAAATCAATTTTTTTAGTGATGGTCACTCCTTGGGTTAGCAGTAGGCTTGGGTAACCATGGAAAAAAATTGGTTCTAAACTCGTTTTATTTTTAGGGGACCCTTGCATTTCGTTTTTTTTAATAATTCCGAAATTTTCCTTTAAAAAATTTCGAAATTTACAAAATTTCCTAAAATTACGAATCGATTCGTTAATGGCGGACGAGATTGCACAATATGCTAGAAAAACCTCCAAATGGGACAGGAGGAACTTCTGAAGCTTCCCTCTCCCTCTGTTGTTGACTGTTGGTGTGATAAAACAAACAACAACTATAAAACTTGCACCAGACATGCGAAAATAATTACGAAATAATTACGAAATAATTACGAAATAAATTGAAAAAATTGTTTCGAATCTTTATTACTCCTCACACAATTCCTGCATGGCTCAATATTGGATCGTAAGCTAATTAAATATGAATTAATAACGAATTACGAAATTAACGAACGAAACCGCCCAAGCCTAGTTAGTAAGTGTCTTGTGGCCAAATTTGGCAACAATTTGCCCAGTGGTTTTTGAGTTATGTCAATCCCACAAACTAACATTACATTTTTATTTATATAGATATATAAAATAATCCTAGGCTGGCTTGTGTGAAGAAAATCAATTTCCTGTGCAAGTGTGTGTGTGTGTGTGTATCACATAGTTTTCTATACATGTGTTTGTGTGTGTCCATGGGTTTCATTCAAATCTAAAAGAGGACAATGGGATTTTTAAAAAGTTAAGAACAACTCCATCAGACAAAGGGAGTGAGGCAAAATGTGCCGTGGAGAGTCCCAGCGTACATGGGAAAAGTGAGAGTTTGAAGATGGTGCTTTCTGCAAGATTGAATAGTATCCATATAATTATAGGGTGAAAAGGAAATGCAGAGAACTGTTGGAGCATCAAAAACAAGGCGCATCACACATTATCTTGAATAACTGTTGGGTAGCACAGGCTATGGCAATATTCATATAGTTTTATTGAGTAACCGATATGTGGAATTAAGCAAATGTGGGTGTTCTCACAGTTGAGGAAGGAGGGATCGATATATGATAATCAGACAGAACAACAGCACGTATGGCACACACATACAAAGAAAACTCCACCAGTTTCATTGCCATTGACGTGGTATATCATTCAGTGCCTACACATTTCACACTGTTTTCCGTTGAAGTTTTCTCTGTGTGCAATAGTCCCTCAAAGTGATGACAAGTTATGGGTCTATTGTAATACTTGTTAGTGTGGGGGCACACATACACAATATATGATTAACGACATTCTTCTGGTATTCAGGGCAAATGTGGGCGAACTGTTGTCAATTTGTTTTGTAATCAGCTATGCATACATGTCTGTGTCTATGAGTACCCATTGTACGTTAATTTTATGGCAAAGAAGATATAATTCTTTTGAGTTTCTCAGTTCGTGTGGGTTTTTTCAGGCTATATGGCCATGTTCTAGAGGCATTTCTCCTGACGTTTCGCCTGCATCTATGGCAAGCATCCTCAGAAGTTATGAGATCTGTTGGAAACTAGGCAAGTGGGGTTGACCTCACCTCTGAGGATGCTTGCCATAGATGCAGGCAAAACGTCAGGAGAAATGCCTCTAGAACATGGCCATATAGCCCGAAAAAACCCACAAGAACTGAGTGATTCCAGCCATGAAAGCCTTCGACAATCTTTTGAGTTTGCTTTGAGTTTTCTGGGCTGTGTGGCCATGTTTCAGAAGCATTCTCTCCTGACATTTTGCCCACATCTATGGCAGGCATCCTCAGAGGTTATGAGGTCTGTTGGAAACTAGGCAAGTGGGGTTGATATATCTGTGGAATGTCCAGGGTGAGAGAAAGAACTCTTGTCTGTTGAAGGCAAGAGAGTATGTTGCCATTGGCCACCTTGATTATTTATTATTATTATTATTATTATTATTATTATTATTATTATTATTATCTTTATTTGCACCCTGCTAGCATCTCCCGAAGGACTCAATGCGGCTTACAAAGGCCAAGGACTCAAAACACAACATAACAATACAACACCTAAAGCAAATTAAAAACAATTAATGCAATATTAAACAACAAGCAATAAACAATAGATCAAGACACTATAAAACTGGGCCGGGCCAGAGTAATGGGTACAGGATTAAAAGTGCTGATGTGACAGGTGATATTATAGGGCAAGTGCAGTGTGCAGTGTGCGGCAGTCTTAGTTCTAATAAAGTGCTTCTGGGACTTGGTATTGGAGATTTCCTATTCTGGAAAGGCACATCGGAACAGCCAGGTCTTCAAGTTCTTTCTAAAGACTGCCAATGTAGGGGCTTGTCTAAGATCTTTGGGGAGGGTGTTCCAGAGTCAGGGGACCACCACAGAAAAGGCCCTGTCTCGCATCCCCACCAAATGCGCCTGCGATGCTGGCGGAATCATGAGCAGGGCCTCTCCGGATGAACGAAGTGAACACGTGGGTTCATAAACGGAGATGCGGTCAGGCAGGTAGAATGGTCCCAAACCATTCAGGGCTTTGTAGGTAAGCACCTGCACCTTAAATTGGGCTCGGAAAATAAACGGCAGCCAGTGGAGCTCCTTGAACAGGAGGGTTGACCTCTCTCTGTAAGGAGCCCCAGTTAACATCCTGGCTGCTGCCCGTTGGACCAGTTGGAATTTCCGAGCCGTTTTCAAGGGCAGCCCCACATAGAGCACATTACAGTAGTCCAATCTAGAGGTGACCAAGCCATGGACCACCCCGACCAGATCAGCCTTCACGAGGTACGGTCGCAGTTGGCGCCAGAAATACAAAATGTGTCAATTTTTTATGAAGTATGGTCTTGGGCCAGAAGTACAAAATGTGTCAATTAAGCATTAGCTCTTACTGGTCCAAGGAGTCCCTTGGAGCTCTCCTTGGTGCTGTACCTTTTTCAGCAATTAGGTTTGTAACTGCCCGTTCTCTCCTCTTGTTCAGTGTGAACCATTCTTTACCATTTCAGCTTATCTCATCAACACAAAAGTCATAAAAAATAGTGCTTTTTGAAACTTACTGGTAGAGTCACAAAGTTGGAAAGGAATCCAATGTTTTTGTAGTTTAGCCCTCAACCTTTGAAGAAATCCACAGATACATGGTTGCTCAGTGTCTCCTTCAAATCCTCTTTAAAAAGGAGAGGCCATCACATCCCACGTCCATCTGTTCTACTGTTGAACTGTCAAGAATTTCTTTCTAACAATATATCAAAACCATTTTTCTCATTATCTGATTGTCTTGGATCAAAAGAAAACAAATCTGCCTTACTGGCTAGTTGAGTTTTTCAAGTGTTTCCAGAAGACATATCACTTTCTAAGGATAAGTTCTTAGAAAGTCCCAAGTTTTCTTCAGAAGGACTGGTCTCTCCATGCCCTGCACCAGGAGAATTTTCACAACACATGGTAATAGCACAATGATTCACTTTTACTGCTGTAGTTCTGTCCTATTGAATGATAGGATTGAGAGTTTTATGCCATGTGTTTCTACTGTCTCATCAAACTATAAGCTCTAGGTTTTCACAGGATGAGAAAATACTATTTAAAGTGGAATCATAATACTATAAGGAATCCATCTTTGTTGCCATTCTCCAGATATTACTATGCTATTTACTAGGGCTGGGCGGTTTCGTTCGTTAATTTCGTAATTCGTTATTAATTCGTATTTAAATTAGCTTACGATCCAATATTGAGCCATGCAGGAATAGTGAGAGGAGTAATTAAAAATCGAAACAATTGTTTCGAAATTGTTTCGTAATTGTTTCGTAATTGGTTCAAAATTGTTTCGTAATTGTTTCGTAATTATTTCCGTATGTCTGGTGCAAGTTTTATAGTTGTTGTTTGTTTTATCACACCAACAGTCAACAACAGAGGGAGAGGGAAGCTTCAGAAGTTCCCCCTGTCCCATTTGGAGTTTTTTTTAGCATATTGCACAATTGCATCCGCCATTAACAAATCAATTCGAAATTAACGAAATTTCGTAAATAACGAAATTTTGAAATCTCAACATTTCGGAAGTATTTAGAATTTGGAAACGCTAGCGCCCCCTGGAAACGAATCGAGTTTAGAAACAAATTTTTCCGTTGTTACCCAGCCCTACTTTTTACACTCCACATAGCAACCCAAGACTTTTGCCATCAGTTGACGGATTTTTTTTTTATCGTGTCAGTAGCAACCAGACATTTTTATTACATTTTTAACAAAAACAAACAAACAGACAGACAGACAAAACACAGAATTTGCAAGCTTGGTAGTTGATTAAATGTCTTTTGACCAGTATCTGGCCACTTGGAGTGCCTCTGGTGTTGCCGCAAGGAGGTCCTCCATTGTGCATGTAGCAGGGCTCAGGTTGCATTGCAGCAGGTGGTCAGTGGTTTGCTCTTCTCCACTCACATGTCGTGGATTCCACTTTGTAGCCCCATTTCTTAAGGTTGGCTCTGCATCTCGTGGTGTCAGAGCGCAGTCTGTTCAGCGCCTTCCAAGTCGCCCAGTCTTCTGTGTGCCCAGGGGGGAGTCTCTCATTTGGTATCAGCCACTGATTGAGGTTCTGGGTTTGACCCTGCCACGTTTGGACTCTCGCTTGCTGAGGTGTTCCAGCGAGTGTCTCTGTAGATCTTAGAAAACTATTTCTTCATTTACGTTGTTGGCGTGCTGACTGATACCCAAACAAGGGATGAGCTGGAGATGTCACTGCCTTGGTCCTTTAACTATTGGCTGCTACTTGAGGGATGAGATTCCTTCTATTTTCCGATGGGATGCTTACATGCTTACAAAAGAAGCATTGTGGATACTCAACTTTATGAACCCAATCACAGACTTTCAGAACATGGTAGCTATTTTGAAATGAACTGAAAAAGGAAATACAGCACCTTAATTGTCGAAGAAAGATGTGTGATCACATTACTGATGCATTGTGGTCAAAATATTTCAGACCAAAACATTTTCTTTTTCGCCGTCAAGCACTGAGTGATTGCTGGTTGGAAACAAACAATTGGAGTGTATAACAACCCATTTTGTTTTCTTTTGTAATGGATGATTCTTCCTTTTTGGGAGATCAGAACATATTTGCATTTGTATGGGAGAATAATGTGATCAGATACTTTGGGAAACTATGCTGAAATCAGCTGCATCATTGTTAGGCGGTTGTTTCTGCAAGCTTTAAGTCTAGACAACATCAACTTATTTCAGAGATGGGAAGGGAAATGTAAATATTAAGGCCAAGATTTTGCATCATACCCCTTGTTGCCTAATTTTGAAATTCAAGAGCTGTGTCATTGAGATGATGTTACTGATGAACCAGGAGATCTGAAAAAAAATAATCTGCTTATGCAACTGTGGCTCCCATTGTGCATCAGGACACATTGTACATTGGAAGACATGTCTTGGGACATGTGTATTAGGACTCATTGTGTTGCACAATGATCATGTTTCTGATTCTGCTTATTCAATGGTTCCAGTGGTGCAGCTCTGTGTTCCCTCTCTTCCTGAGAAAGCAAAACATTGAACCATCATGATCAGTCAGTTTAGGATCGCACACCATCCCAATAGGATTCTAGGTATTATATTGAAGTGTGTAGGACAGAAATAGAGACTGGGGTTTAGTTTTGTCCACATAGGATATTAAAAGAGTGACTACACAATAGGTGTGTGTGATTGATTAAAAAATCTTTCAGAAGTCATTACAAAATTCGGGAGCACTGGTGTTTCATTGCTAAAGTGTTTTGAAGGATCATTAGTGAAAATTTTGTTACTATAACGAGAGTAATGCAACTCTGTTATTTTTTCGTTATGGTAATTGTGCAAATGGAGAAACTTCAGGGGCTCCTTTTGCCCTTATTTTTACAGCTATTGAAGCGAAACGTGCTACAATTGTAGAACACATTTACCACTGTTAGTCCATCAAGTTTTGGAACGTTTCCCTTACCCATGGATTTTTGGAGAATTTTCAAATTTTTTATAAATAACATTTTAAAACTAAAACTACAAGAGTGATCTCCTTAAATTTTCTATACAATGACATAAAATAACAGGGGATCATTCCCCCACAACTATTCATACATCTACTGATTTCAGGCATTTTAAAAACAGTTTTGAAAAAAATTGCTTTCTCATATGAACCAATGAGACATTACACTGGCAACAAAGATCCTCATAATCAAAGCCATGGTATTCCCTGTAGTAACCTACGGATGTGAGAGCTGGAGCTTAGGGAAGGCTGAGCGAAGGAAGATCGATGCTTTTGAGCTGTGGTGTTGGAGGAAAGTGCTGAGAGTGCCTTGGACTGCGAGAAGATCCAACCAGTCCATCCTCCAGGAAATAAAGCCCGACTGCTCACTGGAGGGAAGGATACTAGAGACAAAGCTGAAGTACTTTGGCCACATCATGAGGAGACAGCAAAGCCTAGAGAAGACAATTATGCTGGGGAAAGTGGAAGGTAAAAGGAAGAGGGGCCGACCAAGGGCAAGATGGATGGATGGCATCCTTGAAGTGACTGGACTGACCTTGAAGGAGCTGGGGGTGGTGACGGCCGACAGTGAGCTCTGGCGTGGGCTGGTCCATGAGGTCACGAAGAGTCGGAGACGACTGAACGAATGAACAACAACATATGAACCAATAGAGCTTCCATTGAGGAAATCTTTCCAGCCCAGCATAGGGGTTTACTTACTAGAAATCTCAGCCAGTCCTCCTCTTTGGGAACTCTTGCTGGCTGCTGAGATGGAAGGAAACATCTCTCCCCTCTGCTGATTGCATCTTTCTGATGCTGAGCAGAATTCTGGAAAATGTATTTCAGGGCAGGGCATTTTGCATTCTCTGGCATAGGGCTCCTCACCTTCCCAAACCATATTTCCCAGAATCTTGCAGTCTCTTTCCCAGAGAACTCTGCTTTCTCCCTGCTGCTTCCCTTTCCTTATGGCAAAAGGCCATTGATTAAAGAGGAAAGGAAACATTTTTGGTGTTGCTTTGCTTCCTTGCACTAAACACGAAACTGACTTTGGGAAGCTTCTGAGGTTTACAAAATTCAAATGAAAAAGTATTGGGTAATGTCTTGTCGAAGGCTTTCATGGCTGGAATCACTAGGTTCTTGTGGGTTTTTTGGGTTATAGGGCCATGTTCTAGAGGCATTTCTCCTGACGTTTCGCCTGCATCTATGGCAAGCCCTACCTCTGAGGATGCTTGCCATAGATGCAGGTGAAATGTCAGGAGAAATGCCTCTAGAACATGGCCCTATAGCTCGAAAAAACCCACAAGAACCTAGTATTGGGTAAGTTTTGATTCTTAAGTTTTTATCATGGGCCACGCTTGCATATTGGATATCACATTGTACAAATTCTGTAAAATCTCAGCCTATATGATGCAAATCTTGAATGTAAACTGAAGTGATGCAGGGTATTGAGTCGGTACCTTAATCTGAACTTGTACCATATATGTAAGTCATATAGGCATGTGGATGTTTGATTATTATGTATGTACATATACATTTGTAACTCTTTTTTAAAAAAATCACCTGCAAATTTCCGAATCATTGTATTTCATCTTGTGGTGAGTCTTGGGAAATTAGAAATAAATATAGCAAAACTTTCCCCCTCTGATCCCTCCTGCTAATGCACTTCCTCGGCTGAGTCTATTTCCATTCAGCATCTCAGTACACACTCAGCTGTCATTCATTCCTCTACTTCTTCTGTTACAGCCATGATCCTGTATTCCAATGGGAGAGCTGCCATGTTGTGTCACGCTCATTAATATTCACCATCACAGAACCCATTGCCACAGCTGGACTTTAGAAGTGGTCCTGCAACAACTATTTAGATAAATAAATAATTTGCATTGAACAATCACAAGAAAACAGTATCCTTCTTAAGTAGTCCCCAGAATATATTGAGAAACAGTAATGCACATTCTAATGGTTTAATTAAGCAATTAAAAAGTATGGCAGATATTGATAATCGACTCAAAACATTTAATCATTTGACACCCCAAGGCATCAGTGTTTTGGTTCTGTACAAGCATATTCTTTTTTTTTTCCTTTGAAGACCCTTTTCAAATTGAAATCAGACTGAAGGGTCTTGAGAGACCAAATCGATGGCTGCAGATTTTAATTAAGGTGGGAAGAATAAGATGGTATTAAGGAAGAGAGATCTGGTGCATTGCATGATTGATTGACCAAATGAACCTCAAACCTTTTCACAAGTCAATCCAGCTCCAAATATCAAATGCCTCCTCCCCATTTGCTTTCATCCATGGACTGCTTAATGTCCAAATACTTGAATGCATCTACAAGAATTCCATATATTCTCAGTCAGTTCAATGGCGTAAGTTTAGTGCATTCTTTTGACACACGTAGGCCACTTTCTTCCTCTAAAATCATTTTTGTAAGTGCCTTTTTGATATTCACAGACATTTCTTATGTGCTCTGAAGCATGATACATGTTCTGCTTTGGGATATACACATTCTGGTCATCTAGGTTTTATGTGAAGAAGCTCCAGCTAACTCAGCTAACTCAGTGCTTCTCAATCTTTGGTTCTCTAGGTTTTTTGGACTTTAGCTTCCACAACTCCTAACAGCTGGTAAACTGTTTGGGATTTCTGGGAGTTGAAGTTCAAATCACCTGGAGAACCAAAGGTTCTGAGCTAGCCCCATCCCATCTGGATCTGCCCCACTGAAAGTCTGGTCCTCTTACCATGAGCTCCTGAAAGCAGCTGATGAGATATCTCAACCTCAGTTATTGTGGGTTTTTTTGGGCTATATGGCCATGTTCTAGAGGCATTTCTCCTGACGTTTCGCCTGCATCTATGGAGGGAGGAGAATACGTCAGGAGAAATGCCTCTAGAACATGGCCATATAGCCCGAAAAAACCCACAAGAACTGAGTGATTCCGGCCATGAAAGCCTTCGACAATACATATCTCAACCTCCTCTGTTCATTGTCTTACTAGAAGACTAAAGACTAGTTTGTGGTGGAAACAATGACTTAAAAAGTAAAAATGAAGTTGTCCATAGTCTATGAAGTGATCTGGTCCATGTAAGGCAGGAAGAATCTGGCTCATGGAATCTGCCTCTAATTTATTTTTCTCCCATTCTCAGTGTAGAACGAAGCCTTATAGTGATCAAATATTGTTTTCATTATGCCAGGGTCCAAATGACGGTGTTTCTTTGATATCCAGGGCATTTGTTGGAGCTGAGATCTTGGTTGCTATCAAATGGGCCAGGAGTCTGGAAGCAGGAATCAAAAAAGGCAATCAGAACAAAAGTCCAAGTCATGGCCCAGAGCCCTTCAGCTTGCCTTGATGCTTGGGTAGTTATGAGTGGGAGCTTTGGGTGTAGACCTTTGAAAGAAAAATGGATTTCCTTATATTTATTTATTTATTTATTTATTTAGAGGATTTCTATACCGGCCTTCTCAACCTCGACGAGGGACTCAGGTCGGTTTACAGTGCATATCAAATACAATCATATAAAAACAGCAAATACAAATCATTACATATTAAAATAGTACAACTCAGTACAATAAAAACATCATCATTACATCATTACAGTTTCCTAAGCCAAATCGTCAATCCAGTCATGGTCATAATCATATTCATAGTCACAGTTCATCATAGTTCATCACAGGGAAGGTTCTAGGTTCAGTCTTCGAATGCCGCATTCCAGAGCCATGTTTTTAGCGATTTCCTGAATGACAGGAGGGAGGGGGCAGATCTAACCTCTAGTGGGAGGGAGTTCCAAAGCCGGGGAGCCATCACAGAGAAGGCCCTGTCTCTCGTCCCCACCAGCCGTGATTGTGAAGGTGGTGGGACCGAGAGAAACCCCCCCCCCCCCAGGAAGATCTTAGTAGCCTTGATGGTTCATAGGGGAGAATCCGTTCGGACAGGTAAACTGGGCCAGAGCCCATTTGACCCCTGTAGATCAAATTGGACCCTTGGGTGACTGCTTTCCCTGATTACCAGTCTATCATCTTTTGGGCCATCTGTCATATCAATGTTATAATTATTGTTGTTATTGATGTTATGTTTTTGATGTTATGTTTTTGTAATACAGGCATCGAATTGTGCCTTGTTTGTGTAAGCTGCCCTGAGTCCCCCCGGGTGAGAAGGGCAGGGTATAAGCAACCGTAATAAATAATAAATAAAATATCTAACTATCTGCCAGTTTTTAAAGTGTTTTTAACTTTATAACTTCATAACCTACCTCATTTCCCAACACTCCTTTCTGGTCTGGAATGGAGACCATCTCCAGCATTTTATGAAAATCCAAATCTTGATGGTCTTGTGGGGACAGAGGAGGCTGTCTTTGTTATTCATATGGAGGCTGCTTGTCTGGAACAGTACAGATTTGCATGGCTTCCATGACAACTACATGGTCATTACAAATTATATCAGGCTCAACATTTGTGAAAGAACATACTCAAGAGCATTGTGGCAGTACATACTCAAGTAATCTGTGCGTAGGAGAGCCTCTGAATAGTCTGATCAAGCCTGCCCTTTGGGCTGTCTGTCATCTTTGTAAGGCCAGGACCTGGTTTTGAGGTTCCAGCTTCAACAAGTGATGAATCAAGGATATTCTCTGACTTTGCTGAGGAAATGTCATCAGAGCTTAAGGCCAAGGACCTTCCAAGATCTATGGCTTTCTTTGAAATAAAGCATTGACTTGGTCAATTTGTTATGATTGCCCCAAAAGATTGCCAGGTAAATCAGAGGACTACATTGATTCCAGGTAGCTGGTGACAGCAATAGAATAATTTGATAGACTTGAAAGTAAGTGATAGAAAAATGACAAAAGAAGGGGGGGGGGGAAACAATGATGGGCTTAATCTGTGGTCATGAGGAAACTGCACAGCTGATTTGGTAGGTGGCTATTGAATGCAAGCCCAGAAAGGCAATAATGGTCTTACTGATATTGATGATGTTATGTATTGACTTAAATGCACTGATGTCACAGAAAGAGTATGGCTGTCTGGTTAGCCTGCTTCATTTTCAGGAATTCTGGAAAGATATCAGAATTTGGATTTCAATGCCAGTTAGCCACCTTTCTAAGCCTAGTTTTTATATATTTCCTACATACCACTGAATTTCAAATGGGAAAGGAGTACAAATTAGTCACCATGGGCAATTATGGAAGGATACCAGGATTTGAGGCTGACTTCTTGGGAGGAGAGCAATGTCCAATCTTGACAAAATTGTGAAGAGTAGAGACATCACACTGGCAACAAAGATCCGCCTAGTCAAAGCCATGGTATTCCCTGTAGTCACCTACGGATGTGAGAGCTGGACCTTAGGGAAGGCTGAGCAAAGGAAGAGAGATGCTTTTGAGCTGTGGTGTTGGAGGAAAGTGCTGAGAGTGCCTTGGACTGCGAGAAGATCCAACCAGTCCATCCTCCAGGAAATAAAGCCCGGCTGCTCACTGGAGGGAAGGATACTAGAGACAAAGTTGAAGTACTTTGGCCACATCATGAGGAGACAGCAAAGCCTGGAAAAGACAATTATGCTGGGGAAGGTGAAAGGTAAAAGGAAGAGGGGCCGACCAAGGGCAAGATGGATGGATAGCATCCTTTAAGTGACTGGACTGACCTTGAAGGAGCTGGGAGTGGTGACGGCCGACAGGGAGCTCTGGCGTGGGCTGGTCCATAAGGTCACGAAGAGTCGGAGACGACTGAACGAATGAACAACAGAGACATCACACTGGCAACGAAGATCCGCATAGTTAAAGCAATGGTATTCCCCATAGTCACCTACGGACAAAGTTGAAGTACTTTGGCCGCATTATGTGGAGACAGGAAAGCTTAGAGAAGACAATTATGCTGTGGAAAATGGAAGTAAAAAGGAAGAGGGGCTGACCAAGGGCAAGATGGATGGATGGCATCCTTGAAGTGAGTGGCTTGACTCTGAAGGAGCTGGGGGAGGTGACAGCCAACAGGGAGCTCTGGCGCAGGCTGGTCCATGAGGTCACAAAGAGTCGGAAACGACTGAACAAATGAACAACAACAACCAGGATTTGAATTCTAATGCCAGTGAGTTGTCTGAAGATAACTATTATATGTATTTCATACAAATCACTTCATTTCAACTGGACTCTTATAAGCACAAATCAGTAAAACATATGTAATGCATTTTCTGTTGTATTACAAAGTCATGCTACACAAATATATGTCATAGAGCAGTGTTTCTCAACCTGGGGGTCGGGACCCCTGAGGGGGTCGCGAGAGGGTGTCAGAGGGGTCGCCAAAGACTATAAGAAAACACAGTATTTTCTGATGGTCATGGGGATTCCATGTGGGAAGTTTGAGCCAATTCTATCGTTCGTGGAGTTTAGAATGTTCTTTGATTGTAATGAACTATAAATCCCAGCAACTACAACTCCCAAATGTCAAGATCTATTTTCCCCAAACTCCACAAGTGTTGACATTTGGGCATATTGAGTATTCGTGCCAAGTTTGGTCCAGATCCATCATTGCATGAGTCCACAGTACTCTCTGGATATAGGTGAACTACAACTCCCAAACTCAACGTCAATGCCCATCAAACCCTTCCAGAGTTTTCCATTGGTCATGGGAGCCAAGTTTGGTTCAAATCCATCACTGGTGGAGTTCAGAATGCTCTTTGATTATAAGTGAACTATAAATCCCAGCAACTACAACTCTCAAATTACAAAATCAATCCTCCCCCAACGCCACTAGCATTCACATTTGGGTGTATTGGGTATTTGTGCCCAGTTTGGTCCAGTGAATGAAAATGCATCCTGCATATCAGATATTTACATTATGATTTATGACAGTAGTAAAATGACTCTTATGAAGTAGCAATGAAAACAATATTATGGTTGGGGGTCACCACAACATGAGGGACTGTATTAAGGGGTCACGGCATTGAGAAGCACTGTCATAGAGTTTACTGACCAAAATTAGTCATTAAATCAATGCTCTAAAAATGAATCTGACTTGAGTTTTTAATGACTGAATCTGTATGAGTGCTGACAAATGATATGTAATATGTTTTTTAAAATATATTAAAACTTTATTAAAAATAGACCATGCTAGATAATCATTTACGCATCCCAGAATCCAACTTCTCCTTCTCATGGTATTGCAAGAATTTGGAAGTAAATTATTTGTAAAGTTGAAGGTTAATGTGAAAGTGATACAGACAGACTTGAAGCAACTAGGGCTGGTCAATTCGTTTCGTTAATTCGTAATTCGTTAAAAAATTCGTTAATTTTTGAATTACAAAACGATTACAAAACTTTTTTTTTAACCTGGAAGTGTTTTTAAATATCGAAACGGCAGGCGCCAAAAATTTTTGTATTTCTGTCCATTTCGGAAATACGTAAGATGGCCGCCTGCCGATGCTTGCTGGGAGCTCTCCTCTCTCGGCGCCGGCTGAGCAAGCGAGCTAGAGGGCGAGCGAGAGGGGCTCGCGAGCGGCGAGCCAGAGGGGCTCGCGAGCGGCGAGCGAGCGGCGAGCGAGAGGGCCCGCCAGAGTGAGTGCCTGCCTTCCCTCCTTAATAATTATTTTAATTTCTCCTCCCTATTCTACTAAATTAATAATTAAATTTAAAAAATATTTAAAAAATATTGGAAAAAAAAGGGTGCCATCTTTACAAAATGTTTTGTAAATATTTACGAAATTTCGTAAATACCGAACTTTTTTTTGGAAAATTTTGTAATTATTTTAAACAAAAAAAACCCCAATTACAAATCGATTTTAGAAACAAATTTTTGCGTTGTTACCCAGGCCTAGAAGCAACATCCTCCAAGAGAATTGTTCTGTTCTCTTTCTCAGTATCACCTCAATGCTGTATATGAGCCATTGTCAGAGCATGCAAGCATTTTCCTCAATAGGGGTGACTCCGCAGAGGTACCCCACCTGCCGTCCCTTATAATTGGTTATGATGACATTCGATACAGAAGGATAAATGAGTACCCCGCTCCTGCCTCCTCACAGTAGGCTCTGGAGCACTGAAAGGGTTAATTGGCATCTTAAGAAAAAAGGTAATTGTAAAGACGAACCAGTGGGTTTACCCCTGGAACTGTGGGGGCTGGCGGGCAGGTCTCCCACCCACCGGAGCCTCTCACATCTTGAAGAGCAAGTGGAAGACAAAAGGAAAGACCACTGCTGTGTCTTGATTTTCACATTCAGTGAAATGGCTCACCTCCCCCCAGTCCCTCTCATCCATGCGCGCTCTATGCGCTCTTTTGAATACACCCCTATCAAGCTGGCGGTTACCATCAAGTGCATTGCCCTGACTGTGAAATAATGCCTGTGTTACAAGCATGTCTACAAGTGCATGTGTGCAAGTCTACATATGGCTTTTTACAACCTGCATCAAGAAATGCACATGCGCACCAAAGTGTGTTCTCCTCTCATCTTGACTAATGTTGCAAAATATCAGAGGCCAACTACACAACAAGGAACAAAATTGGTGCTACATTTTCAGTCAGGAGAGACAGAGGCGTAAGTCTTCGTCTAGTGGGAGAGCAGTGAGCGGGCTTCTGCGATCTTGCTCTGCTCTGTTTTAGTTGGTTGAAATGTCAAACCACTCTTCTTATTGTGCTGTTGAAACCTATCCCTAGTCTTTCTAGGTTATGTATACCTCTAAATAAATGTTCTGTTAAAGAAATTATGCCCAAGGACATATTTACATTATTGACTGAAGTATAAACATCTCTATGGTGACTTGGCCATGATAGTCCACGCTCTGGTTACATCCCGCCTAGATTACTGCAACGTTCTCTAAGTGGGGTTGCCTCTGAAGACGGCTCAGAAGCTTCAACTAGTCCAAGGCTCGGCAGCCATGATTCTAACAGGAGCGGAACGCAGGGAGCATACAACCCCCCTGTTGCGCCAACTCCACTAGCTACCGATTTGCTAGCGGGCTCAATTCAAAGTGCTGCCGTTGACCTTTAAAGCCCTAAACGGTTCCGGCCCAAGCTACCTATCCAACCGCATCTCTGCCTATGAACCCACCAGGACTTTGAGATCTTCCGGGGAGGCCCTGCTCTCGATCCCGCCTGCCTCACAGGCACGGCTGGCGGGGACAAGAGATAGGGCCTTCTCAGTGGTGGCTCCCTGGCTGTGGAACGCCCTTTCCACAGACATTAGATTAGAACCATCTCTAATGGTATTCTGCAAAAAAGTAAAGACCTGGTTATTTGTGCAGGCGTTCGAATAATTAGTGCAATGAATGGTAATGACATAGGAATGGAACAATGGATGACGAATCTGGATCATGTTTTTTAGTGATGAGACGTCAGTGAATGGTTATTATAGTAATTGTGTGTTGTTGTTGTTCATTCGTTCAGTCGTCTCCGACTCTTCGTGACCTCATGGAGCAGCCCACGCCAGAGCTCCCTGTCGGCCATCACCACCCCCAGCTCCTTCAAGGTCAGTCCAGTCACTTCAAGGATGCCATCCATCCATCTTGCCCTTGGTCGGCCCCTCTTCCTTTTGCCTTCCACTTTCCCCTGCATAATTGTCTTCTCTAGGCTTTCCTGTCTCCTCATGATGTGGCCAAAGTACTTCAACTTTGTCTCTAATATCCTTCCCTCCAATGAGCAGTCGGGCTTTATTTCCTGGAGGATGGACTGGTTGGATCTTCTCGCAGTCCAAGGCACTCTCAGAACTTTCCTCCAACACCACAGCTCAAAAGCATCGATCTTCCTTCGCTCAGCCTTCCCTAAGGTCCAGCTCTCACATCTGTAGGTTACTACAGGGAATACCATGGCTTTGACTAGGCGATCTGATGTCTCTACTCTTTACTAATAGTAATTGTGTACTAATTGTGTATTAGATTAGGTTGTTAACTTTTTTTATATTGGTGCATTGAATTTTGCTGTTTCTTGTGTGTTGTGAACCGCTGTGAGTCGCCTCTGGGCTGAGAACAGCGGTATAGAAGTTAAGTAAATAAATAAATAATAAATAAATAAATAAGTATTGACTACTAACATATCAAACCATTCAACACATATTTTTAAAGGCACTGAGATGGCACCAGTTGGGCCTCAAAGGGGAAGGTATATTCCAAGCTGGGGTGCTACACCAGAAAAGACCCTTTCCTTTCCATAGCATATTGTTTGCATTGGAAGGATGCAGTAGATTCAGATTTAACCCACACTGCAATGGAATTGCACATTTATACGCATTCAACTGGATATAATTCTATTTAACAGCCACCACCCAGGACTTGGCCATTATACGCCCACTCTTTAGCTCATGAAATCATTGTAATTTTCTTTGTCATAGAGACAAAGAATTTCGCAAGAGTGGTATTTGAAGAAGGTCCCCAGCGATGATGGTGAAGATGATGAAGATGATGATATAATAATAATGATATCACCTTCCATCAATGGAGAAGTTGCCCTCTTCAGAATCCTTTCCCCTTTGACTCCAGCAACTTCCTTTCCCCGTGAGGATGGCTTAATGTGTTATAATTGAAACAATTTTATTGTCTAAAGCTGCTCATTCTAATGTTTCGATGACAGAAAAAGTACTGGTCAATTTGACAACATAATGCAACATTTGTGGTCATTTGAACTCCTTTATACCTTTGGATGCTACAATTGCTCATCATTCCAGCTTATCTTCTCATATGATCTCCACAAATGGTTGGGAGTACCTATAAAAAGGAGCATAAGCAGGCGGGAAAAATGTGTGTGGGTTAAAATATTTTGTTTATGGATGAATGAAGCCAAGAATGAATGAGGAGATCTCAGTAGGAGGGAAGAATTAAATAGATGTAGCCAACCTAGTTGTCAGGCTTACATGCAAGGGTCCCATTAAATCTAGGGTAGAATAATAACTGGATGTGTGATATGGGAATTCCGGGATGAACTTTGCCATCTTGTCTATGGATTTACTAGTTTGCCTTGGATAAAACACAATGGTCTCAGTGCCAACAAAGGGCGGTCACTTCCATGTTTGTGGAATCAGTGAATTGTCTCTGTTCAACTGACTGTCTATGGATTGGAGTTTGTGGATATATCTTGGTTCTGTAGTTTCTCTTGCCATTCTTCCTTGGTAGTTTTTTTGTTGTTGTTCAAGGATTGTTGTGCTGGTTCTACATTAGTTGAAAAGTATACATCCTCCAATGAATTTCCAGATGACACACTAAATTTCATCAAAACACATTCTCTCATGGATGAAGCCGTACCATCAATTGTCAACAAGCCATGGTTTCTACGGACAATGGTCAGATACCGCCTGACCAAAATTGCTGTAGACAATGCTGCTGGGCCAAATCGGAATCACACTGTGGTTTTCCTTGGATCAGATTTATATCAGTTTATCCTCTGACATAGAGACTGTCCGGTTTGCCCAATGAAGAGTGCTGAAGGATGTTGTTGACAGAGGATGGCATATATCACAATAGAGAATGAGCAAGTGAAAACATGTCCAATGCTGTGGATGACGTGATTTGGTCTTGTGATGTAAATGTGTAGCCAGAGTTGACATCTCAGTTTGTGGCAAGGTCTTGTAACTGCTTCCTTGCTTGTGTTGTGTGTTTTCCTGTAAGTGTTTGAGATTGGGAATCTGTCTATAACTAAGTACAGACCAAGGGTCTTTTAATAGGTGGTATATATATTAGTTCATTGATGAAGCATCTGTGTAGTGAGGTCCTACCATGTCTTGTCTTTGCTTTGTTCTGTAATTGATTAGTCCTCCTGAGTATAAGGCTTTCCTTGTTGATGTGTCCTTTTAACTTCATGTGATGCTAGTAATTCCATGAGTTTGGAACCCTTTTTGGTAGGTCTGAGTAGATGCAATTTTATTTGTTTGTTTGTTTGTTTGACTTGTATACCGCCACTCCCAATTTGGCTTGGAGCGGTTTACAGCAGTAGATTAAAACAATACAACCAACTTTAAAATACAATAAAAATGAGAACCGACATAGTCCCGAGTTATTCACCCATCAAAAGCTTGACGGAAAAGAAAGGTCTTACAGGCTTTCCGAAAAGCAAGTAGCTCTCGGATGGTTCGGGTTTCAACTGGCAAGGCATTCCATAAATAAGGGGCCACAATCAAGAAGGCTCTCTGCCTAGTAGAAGACAGATGATAAGTCCGGATGTCAGGGACTTCAAGCAAATTTTAGTCCTCGGACCGAAGTAATCTCTGGGGTTGGTAGGGGGATAAGCAGGTCCTCAGGTACGCTGGCCCCAGATCATATAAAGCCTTAAAGGTTAGTACCAGCACCTTGAAAGTAATCTGGTACTCAATCGGAAGTCAGTGCAGCTGTTGTAGAATTGGGGTGATATGACGCTTCGCCGGCACCCCAGCGAGAAGACGAGCCGCCGCACTTTGCACCAGCTTCAGTTTCCGGATCACTGACAAAGGAAGGCCAAGGTAGAGGGCTTTACAGTAGTCAAGCCTACTGGATGACTTAGTTGCAAATTATGGATATGGTTATATGCTCAAGGTGGAAACTATGGGCATCTAGTATATGAATGAAGGAAATAATGCCTGATCTGACCAATTTCCTTCTATACATCCTCTGAAGCACTTTATCTATCTGTTGGATTGATCCCCCCATATCACTCTTAAAACCCCCATGCCTAGACATACCTTACTCTGTACACTCAGGGTTTTTAAATTTTTAATCTACATCTGGCCCTGCCATAATGTTTGTGTGTGTGTGTGTGTTATTGCTTATTATTACTTATATGTTCAATTGTATTATTTATATTGTTTTATTTGCTTGCTTGTTTGTTGATGTATTGTTGTATTTGCATTTGACGGGCTTGGCCTCATGTAAGCCACCCTGAGTCCCTTTGGGGAGATGGTGGCGGGGTATAAATAAACCCCTGTGCTGGCAGGACTGAAGACCGACAGGTCGCAGATTCAAATCCAGGGAGAGGCGGGTGAGCTCCCTCTATCAGCTCCAGCTCCTCATGCGGGGACATGAGAGAAGCCTCCCACAAGGATGATAAAACATCAAATCATCCGGGCGTCCCCTGGGCAACGTCCTTGCAGATGGCCAATTCTCTCACCCCAGAAGCGACTTGCAGTTTCTCAGGTCACTCCTGACACAACAAATTATTATTATTATTATTATTATTATTATTATTATTATATAATGTGGGGCTTAGATGTCAATTGTGTTCCTCAGATAGAGGGTCTATTTCTGGGTACAAGAGTTTTAAAAGCCTTGTTGAATCACATCTTTTTCTGGTTTTTATCACAACTCCTTTTGGTATAGTTTCCATAGTCTTGATTCTGAATTGTTAGACACCTTGGTCTATTGAAGAAATGGCAAAGCATAGATATTTTGAGTGACTGTATGAATTCATATATGATGCAACTTGTATTTTGTGATAGCCAAAAAATTATAAAATCACTGCAGATTTTGTTAAATAGCCCCACACTAGTATCCATTATCAAATTTTGAACGTTTTCCAAAGAGCGCTCTAAAGTGCTCCCTTTATCCTGCTACACATTTAAAATAAAATATGTAGATATATTTATGTTTTTAGGTTTTTCTGCTTATTTGTTGATGTGTCAATCATTATAACAAAGAAATAAGGCTCTATTTAATAAATAATGGACTTGCCAAGTGCATAGCATGAACATACTCAACCAGAATCTTGATGATACATGACACTAATACAATAATTTTTCATAATAATGGATGCAGTTCGCTGCAGATCTTCTGCTTTTCTTATATACTTTTGTTTTGTTGTTGTTCATTCGTTCAGTCATCTCCAACTCTTCGTGACCTCGTGGACCAGCCCACGCCAGAGCTCCCTGTCGGCCGTCACCACCCCCAGCTCCTTCAAGGTCAGTCCAGTCACTTCAAGGATGCCATCCATCCATCTTGCCCTTGGTCGACCCTTCTTCCTTTTGCCTTCCACTTTCCCCAGCATAATTGTCTTCTCTAGGCTTTGCTGTCTCTTCATGATGTGGCCAAAGTACTTCAACTTTGTCTCTAGTATCCTTCCCTCCAGTGAGCAGTCAGGCTTTATTTCCTGGAGGATGGACTGGTTGGATCTTCTCGCAGTCCAAGGCACTCTCAGAACTTTCCTCCAACACCACAGCTCAAAAGCATCGATCTTCCTTTGCTCGGCCTTCCCTAAGGTCCAGCTCTCACATCCGTAGGTTACTACAGGGAATACCATGGGTTTGACTATGCGAATCTTTGTTGCCAGTGTGATGTCTCTACTCTTTACTATTTTATCGAGATTGGACATTGCTCTCCTCCCAAGAAGTAAGCGTCTTCTGATTTCCTGGCCACAGTCTGCATCTGCAGTAATCTTTGCACCGAGAAATACGAAGTCTGTCACGGCCTCCACATTTTCTCCCTCTATTTCCCAGTTGTCAATCATTCTTGTTGCCATAATTTTGGTGTTTTTTTTTATGTTTAGCTGCAACCCAGCTTTTGCGCTTTCTTCTTTCACCTTGATTAGAAGGCTCCTCAGCTCCTCCTCGCTTTCGGCCATCAGAGTGGTGTCATCTGCATATCTGAGGTTGTTAATGTTTCTTTCAACAATTTTCACCCCAGTTTTGCATTCATCAAGCCCCGCACATCGCATGATGTGTTCTGCATACAAGTTAAAAAGGTTGGGTGAGAGGATGCAGCCTTGCCGTATGCCTTTCCCAATCTTGAACCAGTCTTTTGTTGCAGAGTGTCAATTGCTGGTTTCACGTGTAACAAAGCCCTTACAAATCAAAGAAGAGCAATCCCTATCTGCAATCTGAAACATGATCCTAAAATCCATTAGGATAGATTCAGGGGAACTGTAAAGGTCTCCAACAAGGGGAAGAAAGTCCTATTGTTCTTGCTATTGTTGTTATTTAGTAGTTGTCATCATCTGTCAGTATAGTTATGTATTGTGTAGAATATGCTATTTTCTCTACAGAAAAGTGTGTAAGTTTTGTGCAGAATAATCTGACTTTCTGCACAGAAAACATAAAATATGCTATTAAAACCAAATAAACATGGATTTAAACAATGTGAAAAATTACAAATTTAGTTTTCATATGCAAATAAACTAAAATGTCAAATTACTTTACTTTTTCATAAATGGTTTTATTCAAACATACAGATAAACTTACTTCTAAACTATGACACAAAATTAAATTAAAACTACCATAAAAACAAATGTTCATTATATACAAAAGTAACTAACACACCTTTGTCTACAACATAAAATTTTCTATGTATTCTTAATAAACATCAACTAAACCGAACTACAAGCCTCCCAATCATTGCCTGTTGATTTTAACTTCTTATTTGTTGATCCCTTTAAGTATTATTTTATTACTATCTTTCTACCTTTAATAACACTCTTCTATATCAAAAACTAATAATTGAAGATTATCCCCATCTTTGCTGTATAAAAGCAATAAATATGTCCCAGTCTTTCTTGAATTTAGTCAAGGATTTCTCCTTAATCCACATTGTCAATTTGTCCATCTCACCTAATTCACATATCTTCAGAAAATGACAATTTTCGGTGATGTTGCCATACAATGGGAAGAAAAATACTAGAATAACTCTACAAAATGAAATGAGTGAACTTACATTCCTATAACATGAAGGACCCCCCTCATTTTCATGGGATACATGGGAAATATTGCATGGATATGTGAAACCTCAAAGAACAGTCAACCCTCTTGATAGTAAGAACATCTGAGAATGGAGTTGTACTGGAGGACCTAGAAAAGGCTTAGGAGAAATATCATGTTTGAAATACATTAAACTGTGAATACCGTGGATACATGTATTAAAGGGTTGTGCATTTGGGGTAAACCTTGACCCGTTCTGCATCCCTGCTTTTGGTGGGAGCACCAATCCATTTTTTGGGAGCCTCTCAAAATTGGGAGGGCAGAAATCTGTTTTTGCTCTGGGGTGCCAAAAGATCTGTTTTCTATTGAACCATTGTGGAGGTGGGGGGAGGGTTTCCACCCAGGCTCCTCTTCCCAGCATGTGCTTTAAGGAAGCTTCTTCTAACCTGCTATTTCTACTCTAGAGGAGTCGCTCAGATGCAGGCACTGGCAGGCATGCGCTTTCTGAGCATGCATGCCACACACACACACTCTTTCCAAGGCAAGAAGGCAAGTTCTGTTTCTTCTTACTCTAGAGGAGGCACTTGGCTACAGGCACTTGCAGGCACGTGCACTATCTCGACCTGCATGCCACACACACACACACTCTTTTCAAGGCAAGGAGACAAGTTCTCAGAGGTGCTCAGCTGAAAGCATGAGCACTTTCTTTCCCGGGCTACACCATGCCAGGCAGCCAAGAACTCTCCAGGCATTTTAAGGGGGCTTCCCACTTCCAGGTAAGAAAGAGTGTTAACTTCCTGGAAGAGGAGAGTAGTTTTCAAGGAAGGAGGCTTTAGTTTTTGTTTGCTGGGGGATTAATAAAAAAAAGATTAAATTGTGATGCCAAAAAAGCAGGCCAGGAATCAGGACTTGCTCCTGCTTGTTTTTGTGTTGAGCTGATTTTCGTACTGGGAGGTGCCTTCCCGTTATGTGCTCCTGAAATACTGAAAGAAATAAAAGGAACAAAGGAAATGGGAGAAATGAATTCTTCACACAACTCTAATATATAGGTAATGCTTTCTCTTATATTATATAAGATTATACCATATAAATTTGTTTAGCGTTCTTTAATAATAACAACAACAACAACAACAACAACAACTTAATTCTTATATCCTGCCACTGTCTCCTTGAAGGGATTTGGTGCAAGTTACAAATGGCACAAGGTGTTTAAAAATAACGTAAAAATGAACACAACGTAAAATACAATAAAATAAAACACAAGCACATATAAAAACATAAATTCAGACTCAACCTTAGATGCAATTTGGAAATTTCAGAGAACCTGCTCAGAGCTAGGAAAAACTAAGTCTTCTGAGAGTGAGATGTTGCTGGACCATCATGTTTGGGGCAAATGGATAATTATTTATGTGAGCAGACCATTCATTACAGGAGTGTTTAAAAAGTACCATCAACATCATAATCCAGAACTAGTGTGGCATAAGGCACCAGCAAAACTTTGGCCTAAGAAATTAGCCATTTGACAGTATGGAAACCAAGCTGCCAGACTTTGAGGATTATTTTTTCTGATCTGGGAGGGCTTTTCTAAAGGAATAAAAAAGAAACACAAACTCTTCTGCTGTTAACATTTTATGTTATGGGTTGTTGTAGGTTTTTCCGGGCTATATGGCCATGTTCTGGAGGCAATTTTTCTCCTGACGTTTCGCCTGCATCTATGGCAAGCATCCTCAGAGGTAATGAGGATGCTTGCCATAGATGCAGGCGAAACGTCAGGAGAAAAATTGCCTCCAGAACATGGCCATATAGCCCGGAAAAACCTACAACAACCCATGGATTCCGGCCATGAAAGCCTTCGACAATACATTTTATGTTATATTCATCTGTGCGGGTATATTCTCGTGTGTCAGGAATCCATAAAGGTGGGAGGTGATCCTCTTGCTTCAGGTGATATAATGGTGAAATGCCCCATTGACTTGCTGGAATAATGTAGTTCTTTGTAGACATGGCCTCCATTGTTGCTTCCAGCTCATCTCATTGTGCATGGGATCCTACTTGGAATATGAGTCAAGGCAGAAAGAGAAGTGGACGAGAGCTATCAAAGAATTCCACTGACATACATATACCAAAGAGATTATGCAAAGAAACTGACTATTCTTGCTTCTTCTTTTTTTAAAAAAGAATGTCCTCGAATTCCTGACCAAAATATTGGTGAGCACCAGGTCAAGATCAAAAGGAGATGCTACCTCCTTAACGTGTCATTCTGTGGCCTCCTCTCTGATGTTTTGGCCTCATCTTCAGGAAAATCAAAGGCTCCACCGTTGGAGAGGCAGCAGGACTGGGGGAGGTGAGAGAAGATGGGATGAATGGAGGGTTTTGGGAGGGGGCGCATGGGGGTTTACCTTGCAGCTTTCACATGAGATCATCTCGTTCATTAATATGCAGCAGGGGTTGCCAAATTGACCAGGCAACAAATGTACATCTTCACATCTTCAACTCCAGTTTCGCCCCCATGAATATTTCACAATGGTGGGCATGGATGTGCGTGCGGTTTTGACCATTTGGGTTTTTAGCAAAGGCTTATCACCGCATTTGCTTCCTCCCCCTCATTTTCCCTCTTTTTCTCCCCCAAGAGGGGTTTCCCCTCCCTACCCCACCCATGAAGCCTCTCCCTGCCTCTCTCTTTTCTCTTTTATCCAGGGTGTCATTAAAAATCTGATACCCAGAGTAGGGACTTGGCAAGGTTTGCGATATAATTTGCAATCTGCAGTGTTTGCTGGCGAGGCCTCCCCCTCTCCTTTCCTTCTCCCCACACACATGCATATGCTCCCCCCTTCCCTCCTTCCTTCCTTCCCTCTCTCTCTCTCTTTTAACCAGCCTGCCTTCTGGAGTCAATAGGGGGCATTCCTCAACTGTCTAAAAGAAAAATAGGAGAATACTAATTAGAATTCTATTGCTAGTAGTCTCCCAGTTGCTGTGCTTATAGATTTCAAGCTTCTTTTGTTTGAATTACATTGCCAACTTTCTCCCTTTCGCCCCCCCCCCCTTTCAATCCAGCACCTTCAAAACCCTCTCCTTCTTTGCAATGAGAGAGGGAGAGATAGAGAGAGAGAAAACGGGGGCTTTATTTGATTGAAAGAGAGAGGGAGTTTGGAGAAGGGAGGAAGAGAGAAGAAGAAAGAAAGAGATAGCAATGGAAGGAAAATTGAGGAAATGTTGGGATTGTGCTTGAAAATTTCTGGTATGTTTTTCAGGGTTTGACTCCTCTCTTTCTGGAGAGAGAGAAATGAAAAAAGAGAGAGGAGAGGGAGGCGAGATTGGCATGAAGCGAAGACACGTCGGGCCCCTTTGCCCTGACACTGAAATTCTAGGGAATAGCCGGCATGCTTTTCTCCAGCGCCGAGCCAGATGGTTCAAGCTTGTATAAAACCTTGGGATGAGATCACAGGGCTTGTTCATAAGTGAACACACAACAACTACTGTTATTCTGTTAATACCTCCTTTTGTGCAGCGTTGTGGGAGGCACAGAGACAGGCGGAACAGGAGGAGGGAGAGGCCAAGCTGATGGAGATGTCACAAATGCAAAAGAAGACGAAGGAGAAGGAGAAGAAAAGGGATATCATCTCGAACATTAATTTGTTTTCATAAGCAAGGGTCTCTTTTCCATATATGAAATTGTCTTGGATTAAAATGTCACAGCAAACTGTAAAGTTTGCCCATGAATATGCTTTTCCTTCTTTTATTTTCTTTCCCTTTTTTTTTGCGTGGGTTCCCATTTTGTGAGTTGCCAAGGGAAAGCTCAAAGCACATACCCAAAAGTTTTGCCATTTTCAAAGATGACATCAAGGATGCCTCACTGGGTTTGTTATTTAAAGAATAATAACGTTGTCACATAATCGAGACAAGGGTCAAGAAAAAAATGACCCACTGTTTGTATTGCCATTGGTAATGCAAATGGGAAAGATGCACCATATATATTTCCTTTTGCACACTAATAATATTTTCTTGCCACATCATCAATGATTACTGACATCTATCTTTGACCGAAGCACCAAATTGCAAGGCCATTGAATATTTTGTATACTTTTTCTATTCCTTTATAAAACTTCAGCGTAGTAGTATTTCCAAACATCCAACACACAGTTTTGCATTTTTCTGATTTTTTTAAAAAATGATTTATTTTCCTTAAGTGCAGAGATCTAGCTAAACAGTTTTATATGTTGTCAAAGGCTTTCATGACCAGAATCACTGGGTTGCTGTGAGTTTTCTTTCCAAATGGGAAAGACGCACCTTATATATTTCCTTTTTCACACTAATAATATTTCCTTGCCACATCATCACTGCTTACTGACATCTATCTTTGCCTGAAGCACCAAATTGCAAGGCCTTTGAACATTTTGTATAGCTTTCCTATTCCTATATAAAACGTCAGCCTAGTAGTATTTATAAACATCCAAAACACAATTTTGGATTTTTCTGTTTTTTAAAAAAAAAATGGGTTTATTTTCCTTGAGTGTGAAGATCTAGCTAAGGCTTGGGTAACCACGGAAAAAATTGGTTCTAAACTCATTTTGTTTTTAGGGGGCCCTTGCGTTTCGTTTTTTTTAATAATTCCGAAATTTTCCTTTAAAAAATTTCGAAATTTACAAAATTTCGTAAAATTACGAATCGATTCGTTAATGGCGGACGAGATTGCGCAATATGCTAAAAAAACCTCCAAATGGGACAGGGGGAACTTCTGAAGCTTCTCTCTCCCTCTGTTGTTGACTGTTGGTGTGATAAAACAAACAACAACTATAAAACTTGCACCAGACATGCGAAAATAATTACGAAATAATTACAAAATAATTACGAAATAATTTCGAAATAATTACGAAATAATTACGAAATAATTACGAAATAATTACGAAATAAATTGAAAAAATTATTTCGAATCTTTATTACTCCTCACACAATTCCTGCATGGCTCAATATTGGATCGTAAGCTAATTTAAATACGAATTAATAACGAATTACGAAATTAACGAACGAAACCACCCAAGCCTACTAAACAGTGTTATATGTTGTCAAAGTCTTTCATGGCTGGAATCACTGGGTTGTTGTGAGTTTTCCAGTCAGTATGGGCATGTTTCCAGAAGCATTCTCTTCTGATGTTTCACCCACATCTATGGCAGGCATCTTCAGAGGTTGTGAGGTCTGCCATAGATGCGGGTAAAACATCAGGGGAGAATGCTTCCGGAACATGGACATACAGCCCGGAAAACTCACAGTACCCAGTTTTATATGTTGCTCGTTGCTTGTATATGAACTTGTAACTTTTTTAATGCACAGAAAAGGATTAAAAATGGGAGGGCTAAATTATGGACATGAATCAAACTGACATGAGAGTGATTGATTGGAGTGCAAGGCTGACCTATTATATTCCTGCGTGACAATGCAAAAAAAGGTGTATGTGCTTATTCAAACCATTGCATTATATATATACATACAGCCCGGAAAAACCTACAACAACCTATATACATTTTGTTCATTTGCTTTGTTTCAGTGGAACATCTGATATTCTAGAGACTTTGGGCCAATAAAAGCCCACTTCAAGGACCCACACTGTAAAATTTTCCCATTCCTTATAACAAGAGAATGCACTATATTTAATCCCATTTTGATGTTTATCCCCATAGAATATGCCTGGATTGCAGTTTTGATCTGTGTACTAAAATAACACTGTTCGGATCTGACACGCGCACTGTTCTAAGGTACCAACTAACCAGATTTTGCACATGCGCATGCACACTCATACATGCGCACAAGTGATAAGATCTCAAAGCCAAGGAACTGGGGAGAGGCACATGAGACATTTCCCTCCGCCTGCTCTTGGGGCCGCTATATTTTTAATTAACAGTATGTCGCACTGTAACCTTTCCTAGCCTCTCTGCTGCATGAATATTTTATTTGCATTACTATAAAGTCCACAAATAATTTGATTATCATTTGTAGTATTTACAATGGTGCATGGGAGACATGAGTTCCAGGCCCCGCTTCCTCTTAAGTCCTTAAGTACCATACAGCACTCCGACATGGCGCGCCTTGATGTTTACAGTATCATAGAAACCCTGGAGCCAAGCTTGCTTCCATCTCTTTGAATTACTTTTCCCCAATCCCGAGACCCGCAAATCCAGCCCTCCTTTATCTCTCCTTGTTATAAAAAGTGGCAGGAGGCAGAGCGGCAGAATGACCCACAAGATGGCACCTGTCACCAATCTGATTCCTCCTGCCTTAAGCAGGCCAAATTTTGCTTGAACCCGCCGTGGCCTCTGTCATATCCTCATTTTCCCTTCCACTCTTGGCTCTTCTCCTTAATCCCATTTGTGCAGACTGTGACTGCGTTTATCCACCCACCAAACCTTTATTTTCCCCTCTTTCGTTTTCCTCTCTGCTCCAAGAAGCCAAAGTAAAACTAATTTGAGATCTCTGTCTGGAATTTAAGCTGAAGGATGGAGGCAAAAAGGAGGCTGTTCCCCAGAAATTTAGCTCTGGATGCTGTATCTTCCTTTGTTTTCTCTCTCTCCTCCCCTTCCCCCAGTTCTTCTACTCAAGGTGAGATTTACTTATTCATCCTAAAGCAGAATCAGAAAGAAATGCAATGTTAATTTAGATCCTAAAGGTAAAGGAGTTTTGTGTATTGTCGAAGGCTTTCATGGCTGGAATCACTCAGTTCTTCTGGGTTTTTTCGGGCTACATGGCCATGTTCTAGAGGCATTTCTCCTGACGTTTCGCCTGCATCTATGGCAAGCATCCTCAGAGGTGAGGTCTGCTGCAACTGGGAAAAAAGGGGTTTATATATCTGTGGAATGACCAGGGTAAGACAAAGGGCTTTTGTAAGTTGGGCTAGGTGTGAATCTTTCAACTGACCACCTTGATTAGCATACAATGGGCTGACTGTGCCTGGAGCAAACTCTTCTTGAAAGGTGATTAGAAAGGTGATTATTTGAGAACACAAAAATGCTGGACCACTCTCACAACCACCATGTCAGACTACACAGAGAAGCCATTGAAATCCACAAACATGTTGACAATTTCAACAGAAAGGAAGAAACCATGAAAATGAACAAAATCTGGCTACCAGTATTAAAAAAATATTCTAAAATTGCAACAGCAAAAACAGCAGAGAGAAAAACAGGCAGGGACATCTAATCACCTTTCAAGAAGAGTTTGCTCCAGGCACAGTCAGCCCATTGTATGCTAATCAAGGTGGTCAGTTGAAAGATTCACACCTAGCCCAACTTACAAAAGCCCTTTGTCTCACCCTGGTCATTCCACAGATATATAAACCCTTTTTTCCCAGTTCCAGCAGACCTCACCTCTGAGGATGCTTGCCATAGATGGAGCCGAAACGTCAGGAGAAATGCCTCTAGAACATGGCCATATAGCCCGAAAAAGCCCACAAGAACTAAAGGAGTTTTGTTCGTGTTCTCAGGGAGTCCCTTTGGTTCTTCCTTAAAGGCAAGGCTAAACCAGAAGTCACTGAGATGTGCGGTAAACAAGCATGCCACCCACGATCTTTTTAATCCTGACCTCATGGGGTCTTCTACCATGATAAGGTAAATTTGATTCCATTTATGTTAGTTTACGTTTTCCAATAACCATAGAAGCCTCTTACCTAGTTTTTATTTTATTCTCACACAGTGTGGAAAGGGAAACTAAGTCTCACCAACATTCAAGGAAATAAGTAAAAAGATCAGATAACTCTCAACACCTTGGAAGGTGTGTAAACTAGAAATCCTGCATTGTAATCTGAATTTGAGTGGAAGGAAAGAGGGACTCACCAGATTGCAAAATGGCCTTTGAGATGTTACCAAAGCTGTCCGTATGAGATTTCAGGTCTCAAATTGTGCCCTTAAAATTTCCAAACCTGTTCTACTCCTAGAGTGGCAACCCCAGTTTTAAGGTCCTTATTTTTTCTTATGTTTCTCTGTTTGGAATCGACTTGGATGATAGATCCCTGCATGGCAAATTGTTGGATTGGATAGCCCTTGCCATCTCTGTGCCACTGTACATGTGTACAAAGCTCTTCCTTGCAAAAAAAATGGACTCCGAAACTATCAGTACACATAGAAGAGCCTTTCTGAAGCATTCCTATGATCAGATGATGCAGACATATTTATCCCACATTGATGAGGAAGGTTACAATATGAGGCAATGGAAGGGTGGAACTCATGTTGCCCTGGAATATAACATGCACATTCTTTCAAAACCAGATTAATCCAGATTACAGTATTATGGCACGGCTCAGATGCATCCCAGGAGCATTCCCAGAACGTTTTGTCCATCCACATGGTTGGCTGGACCAAGAGCACATTGAGGCCAACTCTGCTGCATCATCAGCAAGGAGCTTCTTGTCAGAAACTTGCCAGTGATGTCACATTTTTGGTCATATGATTGGGTGCTGTGGTGCAACATCATAAGGAACGCAACATCTCCAGGACATCTCTGGTAGGGAACTCTTGCTGGAAACAACACAGTGGTGGGTCTGTTGGAGATGTTATCCACATTTCTTGAACTCTAGGGTCACTCCTGAGCTTCGAGGATGAATCCGTGTTCCCTTGACCTGCATCAATACTTGGATGCACTTATTCTGTTCTGAATCTCGCTGTGTTATCTGGACTCCCTACAGTAGTGGAGCAGTGAGTCCACTTCCTTTTGTCCATTTAGACATGGCTTAAAACAAGTCTTTCTCACATGGCTGCTGCACAGATGAATGAGGACATATTTGTAATACTTAAGACTTAGTTCAGTATTACTATTTCTAATACTCCAATGTGAACCAGCTGGAGACAATTAGAGCCCTTTGCAAGTCTGTTTGTTGATGTGTTCATTCATGCATTCCTTTCTTTCCTTCTCTTCCCCTATCTTCTCAAGATGGACTCCAAGCTGCTGGCATGTTCAGTACAATGACCCATCCAATAACCCCACCCCATATGTAGACACAAATTGGAGCCCTTGTGACACACATTATTTCAGCTCGTTTTCACAAATCTGTTTCAAGGATGAAACCTGCATTGGCTTCATTAGGTTCCTCATGACAGAAAATGGTTTTTGATATGGGGCTGACTGTGGCGCACCAGATGCTTCACAGTCAGCCATGGCCCACTGTTTTTGGCCCCACTGAGCCTCCCTGGGGTGTCCCAGTGGCCCTCAAGGTGACCTCACAAGTCTAAACATGGCCCTGTTGGAGCAAGGTCCTATCTGGAGGTCTCACACACGTACATTTATCCTTCTCCATGTTGGCTCTGGATCAGGTCTCCGCAGACACATTGCCACTTCCCACTGTGTGCCCACCAGCAGGCTGGAAGCAGGCATATTATCCCATCTGCTCTGCAAGAGAAAGAAAGGGAGAGAAGGAGAACCCTATACATACTTATCTGAGTCGCAGCTACCATCCATGCCTCCTTTTTTTATTTTGGAAATGACTCCCAAATATGGGGTGCCTTGGGAGCCAAAGGACAGGTTAGGAGTGCTTCACTTTGGAAGCAATGTGATGAAGCTCATCCACGGATACTGCAATGAAACAGATAGGAGAAAGCCTTCTTGCATGTCAAGGACAGCTAGTGTTTCTGCTTTGCCTTCCTTTTGTGCTTTTTTGTCCCCCTCCCCACAAAGAATAGATACACCACTCTTCTCGCACGGCATTTTCCTCTCTAAGCTCTACTTTGGCTACTTTTAACTACTATTCTGCACACTTGGGAGTTGTGTTTAAGGTCATCCAGTCTACGTTAATGCTGCCTGAAGTTTTTGTTTTAAGTATTTTTCTTCTCCTTCCTCGCATTGGAAATGACAAGCTTGTAAAGCAGCAGATGAGGAGGAGGAGGAGAAAGGAGAGTCATTCATTATTGATCAAAAGAAAAAGAACGCTAGAGCCTGGTTTTTCCTACATTTCACATGGGCTGTCGGAGGAACCTTCCAGACTGGATCGAAATGTTTGCTTCTTTTAAGAAAGATGCAAACTCTATTTTTTTTCAAGGAGAATGAGCAATGGTGTTGTTTCTTTAACTAGATACTTATGAAATTCAAACTCGATCCTGCTGGATCTCCCTCTTTCCATCTTCTTTTTATTCCTCCTCCTCTTCCTCCTCTAACCTCCAAATTCACCAAGTCAACAGGTGCAAAGCACATAACAATTAACCTGAACTCTTATTGATGATCTAAAATTAAAGATTTCCCCTTAGTATTAAATCTAGTTGAGTCCAACTCTGGGGGTTGGTGCACATCTCAATTTCTAAGCCAAAAAGCCAGCGTTGTCTGTAGATGCCTCTAAGGCAGTGTTCTCAACCTTCTTAATGCTGCGACCCCTTAATACAGTTCCTCATGTTGTGGTGACCCCCAAGCAAAAAATTATTGTTATTGCTACTTCATATCTGCAACTTTGCTACTGTTATTATGTAAATATCTGATATGCAGGATGTATTTTCATCACTGGACCAAATTTGGATACTGGTGGGGTTGGGGGGGGGGATTAATTTTGTCATTTGGGAGTTGTAGTTGCTGGGATTTATAGTTCACCTACAATCCAAGAGCATTCTGAACTCCACCAACAATGGAACTGAACCAAATTTGGCACATGGAACTCCCAGGACCATCGGAAAACACTGGTTTAGCAGGCATTGACCTTGAGTTTGGGAGTTGTAGTTCACCTACATCCAGAGAGCACTGTGGCTTCAAAGAATGATGTATCTGGACCAAACTTGGCATGAATACTCAATATGCCCAAATGTGAACACAGATGGAGTTTGGTGAAAACAGTCCTTGACATTTGGGAGTTGTAGTTGCTGGGATTTATAGTTCACCTATAATCAAGGGAATCATGAACCACACCAATGATAGAAGTGGGTGAAACTTCCCACACAGAACCCCCATGACCAACAGAAAATGTTGTGTTTTCTGATGGTCTTTGGCGATCCCTCTAAAACACCCTCGCGACCCCTCCAGGGGTCCTGACCCCCAGGTTGAGAACCACTGCTCTAAGGTCATATGGCCGCTGGCATGACTGCATGGAGCACAGTTACCTTCCCACCAAAGTGGTACATATTGATCTGCATGTTTTTGAACTGTTAGGTTGGCAAAAAGAGTTGAAGGGGCAATGGCCAACAAGAAGGCTCTGGCATGGGCTGGTCCATGAGGTCACAAAGAGTTGGAAGCAACTGAACAAATAAACAACAATAACAAAGGTTGGCTGAAGCTGGGGCTAATGATAGGAGCTCACTCCACCCACACCAACCTTCTGGTCAGCAAGTTCTGCAGCTTAGCAGTTTAATCCACTGTGCATGTGTATAATTTCACAAATGGTGGTGACTGGGCAATTTACTGCTGCCAGGAAGGTCTACATTCTATTCAAATTTGTGGAAGTGGAATTTTGCATGTAGATGCCCATGAAGATGCATATGTATGTAAATGTGCATGCTGACGCACGTTCTATTGCATTCACTAGTGCAACACTGCAACTGAACACATGGTTGCCATTTAACGAATGCTAAGGTGTATCTGTGGCCATTGATGCTTTACAACCCAAGTATAGGATCTCAGCATGTATTCAGCTCACCACGTTGCCAATAATTTCTGGTCTGGTGGGGCAAAAGTCATGGGCAGCTACTGTTAGTGCAATTTTAGTCTGAAATGTGACTAAAAATTCAAAGCTCTGAGCAAAATTCAAGTCAAACTCCATGGACCCACCAATATGGGACCCACCAGTGCTCACTGGCAAAACACACACCCAAAAAGTCTGGTCAATAAACAGAAATGCAAAATGGGATCATTCCCATCTCTAACATCTCAAGAAGTCATCTCCTGTTTCTGCTTTATTTGTGTGTGAATCTTGAGCCTAGTGATAGCTTCAACACAGAGGACATCTTATTGGTTTCTTTTTGGTTTTAATGGTAGTAATGATAGAGGGGAGTTATTCTATTTATTACATTGATTTTTATTGTAAGGATATATTTAAAATCTACGAAATCAAAACAAGATGATGTCAGTGGAACACATTGCCTTGGAGGCTGGTGGACATCTTTGGAGATCTTTCAACACAACTTTGAGGAATGCTTTAGTTGTATATTCCTGTATGGCAGGAAATTAGCCTAGCTAACCTTTTTAGTCCCTTCCAGCACTAGTTATATGAAATTAACTACTCAAAAAAGAAAGCGCAAAAGCCGGATTGCAGCTAAACATAAAAAAAACCAAGATTATACCAACAAGAATGATTGACAACTGGAAAATAGAGGGAGAAAATGTAGAGGCCGTGATAGACTTTGTATTTCTAGGTGCAAAGATTACCGCAGATGCAGACTGTGGCCAGGAAATCAGAAGATGCTTCCTTCTTGGGAGGAGAGCAATGTCCAATCTCGATAAAATAGTAAAGAGTAGAGGCATCACACTGGCAATGAAGATCCGCATAGTCAAAGCCATGGTATTCCCTGTAGTAACCTATGGATGTGAGAGCTGGACCTTAGGGAAGGCTGAGCGAAGGAAGATCGATGCTTTTGAACTGTGGTGCTGGAGGAAAGTTCTGAGAGTGCCTTGGACTGCAAGAAGATCCAACCAGTCCATCCTCCAGGAAATAAAGCCCGACTGCTCACTGGAGGGAAGGAGACTAGAGACAAAGTTGAAGTACTTTGGCCACATCATGAGGAGACAGCAAAGCCTAGAGAAGACAATGATGCTGGGGAAAATGGAAGGTAAAAGGAAGAGGGGCCGACCAAGGGCAAGATGGATGGATGGCATCCTTGAAGTGACTGGACTGACCTTGAAGGAGCTGGGGGTGGTGACGGCTGACAGGGAGCTCTGGCGTGGGCTGGTCCATGAGGTCATGAAGAGTCGGAGATGACTGAATGAATGAACAACAACAACTCAAAAAAGGGAGAAGAATGAGGAGAATTAAGAAAATCACAAAGGAATAGAAGAAAGAAATAGTAGAGAATGTTCCAACTGAGTATCCCATAGGAGAAAGACCCATAGTCTGGGAAGAGTAACTTTCTCTTCAAGTAAATCTGCATGACCTGGTGGTAAAAGTGAGAGAAAATCCTCCTACAAAGGTCTTAACACTTTCAAATCTGAACCATGCATGGAATTGATGTTCATAACCATCATTTTGGGTTTTATCCTCAATAGTGAACTGGTAGCCAGTGAAGCCTTTGCAGTCTAGACACAGTAATCTGGACTCAGTAAAGTTTCCAAAAAGTTTCCAAATAAACCCCACATCGAGTGTGCCATAATAATCCAAACATGATGTAACTGAGTTTTCTTCTGTAATGCCTCTCAAATACCACTTGTGTTGCCATTTTGAGAGAGAAGGTGCAGGAAAATTAAGGTATTTGGGCTTTCTGGGGAGCAGAGTGCTATTGTAGAACAAACTCTAGAGGTACTCTCCAAGGTGCTGGAAACCTTTTAGGAAAGTATAGCTTCAGCACTTAACTCTTTAAAGCCCAAACTAAAAATTGAAACAGGTCTATTAGCCCACTCGCACAATAGCCAGCCTCCACCAATATGTTTTGAATTTTAGGGAAAATCCAATGAGTAGAAATTTGTGAATGTACAATTTAGTATGAAACAAAACTCAGAGATGTTGACAGTCACTCAATAAGGAAATAAGGATGACAGTGCCCAACCAATTCCATTTAGAAATGTAGAATCAAAGAACTGTAGAGTCATAGAATGATGAGACTGGAAGTGACTGGAAGGATCATCTAATCCAGCCATGGAAGGGCTTCTGAAAATGGCCTTCTAAATCCTTTCTAAAGACTCTGTCTAAAGACTTTCTAAGAAGGAGAGTCCACCATCCTCCAAGGCCATGTATTTCATTGTTAAAAGAGCTCTTACAGTAATGAAATTCTTCCCTATGTTTATGTTGGATCTCTTCTGGTGTAATTTCAACTGGTTTGTGGTCTACTTTATGAAGCAAGAAAAAACAAACTTGCTCCATTTCCTGTATGACTTCCCTTCAAGTAAGTATTTAAAGATGGCTGTCATGTCATGTCACATTCTTCTTATTTCCAAACGAAACATTAGGGCTGGGAGGTTTCGTTTGTTAATTTCGTAATTTGTTATTAATTCGTTATTTTTTGTATAACGAAGCGATATTGAACCATTCAGGAGCAACTAAAAATCGAAACGAATTTTTCAATTCGTTTCGTAATTGTTTCGTAATTGTTTCGAAATCGTTTTGAAATCGTTTCGTTATTATTTCCGCATGTCTGGTGCAAGTTTTATAGTTGCTGTTTGTTTTATCAGTGAATATATATATATATAATTATCACACCAACAGTCAACAACAGAGGGAGAGGGAAGCTTCAGAAGTTCCCCCTGTCCCATTTGGAGGTTTTTTTAGCGTATTGCGCGGTCGCGTCCGCCATTAATGAATCGATTCGAAATTGTTTCGTAATTGTTTCATAATTTCCGAAATTTTGTAAATTTTGAACTTTTTTAAAGAAAAATTTCGGAATTCTTTTAAAAATCGAAACGCAAAAACCCCCTAAAAACGAATCGAGTTTAGAAACAAATTTTTCCGTGGTTGCCCAGCCCTACTAAAAATGTCTAGTAGAGTTGTGTGCGGATCCGTTCTTCTTCATTACAACCATTGTTTCATTACTTTTGTTGCCTTCAGGAGCACGTAACAGGAATCCCCCTCCCAGTACGAAAATTAGCTTGACACAAAAGCAAGCGGGAGACAATCCCGGCTCCTCAACTGTTTTTCGTGAGCAGCCTACTTGCCTTGGAGTGCATGTGTGGCCTGGAGGCCCAAAAAGCACATGTGCCTGCCTGCACCCGAGTGCCTCTCCTCTAGATTAGATCTTAAATGCCTAAAATGATGCAAAGAGAAGCCCCCCCCCTCCTAAAAAAATAATGGGCTGATAGAAAATTGATCTTTCATCATCCCAGAGTGAAAACAGATATATGTCCTCCTGATTTCAAAAGGGTCCCAAAAAATAGATCGGGCCCCCCACTGAAAGCTAGGACACCAAAGTGGGTCAAGGTTTACCAGGATTGCACAAGCCTAATGTCTAGTTCCCTAAGCCAGTGTTTCTCAACCTGGGGGTCGGGACCCCTGGAGGGGTCGCAAGGGGGTGTCAGAGGGGTCGCCAAAGACCATCAGAAAACACAGTATTTTCTGTAGGTCATGGAGGTTCTGTGTGGGAAGTTTGGCCCAATGCAATCATTGGTAGGGTTCTGAATGCTCTTTGATTGTAGGTGAACTATAAATCCCAGCAACTACAACTTCCAAATGTCAAGGTCTATTTTCCCCCAAACTCCACAAGAGTTCACATTTGGGCATATTGAGTATTCAGGTCAAGTTTGGTCCAGATCCATCATTGTTTGATTCCACAGTGCTCTCTGGATGTAGGTGAACTACAACTCCCAACCTCAAGGTCAATGCCCACCAAACCCTTCTCGTGTTTTCTGTTGGCCATGGTAGTTTTGTCTGCCAAGTTTGGTTCACTTCCGTCGTGGCTGGAGTTCAGAATGCTCTTTGATTGTGTGTGAACTATTATTTATTTATTTATTTGCTTTATTTCTATACCGCATTTTTCAGCCCAATTAGGCAACTCAATGCGGTTTAAATCTCAGCAACTACAACTCCCAAATAACAAAATCAATCCCCACCAGTCCCACCAGTATTCAGATTTGGGCATATTGGGTATTTGTGCCAAATTTGGTCCAGTGAATGGAAATACATCCTGCATATCAGATAATCGCATTATTATTATTATTATTTATTATTATTTACTTTGCTTATATACCGCTGTATCTCAAGCCCGAAGGCAACTCACAGCAGTTCACAAACAGTAAAAACAGTAGAAACAGCAGTGGTTCCATGCAACATATAACAATTGACTTAACACATTATCCATAAATTACCAATAAGCAATTACAATGCACAATTATTATGAAAAACAACCGTACCCAATCTTCTCATCATCCAAGTGTAGTCCAGGTTCGTCGTCCATTGTTCCATTCCTATATTCCATTACCAGATTGCACTAAATTACTCAAACGCCTGCACAAACATCCAGGTCTTCACCTTTTTGCGGAATACCATTAGAGATGGTACTAGTCTAATGTCTGTAGGAAGGGCGTTCCACAGCCGAGGAGCCACCACCGAGAAGGCCCTATCTCTCGTCCCCGCCAGCCGAGCTTGAGAAGCAGGCGGGATCGAGAGCAGGGTCTCCCTGGAAGATCTCAAAGTCCTGGTGGGTTCATAGGCAGAGATGCTGTCAGATAGGTAGCTTGGGCCAGAACCGTTTAGGGCTTTAAAGGTCAACGCCAGCACTTTGAATTCAGCCTGGTAGCAGATCGGTAGCCAGTGGAGTTGGCGCAACAGGAGGGTTGTATGCTCCCTGCGCTCCGCTCCTGTTAAAATCATGGCTGCCGAGCGTTGGACTAGTTGGAGCTTCCGAGCTGTCTTCAAAGGCAACCCCACATAGAGAGCGTTGCAGTAGTCTAAACGGGATGTAACCAGAGCGTGGACTACCGTGGCCAAGTCAGACTTCCCAAGGTACGGGCGCAGCTGGCGGACAAGCTTTAGCTGTGCAAATGCTCCCCTGGTCACCGCCGAAACCTGGGGTTCCAGGCTCAGCATTACAATTAGTGACAGGAGCAAAATTACAATTATGAAGTAGCAAAATAATGTTATGGTTGGGGGTCACCACCACATGAGGAAATGTATCAAGGGGTCGCGGCATTAGGAAGGTTGAGAAACACTGCCCTAAGCCATTCCTTTCACATAAGACACCACACCAAGAAGATTCTAACTAAAATGTATATCATGTTTTTCTTCCTTCTGTCTGCAATCCATTGTTCACATTCACAAGTGACATTTTCTAAAGTATCATGGGTCCTCAATTAGCTGTTGCATGTCCATCAGAGCATTGGGGCCTTCTAGTTTTAATATTTTAATCCCGGCCTCCCCAAACTGTAAATAGAGTTTTGAGTCCTTTTAGAAAATACCTCCCATCATTTCCTCACTTCTCTCTTCATCTCCTTTCCCAATATAGGAAAGAGAATGCATAACCTGATTTGAGCTTTCAAGAAAGCAGGGGCAAGCCATCTGAATAAATTGCATCTAATAGGTTGGCGATTAGCTCTGTCTCCGAGAAGCAAGATCACACAGGGATGCCTCCTCCTGCCAAGGCATAAATCCATGGGTGCAATGCTCTCCTCCCCTTTTCTTTTCCTCATTCTCTCTCTCTCCCTCCCCGCTCCTGTAGGGCTGTCCTAGTTGGAGAATTAGGAAGGCGAGATCAAATGCTCAGTGGAGTAAGGAAACAGAGAGAGCGCAAACTTTGCCCATTGCTTAGGGACAATGATGCCAAAAGATTAACCCACCCTCTCAATTAACACCTCACATGAAAATCCCAGCAAGGTCATGGGATCCGTGCCGTGGCTTGGTCAATCAACGGTTGCCTGCTTCCATACAAACCCAGATCGAATGCAGAATTAACACTGTTCCCCAAGCCCTCACTCACAGCCTCGCCTCAAATTAAGCCCTTGCATGGAAGAGATACGAAAAGCATTTCTAATTAGGGTCTGAGGTTACCGGTTAAAACGCGGCCGAGACGTCTCCCAGCCATTCTTCGCAGGGTTTTTTCCCCCCCATATATCATTTTAATTAAACTCAGATACTATTTAATTCCTACCTGCATATATTTAGTGCTACTTGAATGCAGACCTGATAAAGTATATTGCTGATCCCCACTTAGCTGCCACAAGGACTTATTAAAGGAAGGGTGACAGGCTTCCAGATCTTTGTGGGTCTCCTCGCAATAATTACTTCCCCTATCAAAATGAAAAGCATAATATTTTTTTCCTCCTCCTGCAAATAGATTTCTCTTTTCCCCCTCCTCTTTCAGAAACCTTGGCTTCACCACTGTCTTCATAAAAATTATAATTAGGAGACCACGGTTGCTTGTCAACTATCCGGTTAAAATTCATTCCACATCCTTGTTACTTCCTTAAAACCTCGGGTCTTTCTGGAACCCTCGGTGTCAACATTTGAGAGGGTCTTGTCCTTTCCACTTGGCCCACATGTACAAGTCTCCCCCTCCGTGCACATCTCCCCCCGTTGTCTTCGCTCATGGAAAGATCATGGAATTCTTTCGCATGAACTGGGGGAAAAAAAGATGCATCTTTTGCCAATTTCTGGTGGTTTATTAGGAATCCAAGCACATTGCTGACCGGATCTGCTAGGGTATGATTAGCAATCTGGATCCTTGCCACCCATTTTCAATATCTCCTGTGATCCCTTTAAGCCTCCGAGTCATGCCTGCTGCATACTAAAGGCTAGCTCGGTCATTGCTCACACGGTGCGATGGGGTCTCTTGGAGAACTACTCCAGGAGTGAATTAAATGCATATCTCTGCCCCCAAATTCCCCATCAATAATGTTGTCTGCATGAAGCAGCTGTCAGGATTCATATCTTGGGTCTGGCCACTTTTCTAAGACTCCTGCAAAGGAGGATAAATCCTTACATCTGTGTATATTTTAAAGGAAGGCTCGGCAATTGATGTCCCTTTATGGGACGGGTGGCCATGGTAGCATTTTTTCTTTCCAAGCTCATTCTCAAGGAGGGGACATTTTACTCCCCTAGTTATTATTTCAGATAATTTGAGATCCCACATTAGGGTTGCATGGTCCAAACCTCTTAATGTGGAGATATGAAACAGTGATGATACTGTGCAATCTCAGTATTGAATATTGTACAACTGGATGAACACCAAATGTGCAATAAAATGTCAGCTCCACTGGCTGCCGGTTCAGTTCCGGTGCTGGTTTTGACCTACGAAACCCTATACGGTTCCGGTCCAGCGTACCTGTCCGAACGCATCTCCCTCTACGTCCCACCCCAGAGTCTGAGATCATCTGGCGAGGCCCTGCTCTCGACCCCACCACTGTCACAAGTGAGGCTGGTGGGGACGAGGAGCAGGGCTTTCTCAGTGGTGGCCCCCCACCTGTGGAACTCACTCCCGGGGGAAATCAGGGTATCATCATCCCTCCTCTCCTTCAGGAGGAGGGTGAAGACGTGGTTATGGGACCAGGCCTTTGGGCAATCTGGCAATTAAATAAGACAATCAGGCGAGTAAGACCAACAGGACTGATGAAGTGGAACTGAAAACTAGAACTATGAGTTAGCGAACGCTGACCATGTAAGAGGAGGAATTGGGTTTGTATTGGTTTTATTGGTTTTATTGATTTTATTGGTATAATGCATGAACCGTTGTTGAATTGATGTAATTCTGTGTTTTGATTGTTCTGTGCTGCAGGCATCAAATTATGCCTTTGCTCCTGTAAGCCGTCCTGAGTCCCCTTCGGGGTGAGAAGGGCGGAGTAAAAGAACCCCGAAATAAATAAATAAAAATAAATAAATAATGACATGATCCTATCAGGCTGCTGGTGGAGTGGAAAGTTTGGCCAGTGTTCTTATGATGGTGATCCACAGGTAAAAGATGCTCCATCTTCTCCAACCATGAACAAGCATCCATACAATATTCAGGCACATGAGCTCAGACACATAATAGCTAGACAATGTCAGTGGACTGACCTGCTCCCAGGAGTTATCCAGATGCCATTGTGCAGGTAAGAGAAAGATGCTACACAAGAAGAGAGTAGCTACAATCAAAAAGTTCTTCCACTGGTCAACTGGGGTTTATACGAGGCTAAGTCGCCAATAAGATCCTGGGCAGGAAGACCTGAGATGATGATGATAGTAAGAATAGTGGTAAACATCAGGGCTGTGCAAAATTATTGTTAGTCATGGCAAGTCAGATCAAATTAGTTAAATTTGCACTTACGATGCAATATCTGACACGTGGGCATTGCCCGCACCAAAAACTTAAGAATTGAAACTTACCCAGTACTCTTTGTTTGCATTTTGTAAACCTCAGAAGTCTCCCAAAGCCTGTTTCATTTTTAGCACAAGGAAGCACAGCAAAGCCAAAAAGGCTGCCTTTCCTCTTTAAATTAATGGCCTGTCACCATTAGGAGAGGGAAGCAATAGGGAGAAAGAAGAGTAAGAGACTGAGAAAGCACAGAATTCTGGGAAATGTAGTTTGTGAAGGCAAGGAGCCCTATGGCAAAGAATGAGTTACAGGCTGGGTAGATGCTGGGAATGCCATGGATGTGGCGTACCTGGATTTCAGTAAGGCCTTCGACAAGGTCCCCCACGACCTTCTGGCAAGGAAACTAGTCCAATGTGGGCTAGGCAAAACTACCGTGAGGTGCATCTGTAATTGGTTAAGTGGACGAACCCAGAGAGTGCTCACCAATCCTTTCTCTTCATCCTGGAAAGAAGTGATGAGTGCAGTGCTGCAGGGTTCCGTCCTGGGCCCGGTCCTGTTCAACATATTTATTTATGACTTAGATGAAGGGCTGGAAGGCAGGATCGTCAAGTTTGCAGATGACTCCAAATTGGGAGGGATAGCCAATACTCCAGAGGACAGGAGCAGGATTCAAAATGATATTAACAGATTAGAGAGATGGGCCAAAACTAACAAAATGAAGCTCAAGAGGAACAAATGCAAGATACTTCACTTTGGCAGGAAAAACGAAATGCAAAGATACAGAATGGGGGACAATGCCTGGCTTGAGAGCAGTACATGTGAAAAAGATCTTGGAGTCCTTGGGGACAACAAGTTAAACATGAGCCAACAATGTGATGTGGCGGCAAAAAAAGCCAATGGGATTTTGGCCTGCATCAAGAGGAGCATAGTGTCTAGATCCAGGGAAGTCATGCTACCCCTCTTTTCCGCTTTGGTTAGACCACACCTGGAATATTGTGTCCAATTCTGGGCACCACAATTGAAGAGAGATATTGACAAGCTGGAATGTGTCCAGAGGAGGGCGACTAAAATGATCAAGGGTCTGGAGAACAAGCCCTATGACAAGCGGCTTAAAGAGCTGGGCATGTTTAGCCTGAAGAAGAGAAGGCTAAGAGAAGATATGATAGCCATGTATAAATATGTGAGAGGAAGGCACGGGGAGGAGGGAGCAAGCTTGTTTTCTGCTTCCCTGGAGACTAGGATGCAGAACAATGGCTTCAAACTATAAGAGAGGAGATTCCATCTGAACATGAGGAAGAACTTCCTGACTGTGAGAGCTGTTAAGCAGTGGAACTCTCTGCCCTGGAGTGTGGTGGAGGCTCCTTCTTTGGAAGCTTTTAAACAGAGGCTGGATGGCCATCTGTCAGGGGTGATTTGAATGCAATATTCCTACTTCTTGGCAGGGGGTTGGACTGGATGGCCCATGAGGTCTCTTCCAACTCTTTGATTCTATGATTCTATGATTCTATATACCATGAAACTGGATCATATCTTGTGCCTGCAGAAGATGATAAGCTGCATTCTACCCATTAAGAGTTTTGATACATCTCACTTTGCATTGTCTCCATTGGCTGGTAGTAGTTTCTCAGGTTTTCGGTCAGACATCCTTCCCAATCCTGCTGCAAGATGCTAGGATTGAGCCATACCTATCTACAACCTCTCACACATTTGGTGAAGGACTTTTGTATCAGTATGTCGAAGTGGCCAAGCCTACAATATTTGATTTGCTGTTTGCGTGAGCCAAGCGAAATAGGTGGGTTCAAGGCCAATGCCCATGAACTAGGAAAGCTGAACCTCTAAGAAGGTTTCTGAGAAGGAGTTTTGTATCAAATCTTGGAGTGAAGTGATCTCCAGATCCTGCCTGATGACATTTTCCTCTTTCATTTGGTTGCATGGGCCAATCTCATGGTTGCATGGGCTTCCCAAGCAGCCAGACAGTCGTGTATCATTTTTCCTTCCGCTGCCCTCCTCCCAATCATCTGCCACCACCGCTGCTACCACCCTCCATCCCTGGCTTCTCAAATGATCTGTGTTTTACTTCCTCTTTCATGTTCAAAGTAGAACAAATGTATTTGATATGTTATGAATGCTGAAACCCGACGATGACATCAATCAAAACCAAGCGACACAGGACAAGCAATTCAAAAGTAATCAACATTACCAGAAGACCACTATTTCGTGATCCTTTTTTAAGCAGGGTTGGGGGCAGGGGAGAGAGAAAAGGATGCCTTGCTATGCAAACTTTGATCATTAACAAGGAGAAAATGGCATTCCGCTATAATGGGATGTCGAAGCTGCAACTGGGGGCAAGGGAGGGAGAGATGCTGTCGCAGCCATCATTTGGGGGCACACATTGGAACATTCATTAAGATGTTATGAACACATATAATATTTCCATGGAATGACATTATTTTAAGACTGTAATTTCATTAGTGATGGGACCAGCGCAAGCAAGCTAACAAACCCCTGCCCCAGGACACATACGAAACAGAAAGGCAAAGGAAGAGAACAATGGGGATAACTTGGAGTGGATTTTATGCCATGGAAAAAGTGTTTATGAAAATAAGATCTATTGTCGAAGGCTTTCATGGCTGGAATCACTAGGTTTTTTCGGGCTATAGGACCATGTTCTAGAGGCATTTCTCCTGATGTTTCGCCTGCATCTATGGCAAGCATCCTCAGAGGTCTGTCTTTGAGTCCCAAACTTGGGGAAAGCATGATTTACTTATTTATTGTGTCAGAAACAAACTGGGAATACAGTTATAATGTATTTTTAAAAACCCTCAAAGTTAAAAACTTGGCATTATACTAAATTTTCTTTGACCAGAAGCTGGCCACTTGGAGTGCCTCTGGTGTCGCTGTGAGAAGGTCCTCCATTGTGCATGTGGCAGGGCTCAGGCTGCATTGTAGTAGGTGGTCTGTGGTTTGTTCTTCTCAGCAGTCACATGTTGTGGAAACCTCTTTGTAGCCCCATTTCTTAAGATTAGCCTTGCCTCTTGTGGTGCCAGAATGCAGCCTATTAAGTGCCTTCCAAAGCACCCAGCCTTCTGTGTGCCCAGGAAAAAGTTTCTCATCTGGCGTCAGCCACTGATTGAAATTCCAGGTTTTAACCTGCCATTTTTGGACTCTTGTTTGCTGAGAAGTTCCTGTAAGTATCTTTGTAGATCTTAGGAAGTTGTTTCTTGATTTAAGGCATTAGCGTGCTAGCTCATATCCAAAAAGAGGATGGGTCGGAGATGTCAATCCCTTGGTCTTCTCATTACTGGCTGCTACTTCCAGGGCCAGAGAAGCAGATGGTAAAACCAGAAGAATGGCCTGCTTCAGCGAAGTGTACTTGCTCCATCAATGTTTAACATTTACACAAACAGAAGGGACAGAGAGTTTCATCTATGCTGATGATCGTGCCATCACCGCTCAAGTAAGTAACTTGGAAATGGTTGAACAGAAGCTCTCCGAAGCTTTAGGGGCTCTTACTGCCTACTACAGGGAAGACCAACTGATTCCTGATCCATCTAAAATGCAGATGTGTGCTTTTCATCTTGAGAACAGACAAGCATCTTGAGCTCTGCAGATGACCTGGGAAGGAATCCTACAGGAGCATTGCAGCCCACCCAAATACCTGAGAATTACCCTGGACAATGCTCTGACTTATAAGAAGCATTGCTTGACTATCAAGCAAAAAGTGGGTGCTAGAAATAATATCAAACTAAAGCTTACATGCACAACCTGGGGATCACAACCAGACGCAGTGAAGATATCTGCCCTTGTGCTTTGCTACTCTGCTGCTGAATATGCATGCCCAGTATGGAATATATCTCACCATGTTAAAACAGTGAATGTGACTCATAATGAGACATATCACATTAACACAGGATGCCTACACCCTTCACCACTGGAGAAGCTGGTATTGCATGACCTGACGTCTGTCGGAAAGTAGCAGCCAGTAATGATAGGAAAAGTATGATTATGATTAGGTTCTTGTGGGGTTTTTTTCGGGCTATAGGGCCATGTTCTAGAGGCATTTCTCCTGATGTTTCGCCTGCATCTATGGCAAGCATCCTCAGAGGTAGTGAGGTCAGGAGAAATGCCTCTAGAACATGGCCCTATAGCCCGAAAAAACCCACAAGAACCTAGTGATTCCAGCCATGAAAGCCTTCGACAATACATGATTATGATTATAATAATGATAAAAATAATATTTCATCATTGAGACAGATTCAAATTTTGAACATTTACCACACAATGTTTGTTTATTTATTTATTTGTTACATTTGTATACCGCCCCTCTCAGCTCGTAAGCGACTCGAGGCGGTTCACAAGGCAACAATTCAACGCTAACAATATCATTAAAACATTAAAACATTAAAAAGAATTAACACATCAATTAAAACCATGACAGTAGTAAGAACAGTCATTTCGTCTCCTAGATAAAAACATAATCCAAACTCATAGTCCAATTGTTCCATAATCCTATGTCTAATTACACTGTCTTTTCAAACGCCTGCTCGAATAGCCAGGTTTTGATTTTTTTTTCAGAAAGTCAAAAGCGAGAGGGCTGATCGAATGTCCCTAGGAAAGGCGTTCCATAGCCAAAGGGCCACCACTGAGAAGGCCCTGTCTCTCGTCCCCGCCAAACATATTTGTGACACAGACGGAGTCGAGAACAGGGCCTCCCCAGATGATCTTAACATCCCAGATGGTTCATAAGGGGAGATGTGTTCGGACAGGTAAGTTGGGCCAGAACCATTTAGGGCTTTATAGGCTAAAGCCAGCACTTTGAATTGTGCCTGGTAGCAAACGGGCAGCCAGCGGAGCTGTCACAGCAGAGGAGTCGTAAGTATATTTACTTATTCTGGCTTTCTGTCTGATTCTGGCACATATCTTTGGGATCCAAGTTCACACTTGATGGCTTGAGTCTTGCCATGGCCTTCATCTCCCACTAATTGTTTAAAAAGCAGAGTTAAGTAGGACCATAGCAACAGGCTAGCACTCATGCTATGAGATACATGGTTCAGCAATGATTAAAATCTGGGCCTCTGTGGTCTAAATCCAAAATTCTCTCCTCTCTACCACAAAGCCTCCCTGCAGCCTGAAATGCCTTGGTTCAGCCAGCAAGGAGCGTAGTCTGTGCATTGACGCTGCATCAAGTCTGTCTACACCCTCAAGACAGACAGGACAATCAGCTGTACATAAATGGGAATTCTCTCTCTTTCTCTCCCTCAGAGCAGCAGATGGCCCCCAACTCATTTTTATTCTTTCCACTCTCAAACGGAGGCTGTCATGTCAATGCCAACTTCGACAAGTTTCTAATGTGTCTTATGTACCTTAGAACTTAGTGGTCACTAAATCCACTCAATTTAACTGTGTTACTTTGAAAAGACAATTTGTTTCTGGGCTCAGACTGGGGGGGAAAACGCACATGACCAGTGTGCACGGAACAAATCAGCACCTCTCCATCTGTCATGGCGAAAAGAGGTAAATGAGATTAATCATGAAAGGTTCGCTGATGTATGCCCCCTCCCAAGATATACATCCCAGACTGAGGAGAACACTCACAAAACAATCTGGAAACAAATGATTTCCTGTTGGAGAGATTGATGGGAAATTAATAGACATCTTCTTTCACTGGAGAAAGGAAAAGGCAGTTTCTCACAAGTGTTCGGATGCCATGGTCAGCACAAGTTGGGTGCAGAGAAAGTGACGAGTAGATCTGGTCTCATTAAAAAAGATAGGCACACTGATTTCCCACACTCAGGTTCTGGAAAATAATGGAAAAGTAAGTTGACAACAAGAAAATCTGAATGTGAAAACTAACATATTTGTTTCCAGCCCTATATCATACTGGTTTCATGACTCATGAGAATGTGGCATTATAGTATTGCAATGATTGATTTCTTCAAATAAAAGTAAACGAATGATAGTTTCTCTGAAATTGTGCTCCATTGCAAAATTCACAAAGCTGTAGACCAACAATGCGAGAAATCTGCTGCTTTGGTACTATAAGAAAAATAAAGAAATTTTCCAAATTCCAATTGCTTGTCACATACTGTCCGTTATTCAGAAGAAAGGAGTATGATGCTAAGCTTATGTCAACAGAAGTATGTTGTTGACATGGTATGCAATCATGCACGTGAATGGTGATGATATATATGTAAGATATTACATTCATAGTGGAATTGCTGCCTAAACATTGGGAAGAATTTCGTGACAGTAAACACTGTTCAATAGTGAAATAGAATACCTTGAAGAGTTAACTTTCCTTCTTTGGAGAGTTGACTCCTTTTTTTTGGAAGGTTGATTCCCCTTCTTTGGAAGATTGAGTCTCCATTACTGGAACATTGAGTCTCCTTCTTTGTAAGGTGACTCTCCTTCTTTGGAAGGTTGTTCTCCTTCTTTGAGAAGTTGACTCTCATCTGGAAGGTTGATTCTTCTTCTTTAGAAGGTTGACTCTCCTTCTAAAGCTTGATTCTTCTTCTTTGGAAGGTTGACCCTCCTTTGGAAGGTTGATTCTTTTTCTTTGGAAGGTTGACTCTTCTTCTTTGGAAGGTTGACTCTCCTTTGGAAGGTTGATTCTTCTTCTTTGGAAGGTTGACTCTCCTTTGGAAGGTTTATTCTTCTTCTTTGGAAGGTTGACTCTCCTTTGGAAGGTTTATTCTTTTTCTTTGGAAGGTTGACTCAACTTTGGGAGGTTGACTCTTCTTCTTTGGAAGGTTGACTCTCCTTTTTTGGAAGGTTGACTCTCCTTTTATGAAAGGTTGACTCCCCCTTCCTGGAAAGCTGTCTTTCCTTCTTTGGAAGGTTGACTATTCATCTTTGGAATTCCTTTAAACATAAGTTTGATGGGCATCTTTCAGAAGCACCTTAGTTGTGTATTCCTGCATGGTAGGAGATTGGACTAGAGTCTATGATATTATGATACTATTAGCATGGTCCCCTGCCACTTTTGACTACTGTTGACAAACCTGCATTTACTAATGGAAGTAGGAACAGATGGCATAAATTTGTAGAATATGAACTTTTTCCTATTTGGCAAGTCTAAATCTTGGGATAAATAGTAGAGTGATTTTCCTGCATGCCATTTGGATTGCAAATGTATAAATTAAAAAACCTAGAGGACTACCCATCAAAATCAAAAGTACTCAAAATGTAAGAAATAATGGATCACAAAATTAGCAATGTTTTGAAGAAAAAATACTTGCATGAACACTTTTTTTTTAAAAAAAGTGTTGCTATGATATGACAAGATTTTGGGATGAATTGTGTAGCAAAACTGACTTCATCCACGAACTCAATGATCATAGGGAATGCTATGGATGAATAAGGCTTAGCAGCCTTACCTGCGTGTTCTTTCTTATCTGAGCTGTAAGAAGGGCTGAGAAAGTAGTTTTGCATTTCCATTAAACCTTTCCCCTCTTGGTTTAGACTGCCAAGAAGATTGACCACTAATGTCACTTGTGGTAACAGCGGTTCATAGGATGTCAGGCGCTGAAAACTGTGAAGTGTAAACATTGCGAAAAAGAGGAAACATGTCAACAGAGAGAAGCTATAATGTTGCCCTTGGTTATTAAGTTGTTTGTGGGGGGAAAGACCACTTGAATGACAAATATTGACAAAAGTAAGTCATTTTCCATCATGCTCTTTGCATATTTACCATATATTTTCACAAAACTGATTGGAGCCAAGGGGGAAAGGTTCACTTAAATGAATAATTACTTCCCCTCAGCAACCAAGATAGGAGACAGCCAGAGCTTCAATTCAAGGGATATTTTTAGACAAAGGGTTGGGTAAATTATGAAAGAAAAGTATTTTGCAGATGTGTGCAGTCATTTCATTTGCTGTAGTGACGTCCCTGTACTAACAAACATTATTGGCTTTTGATTTCCTGGGAAGTATTTCAAACTTGTTATCAATAACTTAGTTGTTTGTAGAATTTAAAGACATACCTGTGTTACTCTGGAATATCATTATGCAAAGGGATTTTGTAGCACGTCCGAGACTAACTGAGAGTATGAAATTGCTAGCATAAATTTGCCTAGATTAAGACTGCAGCTACACCAATGTTTCCCAACCTGTGGTCCATAGACCTTCAGTGGTCTGCAAGAACTAAAATATGGCCCGCAGCCTCACCATTACTAAACCATTGCAATGAGAGCAACTGGTGCCGAGGCTTATTCAATATGGTTTTCTGTGGGCAAACAGATGGTGACTACTGGATGGCATATGTTCTGTATCAGAAATTAGAGTTGATGTGATCTATCTAATGCAATTTTCTGAATCAGCACCCCAAACAACCAAACTGAATCTAAAGTTGACCAAAAACTGATTTATAACTCTTTTGGTACTAATATTGGAGAGTGGTCCCTGGTCAAGTGGTCCCTGGTCAAAAAAAAGGTTGGGAACCACTGATCTACACTGTAGAATTAGTTCAGTTTGACACCACTTAAATACTATAGAATCATGGGAGTGGTAGTTTTACAAATTCTTTCACCCTGTTTGAGCCTCTCTTTTTTTTTTGAAATAAATTTTTATTGAATTATCATATACATAAAAAAAAAAAAAGAAGAGAAAAAAAGAAGAAAATGAAAGTGTTTTACAAGGAAAGTGGGGGAACATTAGATTATAGGAAAGTAGGAAATCTTAAAAGTCTAAATATTAAAAAAATCAATATAAAAAAAAGGGGAAAAAGATATATATATATATATAGGTAAAGGTAAAGGTAGTCCCCTGACATTAAGTCCATTCATGTCTGACTCTGGGGTGTGGTGCTCATCTCCATTTCTAAGCCGAAAAGCCAGCATTGTCCGTAGACACCTCCAAGGTCATGTGGCCAGCATGACTACATGGAGTGCTGTTACCTTCCCGCCGGAGCGGTACCTATTGATCTACTCACATTTGCATGTTTTCGAACTGTTAGGTTGGCAGACGCTAGGGCTGACAGCGGAAGCGAACACCGCTCCCCGGAATTGAACCTGCGACCTTTCAATCAACAAGCTCAGCAGCTCAGTGCTTTAACCCACTGCACCACCGGGGACTCCATGTATATATATATATATTAGGGCTGGGCGGTTTCGTTTCGTTAATTCGTAATTCGTTAAAAATTCGTTATTTTTTTTGATAACGAAGTGATAACGAACCATTCTGGAGCAACTTAAAAACGAAACGAATTTTTAAATTCGTTTCGTAATTGTTTCGGATTTGTTATGTATTCGTTTCGTTATCGTTTTGAAGTCGTTTCGTTATTATTTCCGCATGTCTAGGGCAAGTTTTATAGTTGTTTTTTGTTTAATTAGTGAAAAAAAATATAATATCACACCAACAGTCAACAACAGAGGGAGAGGGAAGCTTCAGAAGGTTTTGGAGGTTTTTTAGCGTATTTCGCGGTCGCGTCCGCCATTAACGAATCAATTCGTTATTGTTTCGAAATCAATTCGTTATTGTTTTGTAATTTTTTAACATTTACGAAATTTCGTAAATATCGAACTTTTTAAAAGAAAAATTTCGGAATTCTTTTTAAAATCAAAACGCAAAACCCCCCAAAAAACGAATCGATTTTAGAAACAAATTTTTCCGTTGTTACCCAGGCCTTATATATATATATGGTAGTTGTTTGACTTCCATTCTATGCCTTCGCTTGGTATGTGTTAGCTTTCTTAGTCTATATTTGTCTTGATCTTGTTTCATTTTTGTCCTATTTGGTATCTTTCATTCATATAATTTTCAATTGGTGACCAGTTTGTCTCTTTTATTTTCCTGAGCTTTTCTTCAAAAAATAAAAGTTAATTTATCCATGTCTTTAATCTCTTGTAGTTTATTTAACCAATAAGAGGCCGAGCCCAAATACATCAGAAACAAAAAAACACGACAACAAACAATCCAACAATAAATAACTCATAGCAAAGCAAAACAATAATAAAAATATCACGATGCATTTAAAAACTTGTGGCAGGGCCAAATGTAATGATTAAAATTTAAAAAATGCTGGGCATGTCCAGGTGAAATAGGATGGATATTTTAGGGATAAGTGGGTATGCAGACAATTCTAACTCTCTCGTAAAGTGCATTTGAGACATATTGCTTGGGATTCCTTAATCTGGGAAGGCACACTGGAACTTCCATGTTTTCAAGCTCCTTCTAAAGACTGCCAGAGTTGGGGCATGCCTGATGTCCTTGGGGAGGGAGTTCCAGAGTCGTGGGACCACCACCGAGAAGGCCCTGTCCCTCGTTCCCACCAATTGCACTTGCGATGCAGGTGGGATCGTGAGCAGGGCCTCTCCAGATAAACGAAGAGATCGTGTGGGTTTGTATACGGAAATGCGGTCACGCAGGTAGGTGGGTCCCAAACCGTTTAGGGCTTTGTAGGTAAGCACCTGCAATATTAACATGTTGCAACACAACGTTGAGTTTGTAAGATCTGAGCAGAGTAGTAAAGGAGCAGAGATCTCTTGGTCATGGAATTGTCATTCACCTGACTTGATGGAAAACAACAACAACAACAACAACAACAACAACAACAACAACAACAGTGGAGTTTGGCTAGTGTTTTGGTTGATCCAAGCCTGAGCTTTTCTCAGATGTGGCAGATATGATACTTGAGCTCTGGACCAACTCTGCTTGCTTTGCCATCTATTCCAACTTTCAAGGTAGTGGATTTGCATGCTTAAATTGGCCACGGTAGTCCACGCTCTGGTTACATCCCGTCTTGACTACTGCAACGCTCTCTACGTGGGGTTGCCTTTGAAGACAGCCCGGAAGCTCCAATTAGTCCAACAGGCGGCAGCCATGGTATTAACAGGAGCAGGGCGCAGGGAGCATACAACTCCTCTGCTGCACCAGCTCCACTGGCTGCCGATCTGCTACCGGGCTCAATTCAAAGTGCTGGTGTTGGCCTTTAAAGCCCTAAACGGTTCTGGCCCAACTTATCTATCCGAACGTATCTCAACCTATCAGCCCACCAGGACCCTAAGATCTTCTGGGGCAGGGGTCAGGAACCTTCGGCCCTCCAGGTGTGGTGGACTTCAACTCCCACAATTCCTTGGGCCAAGGTAAGCCTTTGGGGCAAATGCCGAGCCTCAAGGAATTGTGGGAGTTGAAGTCCACCACACCTGGAGGGCCGAAGGTTCCCCATGCCTGTTCTGGGGAGTCCCTGCTCTCTATCCCGCCGGCTTCACAAGTGTGGCTGGCGGGAACGAGAGACAGGGCCTTTTCTGTGGTGGCCCCTCGGCTTTGGAACACCCTCCCCATAGAGGTAAGATCAGCCCCCTCGCTGATGGTGTTTCGGAAAAGATTGAAGACATGGATGTTTAAACAAGCATTCGGTTAATCCGTTGCAACGAATTATGATGACTAAAGGACTGGTAATCATGGACGATGAATTTGGATTGCGACTCCAGTTACGAGATGCATTGGATGGTTATTGGTGGCCCAATAATTTGTATTGTATATGTGTTTTATGCTTTTAAACTGAATATTGTTGTTTTTTAAGTGTTGTAAACCGCAATGAGTCGCCGATTTAGGCTGAGATATTAGCGGTATACAAGCGCATTAATAATAAATAAATCAAATGATTCTCCTTGCAGTCCACAGAGGCAAAAAACGACACCCCATAATACAAAAACTGTCTCCCCCATGAGCATCTTTTCTCATAAGGAAACATTTTGACAGTTCCATGCCAAAAATAACACAAACGCTTTGGCTCGCTTTTTGCCACTAACTTTGAAAATGTTCGGGAACAGGAAAGTTAAAGAGCACTAATGCATTCCACATATTCAAAATGCATCAAAGAGAGGAAGAATCCAGCTCTGGCAAGGAAATTTTTCAAAGCAGGCGTTCATATATTTACCACCACCCCCCTCCTTTTTTGTGCCTAGTCTTTATTATGGAAATGGACATCATTTCGTGCATAGATTACTGTGATTAAACAAAAGCAAAAGAGACGGTAAGCCCAAGCTCTTCTCTTCCATGAGATCAACTTCACTGCTCTTTATGGAACCCATTTGCACGTAAGGGGCTGAATCTTATTCTTAGTCTCCACCAGAGAAGCACCACTGAATCAGTGAGATTTACTTATGTGTTGATTCACCAATGATTTTTCTGAGTGGTCAGTTTCACTGCTTTTTTTGGAATAAGCATATTGACCAGAGTTTGAATCTCATTGTTAGTCATACAGCCATGAATTCAATGAGATAGGCCTATTTGTCACCTCTACATTCAGTTCTGTTAGTCCACTCTAGATATGGCTAACCTATAGGATTATGAATAGTATGTTAAGTTGGGTGACATGGGAGCAGTCTGTCCAAATGCAATTCATGGCAATGTTCAAATCTAAGCACTTAAATATACCAGATTTGACATATTTGAAATAAAATGCAGCCATACCTGATCCACCCATAAATGGAAACAATTCATTTTTTCCATATACTTTCTTATCAGTAGCTTCTTGTCCTAAGTACAGGATGATTAAATGTTGTAGTACATTCATTTATTTATGAAAGATCTATAGTTTTTCATGATTCTATACAATCAAATGTTCTGTCGTATTCTATTAAGCGCAAGCTAATTTAGTTTTGAAATTCTTTGGTGTGTTTGCAATATGATTTCTAGTATCTCCTCCTTTTCTGAACTCATGGCTGAACAAGGATTCAGGTTCTGGACATCCATCCCCTGGTATAAACAAAATGGTGGCAATTGCTACTGCTTACATGACCTATTTTCTTGCCTGGTCAATGGCCTGGTCAGTGTTTTTCACCAGGATTGTCATATATGCTTCCGGCCCGGCATACCTGTCCAAATGTATCTCCTTCTACGTCCCACATAGGAGTTTAAGATCTTCTGGAGAGGCCCTGTTCTCGGTCCCACCTGTCACAAACACGGTTGGCTGTTGCAACCCAGATCAGGAAACAAGACCATAAGATTAAATCCACCACACTTGACTGTGGGAAAAACCATCCTTTTTTATTGATGAAAAAATGGTTACAAAATAGAGGAAAATGCAAAGTCAAAAAGCCACAGTAAAACTCAGCAGTCAGGAAAATCTCTGAACTAGATCAAAATTCCAAAAGCAGCACTATAGAAGACCTGGAACCTGTTAGTATCTCACTAACCGTACTTGGAACTAGAAGCCTCTGGGAATGCAGGCCATGGGAAATGGGAACTCAGCCAAGGTAATGCCTCAGTCTGAAACGATGCTTGATCTAACAAGACAGCCCGGGGGGGGGGGGGGAGACACTTTAAACTAAAGAAACTGTTTCAGGACACGCCTCCAGGCTTGGAAGCCTCCTTCTGCTTTAATCTACTTGACCTTCGCAGACTCTGTGATTCACTCCTGCTTTCCCAAATCTGCCTTCTTCTATCCTCATTAAAAAAGGCAGGTGTTAACTCCTCTGGAGAGTTATCACCGCTTGACTCGGAAACATCCTCATCAGGATGTTTAGTTTCACTTTCCCAGCCATTGCCCTCAGAATTAACAGTTTCCAAACCATCAGGGAAAACTACATGTTCAGTTGCATCAGGAAATACAATCATAGAATCAGGTTCACACGGAGGCTGAACCCCAACATTGGCGGAGACAAGGGACAGGGCCTTCTCAGTGGTGGCCCCCCGCCTGTGGAATTCGTTCCCCGGGGAAATTAGGTCATTTTCATCCCTCCTCTCCTTTAGAAAGAAATTAAAAACGTGGATGTGGGACCAGGTATTTGGGTAATCTTCCAGACTTGATGATGATAATGATGACAATTACTATGGAAATGGTTTATGGACAAGCTTAATGGAGACTACAATTACAGAACTCGATGGGACGATGGCTACTAGGCTGGCTCCCTTTTTAATAGACTTTATTGTATTAATTTAATGTTTTAACTATTTATAATAATTGATTTTGATGTGTACTTTATTGTATTTTATGTGTAGGCATTGAATATGTGCCGGCTGGAAGCCACCCTTAGTCCGTCCCCCCTCCCCAGGGGGTTGAGAAGAGCAGGATACAAATATCTGAAATATATACTAAAATAAAATAAATATATCCAACCCGTCTGATCCCAAGCCCATTTTCACAATCAGATGGCTCAGTTCATCATGCCTTATAATCCTTCTCTGCCTCTGTAACTTCACAAGGACCACTTCTTTGATGTTTGATCTTGGTCCTGGAATTACTGTATCTTCAGAGATGCAAAAGGAAAGAGGAAACCAGCTAGAAAGGGAGAATTTTAATTCAACCCACCAATACCTTTCTACTGGGTATTACAAAGGCCAGAATAATGTTGGTGTCATACTACTGAACTGATTTGGCATTTTTGTCCAGTACACAGTCCTTATTTATTTCAAGGTGGATTTACTCAGGGGATTCCATCATGCATGGATGAATGCAGAGGTGGCCCTAGGTAATTTTCAACGGTAAGCAAGCAGTTTTTTGGCGTCCCCCAACCAATCACTGATATATATTTTCTGTTCGTTGTGGGAGTTCTGTGTGCCATAGTTGGTTCAATTCCATCATTGGTGGAGTTCAGAATGCTCTTTGATTGTAGGTGAACTATACATCCCAGTAACTACAACTCACATATGTCAAGGTCTATTTCCCCCCAAGAGCACCTCAAGAGCGCCCCTGGGCAAAATCAACTATACTGCAAATGCTTACTTTGCGTAATGGGTTGAGCCGCCCCTGGATGAACGTATCACGTGGATCCACATACAGATTCCCATGTCGGTGGTTGTGCCAATTTGGTTGCATGTCCATTGGCATAATGGACATGCCTTTGAAGACGGGGTTGCCTTTGAAGACAGCTCGGAAGCTCCAATTAGTCCAACACTTGGCAGCCATGGTGTTAACAGGAGCAGAGCGCAGGGAGAATACAACACCCCTGTTGCGCCAACTCCACTGGCTACCGATTTGCTACTGGGCTCAATTCAAAGTGCTGGCGTTAGCCTTTAAAGCCCTAAATGGTTCCAGCCCAAGCTACCTATCCGACCGCATCTCTGCCTATGAACCCACCAGGACTTTGAGATCTCCCGGGGAGGCCCTGCTCTCGATCCCGCCTGCTTCTCAAGCACGACTGGCGGGGACGAGAGATAGGGCCTTCTCGGTGGTGGCTCCTCGGCTGTGGAATGCCCTTCCTACCGACATTAGACTAGCACCATCTCTAGTGGTATTACGCAAAAATCCGAACGTATCTATCCGAACGTATCTCAGCCTATCAGCCCACCAGGACCCTAAGATCTTCTGGGGAGGCCCTGCTCTCTATCCCGCCTGCTTCACAGGTGCGGCTGGCGGGAACGAGAGACAGGGCCTTTTCTGTGGTGGCCCCTCGGCTTTGGAATGCCCTCCCCATAGAGGTGAGATCAGCCCCTTCGCTGATGGTATTTCGAAAAAGGTTGAAGACATGGATGTTTAAACAAGCATTCGATTAATCTGGTGCAACGAAACTGATGAACAAGGATTGGTTAATCACAGACGACGAAATTGGATTGCGACTACAATTAAGAGATGCATTGGATTATTATTGGTGGCCCAATAATATTGTGTATTGTGTATGTGTTTTTATGCTTTTTAATGGAATATTGCTGCTTGTCGTTGTGTTGTAAACCGCGTTGAGTCGCCGATTTAGGCTGAGAAACGGCGGTATATAAGCACAGTAATAAATAAATAATAAATAAATAAAAAAGTGAAGACCTGGCTGTTCGAGCAGGCGTTCGAATAATGAGTGCAATGATTGGTTAGTGAACACTGGAATGGATCATTGGATGACGAATCTGGATCATGTTTTTGATGATGAGATGATGGTGAATGGCTATGGTAGTAATTGTTAATTGTTTATTGGTTATTAATTGTGCAATTGTATTAAGTTGATAACTGTTTTTATACTTTAACATTGAATTCTGCTGTCTCTTGTTCTGTGAACCACTGTGAGTCGCCTTCGGGCTGAGAACAGCGGTATATAAGCAAGGTAAATAAAATAAATAATGCACTTAACAGGTTCATATTGTATAGCTCTGCTCCTAATCAATATAGGCCCTTTGCCAAAAATTGAGAGGGATCATGATCACTTGAAAGTTGACTATCTGAAGGCCCTAAGATTAGGGTAGAGTCATTCTAAAAGAAAGTTGCTTCTTGAAATCATAACTTACTCCTTGAAGTGACGCCAATTTCCAAATTATAATTTGCCTTCAAGCCACCCAACTCAACTGAAAATCAATTAAACTGTACCTAATTAAAGACTTTAAAAACATTTTAAAAACACCCTAATAATGCATTGGAATATATCAAACACCCCACAGAAAGGAATAGGATTTTTTATTATAAGAGATAACTTTGAAACCACATTTTTTTTAGTAAACAGCATTTCCTTAAATTGGAAACAAAATGCCCATTTCATTTCAATCATTTCCTCACCAACTGCAAAAGCAAATGCATATGGCATGAAAATCTGTTATAATATAGCACTTTACACCTTGATATGTACCTGCTCCAAATTCATTTGTCTATAAATTAACCACAAATGGTGGTTGTCATTTTGTCATGTGCTAGTACCGCATTCAGGTTTTTTTTTTCTCTCTCTCTCTCGCCTTTAAATGAGAATGTCTTTGTATAGTATTACTAACAAACCTGCTTGTCAGATATCAAGGAAGAAAATAGATAAAGACAAATTACCTTCGAGTTGTAATTCATTTTTTAAAAACTTCAATCAATGATGAACATATGAGGCTGCCGTATGCTGAGTCAGACCGGTGGTAAATCAAGCCTACTTTTGATTGTCATTTGGCTCTCCAAAGGAGAGTCTTGAGCAATGTTTCTCAACCAGGGGGTTGGGATCCCTTGGGGGGGTCGTGAGTGGGTGTCAAAGAGGTCACCAAAGACCATTGGAAAACACAGTATTTTCTATTGGTCATGGGTGGGTTTGTGTGGAAAGTTTGGCCCAATTCTATCACTGGTGGGGTTCAGAACACTCTTTGATTGTAGGTGAATTATAAATTCCAGCAACTACAACTCCCAAATCTCAAAGTCTATTTTCCCCAAACTCCACCAGGGTTTACATTTGGGCATATTGAGTATTCGTGTCAAGTTTGGTCCAGATCCATCATTGTTTGAGTCCACAGTGCTCTCTGGATGTAGGTGAACTACAGCTCCAAAACTCAAGGTCAACGCCCACCAACGTAAAGGTAAAGGTAGTCCCCTGACATTAAGTCCAGTCATGTCTGACTCTGGGGTGTGGTGCTCATCTCCATTTCTAAGCCAAAGAGCCAGCGTTGTCCGTAGACACCTCCAAGGTCATGTGGCCGGCATGACTGCATGGAGAGCCATTACCTTCCCGCCGGAGCGGTACCTACTGATCTACTCACATTTGCATGTTTTCGAACTGCTAGGTTGGCAGAAGCTAGGGCTGACAGCGGAAGCTCACGCCGCTCCCCGGTATCGAACCTGAGAACTTTCGATCAACAAGCTCAGCAGCTCAGTGCTTTAACCCACTGTGCCACCGGGGCTTGTACCAAACGCCCACCAAACCCTTCCAGTATTTTCTGTTCATCATGGGAGTTCTGTGTGCCAAGTTTGGTTCAATTCCATCGTTGGTGGAGTTCAGAATACTCCTTGATTACTTTGATTAACTATAAATCCCAGAAGCTATAACTCCCAAATGACGAAATAATCGCCCTCAACACCACCAGTATTCAAATTTGGGTGTATCGGGTATTTGTGCCAAATTTGGCCCAATGAATGGAAATATATCCTACATACCAGATATTTACATTACAATCCATAATAGTAGCAAAATTACAGTTATGAAGTAGCAACAAGAATAATTTTATGGTTGGGGTCACCACAACAGGAGGAACTGTATTAAGGGGTCATAGCAGTAGGCAGGCTGAGAACCACTACTCTAGTCCATCAAAGAAAGATATCCTTTCCAGGCAAATGGCATATATTACACTAGTTAACCGCCCAGCCTCATGAGGGCAATCTTGCCCATTTTATCACGATTCTGTCCTGAATCCTAGCCAGCATTAGAGTGCATTCCAAAAATTCCCTTCATCATTCACATGGTTCTCTACACAGGGTTGTTGTAGGTTTTTTGGGGGCTATATGGCCATGTTCTAGAGGCATTCTCTCCTGACGTTTTGCCTGCATCTATGGCAAGCTCCTGCCTCCCCAAACAGCTATAGTTCTCACTACTCAGGAGTCACCAGTGGCGTTCCCTCCAATGACATTGCAGGTTATAGCGAGCGCCATGAACATGTCCATAAGCCCTGCGAATGTCCTCCACAAACACATTACTGTCCATCACCCAAATGAAGACTTTCATAGGGGACAATTTCATCCTCGATGTTATGTGTTTCCTCCACCACAGACATCTCAGTGTTTCTTGCTCTCTCTTGGTATAAAATTTACATGACCCCACCCACTACCTCTCCCATAACCCATAACAAACAGAGAAAATGATCAGCAACTGAACATACTGGAGAGGTTTGGGGGAGAACTCAACATGATTTATAGGAGTTGTAGGTACTGAGATGTATAGTTTACCTGCAATCAAGGAACTCTCTGAACTCCACCAAAGATAGAATTAGACCAGACTTGGCAGACAGAGCCTCCATGAACAACAAAACATACTGGAGGCCTTTGGAGGGATTTCGAGTTGTCATTCATCTACATCCAGAGCGCACTATGAACCCAAACAATGATGGATCTGGACCAAACTTGGCATGCATACCCAATATGCCCAAATTTGAATACTGATGGCTTTGAGGGGAAATGGCCTACACATTTTGGAGTCATAGGTACTGGGATTTATAGTTCACTTGCAATCAAGGTGCTCTCTGAACTCCACCAAAGATAGAATTAGACCAAACTTGGCAGTCAGAGACCCCATGACCAGCAAAAAATACTGGAGGTCATCGGGAAAAAATCACCTTGATTTGGGAGTATTGTAGTTCACCTACATCCAGAGAGCACTGTGAACCCAAACATCAATAGATCTGGACCAAACTTGGCACACATACCTGATATGTCAAGATTTGATTGCTAGAGGGGTTCGGAGAGAACTAGCCTTCCTTTCTGGGAGTTGTAGTTCACCCACAACCAGAGAAACTGTGACCTCCATCAATGATGGACCTGGACTAAACTTGGCACACAGAACCCCTATATCTAACTCAACCTACTGGAGGGGTTTGAGGGGACTGACTCACCGTAGTGAGAGCTGTAGTTTACCCTACAGCCAGAGAGCACCCTGAAACCCACTAATGATGTACTTAGAGCAAAGGTGCCCAACATAACAAACTTTTAGTACAGATGGAGTTTTTCAGGGTTAATCTGGCATAATTTGAGTTGTAGTTCAACCAAACCTTAGGCATTTTGAACAATTAAAAATTGACTTTTCCAAATAACTTGGGCAATGCTGGGTACCCAAGCTAGTAGGTAAATAAATACATTATAAATTAATATGTTATCTATATGTTTTCTGCTTATTTATATTCCAGAAGTGTTTGTGTAATGGCAAGCTTACTGGTCACTGTATCTATAAAATAATAATAATAATAATAATAATAATAATAATAATAATAATAATAGTAATAATAATAATAATATTTTATAGTAATATTATCCCACTTTCCCTCTCTAAAAAAATATCTAAAGCAGCAAGCAACATTAAAACAATATGATATACAATTTAAAGCTTGAAAAACATATAAACACTATGATAGAATTGAACATTGAACACAATATATGAACACAATGGTTGATTAACAGTTTTCCCCACTTTCTTCTTATTTCTAAAATGCAGTTTCCCTCCACTTATAGGATGCACAAATATGAAATTACTTCAAAAAGAAGAAGGAGAAAACCCTCCAAACCATTTTCTCTTTCTGACTAACTCTAATTGTATGTAACTGCAGTCAATGTACTTTGAATCTGCGATCAGCGTTATTTTCCCCCCGGAGGAGATTGCAAACCCCCGCCAAAGAAAAAAAATCCACTCTGCAACTCAAAAGTAATTTCAGCAGCAAAAGTAAATTAAATATCCACCATATTAGTCACACAGCATTAGTTGGAATTGGATTGACTGGGAAGAGGTCAAAGAGTTGTGGAAGGTTTTAGCCTACTGGAGGAGCAATAAAATTCAACCATACTTAAAATCATTAGCCATAAACCCTTTGATATGAGATCCAAACGGCCCAGGCTCAGGCGGGAACCCCCTCCCCATTGCAAGCATCACACCAAGCGGCCGGGAACAACACGGGCGTTCCTCTTTAACAGGCTAAATTTTCATGTAAACCCTTAAATGAAGTGCAAGGACAAAGAAGAAAAAAGAGGACGGTGTGCCAGGGAGAAAGAAGCAGCAGCCATGATTTGTATTCATTTGTTAGTTATGCAATTCAGGAGCAATCGGTTAAGAAAATGAAAGTAGTAGTAGTAGTAGTACAGTAAAGGTAAAGGTAAAGATAAAGGTTTCCCCCTGACATTAAGTCTAGTCATGTCTAATTCTGGGTGGTTGGTGCTTATCTCCATTTTTAAGCCAAAAGGCTGGCGTTGTCTGTAGACTATCTCCAAGGTGGAGCCCCCAGTGGCGCAGTGGGTTAAACCCCTGTGCCGGCAGGACTAAAGATTGACAGGTCGCAGGTTTGAATCCGGGGAGAGGCGGATGAGCTCCCTCTATCAGCTCCAGCTCCTCATGCGGGGACATGAGAGAAGCCTCCCACAAGGATGATAAAACATCAAATCATCCGGGCGTCCCCTGGGCAACGTCCTTGCAGATGGCCAATTCTCTCACACCAGAGGCGACTTGTAGTTTCCCAGGTCACTCCTGACACGACCAAAAAAAATAATCTCCAAGGTCATGTGGTCATCATGACTGCATGGAGCACCGTTATACTAGCGATATCGGAGGTTATAATTATTGTTATTGTTATTATTGTAATTATTATTATCTAGGACTATGGGTGGCCTTTTGCAGCTGACAGTGCCGATTGTGTTTAAGTGCAGACCAAGGTTTTTAGGCACTGCACCCAGTGTGCTGATCACCACTGGGACCATCTTGACTGGCTTGTGCCAGAGTCTTTGCAGTTTAATCTTTAAATCCTCATATCATTTCAGCTTTTCCAGTTGTTTCTCTTCGATCCTGCTGTCGCCTGGGATTGCAAAATCGACAATCCATACATCAACAGTCCATATGATGGTGAGATCAGGAGTATTGTGCTCCAAAATTCTGTCAGTCTGAATTTGGAAGTCGCAGAGTAGTAGTAGTAGTAGTAGCTGTTGTTGTTGTTGTTGTTGTTGTTGTTGTTGTTACCTATATAAATAAAAATGTAATGTTCGTTTGTGGTATTCACAGAACTCAAAAACCACTGGATGAATTGACACCAAATTTGGACACAAGACACCTAACAACCCAATGTATGTCCTTCACTCAAAAAATTGCTTTTGTCATTTGGGAGTTGTAGTTACTGGGATTTATAGTTCACCTACAATCAAAGAGCATTCTGAACCCCACCAATGATGGAATTGAACCAAACCTGGCACACACTTCTCCCATGACCAGCGGAAAATACTGTTAGGGTTTGGTGGGCAGTGTTCTTTGGTTTTGGAGTTGTAGTTCACCTCCATCCAGAGAGCACTGTGGATGCAAACAATGATGGATCTGGACCAAACTCTACACAAATACTCAATATGCCTAAATGTGAACACTGGTGAAGTTTGGGGGAAATAGAATCTTCACATTTGGGAGTTGTAGTTGCTGGGATTTGTAGTTCACCTACAATCACAGAACATTTGAACCCGACCAACGATAGAACTGGTCCAAACCTCCCACACAGAACCCCCATGACCACCAGAGTGGGCCGCAGTAATGCGTGGCAGGGGACAGCTAGTCTATAATAATATAGATAATATTATATCTATATTATGGTGCAGTGGTGCAGTGGGTTAAACCCCTGTGCTGGCAGGACTGAAGACCGACAGGTCGCAGGTTCGAATCCGGGGAGAGGCAGATGAGCTCCCTCTATTAGCTCCAGCTCCTCATGCGGAGACATGAGAGAAGCCTCCCACAAGGATGATAAAAACATCAATTCATCCAGGCATCCCCTGGGCAATGTCCTTGCAAACGGCCAATTCTCTCACACCAGAAGCAACTTGCTTTTCTCAAGTCGCTTCTGACACAACAACAAAAAAATCTATAATATCCCAGGCCCTTGGGAAGAGCCTGATATTATTCAGAGATGGACTTGGACCTCATGTGCATGTGTGCTGCGTTGTTATGTACATGTAATAAATAATAATAATACCATTAATATCCCAGGCCCTTGAGAAGAGCCTGATATTCAGAGACAAATCCGAGACACTTCGACCTAATGTGCATGTGTGCTGTGTTGTTATGTATATGTCATATATAATAATATATAGATACAAAGAGCCACAAACTGTTAACATCATTAAAAAATGCCAAAAGATGGGGGGGCTGTTGGAATCAGCAGGTATATATGACTTTGCAACTCCTTTCTGGGGAAGGTGGAAGGAAGGAGAATGCAAACCAATGGTCAGCAGCTAAGTGGTGCTTCATTTTGCTCTTTGGCAAAGGTTTTCCAAAGGACCAGCTCAATCCAAAGTGGGATCATTCACCCGTCCAGTCTGGGTTAAGAAGAAAATGGGGACCCAACAACAAAGGTTGGCGGAACTGATGAGGAAATAGTGAGGCCACCTTGGTTTTCAGCCTGGACTGTAAAGGAGCTCTCCAAGGTGCTGGGATTGTTTTTGTGGTCAATGTTTTATACTTGTATGGGTGATGTTATGAGCTATTATAATAAATATGTTTTATTTGGATCCTCGTCTCTATGTATTGTGATTTGTCCTTTTGATCTATTTGATTTGATTTTACCTTTTGGATTGTAGGTGTGATATATTTATTTATTGCATTGATATACCACTTTTCTCCCCCTAAGGGAACTCAAAGCGGTTTCCAGCATTATAAAGGCAAAATTCAATGTTGTATATACTTGTAAAAACCAAAAGACAAAGACAATAGCAAGACAATAACATATAACTATAAATTAACCAAATTAAAACATAAACATGAAATAACATTTAGACATAAAGCATAAAAATTAAACATTGATAATGCAATGCCATTTATATTAAAACCTATCGATAAACAACACTATTTAAAACAGTTACTAAAATCACGCCGTCCAAAATCAAGTCTGCAGTTGTTCCATTGGTCTGTTCATTATTCCATATTATCTTATTGCATTACTAGTTTTACTGTCTGAAAGCCTGATCACTTAACCACATTTTACTTTCTTCCTGAATGTCAGGAGGGAGAAGGCTGCTCTAATTTCACTAATCGAGGGGCCACCACTGAGAAGGCCCTGTCTCTCACCCCCACCTTTTGCACTTGCAAGAAAGGTGGGATCGAGAGCAGGGTCTCCCCAGAAGATCTTAACTCCAAGGTGGATCGTAGAAGGAGATACGTTCAGACAGGTAAGCTGGACCAGAACCATTTAGGGCTTTATATGCTAAAGCCAACACTTTGAATTTTGCTCGGTAGCAGACTGGCAGCCAGTGGAACTGACACAAAAGGGGGGTTGTGTGCTCCCTGTACACTGTCCCCAGTTAGAAATCTGACTGCAGCCCATTGGACCACTTGAAGCTTCCGAACAAGCTTCCAAAGGCAACCTCATGTAGAGTGTATTGCAGTAGTCTATCCTTGATGTAACAAAAGTGTGGACCACCATGGCCATGATTGATACTATTTATTTATTTATTTACTTACTTACAGTATTTATATTCCACCTTTCTCACCCCGCAGGGGACTCAGGGCAGATTACAATGTACATATATATGGCAAATATTTAATGCCATAGACACACAACATATATAGACAGACAAACTGAGATTATTTAACATTCCAGCTTTCATGAGGGTGTTCCGGCCACTAGGGGAGCTGTTGCTAGACCGTCCATTAGTGACAATGATGGAGTACTTCCTCATTTTTTTTGCACAGTTGCTGGAGATTTTTATGGCATAGTAAATTAGTTAAATGAGCCTTCCCGCATAAGTAGTACCTATATTTCCTACTTGACAGATGCAACTGTCTTTCAGGCTGCAAAGGTCGACAACAGGCTACACAATGGTCGGAAGCTCACTCCGACCTGGGCTGGCTTCGAACTCATGGCCTCTTGGTCAGTTGTGATCTTAATGCAGCTGACTCCCAGCCAGCTGCGTCACAGTCCTGTTGTATATTGTTTTTTCTTGTTGTAAGCCTCCCAGAATTGTTGCTGTTGTTGAGGATGGAGTTTAGTACTTTTCAAAGCCTGTGGACCATATGCGGCCTTCCAAGATGGTTGACTCAACCCCTGTCCTACGTCTGAAACAACTTGAAGGCCCACCACAACAACAATCCTAACTCACTTCACTCAAACCAAAAGTAGATCAATAAATTCCCAAACAGGTTTGCTGTCCCACTAACCCAGAGGCCAGCTCTACTCTCAGGCATCTTTGACTAACTCATCTCTTCCATCCAGGACTTCATGCATTGTGTTATGGTAAGAGGAAGCTTGTGATAAAATCCATCAGACATATTAAGGTCACAGAGTGCTTCACCAGAATCAAGAACCTGGACTCAAAATTTCAATCAAACACAATGCCCGATATTCAGAGACGAAGCCCAGACACTTGGGCCTAATATGCATGTATGCTGTGTTGTTATGTACATGTAAATTAAAATATAATATACTAGCCATGCCCTGCCGTGCATTACTGTAGCCCAGTCTGTGTATATGTGTTTTGTGTGTGTATATATTTGTGTATATATGTGTGTTTGTGTAAATATATATGTGTGTGCATATATGTGAGTATATATATTTGTGTATCTATATGTGTACATGCATATTGTGTATATGTGTGTGCTTGTCTATATGAATATTTGTGTGCATATGTGTGTATGTATGTGTATATGTATATATGTATGCATGTGTATATGTATGTGTATATGTGTGTATGTGTATATGTATATATGTGTGCATATGTATATGTATATATGTATGTGTGCATGTGTATATGTGTATATATATGTATATTTGTGTGTGCATGTGTATATGTATATACATGTGTATGTAAATGTATGTGTGTATATGTGTATATTTGCATGTGTTTGTGCATATATATACATGTGTGTGCATGAATGTGTGCATGTGTGTATATGAGTGTATTTGTATATATGGTGTTTTTTGGGGGTTTTAAGTCTGTTTCACTGGGGTTTTGTGTCTGTGTGTGTATGTGTTTAGGGGTGATGGACACTCGTTGGACTATTAGGTGTATTGTGTCCAAATTTTGTGTCAGTTCGCCCAGTGGTTTTTGAGTTATGTTAAACCCACAAACGAACATTACATTTTTATTTATATAGACTAGACATCCCCTGCCACGCATTGCTGTGGCCCAGTCTGTGTTTATGTGTTTTGTGTGTGTATAGATCTGTGTGTGTATTTGTATATATGTGTGTTTGCTTGTATATATGTGTGTGTGTGCCTTATAATGTATTTTAAGGGGATTTTTGGTTTTTAAGTCTTTTCTGCTATGTTTTTTTCGTGTTTTATGAGTGATGATCACTCGTTGGCTTGATAAGTGTATTGTGTCCGAATTTGGTGTCAATTCGTCCAGTGGTTTTTGAGTTATCTTAATCCCACAAACGAACATTACATTTTTATTTATATAGATAATATAATAATATTTATAATCTTATTTGTTAATTTATTTATCGTGTCAGAAACAATAAATGCACATACACATGCTGAAGCTGTACTACTTTTGCACTTTGAATTCAGTTTGCAGCAATTAAAGTAAGTCACGAGGAAGGGGAAAACAGGGAAATTGTCAACGCAGCTGAAAAAAGTAAGACAACAGAAGATTAATCAGGACTGTCCTTACCAAACTGGGACAGTTGGAGGGCACGAATCCCTTAGCTGATGGTTCCAGCATTTATTTGTCACAGCATGTGGTAGAAATGAGCCCTTAAACCACAAATTCCTCCCAGTCGATCTCCCGATCCTCACAGCTGGATACTGGGAGGCCTAGAATTGCAGCTACTTCCAGCCCAGAACAGCAGCATTCTTCAAAATCAATTCAACCTGTTTAAACAGTACAAAATAGAGAGAAATCATTGAAATTGACCTCTAACAATTTTAACAACGTGTTAATTTTTTTTAGAAAAAAAGTGTTAAAGTCAGCTGGAACATTTTAAAGCTATATAATATAATACCATAACACAGGTTGATGTGCCTCTAGTGAAAACGACTGGGGAACTTCAATGAGCTTTTGGGGGTGCTGTTGCAGACTAAACCTGGAGCAGATTCACAGATCCACCAATGTGGGAATCTGCCAAATGTACTTGTGACAAAGGCAGTAACGAGAGCAGGGCCTCCCCATATGATCTTATATAACTTAACTAGCTGTCCCCTGCCACGCGTTGCTGTGGCCCAGTCTATTGATCTGGAAGATAAAGTAATGAGAAAGTGTTGATTTCTAATACAGGGTTAGTCAAAATGCATAGGCCAATAAGCCATTCAATTGAATGGCTTATTGGCCTATGCATTTTGACTAACCCTGTATATGTAATTTCTTTATGCTTGTGGGTAAACAGTATTTCTTGCTGTTTCTTTGTCGGTGTTGATGTGGAGAGTGTCTGGTTTGCCCACCCTGGAACATGGAACATATTATTGTCCTTCTTTAAGGGTCCCTTTCAAATCTATGATACTATATTGTGTGTGTGTGAATCATATCTATCTATCTATCTATCTATCTATATCTATGGCTGGATGGCTCTTTGTCAGGAGGACTTTGATTATGAGTTCTGGCCCCGATGAAGGGAGTTGGATTAGATGGCCTTAAGTATTTTCTGTTGGTCATGGGGGTTCTGTGTGGGAAGTTTGCCCTGATTCTGTCATTTGTGGGGTTCAGAATGCTCTTTGATTGTAGGTGAACTATAAATCCCAGTAACTACAACTCCCAAATGTCAAGGTCTATTTTCCCCAAACTCCATCTGTGTTCATATTTGGGCGTATTGAGTGCTTGTGCCAAGTTTGGTCCAGACCCATCATTGTTTGAGTCCACAGTGCTCTCTGGATGTAGGTGAACTACAACTCCAAAACTCAAGATCAATGCCCACCGAAACCCTTCCAGTATTTTCTGTTGGTCATGGGAGTTCTGTGTGCCAAGTTTGGTTCAATTCCATTGTTGATGGAGCTCAGAATGCTCTTTGATTGTAGATGAACTATAAATCCCAGCAACTACAACTCCCAAATGACAAAATCATAATTTTTTGAGTGTTGGTCTCTCCTTGTGTTATGAGATGTTTTGTTGCCAAATTTGGTGTGATTTCGTTCATTGGTTCTTTTGTTTTTAAGGTACTCGTTATGCACAGAGCATTTATATATATAGTAGGCTTGGGTAACAACGGAAAAATTTGGTTCTAAACTCGTTTCGTTTTTAGGGGGGCCCTTGCATTTCGTTTCTTTAAAGAATTCCGAAATTTTCCTTTAAAAAAGTTCGAAATATACGAAATTTCGGAAAATTACGAATTGATTCGTTAATGGCGGACGCAATTGCGAAATATGCTAAAAAAAACCTCCAAATGGTACAGGGGGAACTTCTGAAGCTTCCCTCTCCCTCTGTTGTTGACTGTTGGTGTGATAAAACAAACAACAACTATAAAACTTGCACCAGACATACGGAAATAATTATGAAACAATTTCAAAACAATTTTGAACCAATTACGAAACAATTACGAAACTATACGAAATAAATTGGAAAAATTGTTTCAGTTTTTAATTACTCCTCGCAGTAGTCCTGCATGGCTCAATATTGGATCGTAAGCTAATTTAAATACGAATTAATAACGAATTACAAAATTAACGAACAAAACCACCCAAGCCTAATATATATATATATATATATATATATATATATAGCTTGCGTAACAACGGAAAAATTTGTTTCTAAACTCGTTTCGTTTTTAGGGGTTCATCGCGTTTCGTTTTTAGGGGTTCATCGCGTTTTCCTTTTAAAAATTTCGAAATTTACGAAATTTCGTAAAATTACGAATCGATTTGTTAATGGCAGACGCAATTGCGTAATATGCTAAAAAAACCTCCAAATGGGACAGGGGGAACTTCTGAAGCTTCCCTCTCCCTCTGTTGTTGACTGTTGGTGTGATAAAACAAACAACAACTATAAAACTTGCACCAGACATGCGAAAATAATTACGAAATAATTTCGAAATAATTTCGAAATAATTTCGAAATAATAACGAAATAATTACGAAATAAATTGAAAAAATTGTTTCGAATCTAATTTACTCCTCACACTATTCCTGCATGGCTCAATATTGGATTGTAAGCTAATTTAAATACGAATTAATAATGAATTACGAAATTAACGAACGAAACCGCCCAAGCCTAATATATATATTAGGAAGGTAACGGCGCTCCATGCAGTCATGCCGGCCACATGACCTTGGAGGTGTCTATGTACAACGCCGGCTCTTCGGCTTAGAAATGGAGATGAGCACCACACCCCAGAGTCAGACATGACTGGACTTAATGTCAGGGGACTACCTTTACCTTATATATATATATATAGTCATCAAGTTCATCTGTCAGCACAGTTGGACATTTTTATCTGATGGGCCATGCCAGCATTCAAGGAACGTGGAAGCAAAGTTATGCAAGAATCCCATTGTACATGAAATTGGCATACGTGAACATTCAGATACATATGCAAAGATCCTGTACACTACACAGGCATGTTTCCTTGTGCAATGCACAATTCCCTCAACGAAGTAGCATTGTGTGACTGCCATGTAACTCATAAGTAAAGTTGCATACTGTCACTTTAGTAGAGGATCTTGGTACATGAAAAGCAGGCCATAGAAAGCTATGGAGCTAGGAAGGATTGCACTGAGGCACCAAGATCAAAAATAGAACAGTAAAAGTGAGTAAATGCCCTCCCAACACACATGCAAAGGCACCCATGGAGTGGGGAGGCAGGAAGGTAGGAGTGCAATTACATCTCATGAAGATGGTGACATGCCTAAGTTTTTGAACTACTTTCCTATTAAATAGAAAGAATGGTTTCCACCTGAGAGAAAGCAGATAAAAGGAAGGCTCTTTGCTAACTAATAACCAGCTGACATACTTCTGTTGATTTTGTACATTTCTTCTCCTCTCATTCTGGAAATGACAAGGATAATTAAAGTTGTTAACTACGCCGGGAGACGTGTCAGTCAAAGAAAATATCACTCTTATAATTTCTCTCAATGCAACGCCATAATCCAAAGTGATGTGCTAGAAATGAATCCCCCAGGAGAAAAGATGTATTCATATGAGACTTGTGGAGTGAAATAAAGTGGGAAGAAAAGAGATCCTGGATGGGGAGGCGAGGCAATGAACTTTGTCACATGTTTGCGAACATGCAATATAACCTAATTTGCATTGCTTAGTTCCAGGAGATACCAAAAATGGGACTTCAGCCAAGTCTATTTATTTCTACTCCCTGCCCTCCTCCCCAACTCGCTCCTGGCAAAACCATAGTCTATAAGGGGACATTTAATTTTTTTTCTTCATCCAAATCCCTTCTCAAAACAGAAAGAGAAATATTGGTCTGTAGGGGAATACAAAGTCCAAAATATACAGATAAAAATATAAGGAGGAACTATACATTCAAGTACAGCATTCACAAGGTTTAGCATTCTCCGAAATGATTTTACTCAGGTTAGATCAGGTTAAATCATGGAGACCTCCAAATGTTCTTGAACTGTAACTCCCACTGGCTATGCTAGTTATGGCTGCTGGGAGTTGATAGTTTGACAAGATAAGAGTATTGTAAGCCACTGGTGCCTGCAATTAAACTCAGTCTCATTACAGAGACTTCAAACTTAATGCCATGGAGTGGGTTGGATCTTAAGACATTTTTGTGTCTCAGAAGGAACTTAAGAAACTGCAAGTCACTTCTGGTGTGAGAGAATTGGCCGCCTGCAAGAACGTTGCCCAGGAGACGTTGCCCAGATGGTTTACCATCCTGTGGGAGGTTTCTCTCATGTCCCTGCATGGGAAGTTGGAGCTGTCAGACAGGAGCTCACCCCATCTTGCAAATTCGAACCACCAACCTTCAGGTCAGCAGTTCAACTGGCTCAAGGGTTTAACTCATTGTGCTACCACAGCTCCTGTCCTAGGACATGATTTCCATATATATATAGATATATATATGTGTGTGTGTGTGTGTGTGTGTATGTATGTATGTGTGTGTGTGTATATATATATATATATATATATATATATATATATATATATATAAAATCTGTGTGTGTGTAATTTTCGTTTGTGGTATTCACAGAACTCAAAAACCACGGGATGAATTGACACCCAATTTGGACACAAGACACCTAACAACCCAATGTATGACCTTCACTCAAAAAATTGATTTTGTCATTTGGGAGTTGTAGTTGCTGGGATTTATAGTTCATCTACAATCAAAGAGCATTCTGAACCCCGCCAACAATGGAATTGAACCAAACGTGGCACACAGAACTTCCATGACCAACAGAAAATACTGGAAGGATTTGGTGGGCATTGACCTTGAGTTTTGGAGTTGTAGTTCACCTGCATCCAGAGAGCAAAGTGCACTCAGTGATGGATATGGACCAAACTTGGCACAAATATTCAATATGCCCAAATATGAACACTGGTGGAGTTTGGGGAAAATAGACCTTGACATTTGGGAATAGAAGTTGCTAGGATTTATAGTTCACCTACAATCAAAAGCATTCTGAACTCCACCAACAATTGAATTGAACCAAACTTGGCACACAGTTCTCCCATCATCAGTAGAAAATACTGGAAGGGTTTGGTGTGCATAGACCTTGAGTTTTGGAGTTGTAGTTCACCTACATCCAGGGAGCACTGAGGACTCAAAAAATAATGGATCTGGACCAAACTCTACACGAATACTCAATATGCCCAAATGTGAACACTGGTGGGGAAAATAGAATCCTGACATTTGGGAGTTGTTGTTGCTGGGATTTATAGTTCACCTACAATCACAGAGCATTCTGAACCCCACCAACAATAGAATTGGACCAAACCTCCCACACAGAACCCCCATGTGGGCCACAGCAACGAATGGCAGGGGACGGCTAGTATATACATACACACACACACACACGTCCTGGCCCTCATTCTCTGCAATCCAAGATTTATGGAGTCTGCTTACCCACAGTAGTGTTATATCAGCTTCACAAAAAATAGTGCAGGTGGTATTGCAGAAGCTGAAGTCTTCCAAGTCATTGTGCTTCCCCTTGAGATAACAGCAGCATAAGTGTTTTGGGGAGCCAAGTTTAATACATCTGCAGTTCAGTTGGAGTTGACCCAGTTGTTCTCCCTCAGCAATCAGACTCTGTAGAAACAAAGCTACACCACAAATAGTGTTTAGCTGCTGGAAGCAATGTTGGCTACTCCTCATAGAAGAGGACCATGCCAGCTCCAAAACTTGTGTTTGATTCAACTGATACCTGGAAACAAATCCTGTCAGCATGGTTCCTCCATCAGTTTTGTGTTCGCACTGTCTGATTGACCTTCTTAATCTTGGATTGCTAATGGCCAATACTATCTGCTAGGCCTGGGTAACAACGCAAAAAATTGTTTCTAAAATCGATTTGTAATTGGGGTTTTTTTTTTGTTTCGATATTTAAAATAATTACAAAATTTTCCAAAAAAAAAGTTCGGTATTTACGAAATTTTGTAAATATTTACAAAACATTTTGTAAAGATGGCGCCCTTTTTTTTCCATTATTTTTAAAATATTTTTTAAATTTAATTATTAATTTAGTAGAATAGGGAGGAGAAATTAAAATTATTATTAAGGAGGGAAGGCAGGCACTCACTCTGGCGGGCCCTCTCGCTCGCCGCTCGCTCGCCACTCGCTCGCCCCTCTCGCTCACCGCTCGCTCGCCCCTCTCGCTTGCCGCTCGCTCGCCCCTCTCGCTCGCCCTCTCGCTCGCTTGCTCAGCCGGCGCCGAGAGAGGAGAGTTCCCAGCAAGCATCGGCAGGCGGCCATCTTACGTATTTCCGAAATGGACGGAAATACAAAAATTTTTGGCGCCTGCCGTTTCGATATTTAAAAACACTTCCAGGTTAAAAAAAAAGTTTTGTAATCGTTTCGTAATTCAAAAATTAACAAATTTGTTAACGAATTACGAATTAACGAAACGAATTGCCCAGCCCTACTATCTGCAGCTTATTGCTTGGTCAAAGGAATTTATAGCAAAATTCCTGTAAGGAGTATATGTAGTCCATATGTAGAGAAAAACATCTGGGAAGGCCTTGTGATCACAAAAATGGACTCTGATTCACTTCTGAGGCAAACGACCAATTTTGCCCACTCCTTGTATACACAAATAGAGTCCCAATAACTCCAAGCAAGGCATGACATTCTAGCTTAGCACTGCACATTGTGTAAAACCAAGTCACGTGTTGAAATGTTGCTCTTATTTGGTTTGATTCACTAGCCAAACTGGATACCATTGCCATCTCCCCATGGTCATCAATGTAAGGAAATGGTATGGATCATGTCCTTTCCATCTTGAGTTCTCGGCTATAGCAGGCATCTCTGCTAATGTCAGAATGGAGTGCCCTCATGACCAACAAGAAGAAAGAGGTGATCTCACCTTTTTCTTCCTGTTCAGGTGGGTGGTGCTGATGGTGGCAACACATAGGAGATGTGAGCTGCACAAATGAAGTGGATGTGCCTCCAGACCATCTGTGCAACATGTGGTCTAAATCCAAAAGCTAGCTCCAACTATCTATATCAGTGGTTCTCAACCTGGGGGTCGGGACCCCTGCGGGGGTTGCCAGGGAATGTCAGAGGGATCACCAAAGACCATCAGAAAACACAGTATTTTCTGTTGGTCATGGGAGTTCTGTATGGAAAGTTTGGTCCAATTCAATTATTGGTGGGGTTCAAATTCTCTTTGAGTATAGGTGAACTATAAATCCCAGTAACTACAACTCCCAAATGTCAAGGTCTATTTCCCCCAAACTCCACCAGTGTTCACATTTGGGAATATGGAGTATTCATGTCAAATTTGGTCCAGATCCATCATTGTTTGAGACCACAGTGCTCTCTGGATGTAGGTGACCTACAACTCCAAACTCAAGATCAATGCCCACCAAACCCTTCCCGTGTTTTCTGTTGGCCATGGTAGTTTTGTGTGCCAAGTTTGGTTCAGTTCTGTTGTTGCTGGAGTTCAGAATGCTCTTTGATTGTAGGTGAACTATACATCCCAGCAACTACAACTCCCAAATGACAAAATCAATCAATCCCCCCCAACCCCACCACTATTCAAATTTGGGCATATTTGGGTATTTGTGCCAAATTTGGTCCAGTGAATGGAAATACATCCTGCTTATCAGATAATTGCATTACAATTAATAACAGGAGCAAAATTACAGTTATGAAGTAGCAAAATAATGTTATGGTTGGGGGTCAACACAACGTGAGGAAATGTATTAAAGGGGTCGCGGTATTAGGAAGGTTGAGAAACACTGATCTATATATCTATAGGCAATCACTTGTGGCTGAGCAGGTAGAGCCTTGGTGGTGGGTCCATAGGTGACTGTGGAGACCTATTCTGGTTCCACATAGTCTGTCACATGTGGAAGGTGGTCCCAATAAGGTTTTGCTTGAGGGGCCTTCCTCCTCTTGGCATGTTTCTCCCTTTCACCCTCAATAAGTGTCCCCGCAAAATCCATAGTATTGTTGGCAACGGCTCACCTCTAGTTCCAATGCTCAAGTTCCAAGGTTCCCCAGTTCTTGGCATTTATTTCACATTTTTAAGTTTGGCTTTAAATCCCTCTTTAAATCTCTTTTTCTATCCACTGACATTCCATTTTCCATTCCTGGGCTGAGAATAAAGTAGCTGCTTTGGGAGACAGTGATCGGGTATTTGGACAACATGGCCGGTCCAGAGAAGTTGGATCATTGCTTCAGTGTTGGTGGTCTTTGCTTTTTCCAGAACGCTGATGTTTTCCCAGGAGATCTGAAAGATTTGTTGAACACAACGGTGATGGAATCCTTCCAGAAGTCAAAAGTGATGTTTGTAGATGGCCCGTGTTTTACAGATGTACAATAGAGTTAGATGAACAATAGCATTATAAAAAAGCATCTTGGTATCTTTACAAATGTCCCAATCCTTGAACACTCTCTGCTTCATTTTAAAAAAATGCTATGCTCACAGAGCTCAGACGGTGTTGTATTTCAGAACCTTTGTGGCTGCGTAGTTCGCAAAAATGGCCAACCTTTTCTAGCATCACACCATTAAGTTTTATTGCTGGCATTGCAAAGGGATTGGTTGGTGCCTGCTGGTAGAGTGCTTTCATTTACTCAATGTTTGGTAAGAGGTCAAGCTTTCCATATGCTTTTCTGAAGGTGTTAAAAGTGAATTGTAGATCTTCCTCTGAATTAGCACCAAATATATTATCATTAGCATATTGGAGTTCTATAGTCGAAGTTGTTACCTTACTTTGGTTTTCAGCTTGTTGAGGTTAAAGAGCTTCATATGCTACATCCAAAGGCTACCAACTCAATGGCATTTATATTAAAATCATTTCATAGTTGTACTCTAGCTGGGACTGGCAGTTTCATTGAGACTATTTTTATGCAGTATTTGTTGCACTTTACACTTACATAAAATGGCCAAGAACTAATATTATATTTTGATTTTTTTTTTCATGTCAGGAGCAACTTGAGAAACTTCAAATTGTTTCTGATGTGGGAGAATTGGCCGTCTGCAAGGACGTTGCCCAGGGGGTGCCTGGATGTTTTGATGTTTACTATCCTTGTGGGAGGCCTGGATATTTTGATATTTTGCTATCCTTATAGGAGGCTTCTCTCATGTCCCCGCATGGGGAGCTGGAGCTGTCAGAGGGAGCTCATCTGCACTCTCTCCGGATTCGGACCTTTGACCTGGCGGTCTTCAGTCCTGCCGGCAGAATGGTGTAACCCAGTGGTTCTCAACCTTCCTAATGCCGTGACCCCTGAATACAGTCCCTCATGTTGTGGTGACCCCCAACCATAACATTGTTTTTGTTGCTACTTCATAACAGTCATTTTACTACTGCTATAAATCATAATGTAAATATCAGATATGCAAGATGTATTTTCATTCACTGGACCAAAATGGGCACAAATACCCAATGCACCCACATGTAAATGCTAGTGGGGTTGGGGGAGGATTGATTTTGTAATTTGGGAGTTGGAGTTGCTGGGATTTGTAGTTCGCCTATAATCAAAGAGCATTCTGAACTCCACCAGCAATGGATTTGAACCTAATTAGCCACACAAAACTCCCATGCTTAACGGAAAACACTGGAAGGGTTTGGTGGGTATTGACCTTGAGTTTGAGAGTTGTAGTTCACTATAACCAGAGAGCACTGTGGACTCACACAATGGTGGATCTGGATCAAAATTGGCACAAATACTCAAATTGGCACAAATACTCAATTGGCGCAAATGTGAACACTGGTGGAGCCTGGGGAAAATAGACTTTATTTATTTATTTATTTATTTCTTGCATTTATTAACCGCCGCTCTCAGCCCTAGGGCGACTCGTGGCGGTGTACAATACAAAAAAGACACTTTACAAAGCAATCAGGACAACAAACTAACATCACTAATACACAACATTTAAATTACACTAAAAATCCGCTGCGTCATATTATGGAATCATAATCAATCTCGTAGTCGTAAATTCATTCCGGTTGTCATTTCCAGTAACATAGCACTCAGTTGAAAGCCTGCTCGAAGAGCCACGTCTTCAGGCCCTTACGAAAGGCCATGAGGGAGGGCGCCTGTCTGATGTCAGCAGGGAGGGAGTTCCACAGCCGGGGGGCCACCACCGAGAAGGCCCTCTCTCTCATCCCCTTTTGGGAGTTGTAGTTGCTGGGATTTATAGTTCATTACAATCAAAGAACATTCTGAACTCCACCAATGATAAAATTGGCTCAAACTTCATACATGGAATCCCCATGACCATCAGAAAATACTGTGTTTTCTGATGGTCTTTAGTGACCCCTCTGACACCCCTTCGCGACCCCCTCAGGGGTCCCGGCCCCCAGGTTGAGAAACACTGGTGTAAGCTATTGCACCTTTGGAGGCTCCTTATATTTCAATGTCAGGACAATATGGATTTCCCCCCTCTCCATGTAGAAATTTTTCTGTGATACCAAAAAATCTGCTCTAAATTCCATGGCAAAACTTTAGAGAGCTGTTAGAAAAATAGTGAGATTCAGCAAAAACAAGTCTTTCGATTCTGTCTAATTACCTGTGAAAAGGTGCTCAGTTTTAAAAAGAAAACACTATATTTTTACGTGGGGTTGCCTTTGAAGACGGCTCAGAAGCTCCAACTAGTCCAACACGCGGCAGCCATGATACTAACAGGAGAGGAGCGCAGGGAGCAGCCAACTCCTTTGCTGCTCCAGCTCCACTGGCTGCCGATTTACTACTGGGCTCAATTCAAAGTGCTGGCGTTGGCCTATAAAGCCCTAAACAGTTCTGGCCCAAGTTACCTATCCGAACGTATCTCTGCCTATCAGCCCGCCAGGACCCTAAGATCTTCTGGGGAGGCCCTGCTCTCTATCCCGCCTGCTTCACATGTGCGACTGGCGGGGACGAGAGACAGGGCCTTTTCTGTGGTGGCCCCCCGGCTGTGGAACGCCCTTCCTATGGAGGTAAGATCAGCCCCCTCGCTAATGGTGTTCCGAAGAAGATTAAAAACGTGGATGTTTGAACGGGCATTCGGTTAAACAGTGCAATGAATGTGATGATTACAGGAATGGAAATTTGGACGACGGATTGGATCACCACTCTAGTTATGAGATGCATTGTGTTGTCTATTGTTGTGTCAATATTGTATATTATGCCTTTATGGTTTTTAATTGTATATCGTTGATTGATTCTTATCTTTGGTGGGGACACGAGACAGGGCCTTCTCTGTGGTGGCCCCCCGCCTCTGGAATGCCCTCCCGAAAGACCTCAGACAAGCCCCTACATTGGCAGTCTTCAGGAAGAATTTGAAAACCTGGCTATTCCAATGTGCCTTTTCAGACTAGGAACCCCAGTACCAAATCCCAGAAGCACTTTAGTTAGAACCAAGATCACCGCACACCGCACTTATACTATAATCCCTTATCCCTCCGACACACCAGCACTTTTAATCCTGTACCACTACTTTGGCCGGCTCAGTTTTTAATAATGTCTTGTTGTACTGCTTTTGTTATTGTTTTTGCTTAACTGTTTTTATTTGCTAGGTACTGTATTGTTGTATTGTTGTATTGTATGGGCTTCGGCCCATTGTAAGCCGCATCGAATCCCTTGGGAGATGCTAGCGGGGTCTTGACTTAGGCGATTCCTCGTTGGACGAGTAAGATGGTCTTCCATTATGGATTTCCTTGTGGGTCCGTATGTGGCTGTGGAGCCCTATTCTTGCTTTGCATCTTCTTCCGCAGTGAGGGCATTGGTTTCCAGGTGGAAGGCGGTCCCGGTCGGGGTTGGCTTGACGTGCTTTCCTCCTGGCACGTTTCTCTCTTTCACCCTCCACTCGTGCCTCCTCATATTCTGCAGCACTGCTGGTCACAGCTGTCCTCCAGCTGGAGCGCTCAAGGGCCAGGGCTTCCCAGTTCTCAGTGTCTATGCCAGAGTTTTTAAGGTTGGCTTTGAGCCCATCTTTAAATCTCTTTTCCTGTCCACCAACGTGGTACAAATAAAGTAATAATAATAATAATAATAATAATAATAATAATAATTTGTTGTAAACCGCGTTGAGTCGCCTGTTGGGCTGAGAAACTGCGGTATACAAGTAAAGTAAATAAATAAAATAAATATTGGTATGCCATGGTATTAACAGGAGCAGGGCGCAGGGAGCATACAACTCCTCTGCTGTACCAGCTCCACTGGCTACCGATTAGCTACCGGGCCCAATTCAAAGTGCTGGCTTTGGCCTTTAAAGCCCTAAACGATTCTGGCCCTACATATCTATCCGAACGTATCTCGGCCTATCAGCCCACCAGGACCCTAAGATCTTCGGGAGAGGCCCTTCTCTCCATCCTGCCTGCTTCACAGGTGCGGCTCGCGGGAACGAGAGACAGGGCCTTTTCTGTGGTGGCCCCGCGGCTTTGGAATGCCCTCCCTATAGAGATAAGATCAGCCACCTCGTTGATGGCATTTCGGAAAAAACTGAAAACATGGATGTTTGAGCAAGCATTCGGCTAATCCGATGCGATGAAGTTTTTGATCAAGGACTGGCAATCACAGACAACGAAATTGGATTATGATTTTAATTAAGAGATGCATTGGTCTGTATTGGTGGCCCAATACTGTGTATTGTATATGTATGTGTTTTATATTTTTAATCGGAATTATTGTTGTTTTTAAATGTTGTAAACCGCAATGAGTCGCCGTTTTAGGCTGAGATATTAGCGGTATACAAGTGTACTAAATAAATAAATAAATAAATAAATAAATAAATATTTCAAAAAGTTTGAATCTAGCACTTGTGTCTATATTTCAATAACGATGATGATGCAAAAATGTCTTGTTCCTCTTATAGCCATCTGCCCGAAACCCATTTGCAATTCCATTTCTTTACAAAAAAAAAAGAGTGAACTATCTATGTGGGAGGTCATGCTGAGTCCCGACAGAAAATGCTATTTTGGTTCATCCCCCCTTTTTTTTAAAAAAAAAAATCATATCTCCAAGAATGCTGTGGCTGAAATAATCAATGTCTTTGCAGAGATAGCAAAGACGGAGAGAATAGCCACGGCTGTCGCCTCTCCTTCCAACCTTTTGCCCGTTTTTCAATCTCGGGCGGCTTATTTTCCTTTCTAAAGGTGGCATGGGGCCTGGGGTTCCACTTAAAGAAGTTTCTCGCCATACTTAGCCAAGAAACACAAAGTGTTGGTTGAAGTATAAACACAGAGCCCCCTTTTTTCTTTGACCACTCTTGCGGTGGGATGGGATAGTGTTGTTAGTTTATGTGAGAATGAAATCGCCCGGGCCCTTTGGGGTGGCGGTGCGGGGAGTGGAATTGGATTAAGGCCTTTGTGTGCGCCTCAATGCTGAGGGGAATTAGCAATAGTTGTAGGCACTTAAAGGCTCTCTCATGCTGAAGCTTATCCCAGATTTTGCACAATAAACATTTGAATATCAACAGTGTTTTGCAACTTGCTGCACTAATGTATAAACTTCTCTCTTTTGAAAGTCCCAAATCCCTCCCAATGTTCAGCCTTCCCTCTAAATAAACTTCTAGGGCCTATTGCAGGAAATACCCCCATCAGGGAAGAGGGCTGGGTTTTGCTTTTCCCTCTGTTCGTTCTCTTTATATTCTCTCTCTTGCGCTTTTATGCCACAGATTTAAATACTCCCATATGATTAGCTGGTTTAAGGACTTCAGATGTTCTGATTTCTCTGTAATTCACCTTTTCAGTTTCCCCCATCTGTCATCTCGGCTCACCTAAAAATGAGCGAAAGATGTTGCAGCTTCGCTAATCTTAGATCAGAATGAGCATGGAGTTGGAGAAGGCGGCACGTCGCCTTGCCATAAACATTATTGAGATATTCCCTTGTGCTTGAAAAAGAACGATAATAAAATCTTTCAATGCATTTCTTTCTCAGGCCGGTGAAAAAAAAGTTGGGAAGGAGGACCAAGGGATGGATGTGAAAGGAGCTGGGCGCATCTCAGCTGGAGTCGCCGGAGCATCAATGGCTTTTTGATGCCATTAGCATTTAAGTGAGCGCTCTCAATTAGTTCTAGGATCTGGAATTTGTGCTGTCACTGACAGCAAATTCATGCTGACATAATCAACCTCTTTTATTATTCTGGGCTGTAATCAACAAAGATGAAAATTGGAACTTTTCCTCCCCATCCAGATGATAACTCTCGGCGCAATTTAATCTGAATCAACCAAAATCAACCAAAATACAATCTCATTTTTTTTATGTTGGTGTTCTTTACATTTCCTGATTTTTTCTGTTCTTTTTATCTGTCTTTCTATTTACTTCTTGCGATATATAAAATCCAGACACAACACAATTCTGGCTTGGAAACATAATCTAACGCAAGCTCGCCATAGTTCACTAAGTATCTGACCAGTTGCTTCTTTGCGAGCAACCTTTTGAAGTGATGATCCGTGACCTCTCACCAAAAAGAATACATTGCAGTTCTCCCAAGAAGATGGCCGAATGTGAACGTAAAGGATTTCAAAATAGTTAGAGGTTCCTTTAAAACTGAATCGAAGTTTTAAAAGAGTTCTTTGGGCATGGCTTGGGGCGGGGGCGAGAGGGCAGGGAGGGAATGAAGACATTACCAGCCTGTCCAGTTCTGAAGAACGTTGAAGCTGTTTGCCTATTGAATTTGATACAATGATGTGTAGATGAATAAAGTTATCTTCACTTCTGAATAGGATGGTGTCAGTGGGAGGGTAAGAAGGAAAGAACTTGGGCTCTGAAAAGAATACTTGGAGGGGGGAAAGAACTTGAAGGTCAGAGTCCAGCTGCCGTGAATGGCACGGCGACAAACAAAATTGTGGACTGGCCTAAATAAGGACAACGATAGACACACATATTGGAGCGATTCCTTGCTCCGAGTAGCGATTGTATGATCCCACATTTGTGTAGGCAAAGAGCATTTTAAAAAAAAAGGTTTCACACTGATGCAAAGATAGAATGCGCAGGAGCATGGGCACAAATTGACCGCATTTAATGGAAGAGATGACAGACTCAGGCCTGCAAAGGTAGGAAGTTAACAACAAAATGGAACAAATAAGAAGAAAATAAAATGGGAATGGGGCAAAAGAGGGGCTCGGGATGTTTACAGCGGCTGTAAAATTAGTAGAGATTGCATGAACTGCCATTCTTGACTTTTCCTAATCACTAAGAGCTAGCTAGGAATTTGTACAACTTTTTGCAATGGGGAGGAGGGATCAATCAGGCCTTTATTGGTAAGTCAAGAATTGAGATGGAAACCAATAAATAAATATATGGTGTGTGCTGTTGTGTGGGGGAGGAAGAGGTGATTATCTGTAGAGTGTTAAGAATTATGTGTGATCAGGCCTTTATTGATAAATCAAGAATTCAGATGGAAATCAATAACCAAATATACAGTGTGTGCTGTTCTGTGGGAAAGGAAGGGAACGTTATCTATAGATTAGGAATTATGTCTGATTTGTAATAACCTTTCAGTATCTGCCTGAATTTGGAATATTCATCCAAGAATGCAACAAGGCTCCATTAGTGCTGAGACAGCAAACCAACCTGTTTTCTATCCTTCTGTGCTCAGTATGAGGCATTGTTTTCTATCTTGTAATTAATATCAATGATAAAAGCATTTTCTCTTTAACATCAGAGTCTAATTTTTTGTAAAGTACTAGAAAGTGGAAACCTGTTGTGCCTGATGAGTTGATTTGTGGCATTTGGTTTGAAAAGTGTGTTCAGCTCAGCATCTCAGATGCTAAGGAGAAGTTTCCTCCACTGGGGTAAACTTCAAAGGGGTAAAAACACATTTGAATAATAGAGTGTCCAATTAACCTCATCATCCATTTTTAATTTTAAGAATATGTTTTCTTTGGAGAAAGAATAATTCTGTGCATTTTCCATAATGTTAACTTGAGGCTGACAAATAATGGAAATCAAATGAGGAACCTGTCCTGCATTCTTCATGCAGGAGGGGTAAATGTGTTTTGATTTTCTCATGTCAGAATAAATTCGAGCAATTTCATATTTGTACCAAGTTAATCCATGTGTTTATGGAGAAAGAAATTTTTGAAGCGATGTGTTGGGTGAGCAGGGACACAAAGGGAAGAAGAGGGCAAAGGACCGAAAGTGGAATGTGTGAGAGTAAAAAAAAATCCCTTGAAATCAGGCACATAAGAGAAAGCAATAACAGCCGGGCTTATGTGGCAGGTGTGTGCGATGCGCCGGGTGCCTTGACGCTTCTTTCTTTTGTCGATGGCTGGTTTTTGAGTCTGATCCAACCTATGCTGAGAAATCCAGGGATTAATCGGGAGGTTTAAATGAGAGGTTTAAATGGTTTAGCCACAGGTTGGGCTCGTCTTTATGAAGATGACAGTTGAGTTGTGTTACTTTGCACATACGTCTCTCCCCCCGTTTCTCCGCCGCCACCCCTCAGTTGGATGGGTCCCCCTTACATATTGTATCTTACAATTAGGCTGTTGACAGCTCTATTATGTTGACAGCTGAAGGAGAGCTACACAGGGAATTATGCAGGGAATTCTGATGTGAAATGTTCCACGCAGATGTCTTTCAAGAAGTCGTGGCTGGACCCATGCACTTGGAGATATGCTGCGGAGGCATCCTCCAGGACTTGTGTCTGTTCGAGCGAGGAACGGTGGCACATGGAGGCAATAGAAAAAAGTAACTTGTACCAACAACTTTTCGAGAGATTAGGAGCCTGTCAGGAGGGATGTCAACGGAGGCTTAAAGATGGTTTTCTGAAGCTGTTCTGAGTTAATAATTGATTGATCCTCTCCTTTGATAGCTCTTTTACACAGGGATGCAGCTGGCTGAGTATCAACCTCAAAGGGGAGTCAGTTTGGTCGGTCATTAATTCTAACTTTGCGTAGTTGGCAGTTGGCGTGCCCTCCCACCAGAGCTATCCTAATCTAACCCTAAGAGAAGGGTTTTGATGAACAAAAATGCACTCTGGCCCATTTCAGAGATTGCAGTGAGGGTCTATGTGTACACATTTTCATTACATGGTTTTCGGAGTAGTCTTCAAACAAGCTCATGGGAATGATATCAGAAATCACAGACAAAACAAGAAAGCAATCCTGGATTAAGCACCAAAGTCCTAGATTTACACAAATAATGAGTGTTTCTACACATTTAGTTCTGGGAATGGTGGGGGGACCCAGTTGCTTGCTCACATTGGGAAAGTCTATCCTTTGGATTTCATAGAACTGCACCTCCCTCCCCATCCCCAAGTTAGAATTTTGTTTCCTAAACTAAAATAAATCTAAACTAAGCTGTTTTTGAATTTGAAGTGAATGTACAAATCTTAGTCTGCATGCAAATGAACATTTGCAAAATGAGATGGACAAGAGCCCATCTGTGGGCATTTAGAGATTTCAAGAAAGTACCCTTTCTAACAAAGCGATGGCATTGACAGCTCCATGAGTTGGCACACCAACCGAAAGTTTGGAAAGTTTTCACTCCCTGGGAAAAATAGAAACGAGTGCATTTTCCCTGGAACTCCTCTGTGTTTTCCCTTGAAAAACCAATCATGAAGAATTCTTTGTGACCTCTCATTGGCAGGTTTACAGGTGACTCAGAAATTCAGCCTTGTCGGATGCCCCAAAAACACACTTGGTTCCCAAGAGCAAAACCATCTGGACAACCACAAAACCAACTCTTTTGTTCATGATCTACATTTAATTTGGGAGTCCAATCTGTTGGGCAATTCTCATGCCCAAATTGTATTGAAATAAATGGAAGTTGTGTATAGTCACCAAGAGCACCCCACTCAAAAGTGAGAAGTTAGAACTACTTTCACAGAAGCCTCAATGATATTTCCCTATCATGGACAATAATATCTTAATGTTCTCAGAAATATCTTAATGTTCAATCTCTACCTTGTTCAGTTGGGTTTGCATGGTTTAGATTCACCTTTCGTGTTTTATAAACCCAAAAACATGATTGAGAAAGTGAGAGCATTGCAATGTGCGGAATTTGAAGCTTCTGAGTCGATATTTAAATATGGCTTTCCTGATCGATTTTTGCATAATAAACAATTTCTTGGTGCTCAGGAAATACACACAAAAGGAAACAAAACTGAAATGCTTGGCAAATAGAACCAGGAATGTGGAATAAAGGGAGTGCATACACACAGCGCCATAAAGAAAGTCTCTTCTCAGAGAACACAAAACAAAGATTCGGATATTGCAAACGATATCCATATTTATTTGCTTGGACACAGGTTCAATGGATCACAATGCATGATGTTTCTAGGAAAGCATGATAGGGTCACAACCACAAATAACACCGGCGGAGTCACACATCTGTAAATTACATGCCCTCTTTTCAATGGCATTTAAAAGAGAAAAGAAATCTAGTTACGATGAGTTTCCTTTGCCTAAAGTGGATTCTCTTTCTCCAACGCTACAAGTGCTTCTTTGAGCGATGATATTTCATCCTTAGCGAGGTTAGAAAATGAAATGAGTGTCTTGAGAAGAAAAGGAAAAGAGAGGGTGGAGGGGCGAACCACGAGCAACTGGTTCCAACTGTTGCTATTGAATTAGATATTCTGTTAGTTTCTTGATACGGTCCACACATGCTCTTTGCTTTTGTCTGGAGTGTTTAAATGTAGAGTTTGTATTGCAAAGCTGCATCATGCACAGCAGGTTAACAATATCCTAAGAGGTCGGTTTTCACCTTGGTGACACAATTTCTATCGTTTGGATTTTTCCATCCTTTATTTGTTTATGTCACAATAGTTATTCCTGACGGGGAGGTGACACATTTTCATGGAAGCTGGTCTGAAAAAACACTTAGAAATGGGTTTTGAAGACCCAATTTGAAGCTCGAAGAAAAGGGTCTCTTCAAAGAAGACATGCATGCGCACACACGCTCTCACACAGCCTCCTTTTAAACTATTTTTATATATATTTTAAAATAAACTCAGACAGGTGTCATGTATGGAAGCAGCCTGTATCTCTCTGTGTCCTTGTCTGTTTACAACCCGAGGGTCAGGCGAAAGATAGCGCTTCAGTCTTTCTGAATACGCAATTACAAGTTGAGGTGGACTTGACAATTTGTCAGAGCTTTGTATGGAAAGGGCACCCTATATCTTATGGGCCACAGACTTTTCAAGTCTGGAGCAATAGAAACTATTCCCAGGCTCATGCCAGTTGTCTAAATTAGATTCCTCCACTTAGAGATATCTAAAGAACCGGCGTCGTTTACGCAAAGCATGTGGATACGGTTGATTTCGATTCCAAAGGCAACTGCACAAAATGCTCTTCTTAAATTTTCAGGAAATGTACAAGCCAGATAAGCAAGAATTATAGTGGTCGATAAGCACACTCACTACCTCGGCTGTTTATCCTGTGGATTCAAATTGGCTTAAACCCAAGTGTCCCAATTTTGCAGATTTGCCAAATCAACTTAATTTTCCTCCAGACTGGCTTGCTCAGTGGACTAATCTATTCTGCCTTTCCAAGGTTGCTTGGGAATACTTTGGAATTAATCTGCCAATCCTTCATCTCAAAGATTAAAATAGTTTGGATTTTAGCGACTTTTATTTGAACTACTGTTTTGCAACTTATTTCAGAACCCATATTCTTCAAGCAAAGGAATTGTTGCATAAGCTTCTGAAGCAGAAGAGTGGACTGAAACCAAATAATTTGGTTTCATTGGACTTGAAGTATAATCTAGTTAGGGTCAGTTTGTTCACTGATGGGTGTATAGACCATAATATATGTTGTTGTTGTTGTTGTTGTATCTAGTTAGGGTTAGTCACCTAGACCAATTGCTGGTTCGTAGACTTACTATCCTTCCAGTTTCATGTCTCCTTGAAATTGTGAACATCCACCCCAAACTTACGAAAATTCAGGATATAATGGCAACCGCTAATGTGAAAGAGGGAGTAATAATGGCATTGAAATAATTGGGTTTATAACCATCTGAGATGCCTAAAATTGTGCAAAATTCAAAAACTGAAGAGACGGCTTGAGAGCCAAGAGTTTAACTTGGAGTTGCTGTGAGACACGTCGGCATCATTCGTTGAGCTCTTTGCAATAGCTGAAAAATAGGTGGAATGTTTCAAAAAATACAGAATATTACAAAAGAATAGTTAATTAAATCCATCTATTTAGTTGTATGTGCTGGATCCTGCTATGAACCACACATTGAAACACACAGGAGAGAATGAGAAAAAATTCTGTATATCACGTAAGCAGGGTGTTCAAACTTTAATTGTATCTTTGTGTCAGATAGAATTAAAATCAGATCACTTTAGCAGGAATATTAACACGTTGCAATAATATCAAGCTACACTATAGGGGTTATTTCTTTTTTTTTGTTCTGTTTTTGGAAAAGGATGCTCCGGTCTTCCCTAAATGCGGAAATTTACTTGCTGAAGCGAACCGTTGATTCTCTAAATGTACCAATGATTAGCTAGTCGACATTTTATTGAGGAACGGAATACGGATAATAATGTGAGGGTGGGCTCTGCCATTTAGAGGAATATTAGCCTGAAAATTGCTATTGAAATGAAGACATTGTCCTATTTGGGAAAGAGAGGAGGGGAAGAAGGGGGGAGAGAAAATGATCATTTGTTCCATTCTTACAGTTCCTTTTACTCCCTAATAATTGGTGAAATTTCCTCCCTGTTGGGCCTTTCCAACAATTGCAAGAAGGAGGAAGGGAAGGAGATTCCCAGAATTGGGACCCCCCAAATCCCCTCAAATCCTTCCCTTGTGTTGCAACCCAAATTTCCTTCCACCTCTTGCTTAGGAATATACCTGACGATGTCTCCTTTTTTGTTCCAAACTGCTCAGTCAGTGAGTTCTGGCATAATTGTTTGAAATGTTTGTGCTTGAGAAATAAAAGCAATGTTAATAGGAGCCGGGTTGAAAGCTTTGCCGCCTGCACAGCTCAGACGCCTTTGTTTTCGTTTGATGAAAATTATTAATACTACCAAAAAAAAATCCCACACACACACATACACACAAATGGGCTGGAGACCACTTCTCCGATGCATGTACCTATCCTCCTTTCGTTAAAACCAATGATCCATTAAGGCCTTTCTTCCTTTTTTCCAAGCTGTGAGCCTAGTGGGCCTTTAAGTACGCCTAAGAATGAAGGTGGGGGGTAGGTTTAGTTGGATAAAAGATTCCTTGATATCTGGAAGGTCTTTTGAAGACTTTTATAGGCTTAGAAACACTCAGGGTGAATGCCTGCCATTTTCCTCCCCTTTACCTCTCGACGTTCTGGAAGTTTGTTAACCTGTGTTTCAATTAGGGAATAATTATTAATTATACTAATTACACGTTTAGTGGGGAGTCGGGAGGAGGGGGAGGAGAGGCACCCCGACTTCTTTTGCTGGAAAGTTAAGTCTCGGATTGCCGCTTCAGGGCTGATGATCAGAGAGGGTTCCTTGCGGGGAAGGTATTTGACTCCGGCTTTTTCTCTCTCCCTTTGCCAGCCTAGAGATAAAATAGTACTAGTAAAAAAAAAAAATAGAGAAAAGGAGAATCTCCCAACTTTGAAAAGAATTAGGAAAGGAAGATTAAATCCATGGTGGTTGTATTGCTTAATCAACAATACAAGAACACTTATTTGCTTGGGAGTTTTGTTACCAAGATAGAAATTATATTCTCAGCTTTCTTTAGTTGGATTTTCAAAGAGGAACCTGATACATAATTTTCATCCATGGTTGTAGCCAGTTTCTTTAAATTCTATCCCTATATATATGAATATCTATCTATATATCTATCTGTATATCAATAGAGACAGATATATAGATAATCTATGGTTGTGTGAACATATTCACATGCATTTCAAAGTCAGTAAGGAAACAAACTTCCAAGAAGTTTGTTTGTGACCAAGATAGAAATTATGTTCTTGGCTTTGTTGAGTTGGATTTTCAAAGATTAACCCGATACATAATTTTCCTCAATAGATGTAGCCAGTTTCTTTAAATTCTAGTATCCAAATATATATGGATATCTATCTATATATTGACATAGATAGACATATATAGATATAGATATAGATATAGATAGAGATAGATAGATAGATAGATAGATAGATAGATAGATAGATAGATGGTTAAGTGTGAACATACACTTATATATACACACATTTCAAAGTCAATAAGGAAACAAGAAGTTTGTTACCAGGAAAGAAATTATGTTTCCTTGTTACCAGGAAAGAAATTATGTTCTCGGCTTTGTTTAGTTGGATTTTCAAACAAGAACCTGATACATAATTTTCATCCATGGGTGTAGCCAGTTTCTTTAAAGTCTATCCAAATATATATGGATGTACATCTATATTTATATATCTATATAGAGATATATCAATAAAGATAGAAAGAAAGATAGTATATGGTTAAGTGCGAACATATACTTAGATATACACACATTTCAAAGTCAGTAAGGAAACAAACTTCCAAGAATAGAAGTTTGATGTTCTCAGCTTTGTTTAGTTGGATTTTCAAACAAGAACCTGATACAAAATTTTCATCCATGGATATAGCCAGTTTCTTTAAATTCTATCCAAATATATATATGGATGTATATATATCTATATATAGACATATAGATAAAGATAGAAAGATAATATATGGTTAAGTGTGAAGATATACTTAGATATACACACATTTCAAAGTCAGTAAGGAAACAATCTTCCAAGAATAGAAGTTTGATGTTCTCAGCATTGTTTAGTTGGATTTTCAAACAAGAACCTGATACAAAATTTTCATCCATGGATATAGCCAGTTTCTTTAAATTCTATCCAAATATATATATGGATGTATATCTATATATAAATATCTATATCTATATCTATATCTATCTATTTATCTATATATATATATATAGATATTGCTAAAGATAGAAAGATAATATATGGTTAAGAGTGAAGATATACTTATATATACATACATTTCAAAGCCAGTAAGGAAACAAACTTTCAATAAGTTTGTTTGTTTATCAGGAAGTAAATTATGTCCTTGGCTTTGTTAAGTTCGATTTTCAAAGATGAACCTGATACATAATTTTCATCCATGGGTGTAGCCAGTTTCTTTAAATTCTATCCAAATATATATGAATATCTATCAATATATCTGTCTCTATATTTATAGAGATAGATATATAAATATATAGATATATATGGTTAAATGGGAAGATATACTTGTATGCACACATTTCAAAGTCAGCAAGGAAACAGACTTCCAAGGAGTTTGTTTGTTACCAGGAAAGAAATTATGATCTTGGCTTTGTTGAGTTGGATTTTCAAACAAGAACCTGATACATAATTTTCTTCCATGGGTGTAGCCAGTTTCTTTAACTTCCATCCATATATATGGATAATATCTATCTGCCTTTCTGTCTGTCTGTCTGTCTGTCTTTCTGTCTATCTATCTATCTATCTATCTATCTATCTATCTATCTATCTATCTATCTATCTATCTATCTATTCAATAGAGATAGATATATAGAAAATATAGATAGTTATGGTTAAATGTACACATATACTTGTATACACACATTTCAAAAGTCAGTAAGGAAACAAACTTCCAAGAATAGAAGTTTGATGTTCTCAGCTTTGTTTTGTTGGATTTTCAAATAAAAACCTGATGTATAATTTCCATCCATAGATGTAGCCAGTTTCTTTAAATTATATCCAATATATGTGGATAGTTATCTATATATCTATCTATCTGTATGTATATATATATGTGTGTGTAAAATGGTCGATGACTAGTACCATAAAATGAACAAACATCAGAATGGGAACATATACCTTTAAGTATTAAGAAACACAGTCAAAAGCAAAGCTAAACCCCAGTATTGAATACATACCATATATCATTCAATACTGGGGTTTAGCTTTGCTTTTGACAGTGTTTCTCAATATTTAAATGTATATGTAAATTTATATAGCTAATATAAAGATATATATGGTTAAATGTGAACATATACTTATATACACACATTTCAAAATTAGTAAGGAAACAAACTTCCAAGAAGTTTGTTACCAAGATAGAAATTATATTCTTGGCTTTGTTTAGTTGGATTTTCAAACAAGCACCTGATACATAATTTTCATATAGTTTCTTTAAATTCTATCCAAATATGTATTGATATCTATCTATATATCTATATATTACGATCGATGACCAGCACCATGAAATGAACAAATGTTGGAATAGGAACATATACATTCATTTAGGTATTAAGAAACACTGTCAAAAGCAAAGCTAAAATCCAGTATTGAATATAGATAGATAGACAGATAATATATAGATATATATTAAGTATGAAAATATACTTATATACACACATTTCAAAGCCAGTAAGGAAGCAAACGTCCAGCATAATAATAAGACAATTTTCTTTGGTGAAGATTTTAAAAATTTTCACCGAGTTGGTTACTATCAGATTTAAACTCTTTTCACAACATTCACCTGTCAGTTTCTCGATTGTGTGGGAAAGTATCCTTTTTCGATATCACCCCAGGAAGCGGGTTATAATTAATTAAATATCCATAGCCTTAATGCCAATACCGTATTTCGCAGGAAATGAATAGTTTGAGATGATTCCATCAATGTTGAAAAGTGATACCTGAATGAAGAAAGTTTTGTTCTTGGGTTTGTGTTTATGTTCTGCCCAGATTTTCAAATGGAGATATATATACACATATTAATTTTAAATGATATCAAAAGCAAGAAGTCTGAAAACAATACAGGAAAAATTATCTGGCCGTGCATTAGAGAGAGAGTGCATTGTTGTATCTTTAGAGCGCTTGGAGAAGATGCCACATAAACAGATTCTCCATTGCAAAGCTTTATCAGCCTCTCTATCTTTTTGCTTTTCTCCCCAAAATCAGATTGTATAAATGTGTTTTTTATAATACAAAAATCATTTTTCCTGCTCTCCTACAACAGTGCAGAACTGGTGAAGTTTAAATGTGATTAAAGTACCCCGGGTTCCAGGGAATCGTGTCGAACGTGGTAAATAGATATCCGCAATTTACGCCGCACCAAAGTTGAAGCTAATATGAATATTTTAACATTATCTAAGGTGGCTAATTATTGCTTGAGTTGAAATCCTCCCCCTGCAACAGCCTTTCTGGATTCCCACAATTAACTGGAAATTTAATCCATCAGAAGTACATGCAATTAAATCAGATATAAGCCGATGAAATTAGGTGCAATATTTCTGTTTCCAGGCAGATAGAGAAGCCAAATTAAACCATATTAACTTGGATATTGGAACTGACTTACGGCGGATCTTGATTTGAGATAGCAAAACTATTTTTGAGGGGCAAGGTTTGTTTGTTCGATAAATACCAACTTGAAGGGTATGTTTGTGTGCGAGAAATAGTTGGAAGGGAGATCACTCCAAGTGGGTATGAATATTTGTAAATTTGTAAATACAGTAATTACTACATAACATTATCATGTATTGAACTGCTTTTTCTATCGATTTCTTGTAAAACGTGATGTTTTGGTACTTAATTTGTAAAATCATAACGTAATTTGACATTTAAAAGACTTCTCCTCAATCCCTCTTTATTATCCAACATTTTTTGCTTATCCAACGTTCTGCTGGCCTGTTTAGGTTGGATAAGCGAGACTCTATCGTAATGATAATATTTATTTATTTATTTATTTATTTCCCGCCCTCTCTCCCCAAAGGGACTCAGAGTGGCTTACAGGAATAACAAAATGGCAAACATTCAACACCAAAGTTGTTGTAGGTTTTTTCGGGCTATATGGCCATGGTCTAGAGGCATTCTCTAGACTATGGCCATATAGTCCGAAAAAACCTACAACAACCCAGTGATTCCGGCCATGAAAGCCTTCAACAATACATTCAACACCAAAGCCAAATAGACTAGCAATTCTCAACCTGGGGGTAGGGACCCCTGGGGGGGTCACAAGGAGGTGTCAGAGGGGTTGCCAAAAACCATCAGTATTTTCTGTTGGTCATGAGAGTTCTGTGTGGGAAGTTTGGCCCAATTCTATTGTTGGTGGGATTCAGAATGCTATTTGATTGTAGGTGAACTATAAATCCCAGCAACTACAACTCTCACATGTCAAGGTTTATTTACCCAAAACCCTCACCAAATTTGAGCATATTGAGTATTTGTGCCAAGCTTGGTCCAGATCCATCATTGCTTGAGTCCACAGTGCACTCTGTGTGTTGGTGAACTACAACTCCAAAACTCAAGGTCAATGCCCACCAAACTCTTCCAGTATTTTCTGTTGGTTGTGGAAGTTCTGTATTCCAAGTTTCAATCATTTGCATTGTTGATGAAGCTCAGAAGGCTCTTTGGTTGTAGGTGAACTATAAATCCCAGCAACTACAACTCTCAAATGTCAAGGTTCATTTTCCCAAAACTCTCACCAAATTTGAGCATATTGAGTATTAGTGCCAAGCTTGGTCCAGATCCATCATTGCTTGAGTCTACAGTGCTCTCTGGGTGTGGTGAACTACAACTCCAAAACTCAAGGTCAATGCCCACCAAACTCTTCCAGTATTTTCCGTTGGTTGTGGAAGTTCTGTATGCAAAGTTTCAATCATTTGCATTGTTGGTGAAGCTCAGAAGGCTCTTTGATTGTAGGTGAACTATAAATCTCAGCAACTGCAACTACCAAATGACAAAATCAATCCCCCCAGGTATTGGGTATTTTTGCCAAATTTGGTGCAGTGAATGAAAATCCATCCTGCATATCAGATATTTACATGACGATTCATAACAGTAGCAAAAATACAGTTGTGAAGTCACAACAAAAATAATTTTATGGTCGGGGGTCACCACAACAGGAGGAACTGCATTAAGGGGTTGAGGCATTAGGAAGGTTGAGAAACACTGAAATAGACAATGAAAGTAAACTAAATATAACTTATAGCAACCAGACAAAGATTAAATCAGTAAAGCACAAAAAATACCAATTAATATACAATAACTTAAAAGCACAATATAATATAAAATATAGTATAATATATGCGGAATGTCATTGATATTATGACTTGGAAACCGGGTAGTTTTGGAAATCAGAAATAGGTTTGTTCGTTGTGAGACCGAAAGCTTCAAGTGTATGTTTCATGCTTAATGCTGCCTATTGCGTCAATTAAATCAATAAGGTGATATTTGAGTAAATAGGAACTCAAGATATTTTTCCTTTTCAAGAAAGTATTCCAGTTATAATTTCAATCTCTATTTATGGGGAAGGAAGCTGCTGCAGGTGTTTGTTATTAGAATAAGAATTGCGTTTAGCGAGTCGGAACTTGCAAAGTTCAGGTCTTGATTCTCTAACTTTGCCCAATGTGAATTGAACTATCAACAAATAAGCGGTTTGCTTCCCCATGTGTATTTTATTTTATAAAGCATCTCTCTTAAATACACTTACTGGAATTTCAGGGCCCTTTAGAAACAATTCTTTGCAACAACATTTTCCGAAGGGCTGAATGAAAGGCTGGCGTGCCATTGAGTTGCGTGTGTGTGAGGATTCCGCTTGACTTCTTGAGCAAATACTCCACGTGCAAGTGTTGCTTTTCTCATTCTGGAATATTTTTCTTTATTACTGGCCACTATTGTCCGTCCATATCAAGCACCCCTCCACAAGCAGCTCTTTAAAATAACAATTCCGTACCAGAATGGGGACTGAAGATGGATTGATTCTTATTGAGTCGCCGTAAGACAAAACTAGTTATTCCCTACTAAGTACAAATAAGAGTCTCGCTTCGAAAGCAGCTCCAGCTCTTCAGGCTCTTTGCAGAGCACATTTCAAGATTTCTTACCAAATAAATAAATGTCTTCATTTCTGTAAACATAATACAGACTGGAGGACACAACGTCAATATTATATTTATGTTTGTTTAGTTTAATCCTTAGTTTTGGTTGTTTTATAATTTGTATTGACTTTATTTTATTTTCTGTCTTGCTTTGATTGTTTCTGACTGTTCTTAGGCATTGAACATTTGCCATTTTTGCATTGTGAGACTTCACAACCTCTGAGGATTCTGCCATAGATGCAGGCAAAACTTCAGGAGAGAATGCTTCTGGAATATGGCCAGAAAACTCACAGCAACCCAGTGATTCCAGCCATGAAAACCTTTGACAATACTTTGCTATTTTTGTTATCTTTTGGAAACCGCCCTGAGTCCCTTCGGGGGGAGACGGCAGGTTATAAATAAAGTATTATTATTATTATTATTATTATTATTATTATTATTATTCAATGTGTTGTCAAAGTCAATGTGTTGACAAGAGTTTTTTCTCCCACCCTGGACATTATTCCACAGATATATAAACCCCATTTTCCTAGTTTCCAACAGACCTTACAACCTCTGAAGATGCCTGCCATAGATGTGGGTGAAACGTCAGGAGGGAATGTTTCTGGAACATGGCCAGACAGCTCAGAAAACTTACAGCAACTTCTCCTTCTCCTTCTCCTTCTCCTTCTCCTTCCCCTTCCTCTTCCCCTTCCCCTTCCCCTTCCCCTTCCCCTTCCCCTTCCCCTTCTTCTTCCCCTTCTTCTTCTTCTTCTTCTTCTTCTTCTTCTTCTTCTTCTTCTTCTTCTTCTCCTTCTCCTTCTCCTTCTCCTTCTCCTTCTCCTTCTCCTTCTCCTTCTTCTTAAAAGCAGATTAATAGACCTATATAAATTGGGTTTGGCAATAGTGTGGATCCTGGGCATGTGTATTAGAAGTTTAATTCCATATAATGCAATGGGGTTCACTCCAAGGCATATTCGTCTCTGATCAAAGCCATTTTCCTGGCTTCCTTGATTTCAATGGGGAAAGTTCCCTGTACTGTCCATATGGAATTGCATTCAGAATAACTACTTATACATTTCTTCCAAAGTCTGTTATGATTTCTCCCCAGAATCTCACATCCTTAGTCCTTTAGAAGAGAAGGAAAGAATCACTGCTTTGATCTTATGACCATTTTCCATATTTTTTTAACCAGTAATTAAAAAGAAAACCATGAAATCTTGCACATTTCGATTCCTAAGTAAATCCTTTCATCTTCGATGGGAATGGCTTCTTTCCAGTTGAGGCTTAACCCAGAAACCCCAAACCCAACTATCTCAATAGTAACTTCATGGGACAAAGTGGCACAGGTTGAGTGAGTCTCCCTTCTCTGGAATGTCAACATTCAAAATCCTCCAAAATGTTGGGATATTGACACTATTCCTTTATGATGGTTGAAAGTATTATTCATTTCATGCACAAAACTATAAAAAATGTTATACAAAATTGCTCTCAGGCTATGTGTGTAATTTTGGTATTGAGTTTATAATAAGGCTGTTCTGTTTTCTTTGATGTGTCTGGTTTTGATGTAATTTGTTAATATGTCTCTTTGTTGGCATTGAATGTTTGCCATATGTGTTGGAAACTGTCCTGTGTCCCTTTAGGGAGATAGGATGGTCTACAATTATTATTATTATTATTATTATTATTATTATTATTATTATACATCACACAGTCCTAGACACTTGGGAAGTGTTCGACTTGTGATTTTGTGATACGCAATCCAGCATATATATCTCATTTGCTGTGACATACTGTGTTTTTGTGTCAGTAAAATAATAATAATAATAATAATAATAGTTGTTGTTGTTGTTGTTGTTGTTATGAGGAAGACATGAATTTCATGCTTAGATTCCCATCTCCATTTGCTTATATTACTAGCATATAAGCAAATGCATATATACTAAAATCTTAAATCCAAAGCTCTTCTGATCCAAAGTATTTTTGATAAATGATACACAACCTGTACTTACAAGTAAATAACCATGTTTAGGATTGCCCTATAAATTTCTGTCGACAATCAGTTGTCACAAAAGCCATATAAGAGCTTCAAATAAGACTGTCATGTAGTACGGTTTGATGGCATTATATGAGTCTACACCTGACATGGACAAACTTTGGCCCTCCATGTGTTTGGGCCTTCAACTCCCACAATTCCTGGCCTCAGTCCCCTTCCTTTTCCCCTTAGATGCTTAAGCAGAAAAGAAAAGGGAAAAATAAAAGGAAAGAACCTGAGGCTGTTAGGAATTGTGGGAGTTGGAGTCCAAAACACTTGGAGGGCCCAAGTTCACCCATATCTGTGCTATGGGCATATCGCCTTCATATTGAAGAATGCTGTCCACATACTGAAACAATTGTGGGAGTTGAAATCCAAAACACCTGGAGGGCCAAAGTTTGCCCATGCTTGGTCGACACTGACTATATAATTATATGATTGTGTAGATCCAGCCTCAGTTTTAAAACATGCATTCCATCTCAAAACAGGCCTTTTAGGAGGAAGACTATAATTTTGCATTTTTGAACTTCCGAAATAAATGAAAAGTTTGGTTACTAAAATAAACCACAAATTCCTACAAGATGTACTTTTGGAAATACACATATTTCCATCAAAAAATGAAGAATGCAAAGTAAGCTGATGTTAAGTGTTCACTAATAATGATAAGAACCTTCTATACTGGTGGATAAGAACGGCCGATCCTGGGGAAATGGTGGGGGACATGAATTGACAGGCCACCAAGTAATCAGACTCAGAAACACACAACGGTGACACAACACAAGCCAAGTAATTTGCCACCATGAGTGTGGCAAAAACCCTTCATTCTCAAGTGAAGTAGGCAGCGATGTTAGAGGGGGGTTAATTGGCCCTAGGTTGGAGAAGGCCACATCAAGGTTTTGACACGTTGCTTGGAACAGAAGGTTGGGTGGATTTTTCTGTCTGCTTCTTGCATTTCGAGGAGGGCGCATCGCTCTCCCAGACAACTTCACAATTCCAAAAGAAAAGCACTGGATGGCTGCCATTGCTTTTTTTAAAAAAAAAAAAAAAACCCTAAACCCTACAACATTCAAGAAAGCGTTGGAAGGACATGAACTCCACGTTGTGTCCTCTGCTTTGTGACAGGAGATGCCTCTTTTCTGATTTCCCGCGTTCAATGGGACTTTTGTTCAGATGAAGTGATTTTTCTTCCCCCGTTGTCCTCTCTTAACAAATTACTAGGGATGGTCAAAGAATCACCTGGTTCTAATTTGAAGCGTGCAAGAGGGGAAATAAATGCAGATATAGTCGTCGCAAAGGTTGGGGCAAGGTGCTTTTCTCTTCAAGAGCTCCTCTAATTCTAGAACTTCATAGCCATTCAGAACAAATGTCCATTATTCAGATCAATCCAGCTCTATTGAACCTTACAAGACAGACACTTTGGCACGGTGCTGTGTCTATATATATATATATATATATATATATATATATATATATATATAATCTGATCTGGCAACGCTAGTTAACTATGACAGTCCTTACGTTAGGAACCGTCTCTGCGCTGTCCTCAGAACTCCCTTTGAGGTCACTGGGAGGTGCGCCGGAGTAAGAAGTGGGGTCAGAACTATATCGACCTCCAGTGACAGTATCTAATGCTTCACTGTGGAAAATCTTAAAGCTTTCTATTACCAGCCAACATGGCTAAGATATCAGAATTCAAAGAGGTGAGCAGCTAGGGCTCCAGAGTTAACTGCGGCTTATGGGCTTGAATAGTCAGTGCGGGAAGAAATGCTAACTTTCCCTCTTCTCGCTGCCTCACCACTCCGCTTTGATTATAGCTTCCAAATGGGTTATCAATAAAACCTATTAGCAGTTTTAATAATGTTGTATTTAATTGGTTTTTATTTATGCAAGTGCTAGTCCATGCAGTATTTTATGTAGTATTTTAAGGGTGTTTCTTGTCATTGATATATGTAGCATTTTGATGATTTATATAGGATTTTAATGGTGTATTTTATATTGTATCTAATTATCTGGTTTTCGTGTATTTATTTGTTAGACTTATATGTGAAAGAGCTACAGTCTTAGCATCAAATAAATTTGGACTTGGACTATCAGCAGTGAATTCTTCATTGGTTCAAAATGTTGTGTGTGTGTGGGGAGGATCAGGACAACTTGTCAAAGGGAAAATATTTAGAAATGTGATTCAAATATTGCTATCATTGCTATCCCAAAGGCTATTGTTGCGTTCATTGTCGTTTCTCTATCTACGTCTGAAGATGTCTCAGAAATAATTTCTCCACCTGAATAAAGATCCTGAGATAGTTTGCCAAAGTAATACGCACAAGACAGAGGATAACAATTAAAACTGAGTGCTGCAATTGAAAGGAAGGTTCCTGTTTATTAAAAGTGAGGCGATGATTTGGGTAAATGCCTGCAGATTTTTGGAGATGGGGCTTGATTAATATGCATTGAATTCTGTTTTGTATTCCTACCTATTTATATAAAAAATATAATGAGACACACTATGGGAAAGTTCATATGGAAAACAAAGGTCTTGCAACTATCCTGGCCCAAGAGTCAATGTTTCTGGACATATAAAAACAACAGAGAAACAACTAAAAACTCACAAAAGAGATAATGGAAAGGCTAACAGGAGAAAAAAATATGAGAGGAGAGAATGTATGCACAAGAAATAAAGTTAGTATGAATGTTTTATTGATTAGCCCATTGGCCATATCAAAAACATTTGACAAAGACATACACATACAGTACAACATAAATAAATAAACAAGCTGTTAACAAGATCCTGATCCAAATTAAATATCTGTATCACCTCTACAGTTTATCCCAATCGACTCAAAATATGCAGTTCTTAGCTGTGTTGCAGAAATAAAATTAGTTAAACTATCTTCACTTCTGTACAAATCAGGTGGAAAGAAAATTCCAGTGAACTGAACTTGGATTATATATTTCTTACATAAATAAGAATGGGTTCTTGCTATCATTAGATAATCATGGTGTTACAAGCAATGGCCAGTGGTTTCCATGTCAGGAAAATGGTGAACCCATGCAGATTCCAGAGTTGAAAGGAGCTATCCAAGGTCCTGAAACCTATCACCAAACTAAGTTGAACATCTTTGACTGATCCAAGTCTGGAAGAAAACTAAATCAAATCTCCACATCCCTAACATGGGATTTTCCAGACGTCCAAGATCATTCCCTAACTTTATCTGTACACTCCTGAAATGCCATTAATTTACGTAGAAGGCCAGGATGGAAGGAAGGGGTGATCCATGCAGAATATTGGATGTTGACATATGTGTGACTGCAGTGGGACTGCTTTTACTCTCATCTCAAAGAATAATTTTTCCCCAGCCATTAGACCCCATGGAAATAAATTGATGACAAGATTCAGGTCTATTGAATGAGAAATTCATGTAGAGAAGTTTCTTAGTGAAAGAAACCAATTATTTTCATCTCAAAAACATATTGGAGAGTTGGGGCTGTTATCTAAAAGACCTTCACCTAAGACCATCTGTCCCTCCTCCCTTTCGCTACCTGAAATTCATTGACTTTGCAACAGACAAAATAAGAATGAAACAAGTGCAAAACAGGGGAAAATATAATTCAAGTTAAGATTACAAAGTCGCTTAGTACAAAGAGGAGCCAATGGCCGTGGGGCTCACTAAGCTAAAACTCCACCTCGTCTTCTGTAAGTGGGAATAAAAGTATCGATGGGGCGGGGGAGGGAGAACGTTTTATGTAAGTAACAACCTTGACAAATACCTCTCAGATTTCCTTTGTGGCCAACAGAATCCTCTCCCACTAGCTGGAAGACATCCAGAGATGGAGTCACACTACTCCAACATTAACTCCAGCAGACCTTGTTTGTCGGGTCATACCTATTGTCTACTCTCTCCCCAACCCACTTTCTATTCCTGCCCCTTTCCACAGCAATCACACTTCAACTTTTTTCTCAAAAGGTGTCCTCAATCAAGCAACAATGGACATAGATTTCCTTAAGCTTCATGGTTACGGAGGGAGGAAGCAAAATGCTGTCACAATGGGAACATTTCAACAAACACCGGCCTTGCCGTTGAACAAAGTGGTGGCGTAGATTTTGAGAGGCTATAACAAAATGTTGGAGAAACTAGCTGTTTACCACATGCCCTGCTCTTGACCATGGTTGCTTCCATCACCTGTAGTAAAGGAGGCTTTCCATTGTCAGTGTCAAAGAAAGGTTGTGTTGCATTTTTTTGGTGTTGAGAATGGAATGGAAAGGGTGACCATCTCATCTTTCCCCTTTGTTTTGCTCACTCAAGGAAATATACTGGGCCAGCATGGTTTCTAGTCAGATGCACCACTGGCATGAAGTGATGTGCCCTACACCAATATTTACTTGACCTATTGGTGGAACTGTCTTAAGACATAGTCAAAATATGCCTTTGTTACATCCTTGTTAACAAGAACTTTTTACAGGTTACTGTGTCATTCCTCATTCATTACTTCCAAGTTTTGCCATTCTAACTGGCACCATTTCTCTAGGCTTTCAGAAAGAAATACGTTTTCCTAATCCCTTGACACTTTCCAATGAACGCAATGGCGTCTGGTGATTATTGTGTCAGTGGATGGGAAATCTACTCCGAGCTTCAGTCTGAATGTTATAAGAACTATCCAAATTGCTGGACATGTTTGCAGGGGAGGGTACAGAGACCTGGATATTAGGCTTGGGTAACCACGGAAAAATTTGGTTCTAAACTCGTTTCATTTTTAGGGGGCCCTTGCGTTTCGTTTTTTTTAATAATTCCGAAATTTTCCTTTAAAAATTTTCGAAATTTACGAAATTTCATAAAATTACGAATCGATTCATTAATGGTGGACGAGATTGCGCAATATGCTAAAAAAACCTCCAAATGGGACAGGGTGAACTTCTGAAGCTTCCCTCTCCCTCTGTTATTGACTGTTGGTGTGATAAAACAAACAACAACTATAAAACTTGCACCAGACATGCGAAAATAATTACGAAATAATTATGAAATAATTACGAAATAATTACGAAATAAATTGAAAAATTGTTTCGAATCTTTATTACTTCTCACACAATTCCTGCATGGCTCAATATTGGATCGTAAGCTAATTTAAATACGAATTAATAACGGATTACGAAATTAACGAACGAAACCGCCCATACTGGATATCCTCTTGAAAGTTTGGGTTAAAATATGGACATTATTATTAACTGTTTTCATTGACATGGAAACCATTTAACTGGAAACAATCAATGTGGGATACTTCATTTGGACCAGCTCTATGATTCTATTGTAGTTTCTTTTCTACTACTGTGATTTGTTTCTGTTCAACAGGAAATAACTATTAGGGAGAACTACCCAAAAACAGAGCATCCAAAAACAAACAGGATACTAAAAGTTGAGCAATCAGCTCACAGCAAACAATGTGATGTGACTGTAAAGAATTTAGAGCTTAGGCAGGCAAAGATACAGAGTCCAATCTTAAAAATCACAAAAGGTTTATTTACAATAATAAAAAACTAACTACATTTCTTCATGGTAAAGAACTGAGTCTGAGCTAACCAAAACCCCATCTCTTCTAAGGTTTCAAAGAGAGGGAAAAAACACCAAATCATTACATTTCTCTGACATACATGCAGAGAGAGATCTCAAAGCACACCGCATATACTAAGATGTAAGAAACAGACGTCAGATTTTTAAAAGATTGCAGTAGATAAGTATCCATTCTACACAAACAATCGGAATGAGAGCAGAAACATAGAGGAGAGGAGAAACATATACAAGTATGAGCCCTTCCAAAGTTGAGGATGAAATGTAATGTCCCTAGATCATCTAGTCCCAGCATTAATATCAAACACCTGGTCTTGCTATTATGGTTAAGAGAATAATCATAGAATCATAGAATCATAGAATGCCTCATGATGGCCTCATAGATGGCCTCATGGGCCATCCAGACATAGATGCCTCATGGACCATCCAGTCTAACCCCCTGCCAAGAAGCAGGAATATTGCATTCAAATCACCCCTGACAGATGGCCATCCAGCCTCTGTTTAAAAGCTTCCAAAGAAGGAGCCTCCACCACACTCCGGGGCAGAGAGTTCCACTGCTGAAGGGCTCTCACAGTCAGGAAGTTCTACCTCATGTTCAGATGGAATCTCCTTTCTTGTAGTTTGAAGCCATTTTTTCGTCTCCTAGTCTCCAGGGAAGCAGAAAACAAGCTTGCTCCCTCCTCCCTATGACTTCCCCATCACATATTTATACATGGCTATCGTGTCTCCTCTCAGCCTTTTCTTCTTCAGGCTAAACATGCACTGCTCTTTAAGCCGCTCCTCATAGGGCTTGTTCTTCAGACCCTTGATCATTTTAGTTGCCCTCCTCTGGACACATTCCAGCTTGTCAATATCTCTCTTGAATTGTGGTGCCCAGAATTGGACACAATATTCCAGGTGTGGTCTAACCAAAGCAGAATAGAGGGGTAGCATGACTTCCCTGGACCTAGACACTATGCTCCTATTGATGCAGGCCAAAATCCCTTTGGCTTTTTTTGCTGCCACATCACATTGTTGGCTCATGTTTAACTTGTTGTCCACGAGGCCTCCAAGATCTTTTTCATACGTACTGCTCTTGAGCCAGGCATCATTGTCCCCCATTGGTATCTTTGCATTTCGTTTTTCCTGCCAAAGTGGAGTATCTTGCATTTGTCACTGTTGACAATATCTTCTCTTTGTTACGCCTCAGGATCTAACTGCCAGAATCAGACCACAAAGGTCATGAAGTGAAGGACACCCAACTCTGGATTTTTGTTGTCCAAACATCATTTAATGTTTGTGGTAGAACAATCCAAACCCCATGAACTCAACAAATCCCCTTTTAAGTGTTTATTCAATGGGATGAAGCCTAGACCCAAGAGGAAGGCCAAGTGAAACAACTTCCCAAGTGGAAGAAATGTGGGGTTAGTTCACCCTTTCAGAGTTTCTAGTACAGCTGATATTGTAACAAGCTGTAGACATGCCAATAGATGGATAATTGCAATGAATATGTTAAGTTACAATATATCTGATTGCTGTATGTTTTTTTTACTATTAAGCCCATTGAAGAATAATTATAGATCATGTATGACAAATCTCATTTCTTCTTCACTATGCGTGGCATTCCTCCCTCTATTATATCTTCATGGGATTTCCATTTGTTTAAATCAATAAATGCATATTGTTGTATATTGAAAAAGTTTGCTTGCGCAGCGTCCATCCTGTCAAAGCTGCATTTCACAAAAAGAGTGAGGGAGAAATATTTTTATTATGGAGTTGCTTGAGCATTAGTTGCGACTCTATGCTAATTAGTAAGCTTTTCCATAATACCAACGTCCCATATTTTCATAAACCACTAATGTTCCGTTGTTCAGGTGCCAAATTTTGCATGTCATTTAAATTTATAATGATGTTTTTCCCCTACAGGGAGAAGATGCTATTTTGATTTTTGGCCTGAAGCACTAAATATATTTTGGGGCCAAACCTTTCGATTTTCCTCCCCCAGAATAGGAAATGACATGAATAATAGTGGAACAGATTTTTTTTTAAAAAAAAATGATGGTTTTATACCTTATACTACTTTGGATCTGTATAACTGAATAGATTGACAGCCAGCAGCTCTTGTTGGGTTGTTAAAACCCAGTGAATGGTCCCACAAAGTGGCACTAATTGTAATATAACCTTCTACCTTGGTACATTCCCATGAGAAATTAGGCATTAAAGGCTTTCATGATGTCAAAGGTAACAGAGGAGGTTACTTGCTATATCCATGTGTGTGTGTCTTACTTCTGAAAATTCCATTCTCTACATATGGGGGGAGAGTACGTTGCAAAAGACGCCATCAGATGGAAAGGGAATGAATATATCTGAAAGTAGCCAATTTCTTTACTCATGTGCACTCCCAAAGTATGTTTTTCAGACTCTGTAAACTATTTAGGGCTTCTGCTATTGGGAATATGATGCAGCTAAGTTGTGGCCAGGAAATCAGAAGATGCTTCCTTCTTGGGAGGAGAGCAATGTCCAGTCTCGATAAAATAGTCAAGAGTAGAGACATCAGACTGGCAACAAAGATCCGCCTAGTCAAAGTGATGGTATTCCCTGTAGTAACCTACGGATGTGAGAGCTGGACCTTAGGGAAGGCTGAGCGAAGGAAGATCGATGCTTTTGAGCTGTGGTGTTGGAGGAAAGTTCTGAGAGTGCCTTGGACTGCGAGAAGATCCAACCAGTCCATCCTCCAGGAAATAAAGCCCGGCTGCTCACTGGAGGGAAGGATACTAGAGACAAAGTTGAAGTACTTTGGCCACATCATGAGGAGACAGCAAAACCTAGAGAAGACAATTATGCTGGGTAAAATGGAAGGCAAAAGAAAGAGGGGCAGACCAAGGGCAAGATGGATGGATGACATCCTTGAAGTGACTGGACTGACCTTGAAGGAGCTGGGGATAGTGACAGCCGACAGGGAGCTCTGGCGTGGGCTGGTCCATGAGGTCACGAAGAGTCGGAGATGACTGAACGAATGAACAACAAGTTGTTCTTTGTATAGATCCTTTCACATAAGGAGGGCTATATCAACCATTAGGGGAAAAATAGATGAGTGGAATGCTAGTTTCCAACCAGAAACCCCCTTTAATGAAAGAAGTTTTCCATGTAGGCCATTTGTGTCCAGCAACATCTTTCATAATATTCCTTTGATGCAAAATTTGTTAGTATGGCTCACCAAGTAGATGTTGACTTATGGTGACGCTATGCAAGAGCCATCTCCAAAATAAATCTGGCTAATAAAACCCTTATCCAGGGCTTGTGGACTGTGCCTTCCAGTGCCAGATTTGGCACATATTAATATGGTTGGGTTTTTCCAACAACCAACATGGGAATTTTCCAATTGGAAAACCTTTCAGTTTTTGCTGCACCCAACACAAAGGTTCCTGAAGGGACACTTTGTTGGAATTGGCCTACATCATGCTGGAAAACATCAGGAACTATTTCTAAAAGGAGACAATTTATAACTTCGGACGGAGAAGCAAAACATTGACTTTCTTTTTACTGTTTTGTCTCTGCCAGAAGTAGTCTACATTTAGAAGATGCTGCATTTACAAGGTTTGATTTCTTGCGATGACAAAAGGAGTGGTGATATTTGAAAGGTCATGCTGCAAGGAGCAGCCACTGAAGATGCTGATGTGATACCTAAGCCCAGTGTCTTAAACATCAACCAGAACTGCACAGGAGAGACTATTCAAATGAAATAAAAAGTCCAACAAATGATGAAGCATACCTAAGGAAGGCATATATAGACAGTAGGCCTGGGTAACAACGGAAAAATTTGTTTCTAAAATCGATTTGTATTTGGGGTTTTTTTTTGTTTCGATATTTAAAATAATTACAAAATTTTCCTTTTAAAAAGTTCGATATTTACGAAGTTTCGTAAATGGTAAAAAATTAACGAATCGATTTCCGAAACAATAACGAATCAATTCGTTAATGGCGGACGCGACCGCGAAATACGCTAAAAAACCTCCAAAACCTTCTGAAGCTTCCCTCTCCCTCTGTTGTTGACTGTTGGTGTGATATTATAATTTTTTTCACTAATTAAACCATAAAACTGGCCCAGACATGCGGAAATAATAACGAAACGACCTCAAAACAATAACGAAATGAATACAATATCGAAATACGAAGCATTTACAAAACGTTTTTGAAAATTTGGTTTTTTTAATAATTGCTCCAGAATGGTTCGTTATCGTTTTGTAATTGAAAAAATTAACGAATTATTAACGAATTACGAATTAACGAAACGAAACCGCCCAGCCCTAATAGACAGACACTATTTGCAAGGTGATGTTGTCACACACAGATTTTCCCCCTTCTCCTGAAGACCATGTCCTGAAAGACCATGTCCCAATAATGTCATGACCATGGAGTAGGTGGTCTAAATCCCTTTGCTATATTTTAAGGCAACAGCTAAATGCCTTGACTCCAAAGTCTTCACTTTCTTTCTCCTGAACAATTTTCTAAAAGCCATCTTCACCTGGTGAAGAATACTCAGAACCTAGAATGATGTGTTTGCTCCTTAGGGTTGGCATAATAATAGTGTCACCATAATACAGACTTCGGATTTCATTTTATGGTACAGAACAGCTATCCCCTCTATCTTGTGCCTTCCTTCCTTCCATCCTTCCTTCCTTCCTTCCTTCCTTCCTTCCTTCCTTCCTTCCTTCCTTCTTTCCTTCCTTCCTTCCTTCCTTCTTTTCTTCCTTCTTTCCTTCCTTCCTTCCTTCTTTCCTTCCTTCCTTCTTTTCTTCCTTCTTTCCTTCCTTCCTTCCTTCTTTCCTTCCTTCCTTCCTTTCTTCTTTCTTTCCTTCTTTCCTTCCTTCCTTCCTTCCTTCCTTCCTTCCTTCCTTCCTCTCTTCCTCCCTCCCTTCCTTCCTTTCTTTCTTCCCAGACTATTTTGGGGGCAGAATTCCACCAGATATGCAGGCAGTTCTTCCAAGAGCCAGGCAAAGATGACCACACTAGGTCTGGAGCGTATGCTTAGACAAAGGAATAATATTCTATCGGCGTGCTTGCTCGGTGCTCTCTCTATGCACAAAGAGTGGGAGCGTACGCTAAGCGGATGAAGCAATAAGCAGTATATGATCTGATGGGTTCAGTTAAGCTTGGAGGGGGTGGCGGTGGTGACGTGAGGGGGGCCAAAGCCTGTGGTGGCCTTCTCCTCTCTTCAGAGCTAAATTAAAAACCTCCCAGCAATTTCAGGCCTAATCACCCCCTCGGATGCTGTAATTGATGACGGCCAGTTAACTCCTTTCTCGCCACCTTTCCTTCCTTCCTTCCTTCCTTCCTTCCTTCTTTCCCTCCACAGGGTTCCTGGGCATCTCCCCTGGCCCTTTCCCCATCACTTAGCAACTGCTGTTCTAAATGCCCCAGTCGAAGATTCAGAAATATACATACGGAAACAGATAACAAAATGTAAGCAGCCAAACGCCTAAGCGGCTTTAGCAGATAAAGCTGATGGACTCAGCTCTCGTAGCTTTCTGGTTGTGTGCCTATCTAGATGCTGTTGGTTTCCTTCTTTTTTTTCTTTCTCTCTTTTAGAGAGGAGAAAGAAACTCATGGGATTCAGGGTCATGCAAAAAAAAGGAAGGAGAAGAAACCCTGCTTTCTTTGCATTCATGACCACTGTGAGAAATGGATACCCAAATTGTGTGTACATTTGGCACGGTCCCTGTAGCCAGGCCAACTTCCCTATGGTTTTGGTCAAGTTTTGTACCCCTTGGCACAATGTGATATAAAAGCTTATTGCAAAGCCTTGAAAGCTACTACGGGATGGTTGGAAAGACTCATCTTGATTTGATTCTTCTTCTGTGTGGATAGTTCAGGGTTCCTCAAACTTTTCAAACAGAGGGCCAGGTCACAGGCCCTCAAACTGTTGGAGGGTCGGATTATAATTTGAAAAAAACATGAATGAATTCCTATGCACACTGCACATATCTTATTTATAGTGCAAAAACACTTCAAAACAATACAATAATTAAAATGAAGAATAATTTTAACAAATATAAACTTACTAGTATTTCAGTGGAAAGTGTGGGTCTGCTTTTGGCTGATGAGATAGGATTGTTGTTGTTGTTGTTGTTGTTGTGTGCTTTCAAGTCATTACTTTGTTGTAATTTGTTGTTTGGGCTTGGCCTCATGTAAGCCGCTCCAAGTCCCCATCAGGGAGATGGTGGTGGGGTATAAATAAAGTTTATATTATTATTATTATTATTATTATTATTATTATTATTATTATTTCTCCCCCGGGCCTTAGTTTGAGAACTCCTGGGATAGGTAGTGTTCACTGAGACATATGCAGATTGAATCCAACTCCGATGTTTCTTCCAATGATAGTGGTCAACAGCCATGATGGTCAGAAATTATTTACTCCAGCCAAACTTTGGCTCTCCAGGTGTTTTGAAATCCAACTCCCATAATTCCTAATGGCCTCAGGCCCTTTCCGTTTTCCCCTCAGCTGCTTAAGCAAATGTGGGGGAAAATAATGCTAGAGAAAGTTTTGAATTGGAAACAGAGAAAAGAGATGTGATTCCGAATTTGGTCTGAATGCCAATAGATCAGCGCAAAATGCCATTTGTGTCACACAACGTTCTGCTTGTTTCTACTCTAATTGACTCTCCACCTAAATAGTGTTATGGTTTTCATATTTACAAATGAATTAAGGCCTAATGAACATAGGACTAGGAAACTGTTGATCAGAGCTGATAATACAGTAGGACTATAAGGACCTCATCACACTAGAGCAGGGGTCCACAAACTTTTTAAACAGTGGTCCAGGTCAGAGTCCCTCAAACTGTTGGAGCGCCGGATTATAATTTGAAAAAAATCCCATGAATTCATATGCATGCTGCACATATCTTATTTGTAGTGTAAAAAACAATTTAAAACAATACAATAATTAAAACGAGGAACAATGTTAACAAATATAAACTTATTAGTATTTCAATGGGAAATGTGGGCCTGCTTTTGGTTGATGAGATAGGATTGTTGTTGTTGTTGTTGTGTGCTTTCAAGTTGTTTCAGCCTTAGTTTGACCCTGAGCGAGGGCCGGATAAATGACCTTGGAGGGCCACATCTGGCCCCCGGGCCTTAGTTTGAGGACCCCTGCACTAGAGAATAAATCCACTTTAAATCCGGTTGTTCCTCCTGCAGAATTCTGGGGGTTGTAGTTTAGGGAAAAGCCCTTAACAGCCTCACTAAACTACAAACCCCAGAATTTGGCAGGAGGCAGAAACCAGATTTAAAGTGGATTCATTCTCTAGTGTGATGAAGTAATAGGCGGACCAATTGCCTGACTTCTCTGTCCCTCAAGGTTGCAAAAGAAACCACACTTTGCGATATTAGCCTTTAGGAAGAGCTTGAAAACGTGGTTGTTCCAGTGTACCTTCCCAGAATAGGAAACTCTGAGCATCATGTCCCAAATGCACTTTACTAGAGATTTAAGATTGTCTGCACACTGCACCTATCTCCTAAAACCTATCCACTTCACCTGTCATGCCCAGCATTTCTAAAAATTTTAATCATTACATTTGGCCCGGCCTTAGTTTTTAAATGCGCCATAGTGTTATTGTCTAATGTTTATTGCTTGTTTTTTTAGTTTATTTATTGTTGTATTTGTTATGCTGTTGTTTTATTGATGTGTTGGGCCTCGGCCTCCTGTAAGCTGCACCGAGTCCTTCAGGAGATGTTAGTGGGGTATAAATAAAGGTTTATTATTTATTATTATTATTATTATTATTATTATTATTATTATTATTATTATATTTTGGCATTTCATTCCATTCACTGTCACAAACCTTCACCAATCTTGAAAACCAATAATATATTGTTCCCATTTCCCAGATTGCAAATTTAGTTCTGGGAAAAGGGAGAAAGTAAACAATTCCCAAACACGTAGGGCTAAGAATGTTTGATTCTTTAACACATTTTATTTTTGCAAACCCTCATCCATTGCATTCATCCCATTCTATAATTCCTACTATAACATCTAATCACTGTGGGTATGGTGATACCTAGTTAGCAAATAATTCCAGATTATTTCTGATCATAGCTCTCCTCTAAAGTAAGCATCCTGGCGACTGTTTCCCTAATCTGCTATTTCAGGTGTCTCCAAACATAACATTGTGGGGAGTGAGAAAAAAATAACATTGTATGCATATTCTTCTAGGCAAACATTTCTTTGCTGCACGGTGTCTTTTAACCGCTGTGTGTGCAAACTTCTTAATGACAGGTAGTGTTGAACGGCGCGGCGCAGGAGTTTCCAGCATTAAAAAGAAAACACTACCTCTGTGCCATCTCCTACTAATAAAAGTCTTTAGAGAATTATCTTGACAGTGGGAAGTGAATGGTTCGACTCTGCTCCCGTAGAGAGTCTCTAACGGTAGGAAGGGCGGGCGGGGGAGCCGGAGAAGGAAAGGGGGGGGAGAGAAATCTATCAGATATGATGTATGTTTAGACTCTCCTGCATAGAGGGCTCCCTCTCAGCATTAGGAAATCTTTAGCATGAATTATTCTAACTGATTTTTCCGCAATACCATAAGGACCTCATTCTACGCTTCCTTGGCTGGCTCATTGTATCAGCAGCCTCTGGAAGTTTATCTTACGCAACTGAGTCTGATGGACAAGCGGCAACTGTATAGACTTTAGATATGGGCCAGCCTGGTCTTTGGGGTTATAACATAACCGCTACAGCGAGCCGTCCTTTCAACACACATTGTTTCTCATAAAACATTTTATGTCTCAAGCTGGCATATGGCTCTATTGATTGAAGGCTGCTTCTTACAATACATCAATGACGCCTTTTTAGGGCCCGGGGTCCCGACTGTGCCTAGTTTTTCTCCAACCCATGCTTTTCTTATTGTCTGCACCTAAAACTTTCATACACACACACAGAGACACACAGTCCATCTCAACTCACATTTGTTTGCACCAAAGAGCCATTTAGTACATAAATGCATGCCAGACCAAAAGTAGAAATGAATTCAAAGGGTCGTAGTGCATCTGTGATTTGGACACTTTGGCATCCCAGATAGCGATTAATCTTGGGGCTCAAGCTCACCTCTTGATCTCACTCCTTTACCTATTTTCCAGTGCCTGCTTTCATCATTTTTTAAAAAATAAAACAACCGGGGATGGAAACGGTAATGGAAAGGAGCAGATGGGCACAAGCGTGCCTCTCAAGAGGTCCTCTTTGCAAAGGATGGTTCATATCGGGCAATATTCAGTTTAAGAAGATAGGCTTTGAATGATTGGGTAGTCTGGAAAGGTCTGTAGTCCACATGAGGCACAAAGGAACAATTAAATTATAGGTTTGGGGGAGAATTCATTGGCTAATATATTCTACAAAAGGGGAATATGTATATAGGAAGGGCCCACTATGGCTTTGATGGATCATTTCCCCCCCCCCATTGTTTTTACTGTTTCTATTGAAAAAAACTCCTTCTGCAGGCTTGCCCTAACCTAAAAGTCACCCCTCTTTGTGTGTGTGTGTGAGTGTGAGTGTGTGTGTGTGTGTGTGTGAGAGAGAGAGAGAGAGGGATTACCACAACCTCAATATTAAAATCATAGAACATTTCAGCTGCTTTGGCTACTCTGATATGAATCCAGGACTATGGTAACCAAAGTGGAAGTTACAAAATATAGGAAATGAAAGAATCTAATGTGCAGCATTTCTTATAGATACATGATGTGTCGAGTGTTATTATTTATTTATTTATTTACTTACTTACTTACTTACTTTATTTGTATACCGCTCTTCTCAGCCCTTAGGTGACTCAGAGTGGTTTACAACAGTTTAGGTATACACAATACAAAATCATTAGGCATTTAAAAGCAGTAGCATCACAAATCATTAAACATCAGCATCAATACATCAGTACATCAATACAACAAATCCATCAGGTCTCATCAATGAAATCAGAATCCAAACTCGTTATTCATTATTCCATGTTCCGATAATCAGTCAATCAATCACACTGCTTAGTTGAATGCCTGTTCAAACAGCCAGGTCTTTACTTTCCTCCAGAATGCCAGCAGGGAGGGGGTCAATCTAATATCTGCAGGGAGGGCATTCTACAGCTTAGGGGCCATCACTGAGAAGGCCCTGTCTCTCGACCCGCCAGGCGTGCTTGTGAAGCTGGCAGGATCGAGAGCAGGGCCTCCCCAGATGATCTTAATGTCCTATCTTCCAAGCTGAAGCCATGTGGGGGAAGTATATTTATATATCCAGAAGTTTCCCTTTGTTTCCAACGTTCTTGGATTAGATAACATTCCTGGCAGAACAGCTAACCTATAGAATCATAGAATCATAGAATCAAAGAGTTGGAAGAGACCTCATGGGCCATCCAGTCCAACCCCCTGCCAAGAAGCAGGAATATTGCATTCAAATCACCCCTGACAGATGGCCATCCATGCCTGTGAGTAATAGCACTGCAAACTAGGGTTGTGCGTGGAACCATTTTCTTTCATTTTATTCGTTCTTTTGTTACTTTCGTTACCTTCGGGAGAACGTAATGGGAAGGCCCCTTCTTGTACAAAAATCAGCTTGACACAAAAGCAAGCAGGAGCCAATTCTGGCTTCTCACCTGCTTTTTGTGAGCATGTGGTGTTCGATGCCTCCTTGTCTTGGAAAGTGTATGTGTATATGTGTATAGGTCCACAAACTGTGTAAGAGAACTTGCCTGAGTTGCCTCCTTGCCTTTGAAAGTGATGGTGGCATGCAGGCCCAGAAAGCGTGCATGCCTACCTGCATCTGAGTGCCTCCTCTAGAGTAAGAAACAGGTAAGAAGCCCCCATAAAGTGTACACCTCCCTCCACCTGAGCACCTCTCCTCTAGAATAACATGGTTTCAATCAATGATTTATTACGGTCTATGGCCAGCACACTATAGAATGGGGCCCAGGTGCCCAAGGAAAGAAATCGGCGTTCCCAAGTAGGTCAGATAAAAAAGCAGATTAAAAACATGTTATAAAAGAGACAGATTTAAAAACAATCTAAACATACAGTTTAAAGCACTTCTTGGCCTTTTGACTAAGATCAAGTGAGTAACATGGCTTAAATGCCTAAAATAACGGAAAGGGGAGCCTGGGAAGCCCCCCCCCCCCCTCAAATGGACCAATAGAAAATGGTGCTTTCTTCTCCAGGTGTCTCAAAGAGATGATGTCTCGGTTCTAAACCACGACAAATCAGAAAGACTTTGATGCCCAGAGTTGAAATGCTTTGGATTCCTGGTCAGGATTGATGACTTTTCTTGAAACGTTTATGTATGTTTTTGGTAATTTTGTCCTAACACATACACACATATATGACAGTTTGCCATTACCATCTAACAACTTGAATAATTCATTAAAAACACTTTTTATTAGTTTCAGCTGAGTTAATTCTTGCAAACTGTGTTTCATGTTCACACTATAATTAAAAAGGCTTATACAAAAGGTCAACTATGACCCCTTAGAACATGATAGAAAACTAGAACGTAATAAGAGAAAATAGAAAAGCAAACAATTACTACAGATCCCTGGTATCTACTGGTTTGATTCCAGGGATCTTGATGGATCCCAAAAATCTGTGGGTGCTCAAGTCCCATTATATACAATGGCTTATTAAAATGGGGTCATTTATATAAAATTGCCAAATCAATTATTATTAATATTATGTTTATTTATAGCCTGCTTTTTCTCTCTATAAGGAGACTCAAAGTGCCAAAGTATTACAGTACCATTTAAAATATACAAATATTAAAACAGTATTACCTGTCAGAACGTATTCTCCCCTAGGAACTATCTGGGTTGTTAAGATGTTCTGGAGGGGCCCTGCTCCTCAGGGCGCGTCTGGTGAGGACGAGGGACAGGGCCTTCTCGGTGGTGGCCCCTCGACTCTGGAACTCTCTCCCACTGGAGATCAGAACTGCCCCCTCCATTCTGTCATTCAGAAAATGGGTGAAAACCTGGCTATGGGGTTTGGCTTTCGACGAGTGAATCAATATTTCTGTGATCGGATAGATGACGATGAATGATGGACAACGAATTCACTATGACGACTGACCATTGTTATTATGTGATTGCATTTTGCTGTTATAACATTTTAATTGAATATGTTATATGATGTTTTTAATGATTGTTTTGTGATTTTATTGTTGGAAACCGGCCCGAGTCCCCCGATAAATAAAATAAATTAAACATCATTAATATTTTTAAAATTCAGATTAAATCCATAAAGGCATATAAACATGTATGTTTATCAAGGCTTGCTTCTTTCAGGTTTTAAAATATATTTTCAAGTCATGGATGGCAGAATCTGTGGATTTGGCATCTGTATATATGAAAGGCCAATTATAATAAAATTAGGAGTGATAGGCTTTAGGCAGTGAAAGGGATTTGTCATAATGTTAAATAACACCAAACTTGGGAACAGAAATGCCTTTGTTACATGTTGGTGCTGAGATAACAATCTTGGCAAGATATTCAATGAGTGGAAGGGTGTTATCACAGAAAAGGACATGAAGGTGTGCGGGCAGGGTGCCAGGTGATCATCACAAACTTAGATCCAGTTGCCAATGCAGTAGATCCATTAAGGAAATGGGATGGAATTTGGGTGGATTTGTCATTAAGTCATTGGAAAACTTTGGTTGGGATTAGCAATTGGACGTAGACCCAGGGGCGGCTCAACCCATTACGCAAAGTAAGCATTTGCAGTATAGTTGATTTTGTGCTCTTGGGGGAAAATAGACCTTGACATATGCGAGTTATAGTTACTGGGATGTATAGTTCACCTACAATCAAAGAGCATTCTGAACTCCACCAATGATGGAATTGAACCAAATATTGCACACAGAACTCCCACAACGAACAGAAAATATATATCAGTGATTGGGGGGGGGGGGTACTGTTTGCTTACCGTTGAAAATTACCTAGGGCTGCCTCTGCGTAGACCATAGTTATCACCAGGTAGTTCAAAATGGAGAAGATGTTTATGGCACAACTTGGCTTTCAGTCTATGCAACAAAATAAAACTTGACACCATAGTTAGGAGGAAGGCATCCATCTCCCTTTATAAGCCACCTTTTTCTATAGGACACAAGATTCTGAGGATCTTCTGCAGGCAAAGATGTCTACTGCAGAGTCCTTGCATGACCAGTAATGGTTGCCTTGGCTTCTATAGACTCCTCCAGCTCCATAGATTGGTCCATTTTGGTTCAATCACACAGAGAGAGAGAGAAAGTAGAGAAAAATATTGTAAATATGGTGTATTTATTTCCTTTTCCAGTGGGAAGGAAGGAAAATAAAACTGAAGAAGAAACAAGAAAATAATAAAGATTTGAAAAAGTGTCCCTCAACTTTCCACTTCTGAATAAATCAGTTATTCCATCATATCTTTAGCTGAATTTCTATATAATTATTCTAAGCATACAATTGAGCAAGTTAACCCACCAGACAGTATATCAAATTCCAACAGCCATTATATCAGAGCCCCCAGTGGTGCAGTGGGTTAAACCCCTGTGCCAGCAGGACTGAAGACCGACAGGTCGCAGGTTCGAATCCGGGGAGAGGCGGATGAGCTCCCTCTATCAGCTCCAGCTTCCCAAGCGGGGACATGAGAAAAGCTTCCCACAAAGATGATAAAAACATCAAATCATCCGGGCATCCCCTGGGCAACGTTCTTGCAGATGGCCAATTCTCTCACACCAGAAGCGACTTACAGTTTCTCAAGTCGCTCCTGACACAACAAAAAAAAGCCATTATATCAAATTCCAAAATCTGAAATATGCTAAAATTCAAAATTTTCCACATGGATGGCTTAAATTGTGACACCTTTGCTCTCTGATGGGTCAATGGACACAGACTTTCCTTCAGGCACAAAATTATTTTAAAAATTGTATAAAATTGCCTTCGGGCTATGTGCATAAATGGGTTGCGTGTTTTATTTCTAAGATATATTATTATGTCCATAGTATATGAAATTAAAAGTATTCTGAAATCCAGTGTTTGGTCCCAAGCATTCCAGATAAGAGGGACTCAACCTATACAAGAAAACAATACTATTAGAAAGCAACAGGGCTTCGTTTTACAAAACTGGCTGGTGTTCATTTCCTCTTAAGCAACAGGGCAAAAGTGTCATCCTATAGCCTTAAAAGACGGAGAAGAGACTCAAATGTAGATCTCAGATGAAGGGCAGATTCATACGGAACCAAGCAATCCTTCTCACTTGTTTGCTTATTTGTGACATTTACATTTTCCCTCCCACTCAAAAACAAACAACGAGGGAGATGTAAAGTATGCCATTGGAAAAAAAGCTCCAATCAATAACTAAGTTCTGTTTTAAAATTAATCACAGAGGATAGAAAGATAGATCAGACATTAAATGCTTGAATTTTTAAAGGACTTTGCTTGCTGCCTTGAAGAACTAAATTAAATCCCTTGCTTGTTGTGATATGGGAAAAGAACCAATGTGACCTGCATTTCTAGTTAGAACATGTAAAAAATTCATCCATAGCTTAAACAGGTACCATGTAAATTGCAGAGAAAATACTCTTGAATGTAATTCGGAAAAAGTCACAATTAGAAATGCACTAATCTTACAATATCATTAACTTGCTATTTTTCAGTTTTCTAATTTTAGCTTTGATTTGCCCTACAGTTTGAGATTTCTTTTTCGTTTTTGTATGGGAGTCATACCATTTGGCTGCATGTTTCTTTGAACCCAAATGCTTGCTTTTGCAATTTGTCGTCATGTCATGGTGTTGCAAGATATTTCTTGAAGATTTTTAAAATCTCATTTTCATGAATAGGAGCAATTTCATGCTTGTTTTCTATTGCTGTCATTATGTGCCTTCAAGTCCGCCCTAATGTACAGTGACACTATCCTAGGGTTTTCTTAACAATATTTATTTGGAGTAGGTTCATCATTTCCTTTCTAGAAAGTACAATTTGCCCAAGGTTGTATCTCCATGTCGATGTGTCATTTGTAGTTGGGGAACTTTACTGCGAAATTCATAGAAATGCAAATTTCAAGGCCTAATATGTTGTTTCATGCATACAAAATTAAGTAATCTTTCATTAAAAATGGGCACTGAATGAATTCATTCCCCCCATTTAGGTAGTTTAGTAATAGATAAACACTAGGCATGGGTAACAACGCAAAAATTTGTTTCTAAAATTGATTTGTATTTGGGGGTTTTTTTTGTTTCAATATTTAAAATAATTACAAAATTTTCCCTTTAAAAAGTTCGGTATTTACGAAATTTCGTTAATATTTACAAAACATTTTGTAAAGATGGCGCCCTTTTTTTCCAATATTTTTTCAATATTTTTTCAATATTTTTTCAATATTTTTTCAATATTTTTTCAATATTTTTTCAATATTTTTTAATTTAATTATTAATTTAGTAGAATAGGGAGGAGAAATTATTATTAAGGAGGGAAGGCAGGCACTCACTCTGGCGGGCCCTCAAGCGCTGCCGCCGAGTCGGGCCCGGCTCCTCCGAAGCAATGCGAAATTGGGAGAAGGGCTCCCCAAAGGCCATCTAGCCCAGCCCTCCACTAAGGAATTGGGAGAATGAAGCACACCCACTGCAAAGGTGAGGAAGGAGGGACGGGCTGCCTTCCCGCTGAGGGTCGCTCGCCCTCTCGCTCGCTTGCTCAGCCGGTGCCTTCCCCGCCCTCTCCTCCTCCTCTTTCAGGCTCTGACTGGCTGAGGAGAGCTCCCAGCAAGCATCTAGCCAAGCCATCTTACGTATTTCCGAAATGGACGGAAATACAAAAAGTTTTGGCGCATGGCGTTTTGATATTTAAAAACACTTCCGGGTTTAAAAATAAGTTTTGTAATCGTTTTGTAATTGCTAAAATTAACGAATATTTAACGAATTACAAAATTAACGAACGAAACCGCCCAGGCCTAATAAACACATCTTTCTTCTATGGACCACCACCACTGCAAGGAAGAGACGAAGATTCAAGAAAACACTGTTTTCCTTTTTGAGATCAACCACATCCAAATTTTGTGCAGAATTCCCCAATTATACCATTTTCTGCACAGACAGCAGCTTTTCTGCACAGAAATATTGTTTTGTGCACAGAAAATGTGGTGTCCTATTCAGAAATTTCTGTTTTCAGGAGGAAAACCAACATATGTCAATTTTGCACAGAAAAAAAAGTACAAAAATGTGAAAATCCATATCAATTTGGGTTTCTTCTCATCTTGACACCTGAAAGACATATATTTATTATTTCCCAAATCATTGCAAAACACTGGTTTCCTTTTTGAGATCAACCACATCCAAATTTTGTGCAGAATTCCCCAATTATACCATTTTCTGCACAGACAGCAGCTCTTCTGCGCAGAAATGTTGTTTTGTGCACAGAAAATGTGGTGTCCTATTCAGAAATTTCTGTTTTTAGGAGGAAAACCAACATATGTGAATTTTGCACAGAAAAAGTACAAAAATGTGAAAATCCATACCAATTTGGGTTTCTTCTCATCTTGACACCTGAAAGACATATATTTATTATTTCCCAAATCATTGCAAGTATTCTGTGTATCCCTACTCTGAACTCTTTGCCCATGAAGAGTTTGGTGTAGGAGAAGCTACAAAATATCCATGTGCAGCCATGTTTTAGAGTAAACTATCAGCTTAGAGATATACGGAAACCTGGTAGAAATCTTTCACCACCGGCAAGGTATATTGCTATTGGTTCTTAGCCATTCGTGGCTTTCTGGGTGAAAATTAGCCCTTAGGATGATATGCAGAAATAAATTGGAAGCTGACATTTCATATACCACCAAATTAGGAATGCTAGCAAATGACAGCTGGCGGAATCAATATCGGCATCTTTTCTTTTTAGACCGTTATTTCTCGTCTTCGTTCGCGCTCTCCTCCCTCGATGTCTATGCGGCGGACAGACAAGTGCCACCTTCAAAACAATGAGCTCGAAAGCCGCGTTCCTGCATCTCTTCTGGTGCAGCCATCAACATCTATGCAATCATTAATGTGAGTGTTTAGCACATCTCGCTTTCCCAAGTGCGGGAGAAACGCAGCTAATTAACAAATGACACTTCCCAAAGGCAAGGCATTGTTCTTCCACCTCCCTCCGGTGAATGTGGAGTTTCCCCGAAACAAGACTCTCCCACTCCGTTCATTGGTTTTTATGTCTCGTTTCTGCAAGATGTTCTCCTTTTGTTCATCTTTCTCCATCTTTCGCTTGATAGGCCTTAGGCCTGTTTTCCTGCGTATTATTTTTTCCCTCCAAGAATTGTGATGGAAGAATGCTGATTTAGCCAAAGCTAATTGTATATTTCCCATTACTCTACTTTTCATTCATATATGTGTGTGTGTTTCAAAATGTATGAGATAGAAGTCTGAGCAGAATAGGTTTCTAAATTGGTGCAAAGTGTATTTAATATTGATTGTTCTGCTATTTCAAGAACTACTGAGAATCAGATACCTGTAATTAGGCTTTCTTTGATATCTAAGAGACAGAAAAAAATATGTCAAAAGAAAGAAGTGGGGCAAAAGATCAATATATAAGAAAGAGAAAATGCATGAAGCATGTCTTTACCAGTTTGTCCAGAGAATATACTGGGAGATGCATATTAATTTACATGCGTGTTTGTTTAATCTTATATATCTTCATTTGTTCATGCTTTAGGAGTAAGCTCTTCTCTATGACAGTTGGCATGAATTCAACACAATGGAAGAGAATAATTTAACAAAGGCACCATTATTTAGCCATCTGATATGGAATCAAATGCAAGGGGGGGAGATATAAGATGGGTTAGAAATGTGAATTACAGACATCAAGTAGGCATCTTTCTTTGGGCATGATGCTTTTAAACATGCAAATTGTATTAAAAAAATAGTATCAGGCAACTTAAAAGCCTATATCTGCTTTTTACAGCTCCAGGTCCATGTCATGTAAGGAACATATGAAGCTGCCTTATATAGAAAGAGACATATGTAGGGGGTAGGCAAAATGACAGTATTGCCCCCAAATAAAATACTGTTCCCCACATGAAAAATATCAGTCCTTGATTTCTAGCATTGCAAAGGCTGTGACACTGAAAATAGTGTCACTAGAATTCTTACATTCACCAAGTTCACATTCTCTTAGTATGTTATATCTCACCTCTAAGATGAAGCCAGGAGAGAGGGAAGAACCATAAATATATATCCTTATAAAGCTACAGCCTGGGGATCATAACCAGAAACAATGAAGACATTTGCCCTTGCGCTTTGCTACTCTGCTGCGGAATATGCATGCCTAGGGCAGAATACACCTCACCATGTCAAAACAGTGAATGTGGCTCTTAATGAGATATGCCCCATTATCACAGGATGTCTACGCTCTACACCACTGGATAAATTATACTGTTTAGCCGGTATCACACAACCTGACATCCATTGGCAAGAAGCAGTCTGTAATGAAAGGACCAAGGCATGGACATCTCCAGCCCATCCTCTGTTTGGGTATCAGATAACTCACCAATGTCTTAAATCAAGAAATAGCTTCCTAAGATCTACAGAGATACTCACGGGAACACCTCAGCAAGCAAGAGTACAAAAGTGGCAGATAAAAACCCGGAACCTCAATCAGTGGCTGAGACCAGATGATAGACTCCCTCCTGGGCACACAGAAGATTGGATGACCTGGAAGACACTGAACATACTGTGCTCTGGCACCACAAGATGCAGAGCCAAGCTTAAGAAATTGAGCTTCAAGGTCCACGACATGCAAGTGTGGAGGAGAGCAAACCACACACCACTTACTACAATGCAGCCTGAGCCCTGCCGCATGCACAATGGAGGACCTTCTTGCAGCCACACGATTCGTTAATGGCGGCCGCGATCGCGCAATACGCTAAAAAAACTTCTGAAGCTTCCCTCTCCCTCTGTTGTTGACTGTTGGTGTGATAATTATATATTTTTTCACTGAGAAAACAAACAGCAACCCTAAAACTTGCACCAGACATGCGGAAATAATAACGAAACATTTACGAATCAATAACGAATCAATAACTAATCAATTCCGAAACAATTACGAAACGAATTGGAAAAATTCATTTCATTTTTTAGTTGCTCCTGAATGGTTCAATATCACTTCGTTATCAAAAAATAACGGATTTTTAACGAATTACGAAATTACGAAACGAAACCGCCCAGCCCTAAGATGCACAACTAGAAAGAGATAATAATAATAATAATAATAATAATAATAATAATAATAATAATAATAACTAGCTGTGCCCTGCCACGCGTTGCTGTGGCTTTTAGTAAGAGTTTTGAATTCTCTGCCTGGCCTCTCTTCCTTCCTTCCCTCGCTCTCTTTCCCTCTCTCTCTCTCACACACTCCTTCCTTTCCCCTCTTTCTCTCTTTCCCCCTTTCTCTCTCTCACACTCCTTCCTTTCTCCTCTTTCTCTCTCTCTCTCCCTCTTTCTCTCTCTCTCACTCCTTCCTTTCCCCTCTTTCTCTCTCTTTCCCTCTTTCTCTCTCTCTCACTCCTTCCTTTCCCCTCTTTCTCTCTCTCTTTCCCTCTTTCTCTCTCACACTCCTTCCTTTCCCCTCTTTCTCTCTCTTTCCCTCTTTCTCTCTCTCACACTCCTTCCTTTCCCCTCTTTCTCTCTCTCTTTCCCTCTTTCTCTCTCTCACACTCTTTCTGTTGGGTCATGGGAGTCCTGTGTGCCACGTTTGGTTTATTTCCGTCGTTGCTGGAATTCAGAATGCTTTGATTACAGGTAAACTAAAAATCCCAACAGCTACAACGGAGGGGGGGTGGGAGGAGGAGGAGTGCAGGGGCGGGGCGTCGGTGGGTGTGGGCGGGGCTTGGGCGGAGGGGGTTGGAGGAGGAGTGCAGGGGCGGGGCGTTGGTGGGTGTGGGCGGGGCTTGGGCGGAGGGGGGTGGGAGGAGAAGGAGTGCAGGGGCGGGGCGTCGGTGGGTGTGGGCAGGGCTTGGGCGGAGGGGGGGTGGGAGGAGGAGGAGTGCAGGGGCGGGGCATCGGTGGGTGTGGGCGGGGCTTGGGCGGAGGGGGTTGGAGGAGGAGTGCAGGGGCGGGGCGTTGGTGGGTGTGGGCGGGGCTTGGGCGGAGGGGGGTGGGAGGAGAAGGAGTGCAGGGGCGGGGCGTCGGTGGGTGTGGGCGGGGCTTGGGCGGAGGGGGTTGGAGGAGGAGTGCAGGGGCGGGGCGTTGGTGGGTGTGGGCGGGGCTTGGGCGGAGGGGGGTGGGAGGAGAAGGAGTGCAGGGGCGGGGCGTTGGTGGGTGTGCGCAGGGCTTGGGCGGAGGGGGGGTGGGAGGAGGAGGAGTGCAGGGGCGGGGCATCGGTGGGTGTGGGCGGGGCTTCGGCGGAGGGGGGTGGGTGGAGGAGGAGTGCAGGGGCGGGGCGTCGGTGGGTGTGGGCGGGGCTTGGGCGGAGGGGGTTGGAGGAGGAGTGCAGGGGCGGGGCGTTGGTGGGTGTGGGCGGGGCTTGGGCGGAGGGGGGTGGGAGGAGAAGGAGTGCAGGGGCGGGGCGTCGGTGGGTGTGGGCAGGGCTTGGGCGGAGGGGGGGTGGGAGGAGGAGGAGTGCAGGGGCGGGGCATCGGTGGGTGTGGGCGGGGCTTGGGCGGAGGGGGTTGGAGGAGGAGTGCAGGGGCGGGGCGTTGGTGGGTGTGGGCGGGGCTTGGGCGGAGGGGGGGTGGGAGGAGGAGGAGTGCAGGGGCGGGGCGTCGGTGGGTGTGGGCGGGGCTTGGGCGGAGGGGGTTGGAGGAGGAGTGCAGGGGCGGGGCGTTGGTGGGTGTGGGCGGGGCTTGGGCGGAGGGGGGTGGGAGGAGAAGGAGTGCAGGGGCGGGGCGTCGGTGGGTGTGGGCAGGGCTTGGGCGGAGGGGGGGTGGGAGGAGGAGGAGTGCAGGGGCGGGGCATCGGTGGGTGTGGGCGGGGCTTCGGCGGAGGGGAGTGGGAGGAGGAGGAGTGCAGGGGCGGGGCGTCGGTGGGTGTGGGTGGGGCTTCGGCAGAGTGGGGTGGGAGGAGGAGGAGTGCAGGCAGCATGGGCAGGGTAAGATGAAGGAGGGGGCGGAGAGATGCTTTCGACAGGGCAGGAAGCGGCGTGGCGGGGCTTGGACTGGGGGAAGAGGGTGGCAGGGTTAGAAAGGGGCGAGGCTTGGCAGCGGCGTGGGTGGGCTTAGCAGGGGGAGGGGGGAAGTTGCGTGGTGCATGTGTGGGCGAGAAGGGGGCGGGGCGAAGTTGGATGTCGGTGAACTACAACTCCCATACTCAAGGTCACGGAGGGAAGGGGTGGGGCGAAGGGAGGGGGCGGGTCTTTCCGGAGGGGGTGGAAGGAGGAAGGAGTGAGTCAGGGAAGGCAGGGGGGTTTGTTACCGCCGTGTTTCAGGGCCGGAAGGGGTGGGAGGAAGTTGCGATGCGTGTGTGTGTGTTTGTGGCGGCGACGTGTTCGTGCTGGGCGAGGGAGGGAGGGAAGTGCCGTTCGGCCGTTCGGCCATGTGTGCGCGCGCGCTGGGGTCTTTGCGGCAGTGCGCATGCTCAGTTGTTTTGCCACTTTGTGAGTGTGTTGTTGTGTTGTTTGTAATTGTGAGTGGATTAGTTTGTACCGAGTGGGTTGTCCTAGGGCCATGGCAATTTTGGTGCAGTTTCGTTGGGGGGGTTTAGAGTTTACCTGTCCGGTATAACCAACCTAACAGATTTATATATATAGATACTTTATTTATACCCCGCTACCATCTCCCAAGGGACTCGGTGTGGCTTACATGAGGCCGAGCCCACAATACATCAATACAAGCAATAACAATTATAATGCAAAGCAAAATACAAATACTAATACAAAGCAATTAAAATAAATCTCATACACAAATAGCATAAACATTGAACAGTGGCACAAAACACATTAAAAACTATGGCTGGGCCAAACGTAATTAAGTTAAAAAAATAATGCTGGGCATGAACAAGATAGAGGAAGTGGGGCATTGGGGGAACATACAAGCAGTCCTAAATCAGTATAAAGTGCTTTTGGAGGACATAATACTAAGGGTTCATTATTCTGGGAAGGCACACTGGAACAACCACATCTTCAAGCTCCTCCTAAAGACTGCCAGAGTTGGGGCATGCCTGATATCCTTAGGAAGTGAGTTCCAGAGTCGAGGGGCCGCCACCTAGAAGGCCCTCTCTCTCGTCCCCACTAATCACGCTCCAGATGATCGAAGAGATTGTGTGGGTTTGTACACATATGACTTGCAACCTTCTCCTTTTAGGTAGAGAAGGTGTCATTGAATGTGGCATCTTCCGCCTGCAAAGTGTAGACTTTTCCACCTAGCAATGGCCTTCAAAAGAGAACATAGACGATGTTGATGTCCTTCCAATGAAGCTCTTTATGGATGCTAGGTGCCCAAAAGTTGCCTGTTGCTTTGGTTTTAAAAAGAAATCTGGAAACACATGTCCTTTCTAACTATGCATTTAGAGTAGAACTCCTTCTTTATACAACTAGGAAGAACATTTCTCCTTTGTTGTGTAACAAAGAAAGGGCAACCATGTTCTGCTCTCTGTGTTGTTCTTCTTCTTTTGGAAGACAGCAGCATTTTTTTCCTTGTTGAGTTTTTCCAGTGTGTTTTTGCATCTTAAATACAATGGTTGAACCAAGGCTGGATGGCAAGTAAGTGAACCCAAGTCACTCAAGAACCAAGCTACTTTCATAGACATCCATCTATCCTCCTCGCATTTTTTGCTCTCAGGCCAAACCTCCCATAATCATATTTAAAGAAGCCTGGTAATTTCCCTAAATTACCAACTGGCACTCTTCCTGCGGCAGACCATAATCCCACAAGCCGAACCCAAACAAACCCATAATGAATGGTGTTGCCTTAGTATCAACCGCTTCCTTGAAAGACATTTCCACAAAAGAAGGAAATTCTTTGGGGCAAAGGAAAAAAATTCCAAACCTCAGAAACCATTCGTATAAATGCAACACAGAGAAGGAAAACAGGAGTTTGAACATCTTCTCATTCCCAATGTGTCATAAAATTGCCGAATCATCCTCTGCTTAACACAACTGTTCCCTTGATAACCCAAAGACAAAACAACATCACCCATGCTATTGGGGAAGTCTGTTTTAATGGTCACCCAGAGCAAGTCACTGGTTTTCTCAAGCTGCTTGCTCAAGTATACAGTTCAGTGCTTCATCTTTTTGATGCACTTGCAATGGCATGATCGGACTAGTGCTTAGGAACCATCATTATGTGCTTCTTGAAGAGCTTTGAGTGGAGCGGTATGGAGACATAACTACTTGTGGACACTTGGCAGCAGCTACTCAATTACATGCTGCTGTTTGCACTTGTTTTATACACCACCAGAGTTAAACAATAATCTCCATTCTTGGGAAGGCTAGCACAAAGGCATTTATATCACACAATAAGGTTCTCCAGACCAACCTGTGTTTCATATTATCTCATATTAGTTTTTCTGCTGATGATTAGTATTTGGATGGGAGCCACTAAGGAATAATCACAGGGACTTCAAGTAGGACCAGGAAAGAAATTCAACGGAAGCATTGGAAAACCAAAGTTGGAGATTGGAAGTGGTCGTGCTGAATCAGAAGGGAAAGTGTCATATTTCTTATAGGGCACCTCTATCTATGTACGGTTGTCTGTCTTGTCAGTGTATAATGGCATTGAATGTTTGCTTTTTTTTGGAGGGGGGGTCGTGTCAGGAGCGACCTGAGAAACTGCAAGTCGCTTCTGGTGTGAGAGAATTGGCCGTCTGTAAGGACGTTGCCCAGGGGAAGCCGGTGGCGCAGTGGGTTAAACCCCTGTGCCGGCAGGACTGAAGACCGACAGGTCGCAGGTTCAAATCCGGGGAGAGGCATATGAGCTCCCTCTTTCAAGCTCCAGCTCCTCATGTGGGGACATGAGAGAAGCCTCCCACAAGGATGATTTATTTATCGTGTCATCAGCAACCATTGTGTTACAATTCTAACAGAGCAAAACAAACACAGAGATTAAAAAGAAAAAGGAAGGGAAAAAAACCACACAGATTCTGCAAATTTGGTATTTGGTTAAATGTCTTTTGACCAGTATCTGGCCACTTGGAGTGCCTCTGGGGTTGCCGCAAGAAGGTCCTCCATTGTGCATGTGGCAGGGCTCAGGGTGCATTGCAGCAGGTGGTCAGTGGTTTGTTCTTCTCCGCACTCGCATGCCGAGGATTCCACCCTGTAGCCCCATTTCTTAAGATTGGCTCTGCATCTCGTGGTGCCAGAGCGCAGTCTGTTCAGCGCCTTCCAAGTCGCCCAGTCTTCTGAGTGCCCGGGGGGGGGGGGGGTCTCTCATCTGGTATCACCCATGAATTGAGGTGCTGGGTTTGGGCCTGCCACTTTTGGACTCTCACTTGCTGGGGTGTTCCAGCGAGTGTATCTGTAGATCTAAGAAAACTATGTCTTGATTTAAGTCATTGACGTGCTGGCTGATACCCAAACAGGGGATGAGCTGGAGATGTCTCTGCCTTGGTCCTTTCACTATTGGCTGCTACTTCCCAGCGGATGTCAGGTGGTGCAATACCGGCTAAGCAGTGTAATTTCTCCAGTGGTGTGGGGTGCAGACACCCTGTGATAATGCGGCATGTCTCATTAAGAGCCACATCTACTGTTTTAGTGTGGTGAGATGTGTTCCACACTGGGCATGCATATTCAGCAGCAGAGTAGCATAGCGCAAGGGCAGATGTCTTCACTGTGTCTGGTTGTGATCCCCAGGTTGTGCCAGTCAGCTTTCGTATGATGTTGTTTCTAGAGCCCACTTTTCAGTTATCATCCACAAGGATGATAAAACATCAAAGATCACCTGCTGTGCTAAAACCCAGCCCATTAGTTATATTTTACAGTATGTATGAGATAAATATTTTAGCCAATCTATTTTAAATTTTGTTAGCCACCTTGTGTGACTGGAAAACAAAACATGATGATGGTGGTGACAATGATGATGATGATGATGATGATGATGATGATTGATGATGATGATAATGAATATTTCACATTGATAGTGAGTGCATGCAGGCAATAGGTGTATTGCACTGAGCTATACACATTGTGTGGGTGCATCCCTGAATCGGTTGTTTTTATCACAACCCATCCTGAGCTCTGAGCTTCCTGAAATCTCATTTTTTCCCCTAGATGGGATGTATTTGTGTATGCAATGTGGGAAAAGAAAGTGCCGGCGGATGTAACCAATTGTACATCATAATCACTGGGCGATAGCACCATCAGACATCAGACATGAAATGCAGATAACAAGATCAGCCCGATTCCATGCCCATTCTAAGCATTCCCTGTGATTTGTTACCTCCGTGCCCCATTCTGTCAAACTCTCTTTGGTTTCTCAAAGTGGTATTTGGAGAGATTAAGGTTTAATTCCTCCAGAATCTAAGGCTAGCCCAGTGCATTACTAACCAACTCTGCTATCTTTTCATTACACCCATCCAGCCTCTCCGCAGCTAATATCTAAGGACTCCGTATTCTTTAATGTATTAATCTTCACAGCACTCTTGTCGGAGGCAGAAAGCGGCAGCTGCCACTCTTTTTTTTTTTTTACAGTGACAGGAAGGGAACCACTCTATAAACAGAGATGGCATTGACTGACATGAATTCTTAGAATCATAGAAGCAGGAATCAGTGTTGGAAGTGACTGCAAGGTCCATCCAGTCCAACCCCCTGCCATACAGGAATATACAGTCATAGAATCATAGAATCAAAGAGTTGGAAGAGACCTCATGGGCCATCCTCTATGATTCTATGATTCTATGATCATGTCACCAACCAGTTCTCTAAGCCATTCCTCAAAGGGCTTAGACATGACCATTTTGGTTGCACTCCACTGCACATGTTTCTACTTACTGATATCCTTCGTGTACCATGGTGCCCAGAACCAAAGCAGAATAGAGTGGGGCTATTCCATCCCTCAATCTAGACCTTATACTCCTATTGACACAGCCTAGAACCACATTGGCTTTTCTAGCTGCCACATCAACAATGTGATGTGGCAGCTTAAAAAGCCAATGGGATTTTTTCCTGCATTAATAGGAGTCTTGTGACTAGATCCAGGGAAGTCATGCAACCCCTCTGTTCTGCATTCGTCAGACCACACCTGGAATCACGCTGTGTCCAATTCTGGGCACCACAATTGAAGGGAGATGTTGACTCTAAGTTGGAATGTGTCCAGAGAAAGAGAGTGACTCAAATGATCAAAGGTCTGGAGAAGAAACCCTATGAGGAGCAGCTGAAAGAGCTGGGCATGTTTAGCCTTCAGAAGAGAAGGTTGAGAGGAGACAGGATGAGGGCCATGGACCAAGAGGTGAGGGGAGATATTGACAAGGTGGAATGTGTCCAGAGGAGGGCGACTAAAATGATCAAGGGTCTGGAGAACAAGCCCTATGAGGAGCGGCTGAAGGAGCTGGGCATGTTTAGCCTGAAGAAGAGAAGGCTGAGAGGAGATATGATGAGAGCCATGCATAAATATGTGAGAGGAAGCCACAGGGAGAAGGGAGCAAGCTTGTTTTCTGCTCCCCTGGAGACTAGAACGCAATAGAACAATGGCTTCAAACTACAGGAAAGGAGATTCCACCTGAACTTGAGGAAGAACTTCCCTACTGGGAGAGCTGTTCAGTAGTGGAACTCTCTGCCTCGGAGTGTGGTAGAGGCTCCTTCTTTGGAAACTTTGAAATAGGGGCTGGATGGGGGTGTGCATCATGGCGGGAAGACGGGCGCTATAGAGCTCCGCAAGGCGCCGGCTCATTTCAAGCAGCTGGGTAGAGCAAAAGCTCCCTTCCCCTCTGTGGATCGAAGCGGGGGAACTGCGAAACCACAGGTGGTTCGGCCGACGGCCCCAAGTGGGTCTTCTCCTCAAGAGGAGGCCCCCAAAGGGTCCGGCAACGTCCACCCAGGTACGGCGGGCTGTGGATGAGCCAACAGGGAAACGCTCCCTGCAAATTCCCGACCAGCGCACCTTTTTAAGCACCGGGATTTGAAAGAAGAAGAAAGAAAGAAATGTAAGTAAGAAAAGTATCGTAAGGAGGTGGAAGAAAGCTCCCTCAATGCAATAGTAATGGTAGACCAAAAAAAAAAATTGAGTAAGGAAACGCCGAGTGGAGACACTCCGGCTTCCCAGCAATTGGGAATAGGCGAATAAGAAGCAGAAAGAAGGGCAAAACTGGAGCAAAGCCCAAAAAGGACATTTATCTATCTATGCATATCTATATAATTACTAAAAGTCAAAGCTAAAGACAGACAACAAACGGGCACGTAACAGATAAATAACATATTCTATAAATAAATAAATAACATACTCAAAGCAAAGAGAGATAAAGAATACGCCCAGCAGACAAGGAAAGCAAAAGAAAGCAAAAGAAAGACGAGCATTGGGGAAACTTTAAGTAAGAACAAAGGCAATAAAGTAACAAGGCAATAATATAAGAATATAAGAAACATAAGAGACACAAGAAAGTGGCGTAGATAAACAGGGAAGAAGAGAACTTAAAGAACCTAAAGAGCCCAAAGAACCCAAAGAGTTAACTAGAGAGATAAAGTCTGACCTTGGAAACCTTGGAAGCCTTGGATCCCACTGTTGTTGTGTCTTCAGAGAGGAGTTGAGCAAAGGTGGGCGGAGGAAGGAGACGGCAGAGAGAGGAGAGGCGGAGTCCTGAATGAGCCTAGAGAGAGAAGCGCGTGGCGTGGGGAAGAACCAGGAAGTAACGCGGAATAGCGCGAGAAAGCCGAAATCCCGCGAGAAGACGCGAGAAGTCGCAAACTCCGTAGAGAATCGCGAGAAAGAGAGCGGGAGGCGAAACAGGAAGTAAACAAAGAGAATAAGGGGCAAGGAGAAGCCGGGAGAAGCCGGAAGGTCAAAGGAATACAGAGAGAAGAGGGAAAAGCAGAAATCGCGACCTGAGAAGCAGAGGGACAACAGAGGGACAACAGGACGAAGGAGAAAGTTAAGAAGAAAACAGATTATCCAAAAGGAATATCGAGAAAGGCCTCCTTCTAATATCCAAGATCAAAAAGAATATAAAGGGAAGAGAAAGAAAGGGAAGAGGAGATGGCGACATTGACTCCGAAGATAAAAGAGATAAAAGAGGTGAAAGAAAACAAAGGAACAACAAGAAAGGGTTCAGTCTCAGAAGAACCAAGTGTGAGAGACATGTTAAAGGAGATTATCAAAGAGCTACAAACAGTGAAAGAGAACCAAGAAAAGCACCAGAAAACAACACAGGGTCAAGCACAAAGCCTAAAAGAGATAAAAGAGGAAATGAAAGGCATGAAGACAGAAATAGTGTTGCTACAAAGTGAGATCAAAAGCCTGAAAATAGAAAAGAAAGAAATGCAAAAAACGCAAGAAAGCTTAGAAAGAAAGATAAAGATACTGCACCTGGAAAAAGAAAGACTAGAAGAAAAACAATCGTTCACGGAAGCAAAGGAGATGGAGTTCCAATTAAGATTAAGGAACATCCAAGAAGAGCAAGGGGAGAATATAAGGGAAAAGGTAAAGGAGATCCTGGGAGAACTTATGGAAAAGTCTGAACAGGAAATCGAAGACCAGACTGACAGAATACATAGAATTAACACCAACTTTGCGAGGAGAAACAGAACTGCGAGAGACGTGTTAGTCCATTTTGTGAAGAAGATTCAAAGAGATGCAATATTAAAAGCAAGTAGCAAAAAAACCGTCTTATACAAGGGCAAGAAGGTGATAATACTGAAAGAGATTCCAGGAGTCGTTCTGAACAAAAGGAAAAAATACAAACCACTTGCTGAAGAACTGAAAAGGCAGAAAATACGCTTTCGATGGGAAAGAGAAGGCCTAATGACAACATACCAGGAACAGAAACATTGGATTACGGACGAAGAAACAGCAAAGGAATTTCTAAAAAGGATCACAAAAGAAAGAGAAGGAAAAACGGAACATCAAAGGAAGGGAGAGAAGGAAAGAAAAAGAGCTCGTACAGAGTCACCTGAGAAGGAAGACATAGACAAGGAAAACTACAGAATGGACCTAGGAGGAGTAGTAGACACAGCGAACCTAAATAAGGTGGAAGAAGAGTCCGACGATGAAGAAGAAGAAGAAAAAGAAGAGGAGAGAGAAAGAGGAGAAGAGCAGGAAGAAAAGACAGGAGAAGTAAGAGAACAACAGAACAACACAACACAGCTAGGAAATATCTAAAGAACACTGGATTTTATAAAGATCTACTCAAACAATATTAATGGTTTTAATTGTAAAAATAAAAGGAATAAAGTATTTAACAGAATAAAAAAGAACCGGTATCACGTGATTGCTTTTCAAGAAACGCATGTCGCACAAAAACATATAGCACATCTAGACAATAAACACCTAGGGAGGACATATTATTCCTCAGCCCCAGAAAAAAAGAGAGGGGTGGTAACCTACATAAATAAAGACATCCCATCAAATCAAGCATTTAAAGATGAGGAGGGCAGATTCTTAGGGGTAACAATAACAATAAAAGGCAAGAGAATACTACTGTGCAACATATATGCCCCAAACGATTCTAAAACAAAATTCGCAGAAAAATTAAAAACCCATATCAGTGATCACGAATTTGACCACCTGATTATTATTGGAGATTTTAACGGTGTGATAGACGCATCCAAGGATAGAAGCAACAATGAAAATGATGGAAGAAAGGGAAAAAAGAAAAAAAGAGGAGGTACACTACCCAAAACGATCACAAATATAATGTCAGAAATGAACCTAGAAGATATCTGGAGAAGAAGAAATGAAGAGAAGAAAGATTACACCTACTACTCGGCCAGACATGGAACGTGGTCTAGAATAGACATGGCCTGGGTGTCAAAATCATTAACCACAGAAATAGAAGAAGTGAATATCTTACCAAGAATGGAGTCAGACCACTGTCCAATAGAAATAAAAATAAAGCTAGAAGAAAAGGATAGAAGATGGAGACTAGACGACAACCTACTAAGAAATGAAGAAGACGTGGAAAGAAACAGGAAACTATTGAAAGAATATTTCAACATAAATAACACTCAGGAAACACATCCGTTCACACTTTGGGAGGCCAGTAAAGCAGTGATGCGTGGCAACTTCATACAACAAAAAGCAATAAAAAATAAAATCAAGAAAATAAAGGAAAAAGAATTAATGAAAGAAATCACAAAGGAGGAGACCAACCTGAAGAAACATCCCAAAAATAAAGAAATCATCCAGAATTTGAAGAGATTACAAAAACAAAGGGAATTTCTAGAGCAAGAAGAAAGGGCAAAACAACTAAAATTCATAAGGCAAGATTATTTCGAAAACTCAAATAAACCAGGGAGATGGTTGTCAAATAAATTAAGGAAGAGAAGGGAAACAACATTCATAACAAAATTAAAGGAAGGGGAAAAGACATACACGCAAGGAAACCAGATAAAGAACCAATTCGAAAAATTCTACCAGAAACTATACAAAGCAGAAGAAATAGACAAAAATACAATTTATAAGTACTTGGGTGAAAGGAATATAACGCACATAACGGAGGAACAGAGAGAAGAATTGAATAGGGAGATCTCCGAAAAAGAAATCAAAAAGGCAATAAATGAGCTGAAAAAGGACAAGGCACCGGGACCAGACGGCCTAACGGCTACCTATTACAAAACTTTCCAAGAGGAACTAACCCCCTTTCTTAAGAGAGTGATGAATGTAATTAGAGAAAAAAGAGAAACACCCCAAACATGGAGGCAAGCGCTTATAACTTTAATACACAAAGAAAATACCGACCCAGAAAATGTGAAAAACTATAGACCCATTTCACTGCTGAATTTAGATTATAAATTACTAGGAAATATTATTGCAGAAAGATTGAAAAAAATATTGAGCAAAAGAATCAAAGAAGAGCAAGCAGGGTTCCTACCCAAAAGATCACAATCAGACAACGTCAGGACCATAATAAATCTTATAGAATACTACGGAAATAATATACAAAAAAAGGTAATGTTTTTAGCGTTGGATGCAGAAAAAGCTTTCGACAACGTAAACTGGGATTTCATAAAAATTTTAATAAAAGAGATGGATATGGGTTATTATTTTGAAAACATAATTGGAGCCATATATGACAAACAGGAAGCGAAAATCATAATAAACGGCAAACAAACGGAGACAATCCAAATCCAGAAAGGAACAAGACAAGGCTGCCCAATTTCCCCACTAATTTTCATCTTAACATTAGAGATTTTATTGGACAGAATAAGAGACGACAAGGAAATTAAAGGAACACGCATCCAAGGTCACGATTACAAGATAAGAGCGTTTGCAGACGACCTAATAGGAATAATAGAAGAGCCAAAGAAAAACCTAGGAAAATGGATAAAGGCAATCAATGAATACGGTCAAGTTTCGGGATTTAAAATAAACTTAGAAAAAACCAAAGCGATAACAAAAAATATTACAAAGAAAGAACAGGAAACAATAGGAAAAGACTGGAACATCCAAATAACACAAAAAATAAAGTATTTAGGCATTACTCTCACCGCAAAAAATCTACAATTAATGGAAAATAACTACATAGAAAAATGGAAAAAAATTAAAAAAGATTTAGAAAACTGGGGCACTATGAAATTATAACTACTAGGAAGGATAGCAGCCGTAAAGATGTCAATACTGCCAAAACTAATGTTTCTCTTTCAAAATTTACCAATAATTAGATCCCAAAAAATACTAGATAGTTGGAAGAAAGATATGATGCGTTTCATTTGGCAAAAGAAAAAACCGAGAATAAACTATAGGAATATGACAGAAAGGAAAAACAAAGGAGGCCTGGCGACACCAAACATTAAACTATATCATGATTCTTGTGCATTAATCTGGATACGGGATTGGGCAAAACTTGAAAAGAAGACGATTTTAAACATAGAAGGGGAAGGATTGAGGTCAGGCTGGCATGCCTATTTGGGTTATGACAAAGCAAAAAAAGAAAAACATTTTGGAAACCACTTTGTGCGCTCATCATTAATCAAAGTTTGGAATAGACATAAAGAAAAACTATACAAGAGAACTCCATTATGGCTATCACCACTTGAAGCCTCTCAAAGAAGAACGCTAGGATGGAACGACTGGCCCAAATATAAAGATATAATAAAAAAGGAAGGAGGAGAATTTAAGATCAAAACACAACAAGAACTAAAAAACATAAATAGCAGAATTTCATGGTTTCAATACGAACAAATCAAGGAACACTTTAAGATAGACAAAGAAAAAGGATTTGAAGAAGGTACAAACTTCTGGGACAAGATAATGCAAACTGAAAACAAACTAATTTCAAAGATATACAAAAAACTACTAGAGGAAGAAAAAGATACGGAAAATGGGAAAACCTATATGAGAAAATGGAAAGAAAATTTAGGAAGAGAAATAAGAAAAGAAGAATGGGAAGAAATATGGAATAAGAAATTAAAATATTCAAAAGCAATGGAACTTAAAGAAAATTGGTTTAAAATAGCCCATAGGTGGTATTTAACACCACACAGATTAGGCAAATTCAACAAAAACACAAACACAAAATGCTGGAAGTGTAAAAAACAGGAAGGGACATACTACCACTTATGGTGGACCTGCCCGAAAGCACAACACTACTGGAAAAATATACAAAAAACATTGCAAAAGATACTAAAGATAGATATACCTTGGAAACCAGAAACATTCTTACTAGGGATTCACAGTTTAAAGATGGAAAAAAATAAGGACAAACTCTTATTTTTGCTAACAACAGCAGCCAGAATAATATATGCAAAACATTGGAAGGACGAAGAACCACCAGAAGAAGAAGAATGGCTAACAAAGATCTTGGACATAAGAAACATGGATAAACTAACCTATATACTATCAAAAAGAAAGGGCACTCCATCATCAGAAATAGACTGGAAACAAGTAACAATATATTTGACAAAAGAAAAAAACATGACAATAATCATTTGAAAGAGATGAAAGCAAAACAAAAGGGGAGAGCAGAAGAATGACAAAAGAAGAGAAACACATCAGGAAGTTAGAACAAAAGAACAGGAAACATCTCTGAAGATACCGGGAAGTCAACATCTGATTCACCTCAACCATTCACACACCCCCTTCCCTCACAGTGACTTCTCTAACCCTTTTCTCCTCACCTGCCACAACACCCATACTCAGTAACAACCAAACAGCATTCTTTCCATTCTACCCCCTCTGTACTATCTCCCCTTCTATTTAACCCATCTTTTACCCTTTCCCCTCCTATATTCCCCCACCTGGATATTGTAAGTCTTATATTTTTGTTTTTATTTTAAAGAAAATTAATAAAGATTATTTTAAACGAAATAGGGGCTGGATGGTGATCTGTTGGGGGTGCTTTGAATGTGATTTTCCTGCTTCTTGACAGAATTGGGTTGGAATTGATTGCCTACAAGGTATCTTCCAACTTTATGATTCTATGATTTTATGACTCATGTCCAGCTTGTGATCTACTCAAAGCCTGAGATCCTTCTCACATGGACTGTTGCCAAGCCAGGTGTCACCAATCCTACATGTCAGCATTTCCCTTTTTTCTGCCTTAGTGAAATACCACCCATGTCTCCTTGTTGAAATTCACTTCATTAGTATTAACCCAGTTTTGAAATCTGAAAGGGATAATGAAATATTATTCACCATCATCACCACCACTGCCGAAATCCAGGATGAACTGGGAGCTGATTGAACCTCCTCCAAAGAGATTGCTAATGCACCCAAAATAGGTAAATAAGGTGGAGGTAACACCCCAATAAATAATTGCTTCACAGCAATCCCAGTCATTGAGAAGAGTCCCTGCTTTCAGCTGTAATGATTTCACCCTCATTTCCCTTCCTTTGATATAAACAGCACCGTCTTTGGGGAAGCTCCTACCAGACCGTTTAGTGTCTACTGTAATACTCTATTAAGCAGGAAGATTACATCTCCTGGCTTTCACAGTTCAAAAGTTCATTCTGTACTGCTCTATTTTTAGACAGCCTTGCATTGGCTTCTTTTCTGCAAGGAGGAGCGGATCTGCAACCCACACAGAGAGAAAGCTGCGCGGTTGGTAATCCTGGGATGGAGAAGATTGTCTCTCCCTCCCAGCCACCCCCCAAAGTATGGGGTGTGCCACCATAGCAAAAGTTGTTGGGGTTTTTTTTTATGCGTCCCTCCTTGAATGTATTAGAGCAAAAGTGTATTATTATTTTTTAGGGGAACAACAAATAGGGTATTATTTGTTTGTTTGTTTGTTTGTTTGTTTACAATATTTATATTTTGCCCTTCTCACCCCGCAGGGTACTCAGGGCAGATTACAATGTACATATACATGGCAAACATTCAATGCCATAGACCAGTGTTTCTCAACCTGGGGGTCGGGACCCCTGAGGGGGTCGCAAAGGGGTGTCAGAGGGGTCACCAAAGACCACCAGAAAACAGTATTTTCTGTTGGTCATGGGGGTTCCGTGTGGGAAGTTTGGCCCAATTCTATCATTGGTGGGGTTCAGAACGCTCCTTGATTGTAGGTGAACTATAAATCCCAGCAAGTACAACTCCCAAATGTCAAAGTCTATTTTCCCCAAACCCCATCAGTGTTCACATTTGGGCATATGGAGTATCCATGCCAACTTTGGTCCAGATCCATCATTGTTTGAGCCCACAGTGCTCTCTGGGTGTAGGCAAACTACAACTCCCAAACTCAAGGTCAATGCCCACCAAACCCTTCCAGTATTTTCTGTTGATCATGGGAATTCTCTGTGCCAACTTTGGTTAAATTCCATTGTTGGTGGGGTTCAGAATGCTCTTTGTTTACATGTTAACTATAAATCCCAGCAACTACAACTCCCAAATGACAAAATCAATCCCCCCGCCAACCACATCAGTATTCAAATTTGGGCATACCGGGTATTTGTGCCAAATTTGCTCCAGTGAATGAAAATACATCCTGCAGATCATTATTTACATGGCAATTCATAATGTTAGGGTTATGGTTGGGGGTCACCACAACATGAGGAACTGTATTAAGGGGTCGCGGCATTAGGAAGGTTGAGAACCATTGCCATAGACACAAAACATATATAGACAGCCACTCAGAGGCTATTTAACATTCCAGTTTCTGGCCACCAGGGGAGCTGTCGCTTCCTCATTCTTTGCATACTTCCTGGAGATTTTTTTAAAAAGAATTTTATTAGATTTTCCATAATACAACAAAAGAGTGGGAACAATAACAATATAGAAAGAGAGAAAAAGATAGAAGTATATAAAGAGAAGAAAAAGTGAAAAATGAAAAAGAAAAAAAGAAAAAATACAAAAAATACAAAAAAATACAAAACAAATACAAAAATAAAAAGATAAAAAAGAAAATTGACTTCCATCCCATCTTCTTGGTTAATGTCTTTTTATTATTAAAAAATATTCCCTAAAAAATAAATGTCTATCGTGTCTTCTATTTTCGCAATTTCTCCAGGTAGCTGTGAAGGGGGTCCCAATTTGTTCTTTTTAATATATTGCCCATATTTTTTTCAACAAAAAAGTCAAATCATCCATGTCCATAATTTCCCTATTTTTTTCTATCCACTCTTCTATTGGTGGATTCTTGCTTCCATTCCCTTGCAAAGACAATTCTGGTGGTAGTTGTGATAAATGTAAAAAGCTTATCTTCTTGTTCATTTAGTTGTAGATCTAAATCTGTAAACCCAAGTAATAGTACTTTTTGTGAACTTTATTTTTAAAATCTTCTGTACTTCTTCATGTATTTCTGTCCAAAACTTGGATGCTATTTTACATGTCCACCACATATGGAAAAAGGATCCAAGTTGCTCATGGCATTTCCAACACTTATCTGAAGCTGTTTTATACATTTTGGCTAATTGTTTAGGTGGGGAATATTTTTATCCTATTTTCTTTTAAATCCATTGCACCTTCCTGGAGATTTTTATGGCCTCGTAAATCAGTTAAATTAGCCTCCACACATAAGTGGTACCTAAATTTCTTACTTGACAGATGCAACAGTCTTTCGGGCTGCAAAGGTCGACAACAAGCTACACAATTTTGGTCAGATGCTCACTCCGATCCAAGCTGGCTTCGAACTCATGACCTTTTGGTCAGTAGTCATCTTAATGCAGCTGACTCCCAGCCAGCTGCGTCACACTTTTCCTTATGAGGATGTTTAGAAGATCATCATCATCATCATCATCATCATCATCATCATCATATATCATAATCACTCTAACAACTACCATGTCGGGCTACACAGAGAAGCCATTGAAATCCACAAGCATGCGGACAATTTCAACAGAAAGGAAGAAACCATGAAAATGAACAAAATCTGGCTACCAGTATTTAAAAAAGCTCAGAAATTATAACAGTAAATAAAGAACAAAACTCAAAAAAGGGGGAACTCCAGACAAGAAACAATCAGGAACACCTAATCACCTCTCAACAAAGGATTCTCCCAGGCAGTAACAAGCCATACCTAAAAACTGTCAGGTCATCAAATGCTAATCAAGGTAGCCAACTGAAACATCCACACCTAGTTCCAACAGACAAGAGATTTTTCTCCCACCCTGGACTTTCCACAGATATATAAACCCAATTTCCCTAGTTTCTAACAGACCTCACAACCTCTGAGGATGCCTGCCACAGATGCAGGTGAAACGTCAGAAGAGAATGCTTCTAGAACATGGCCATTCAACCCGAAAAACTTACAACAACCTATGATCATGTTTACTTATAACCCACCACCATCTCCCAAAGAGACTTTGGGCATCTCACAAAGCACGTAAAGGTGCAAACACATAGAATACAACAAGTGCATAAACAATAACACTAAAGCAATAACAAACAGCATAACATCATAAACCTCACTGGTTAAAAATCAATAAAATGCAACAATAAATACAGATATAAAACGAACCGTAAACACTATCAGTCTCATAAAGTGCAAGGTGATATAATCTCTTGGTCCTCAAATATGTTCAGTAAGGATTTCTAAGCATGGTCAAAGGCTGGTCTAAAAAGCCATGTCTTCAATTCAGTTCGGCGACTTAGAATATAGGCAACTTATACGGTACATATATTTTAACAATTTAGCAACAAAGATATAAAAAAAATCATATGTAATTGTAATAGAGTATTACAGTCCCCTATTTATATCCATCCCTTTTCCTCTATTTTCCCCCTCCTCCTCTCTCTCCCATTCACCCCTTCCCTTTGGCAATAGTCATACATTTCCTTTATAATCCATTATGTTTGTTGGATCGTAAGGATAGTTTGGTTCAATTCCTTATATTTTCTCTTGCCCTTTGCCTTGTCTATCAGTTTTCCCCGTTTCACTTCCCATTTCCCCCTGGGGTATCTATTGGTATTTTTATGTTTCCTATCTTGAAGCGTATACTTTGCTAAATATTTGTACCATTTTTTGTATCACATTTTTAATGTTCTTTCCATCCCAGGGCAAATGTAGCTTGCATATATTTAATTGCCACAGCCCATTCCTTATTGCCGTTTTCCCCTTCCAAATTCAGAGTAAAAAAACCTGCTTCTCATTCCACCCTATTTTTTGCTGTAATCATTTTTCCATTTTCCTCTATCTATATAAATAAAAATGTAATGTTTGTTTGTGGGATTAACATAACTCACAAACCACTGGACGAAGTGACACCAAGTTTGGACACAATACACCTAACAGTCCAATGTATGTCCTTCACTCAAAAAAATTGATTTTGTCATTTGGGAGTTGTAGTTTCTGGGATTGTTGTTTATGTACAATCAAAGAGCATTCTGAACCCCACCAACGATGGAATTGAACCAAACTTGGCACACAGTTCTCCCGTGACCAACAAAAAATACTGGAAGGGTTTGGTGGGCAGTGTCCTTTGGTTTTGGAGTTGTAGTTCACCTACATCCAGAAAGCACTGTGGACTCAAACAATGATGGATCTGGACCAAACTCTACACAAATACTCAATATGCCCAAATGTGAACACTGGTGGAGTTTGGGGGAAATAGAATCTTGACATTTGGGAGTTGTAGTTCCTGGGATTTGTAGTTCACATACAATCACAGAGCATTCTGAACGCCACCAATGATAGAATTGGCCAAAACTCCCACACAGAACAGCCATGTGGGCCACAGCAATGCATGGCAGGGAACGGCTAGTATCTATATAAATAAAAATGTAATGTTCGTTTGTGGGATTAACATAACTCAAAAACCACTGGACGAATTGACACAAAAATTGAACACAATACACTTAACAGTCGAACGAGTGTCCATCGCCCATAAACGCACACACACACACAGACAAAAACCCCAGAGGAACAGACTTAAAAATCCAAAAAATACACCATATATACATATACACATAACACTCATATACATATGCACGTACCCACATTCACACACAATGTATATATGTATATATATATACGCACAAACACACACAAATATACCCATATACATACACACATATATACATATACACATGCACATATACATACACACATACATATATACATGCACACACATATACATATCCACATACATACATCTATACACACAAATATGCATATAGACAAGCACACACATATACACAATCTGCATGTACACATATAAATACGTAAATATATATACACACACACACATATACGCAAACACATATATACAAATATATATACACACATATATACACACACAAAACACATATACACAGACTGGGCCACAGCAACGTGTGGCAGGGGACAGCTAGTTTTTCTACAGAATTTTTGTAACAGAAGTTGAGCTGTGCAGCACCTTCAAATATTTGCCCGCAAGAAAAGCATGGAGTTTATACGTATATTTGGGTTTGTGCATGTATCATGCATGCACATGCAGGAACAGGGTGGTTCCTCTCCACAGACATTTAGAAAGCCTCTTCCTCTTGTATGTCGATCTCTCACAAACAGTAGTGAACTTGAAGGTTTTGTCATCTCTACATTGCTTCTACAGCTCTAATGCGCCTGGGTGCGGATGGGGTCCTTTCCTCTGCCTGGCTGCCACTGACTGCCCTGGCTTTAAGAGTGAGAGGAACTGGCACCGTCTGCATATTTAGCCCTCTTCCAGACCGCCACCCCCCTTTCCTTGTATGTCGTGCCTTATTTAGATGGTAAGCTTAGTGCAGGGAACTGTCAGATCAACAATTTGTAAGCTGCTCCGCAATCCTTTGCAGCTAGAGCAGTGGTTCTCAACCTTTCTAATGCTGCGACCCCTTAGTACAGTTCCTCACATTGTGGTGACCCCTAACCATAACATTTTCATTGCTACTTCGTAACTGTAATTTTGCTACTGTTATGAATTGTAATGTAAATATCTGATATGCAGGATGTATTTTCAAATCCCAAAAACCCAATATGCCCAAATTTGAATACTGGTATGGTTGGGGGATTGATTTTGTTATTTAGGAGCTGTAGTGGCTGGGATTTATAGTTCACCTACAATCAAAGAGCATTCTGAACACCACCAATGATGAAATTGAACCAAACTTGGCACACAGAACTCCCTTGACCAAGAGAAAATACTGGGAGGATCTGGTGGACATTGACCTTGAATTTTTGGAGTTGTGGTTCACCTGCATCCAGAGAGCACTGTGGACGCAAACAATGATGGATGTGGATCAAACTTGGCACGCATACTCAATATGCTGAAATGTCAACACTGGAGGAGTTTGAGAAAAATCGACCTTAACATTTGGGAGTTGTAGTTGCTGGGATTTGTAGTTCACCTACAATGAAATAACATTCTGAACTCCACCAATGATAGAATTGGACCAAACTTCCCACACAGAACCCATGACCAACAGAAAATACTATGTTTTCTGATGGTCTTTGGTGACCCCTCTGACACCTCCTCATGGCCCCCACAGGGGTCCCGACCCCCAGGTTGAGAAACACTGAGCTAGAGAGTGGAGCAAAAATACTCTAAATACAATTTGAAGTACAAATACTCACAAAACAATGCAATACAGTATTTGCCAAGTTAGAATTGGGCCATAAATTACTTGGGTGCTGTTAGAAATGGTACTATTGCTAGTGCCTCTTCTTTTCTCCAGTATAAGCATACACACTACACAACCGTGAAGCCAACAGGAAATTGAAAGTCACCTGGGAAGGTCAAGAACTTGAACATTGTTTCCATCCTAAATATCTCGGTGTCACCTTAGATCGGACACTAGCGTATAGGAAACACTGCTTGAACACCAAGCACAAAGTAGCTGCATGCAATAACATCCTGTGGAAACTTACTGGCAGCACATGGGGTACAGACCCAAAATTAATAAGAACATCAGCTCTGGCCTTGTCTTACTCAACAGCTGAGAACGCCTGCCCTGTTTGGCTTAGGTCTGCCCATGCAAAGCAGGTGAACATAGCATTGAATGAAACATGCAGAATAATCCCAGCGTGTCTTAAACCTACACCTGTTGGTGAACGCTACAAGCTAGCTGGCATTGCCCCCCCCCCATGTGCAACGGGAAGTTGCTGCTAAAGGTGAGAGAAATAAGGTTGAACACTGTGAAAGCCACCCACTACATGGCTACCAGCCTCCTCCCAGAAGACTCAAATCAAGGAAAAGCTTTATGACAGCTACCACTCCTCTTGGAGTCCCTCCAGCAATAGCAAGGGTATCCCTCTGGGCAGCTAAACCAGGAAACCCCAACTGGATGGCCCCCCGCAAGCGTTTTCCTCCGGGGGCAAACCAAGAATGGGCAACCTGGAGGTCCCTGAATATACTCAGAAGCAGAGTGGGCAGATGAAAACACAACCTGGCAAAATGGCACTACCTAAAAGAATCCCATACCTTGCATGACTGTAGAGCAGAACAGACAACTTTGCATCTGTATGCTTGTCCATTGTGCCCTGCCTCATGTACAGAGGAGGAATTGTTGGAGGCTACAAACAATGCCGTTGCTGTTGTCCATTTTTGGTCAAAAGATATTTAGCCGCCTGCACACCTTCTATCTTTATCAGTTTTATACTAATTTATGCAATGCTTTTGATACGAAATAAAAATAAGCATACACACTTAGACACTTAAATACTTAAACAATCCGTTCATCAGCTTTTGCGCGGATCACAACATATTCTCTAATTGCTTCCATTCCAGGCATGTAGCGCGGGGGGGGGGGGGGGGGGGGGCTTGAGGGGCTTCAGTCCCCAGTCTCATGGTGGTCTGCGAGAAGGCCTTACTGGTACATTATTTAAACTATTATGTTTATTCATATCATGATCTGATCACCATGCTCAAAATATTCCATATGCATGGGAGTATTGGGGTAACAATACAAAAGGTTTGCTAGGGTAGACTCTCTTTCACTCAGACTCAGCCCCCCCCCCCCCCGAACCAAACTCACCCCCCCCCCCAAATCAAAATCCTGGCTGCGGGCCTGCTCCATTCATATATATTTCAAGCACAAGTTGACCAGTGTACCATTGTAAAGCTAAGTATACTCCAGAGCAAAGTTACACCAGGCTTAGTTGCCCTGAGTAGATGCACCCTAAGTTCGTGACACAGTATCTCCACATATGCTCCTAGTATCTGCATAGTAGCCAAGTCTCTGCCATGCCTTCAGGACATTTCAGCTGTAATAAATGAGCATTTTTTAAAATTAAAAATGCACTCTTAGAATAAATGGGCATCCATAATATTTCCATTTGTATCCCCTGTTATTACTAGTACTAAAGTAGCCCCCAATGCAAACATACAGCTGCACCTATTAAAAGTTGCCCTCGCCATTTCAAAAGTGATCACACTATTCATCAAAGTTCTATTATTTATATAAAGGTGTTGAACAAGAAATAATTAGTTCCAATTACAAGGAAGGCTCTTTCACTTGAATGTTCTGCCTATTTGCCTACCTCTAATGTCGGTTCAGAAAAGGAACAAACTACTTAATGCAGGCTGTGGTATCTCCTTCTTTGAAGGGCAACATGGAAGGATGGAGAAACCTCTAGGGCCTCCTGCCTTGGGGCAAAGATTTCAGCTGGAGACCCCTGGGATCCCTTCCAAATCTACACTCCTGGCTGTCCTTTTGAAAGCAAATGAGGAACAGCTGTTGACTATCTCCTTGTGACCTTTCCCTACAACGTAGAGAACACGGATCCAGCCGTTTTATCCCAGAAAGGAACGTCTCGGAAATGCAGCTCCTGGCAAACTGTACTCTCTGAATGGCATCAAAATGTGCAGGAGATTACAGCTATTGCATGGGATCTAGGCTTCCATTCAATATACTAGAGGAATGAGTAAGATGGCCATCAACTTTCATTGTGCACTCTTTTGTGCCACCAACCCTTGATTCAATTCTTGTCCACTGGAAATGTGACAAAGAAATAGTTCAGAATGTTCTGCATTCACAGACCACATTTTTCTGCCTCCTCAAGAGAAAAAATTGGAAAGAAATGCTATGTTTCCAGGACTTCATATTCCATGGAAAATCTAGACTGTCTGTCTGTCTGTCTGTCTATCCCTCCCTCCCTCCCTCCCTCCCTCCATCCATCCATCCATCCATCCATCCATCTCTCTATCTCCTATTTCAGTGGTTCTCCACCTGGGGTCCCCAGATGTTTTTGGCCTTCAACTCACAGAAATCCTAACAGCTGGTAAACTGGCTGGGATTTCTGGGAGTTGTAGGCCAAAAACATCTGGGGACCCCAGGTTGAGAACCACTGTCCTATTTGTATATGATGAAAGAAGAATTCCAGAAGAGGAACCACTCTAACTCACCTCTCCTTGCTGGTTGCCATCATTCTCTTGGCATTGACAATGACAAGGAAAGCCTCATTTCAGTGTAGATACTCCCTACATGGAGTTTCAAAAGCTATTTTTTCTCACTGTTAGAAATGTGCAGAAAACCTCCCTAGAGCATTATAGAACCTCACTGAGAATAGCCTTTTCCTCAGACCATTCTTTTCCACATGCAAATGGAAACAGAGACCCAAAATCTGGGTAGGCTGTCTGTCTAATGCACACCTTCTCTTCATGGAGTCCTTTGTAAAACACTTGGACAGAGCTAGACAGACATTGTATACCTAAATCTTTTTTGTTATAATAACTCTTTATAACTCCAGTTATTTTTATGTGCCTGAATCTTCACCTTGTTCAAAGTAGATGGAATGTAAACAGTGTATGTTGGTGTTATAGAATAATAGAATCAGTGTTGGAAGGGGCCTCATGGGCTATCAAATCCAACCTCATGCTTAGTCCAAGATCTCCACGTGAATCAATCCCAGCCTCTTTTTGAAGACATCCTGAGAAGGAGACTCCATAACTTGTGTAAGCAATTGGTTTCCCCATAACATAAAATTATTCTAGTTGGTCCTACCCTTTGGGGCAACAAAAGACAGGTCTCTCTGTTGCCACTCTTCTCCTTCAAAAAGCTTTTTAAAACCCATCTATGTACTTTAGATTATGGAGAGAAAGAGGATTACGACATCTTTGTTTATATTCTCACCTAGTTGCTGACATCTACCTTTACCTGTTAGATGCTACATGCCATCTTCGTTTTAAAGTTTTGAGTCTAATTTTTAAGAGTTTAGAACTTATTATGTCATACATATGTGTGTGGTATTATGTTATGTTTATTTAAGTTTGCTGTTTTATAATCTTTATTAAGTTTGTTTACCCATTGTTTGACTTGTTAATTGTTGTTTTGGCATTGAATGTTTGCCGCTATTTTATTTCCTCTGGACCCCCCCCCCCCCCCCGAGTCCCTTCAGGGAGATAGGGTGGGTTATAAATAAAGTATTACTATATTTTAAAAAAGAGGGAAACCATGTCACCCTCTGTCTTCTCTTCACTAAGACTATGGGTTTTTTGTTGTTGTTTTTGTCATATCAGGAGCGACTTGGCTTCTGGTGTGAGAGAATTGGCCGTCTGCAAGGACGTTGTCCAGGGGATGCCCGGATGATTTGATGTTTTTATCATCCTTGTGGGAGGCTTCTCTCATGTTCCCACAGGAGGAGCTGGAGTTGGTAGAGGGAGCTCATCCACCTCTCCCCAGATTCAAACCTGCGACCTGTCGGTTTTCAGTCCTGCCGGCACAGGGGTTTAACCCACTGCACCACCGGGGGCTCCACTAAGACTGTGGTGAATTCCAGTCATGTCAGAGCTGTTCCAGTGGCCATTATGGAGCTGAGAAGAAAGAGATCCTTTTGTGGAGAGTTGTGTATTATATGAACAAATGGGGAACTTGATACACAAGGAGATCATAATAATAATAATAATAATAATAATAATAATAATAATAACAACAACAACACTTTATTTGTACCCCGCTACCATCTCCCCAAGGGACTCGGTGCGGTTTACATGAGGCCGAGCCCAAACACAACAATACAAGCAATAATAACAACAATACAAGCAATTAAAAAACATAGACAATAAAATATACAACATTATCAATAAGACAACACACAATTAAAAACAGTGGGAAGGCCAAATGTAGAGTTAAAATTGGAAATAATGCTGGGACATGGACGAAAGGTGATACTGGTGATTGTGGAAGGGCATACAAGCAGACCTAAAGAAATGTAAAGTGCTTTGGAGGACAAAGTGCTATGGGATCATTACTTTACATAAGCTTCCAAATTGAAGAAGCACCTGCAGAAGTAGGAGCTACTTTGGTGTAGATCAACCCCCAGGTCTGGTTTAAGATGGAGATGCCAATTTCATCTTGAGTTGCTCCTCTGCAAAATCAAAATATGTAGTGATAAGAAAATGTGCATGCTAGAAGACAGGGCAGAGGCAAGCTTTTCTAGACATTTCCTCTTTCTTTGTACATATGGGTATTTTCTTTTATATTTTTGGAAAAGGTAGATTTTAAGAGTCAGTCACGTGGGTCTCTACTTGCAAGTTGAAGTCGTACAATGCAGAATCACCTTTACCACATGAGAATCGGTTTGTGCAAACTCTGCCCGAAAGCTCACCCTAGTGTGACAAATCCTTCTCCGAGCAATGCTGTTCTACCCCAAGGTAGCTCGCAGCTCATATATATCCCTTGAATGCAAGGTGCTGAAAGAGTTGCTTTGATAGCGGCCTGCACTCAATATTTAATTACTGTGTGATTTCTCCTTTCTGGACTTCAAAGCCAGATTCTGTATCAATACTTGCTCTGTTTATATGTAACTAGCTTTCAAGCTGAAAAGAAATCACCATTCAGGAGCACTGATAAATATTTCATAAAACAGTAGCCAGAGGAGATGGCTGCATGCTTTGAGGCTACCTCCTGCATAGTCAAAATGCGGGACACGTTCTCCGAGAGCGTATTAATTTCAAATCATTTTAAAGCGATCCTCTCCCCATTTCCTTTGTTTGCATATCTGCTTTGCCTGGTTGAAAACCAAGGCCAGGGATGACTCAGCCGCGATATTGTGGTCGGTGAAATTTCGCTCTCCTCTCATGGAACGTGCCCAAGAGCGGTTCAAGGTGAAGGATAGGATTATGAAAAGGCTTCTGACGTCACGACCAAGAAACCTTGACTTCTGATGATTCTATTAGTTCAGCTCAAATTGACCTTCAGCATGGAAAGTTTTTGTTTTTGCAAGCAGATGAAATGTCTGATGCTCAGCTTGCAAAACAGAAACAACATCCTACGTATCAATAGAAGGTTTCAAGGATGCTGTCTTTTTTAGAAATTAGAAAATACACATGCACGGAGGAGAGATGCAGCTATGGGTGTCTTACAAACCAAACCCATCCCTTTTGTTAGTTGGGCACTTTTTCTATTAGGGGGAATAGCGTCCTTTCGTGAGTTGGAAGCCTGCCTACTAGCTTGCAACACAGAAGCAATGCCAAGGCTGCGGTATGGGCATTTTATCCCGTTAACGGCGTAGATTTATTACCGATCGTGAATAATTTGGAACAGCACCGTTGATGTAGTTTATGGCATGTGGTCAACCCATCTATTATCCAACGAGGTCTGCAACTACTCTATAAAATGGCTGTATGCTCTCATTAAAAGGAATGAGCTCAAGTGTCTGAGGTGCTGTTTTTAATTATGTTTATCTCCATTTCTCTTTTATGCTTCCACTTTATGCATTCCACATGGCCTCCTGCAGGCATGGACAACAGCGTAAGTGGGGGGAGAAAAGCAGGCTAAACAAACCAGCAGACAATGATGGCGTTCCACAGAAGGACATGCTACACTTTAACAGTAATTAGGATCCTGTATATTAAATTCATCTCTGTATGTATTCCTAATTCTTTACTTTTCTTCTATCCTTTCTGAATAAATCCAAACATTTACGAACTCAGGTGTCCAGTCTCTAACAAAAGCTTGCCAGATGCTTGAAGGTGCACACAGGTTAAGCCTTCCCCTGTAATTTGCATTTGGACCATTGGAAGCTTTCATTTACTGGTAACTATAATTCCCTCTACTAGCAAATTCAAATGAGGAGTGACGACAAGAGTGAAACCAAAGCAAGGTCACTTTATTTATTTGTCATGTCAGAGCAACCAGTCCATTATATATTACATTTCTAACAGAACAAAGCAAACAGACAGAAAAATACACATCTTGTGAGTTTGGTAGTTGGTTAAATGTCCTTTGACCAGTATCTGGCCACTTGGAGTGCTTCCGGTGTTGCTGCAAGAAGGTCCTCCATGGTGCATGTGGCAGGGCTCAGGTTGCATTGCAGCAGGTGGTCAGTGGTTTGCTTTTCTCCACACTCGCATGCCGAGGATTCCACTTTGTAGCCCCATTTCTGAAGGTTGGCTCTGCATCTCGTGGTGCCAGAGTGCAGTCTGTTCAGTGCCTTCCAAGTCGCCCAGTCTTCTGTGTGCCCAGGAGGGAGTCTCTCATTGGGTATCAGCCATTGGTTGAGGTGCTGGGTTTGGGCCTGCCACTTTTGGACTCTCGCTTGCTGAGGTGTTCCAGCGAGTGTCTCTGTAGATCTTAGAAAACTATGTCTAGATTTAAGTTGTTGGCGTGCTGGCTGATACCCAAACAAGGGATGAGCTGGAGATGTCTCTGCCTTGGTCCTTTCACTATTGGCTGCTACTTCCCGGTGGATGTCAGGTGGTGCAATACTGGCTAAGCAGTGTAATTTCTCCAGTGGTGTAGGGCGCAGACACCCCGTGATAATGCAGCATGTCTCATTAAGAGCCACATCCACTGTTTTAGTGTGGTGAGATGTGTTCCACACTGGGCATGCGTACTCAGCAGCAGAGTAGCATAGCGCAAGGGTAGATGTCTTCACTGTATCTGGTTGTGATCCAGTGATTATAGTAGAATAGAATACCTGGAGAAAAACTTGCTGTAACCTTGTTAAGCTTTGAGGTTATATTGCAATAGTTTGTTTTAGATTCTACTTGTGCTAGTTAAATGCCACTAAAATGTGCTATGTGTCCAAACTTTTTTAAAATCCACCTTAACTACTGGCCATCATTGCATCAGGTAGAAGCAAATGATAACAAACTAGTCATATTTTGTGCAAACAATCATCCATTCTAAATCCACTCTCAGCCATTTATCCAAGCTGTCAAGCAAAGATTTTGCCAGGTTTATTAGTTGGCATAAGGGCCATAGTTCACTCTCCAGGAACTTCTCCAAGTACAGCTAAGAAAGATCATTATCAGAAATGCTAGGGAGTAACTACCACTTACAGCAGACAACCGTGGACTTGAGGGACCCATGATTTCATATGCTACAAGGCAACCTCCAGGGTTTGTGCTTTGGAATTATTTTAATTGGAAAAGCTCTGATGCTCCACATTTAACTGGAGATGAATCTGGAAACAGACAGATGCAAAGAACTAGTTCTAACATTTAGTAATTATCCCATCCTCGCCCCACTCGCAGGAAATGTCTCTGAATTAAAGCCTGGGGCTACACAGGGGACAAAATGAGGAGTCTTTCAGTGCTTCTTTAGTTTGTGATATGCACATTGTTGACCTGTTATTTCAGGAAAATATCGTCATCATCACCACCATTTATTTGTGTGTTTCTACCATAAATCTACTTAAGGCCATGTAGCTTAAACATATGACTTTATGAGAACTAATGAGAGCATCTATATTATTTTATTTCATTTCACTGTCATTTTCGTTAATTGAAATCTGGCTGTGAGTTAGCAAATGTCTAACTATAGCCTGCAATAACATCTTCGGTTACTAGATGGCAGACTTTGCAAACTGTCCCTAAGCTCCAGAGAGGTAACAGCCTTAGACATTCATTCCTGGGATGTTTGTGGGGCCTTCATTTATTATATTTATTATATTTACTAGCCGTCACCTGCCACGCTTTGCTGTGGCCCACTCTGGTGGTCATGGGGGTTCTGTGTGGGAGGTTTGGTCCAATTCTATCGTTGGTGGGGTTCAGAATGCTCTGTGATTGTAAGTGAACTACAAATCCCAGCAACTACAACTCCCAAATGTCAAGATTCTATTTTCCCCAAATGTCATCAGTGTTCACATTTGTGCATATTGAGTATTCGTGTACAGTTTGGTCCAGATCCATCATTGTTTGAGTCCACAGTGCTCTCTGGATGTAGGTGAACTACAACTCCAAAACCAAAGGACACTGCCCATGAAACCCTTCCAGTATTTTCTGTTGGTGATGGGAGAACTGTGTGCCAAGTTTGGTTCAATTCCATCACTGGTGGGATTCAGAATGCTCTTTGATTGTAGGTGAACTATAAATCCCAGCAACTACAACTCCCAAACGGCAAAATCATTTTTTTTAGTGATGGACATACAATGGGTTGTTAGGTGTCTTGTGTCCAAATTTGGTGTCAATTCGTCCAGTGGTTTTTGAGTTCTGTGAATACCACAAATGAACGTTACATTTTTATTTATATAGATTAATATCCTGCTTTATCTTCCCTGAAGGGGACTGAAGGCAGTTTAAAATAAAAGCATCTGTATAACCACTTAAAATATACAAATATTATATTATATGTTATTATATATGCAGCTTGCCAAAAAGCAATCCCTCTGTGACTGGAATATAATACAATTCTTGGTAACCCCTTTGCAAATTGGAAGATTACATTAATAACGACAGAGTCCTTCCTATCCTTTAGAACAGTGGTTCCCAACCTGTGGTCCATGGAACACCAGTGGTCTCCAAGAACTAAAATATGGCCTATGGCTTCACTGTTACTACACCGTTGCAATGAGAGCAACTGGTTTCACGAGACCCTCTTATAGTGCCAAGGAAATGGGGATGTCAGGAGGGGAAAGGCTGACTGTCCATGAAAGATGCAACAACAAGCCTCCTGACTGCTGCTTCTCCTCCTCCTCCCTCCTCCTGAGCGGAGCCATTCCATGTGACACCTGGAAGCAACGGCATGTTGGTATATTCATTTTTAGGCCTGTTCCTGGGGTTATTTGGGGTACTGATTCAGAGGGTAAGGTTAGGGTTTGGGGTACTGATTCAGAAAATTGTGTTGGACAGACCACATCAGCTCTAGATTATTAAATATGGTATCAGAAACTAGAGCTGTTGTGGTCTATCCAATGCAGTTTTCTGAATCAGTACCCCAAATAGTCAAACTGAATCTAAAGTTGACCAAAAACTGATTTGTAACCTTTCTGGTAGTAATGTTAGTAATGTCCCTGGTCAAAATGGTGCCTGGTTTAAAAAAAAAACAAACAAAGTTTGGGAACCACTATTTTAGAATGATGCATTGGTTCTCCATAGAGTTGCATCAGAATAAATAATAAATAATAACACTTTATTTGTACCCAGCTACATCTCCCCAAAGGACTCGGTGCGGCTTACATGAGGCCGAGCCCAAATACAACAATACACGCAATAATAACAACAATACAAGCAATTAAAATAAAAAACATAGACAATAAGATATGCAACATTAACAATAAGACAACACACAATTAAAACTGTGAGAAGGCCAAATGTAAAATTAAAATTGAAAATAATGCTGGAGCATGGGCGAAAAGGTGGTAGTGGCGTTTGTGGAAAACATACACGCAGACCTAAAATGTAAAGTGTTTCAGAGGACAAAGTGCTATGGGATCATTATTCTGGGAAGGCACACTAGAACAACCACATCTTCAAGCTCCTCCTAAAGACTGTCAGAGTTGGGGCCTGCCTGATGTCCCTAGAAAGTGAGTTCCAGAGTCGAGGAGCCACCACCAAAAAGGTCCTCTCTCTTGTCCCCACCAATCGCACCTGCGATGTTGGTGGGATCGAGAGCAGGGCCTCTCCAGATGATCGAAGAGATTGTGTGGGTTCGTATACAGAGATGCGATCACGCAGGTAAGCGGGTCCCAAACCGTTCAGGGCTTTGTAGGTAAGAACCTGCACCTTGAATTGGGTCCGGAAAATGAATGGCAGCCAGTGGAGGTCCTTGAACAGGAGGGTTGACCACTCCCTGTAAGGAGCCCCAGTTAACAACCTGGCTGCCGCCCGTTGGACCATCTGAAATTTCCGAACCATTTTCAAGGGCATCCCCATGTAGAGTGCATTGCAGTAATCTAGTCTAGAGGTGACTAAGACATGGACCACCTTGGCTCCATCTCCTCCTTTAAAGGTGACTCTAGTCAGCTCTATGTGCCCTTCCACTCTGCAGGATCCCCAAACACTTCAAAAGGAAAGGAGGTTGGACATCCCACTGTTTGGAAGACAGGATGGAAAAAAAATGAGCTGATTTATAATGAAGAAGGGAAGAAAAGGGCCAGTGAGAAAGAAAATGGACAGAGGAAATGACGAAAGGGAAAGCAAAAAGCACAGGGAGGAAACATGGAGGATTAAGGTTGTTGTGACACTTACAAAGCTGCATGCATATTGTGCATTCCTGTAACTCACACAAGTATACATATTTCTGAAAGCACTTGAGCAACCAAAGAGAAATTGCAAACAATTTGTTTGTTAAAATATTGACAAAGATCCCTTCTTTCCTTTTTGCTACTTCAGTATTGTGTAAAAAGAAAAACAGAATGGAGAAAAGCGACTCTCCAGCGCAGCTAAATTTCCAAGATACTGACAAATCTCTTTCCATTTCTCTCTCTCTTTCTTTCTCCCCGCTCTGTGTTTCTCTTGTTGTTTTTAATCACCTTATTTGTTTTTTCCTCCTTTACCCCCCTCCTAGGACAGCTGTGATCTTCTCTCATCAAACTCTTGTCACTGCCTTTAAGTCCAACTGTAAGTGATATGATTAAAGAACATGGCATCTAGTATAATCGGTTGTAATCATTATCTAAGGAGCGAGGCGGGGAGGTTGCCGAACATGACACACGCATGACAACAGCAGCATCTGCTTTGAACTGACATATCATTCGAGCGTGCCCAAAGATGACAAAGTGCGGGCGGGAGGGAGGAAAGAAAATGTGGAGAACTGAAGTTAGGGAGGAGCAGGGTGAATTTGTCTTTTCCACCAGTCTCGGCTAATGATGCTGTCCTCACCTGAACTTCTTGTTGCTGGGCTTCCCCAAGGCCAGTATGTTGAAAGTGTCCTATGGAGTACCTTTGCTGCTTCTGTCCACCTATGCTCTTTCTTATATAGGATGTTGTTGGATTTAGTGGACCTTTGCCTCTTTCGTTAACCCTTCAGCTGAATTATCCAATTACTCAATGAAAGAAAGGGCAATCACCCGAAGAGTTTGTACAACTCTGCTGGTTGGTCTTGAAGTACTGAGTTAACATATCTGACAGTTCACATGTAGATTTGCATAGATACTATTTCACGTTTGAATGTTGGACTAGGCCTCTGAGAAAGCAAGGTCCAAATACCCTCTTGGCAATAGAAAACAATCCATTGGATTGGCCTGCAATGGCCTCAGACAAGTCATACTTTCTCAGTTTTAGAGGAAGCCGCTGGGTGAGATCATCCGGAGTTTTGGAGTCCAATGCCTTCTGTACGCAGATGACATCCAACTCTATCACTCATTTCCACCAGATGCTAAAGAGGCTGTCCAAGTCCTGAACTGGTGCCTGGCCACTGTGACGGTTTGGATGAAGTTGAATCCAGACAAGACAGAGGTCCTCCTGGTCAGTTGCAAGGCCCAACAGGGTATAGGGTCACAACCTGTGCTGGATGGGGTTACACTCCCCTTGAAGGCACAGGTTCGCACCTTGGGGATCCTCCTGGACCCATCACTGAGCCTGGAATCCCAGGTTTCAGCAGTGGCCAGGGGAGCTTTCGCACAATTAAAACTTGTGCCCCAGCTGCGCCCGTACCTTGGGAAGTCAGACTTGGCCACGGTGGTCCATGCTCTCATCACATCTAGGATAGACTACTGCAACACATTCTACGTGGGGTTGCCTTTGAAGACTGCTTGGAAGCTTCAAATAATCCAATGAGAGGCAGCCAGGTTAATAACTGGGGTGGTATACAGGGAGCATACATCTCCCATGTTACACCAGCTCCACTGGCTGCCTGTTTGCTACCGGGCACAATTCAAAGTGCTGGCTTTGGCCTATAAAGCCCTAAATGGCCCTGGCCCAATTTACCTATCTGAATGTATCTCCCGCTATGAACCATCACAGAGATTAAGATCCGCCAGGGAGGCCCTGCTTTCCATCCCGCCATTGTCACAGGCGCGACTGGTGGGGACAAGAGACAGGACCTTCTTGGTGATTGCTCCCAAGCTATGGAACTCCCTTCCTTGTGTCAGCCCCCTCTCTCCTGTCCTTTAGAAGGATGGTAAAAACTTGGCTGTGGGACCAAGCTTCCGGAACAAGGCAATAAAGCAACAATAGGAAAGATTACCAGACCAATTAGATTTGACGCTGATGACTAGGCCGGTTTTAAATTGTGTCTTTTAATATTGAGATAAATGTTTTTAATGTTTATGTACGTGTATATTGCTGTATATATGCTGTGCTCTGCCCTGAGTCCCCTTCGGGGTGAGAAGGGCGGAATATAAATGTTTTAAATAAATAAATGGGAAATACCTTCTGAACCAATCTTGGCATTATGTCAAAAGTGACATGAAATCCCACAACAATATACAGGCTTTGTGGGATCCAGAAGATTACTGACTTCGCCATCCTTTTATGTTTAGTTGATAAACATTAACATTCTAGTAAACAACAGCAGCAACAGTAACCCATCTTACATTTGAGATTAAACAAGTGAGATTTGTGGAAAACTACACCGAGGAACACAATTCTGTTACTATCAGGCAGTTACCAAGAATGAACTGATAAGTATTTATACTGTATTGTCAAGGGCTTTCATGGCCGGAATCACTGGGTTGTTGTAGGTTTTTTCGGGCTATATGGCCATGGTCTAGAGGCATTCTCTCCTGACATTTCGCCTGCATCTATGGCAAGTATCCTCAGAGGTAGTGAGGTCTGAAGATGCTTGCCATAGATGCAGGTGAAACATCAGGAGAGAATGCCTCTAGACCATGGCCATATAGCCCGAAAAAACCTACAACAACCCAGTATTTATACTCTGATCAGGTCAGGAGGAACCAATTAGCTGCCAAAGTGCAGAGCTAGGGTTGAAATGAGAAGGGCAAGATATCTTTCTTCTCTGTGTTTCCTCTAGGGAGCATCACAAAAGCCACATTCTATGTCACATTCTAAGATAGCCTCAACTCATAAAATGTCTCTGCATCTCAACTGAGCCTTCAGGATATTCCTCTGTTCCAGTGATTCCTCAGTTCTGGTCATCCAGGTGTTTTGGATTTATCTCCTAGTAACTCCTAGATCCTTGGATTTAACTAGGATTTAACTCCTAGTAACTCCTAGATCTAGTAACTCCTAGATCCTTGGAGCTGAATCCCAAAACATCTGGAGGACCAGAGTTTGGGAACCACTGCTCTATGTCATGTTCCAGTGTATACCCACTTTCATTGGCTTGGATGCCATAACTTTGCTCCAATTAGCTTCTCCTCCCTCCCCAAATGAGATTGTTGTTGTTCATTCATTCAGTCGTCTCCGACTCTTCATGACCTCATGGACCGGCCCACGCCAGAGCTCCCTGTCGGCCGTCACCACCCCCAGCTCCTTCAAGGTCAGTCCAGTCACTTCAAGGATACCATCCATCCATCTTGCCCTTGGTCAGCCCCTCTTCCTTTTGCCTTCCACTTTCCCCAGCATCATTGTCTTCTCTAGGCTTTGCTGTCTCCTCATGATGTGGCCAAAGTACTTCAACTTTGCAAATGAGATTAGCAGATGATATTTCCATCACATTGAACAATAACATGGTATTTCCTATTATCTTATTTGGCTCATTACCTTGGTGGATTTATGGAAAGCCCAGGTGACTTTCAACCTCAAGGTGTAACAGCCACATCAATGATGTCTAACAATGTCTGCCACATTGGTCATGTTGTATGTATGCCCTTTAACTAGTAGCTCAACTCTTCAACCAGCTCTTCTAGTAAACCACCAATCCAAATCAGAATTGCAGACGAAGGGGGAAACCAAGGAGAACGTTAGCGCTTTCTAACGTCTCTGACTGATTAATGGTGAGAGGGGGTTCAGCAGGAGAGAATTCATAATGAGCAGAGGGAAAATAAAGGATAGCCAGAAACTACACAAACATCGGGGAGTCTGTTTCAATGTTCCTTCGAAATAAGCAACAATGAGAAGGCTAGTCATCTCATTAAATAATAATTTGTTATTTTCTTTTGAAAGTCCCCCACGTTCTTTAACAGCTGTGACTTCTTAAGCTGGCTTGACTATAATTCCAGTGTGTTTATCCAAAGGAAACTTGTAAAACTTTTTTAATGAGTCCTTGAACTGGCCACCTGTGAGCAGGAGGGATCCATAAAGCTTTATTTCTTAAGAGGGTGGAAAAAAAATGAGGGGGATGAAGGAGATAGTTTTTCACTGTGAGCCTATATGCTGGGAGTGACTGACTGCTGGAAGGGATATCACAAGCTTCCTGGCAGCTAAGTGACATCAGACATCCTGGAGTGTTTTCTCTCCCACTCGCTGAAATGTTGTGTAGTGTACCATAATAGCTGTGTGTTTGTGTGGCTTGTACGCATCAAACAATACAAGATCAAGACAGTACTTTTACGTCCCATTGATTTTAGTGCATGGGTGGTCATAGCATGGTCCATGTACTGCACCAACTCAGATCTCACGTTTGATACCCTGAAGCCCCCCATTCTCCCAACCCAACCCCCCCCCCCCCACACACACACACACACACACACTTCTACAAAAAAAATGGCTCAATTTTTGGTCCAAAACATTCTTTAAACATATGCAAAAACACTTCATACCCATATTTTTAAAAAACATATGAAAAATAGGGTTGTGCTTTCAGGGTATCGTGACCTGCTTTTTGGTGGGGACCCCAATCCATTTTTGATTTTTGCTCTGGGGTGCTGAAAGATCTATTTTCTATTGGCGCATTATGGGCTTCCCAGGCTCTTCTTCCCTTCATTTTAGGCATTTAAGCTGTTTTACTCTACAGGAGAGGCACTCCACTACAGGAAGGCATGTGCTTTAAGGAGCTTCTTACCTGTTTCCTACTCTAGAGGAGGTGCTTGGTTGCAGGCAGGCAGGCATGCACGCTTTCTGGGCCTGCGTGTCACACACACTTTCCAAGGCAAGAAGGTAAGTTCTCTTGCTCCAGAGGAGGTGCTGGACTGCAGGCAGGTGTTTGCACTTTCTGGGTTGCACCCCCCCCCCCCCCCCCGCACACACTTTCCAAGGCAAAGAGGCTGCTCACAAAAAGCAGACAAGTCGGGATCAGCTCCCACTTGCTTTCATGTTGAGCTCATTTTCGTACCGGGAAGGTCTTCCTGTTACATGCTCCCAAAGGTAACGAAAGTAACAAAAGAATGGATAAAATGAAGGAAAATGGTTCTGCACACAAGCCTAATGAAAAAGTACCTCCTCCATCACCACAACCACCCCAGAACTCTACGCTATCTCCAAATGCCCAAATTTTCTCAAGATGGAGACAGAAAGCGAGGCAATATTATTTCCATGCACCCTATTGAAATAAATATGACAGCCATATATAAATATGTGAGAGGTACTCACAGGGAGGAGGGAGCAAGCTTGTTTACTGCTTCCCTGGAGACTAGGACATGGAACAATGGCTTCAAACTACAAGAAAGGAGATTTCATCTGAACATGAGGAAGAACTTCCTGACTGTGAGAGTCGTTCAGCAGTGGAACTCTCTGCCCTGGAGTGTGCTGGGGGCTCCTTCTTTAGAAGCTTTTAAACAGAGGCTGGATGGCCATCTGTCAGGGGTGCTTTGAATGCAATGTTCCTTCTTCTTGGCAGTGGGTTGGACTGGATGGCCCATGAGGTCTCTTCCAACTCTATGATTCTATGATTCTATGAAATGCTTCTGACAGGTGTTACCATAGAATCTCCCTGGAGGATACAGAAAATTGCTAGAAAGGTATGAGGTCAACCCTCCTGTTCAAGGAGCTCCACTGGCTGCCGTTTATTTTCCAAGCCCAATTTAAGGTGCAGGTGCTTACCTACAAAGCCCTGAACGATTTGGGACCAGCCTACCTGCGTGATCGCATCTCCATCTACGAACCCACGCACTCTCTTCGTTCATCTGGAGAGGCCCTGCTCGTGACCCCACCTGCGTCACAAGCGCGTTTGGTGGGAACACGAGACAGGGCTTTTTCCGTGGTTGCCCCCCGACTCTGGAGCACCCTCCCCAAAGCTCTTAGACAGGCCCCTACATTGGCAGTCTTCAGAAAGAACTTGAAGACCTGGCTGTTCCGATGTGCCTTCCCCGAATAGGAAACCTCCAATACCAAGTCCCATAAGCACTTTATTAAAGCTAAGACCACCGCACACTGCACACTTCACTTGCCCATAAGCCTCATATTCCACCCGTCACATCAGCACTTTTAACTCTTGTACCCTTACTCGGGCCCGGCCCAGTTTTATCGTGTCTTAGTGGATTGTTTATTGTTTATATTGCTTTAATTGTTTTTAATTTGCCTAGGTTTTGTATTGTTGTATTGTTGAGGCCTCGGCCTTTGTAAGCCGCATTGAGTCCTTCGGGAGATGCTAGCGGGGTACAAATAAAGTTTAATAATAATAATTAATAATAAATAGTCCATGATGTAGCATCTCAGCCATCATTTTTATTTGTATCCCATTTTCATCCGAGTGTGAGACTCGCGACAGTTTTCAAAAGGTGACTAGCTGGATTTAGGCGTATTATTTTGACTATTGATGCTGATGCAATCCATTAGTTAATCAAACAGCTGAACCTTTTGATTTCTTAGGCAAATTGGAGATATATTTTTTTAATATTTTATTAAACTTTTTACACATCAACACAAGGAAAGAGGGAGAACAATAACAGAGAAGATAGGAAAGTAGGAAACCCCCCTACCCTCCCCCCCCCAAAAAAGGGGGCCGAAAAAACAAAAAAGGGGCCCAAGACAAAAAAAAACATAAACTATTCTAAAATGACTTCCACTCCAGCCTCGGGGTCTTCTCTCATTTCTTCTAAAACTCATTTATATTTTCTTAACCTCTAGTATCTTTCTATATTTTTCTTCTCATAGTCATAGAAAAAAGTCCAGTCTGTCCTCTTTAACGGTTTTCCAGTGTTTTTCCTCAACAAAAAAGTTAATTCGTCCATATCTCTTATTTCTATAACCTTTTCCCTCCATTCGTCAATAATCGGAATCTGTTCATTTTTCCAATGTTTGGCAAAAATAATCCTTGCTGCTGTGGTAAAATATGTAAATAATTTGTCTTCATTCTCATCCAATTTTAAGTCTGAGTCCATAAAACCTAATAGATAATACTCCGGCTTCTTTTTAAAATTTCTCTTAAATATCTTTTGTAATTCTTTATGTATCAATGACCAAAACTTAGATGTTTCTTTACATGTCCACCACATGTGGTAAAATGTGCCTGATTGTTCACCACACTTCCAACATTTGTCTGAGACGTTTTTGTACATATGGCTTAATTTGTTTGGAGTCAAATACCATCTAAAAAACATTTTGTACCTATTTTCCTTCAAGTCCATAGCATAAGTGTATCTCAACTTTTTGTTCCATATTTGTCCCCATTCTCTAAATTGAATGGGCCTTCTCAAATTTTCTGCCCATTTAATCATACATGTTTTCACTTGTTCAGTTTCCGTAAGCCATTGTACCAGTTTATTATAGAGTATTGTTACTACTTTCTTTTCAGTTTTTAGTATTTTGTCCCATGTGTTTTCCTCCCAGTCAAAACCAATTTTTTTATCTTCTTTAAAATATTCTTTAATTTGTATATAATGTAACCAAGTTATATTACCAAAAGAGCTCTTAAGTTGTTCAAAAGATTTAATCTCCTCTTTCCCTTTAAGCAGGATGTCCTTATATCTCGGCCATACCCTCCACCCTAACAATCTCCTTTGGTGGGCCTCCATTGCCGAGACCCATAATGGTGTAGTTTTGTAAAAGAGGGCTTTGTATCTCAACCATGTCCTTAGTAGGGAGGCTCGCACAAAATGATTTCCAAAATTTTTTTCCTTAGTTTCTCTATTGTACCAAACATACGCATGCCAACCTACTCTCAGATCATGGCCTTCTAAATTTAAAAATTGGAGATAGAATCATAGAATCATAGAATCAAAGAGTTGGAAGAGACCTCATGGGCCATCCAGTCCAACCCCATTCTGCCAAGAAGCAGGAATATTGCATTCAAATCACCCCTGACAGATGGCCATCCAGCCTCTGCTTAAAAGCTTCCAAAGAGGGAGCCTCCACCACACTCCGGGGCAGAGAGTTCCACTGCTGAACGGCTCTCACAGTCAGGAAGTTCTTCCTAATGTTCAGATGGAATCTCCTCTCTTGTAGTTTGAAGCCATTGTTCCGCGTCCTAGTCTCCAAGGAAGCAGAAAACAAGCTTGCTCCCTCCTCCCTGTGGCTTCCTCTCACATATTTATACATGGCTATCATATCTCCTCTCAGCCTTCTCTTCTTCAGGCTAAACATGCCCAGTTCCCTAAGCCGCTCCTCATAGGGCTTGTTCTCCAGACCCTTGATCATTTTAGTCGCTCTCCTCTGGACACATTCCAGCTTGTCAATATCTCTCTTGAACTGTGGTGCCCAGAATTGGACACAATATTCCAGATGTGGTCTAACTAAAGCAGAATAGAGGGGTAGCATTACTTCCCTTGATCTAGACACTATGCTCCTATTGATGCTGACCAAAATCCCATTGGCTTTTTTTGCCGCCACATCACATTGTTGGCTCATGTTTAACTTGTTGTCCACGAGGACTCCAAGATCTTTTTCACACGTACTGCTCTCGAGATATTTTAACTGCACATTTTACTGGATCACTGCTGGAGTTTCTGGTGCAAAGGACGAAAGATCTATTTTAGGTATCAATTCATTTTGCTCTCATTTTAACATGTCGGATTATATGCATCAATATGACTGTTCAAAAAAGTGACAAAAGGGGGAAAGAAAGAAAGAAAGAAAGAAAGAAAGAAAGAAAGAAAGAAAGATGATAGGCGAGTTAAATTTGTCCCTGAAACCAACTGGCAATTACATGGCAGGTAACTCAAAAATCGAGTTCCTTTGGCAGCATTACAGAGATAACCTTTGCATAATGAGCTGGATTTTGAACAATTTATCCAGCGTTCTGGTCAGGTCTGGGTTCCCTTTGAATGCATCACATGAATATCCTATTGTTACACTTGTTTTTATCTTGGACATTGAAAGCCGCCAGTGGACAGTGGAAGGGAAATGAATTGCCTCTGTTCTACAGGTTGGGTCTCTCAATAGATTTCTCGCTACATCTCTCCAGGCTGGGGAGGGGCCAAAGCCTCTTTGGCAATCCCTAAATATTAAACAGCCAAGCTTTACCGCCAGCTCTTATCTTTTTCATTAATTTAAGTATTCATTCCCCATACCTTCAGGCAATGGTTTTCAAACTTCACATCTTTGGGGGATTCTTTTGAAGTCAACCCCTTTCCCCCTCCACGTGAGTGAGATGTTTTCCAAGAATATTTGGCATTAATTTGGGTTTTGTGCCAGTGTAAACTTTTCGAGATGGAAAACATTTGTTTTCCCTCTTTGATTTGGGACTTTCTTTTCGATATATGCAATGGTCTGCCAATTTATTTCCAGGCACAATTCAAAAGGTTTGCTGTGATCTGTAGAGCTTGGGTTTTTCCAATATCAGCACACTCAGGCCTCATGGCTTTGGAGAAGGACCATCTCTTGGCCGCACCACCTTCCAGTCATGATCAGTAGAGATAAGGGAAAGGGCCTTCTCAGTGGCTTCTCCAGTACGTGTGAAAAAGATCTTGGAGTCCTTGTGGACAACAAGTTAAACATGAGCCAACAATGTGATGTGGCGGCAAAAAAAGGCCAATGAGATTTTGGCCTGAATCAATAGGAGCATAGTGTCTAGATCTAGGGAAGTAATGCTACCCCTCTATTCCGCTTTGGTTAGACCACACCTGGAATATTGTGTCCAATTCTGGGCACCACAATTCAAGAGAGATATTGACAAGCTGGAATGTGTCCAGAGGAGGGTGACTAAAATGATTAAGGGTCTGGAGAACAAGCCCTATGAGGAGCAGCTTAAGGAGCTGAGCATGTTTAGCCTGAAGAAGAGAAGGCTAAGAGGAGATATGATAGCCATGTATAAATATGTGAGAGGATTTAATGTCCAGAGTGGGAGAAAGAACTCTTGTTTGTTTGAGGCAAGTGTGAATGTTGCAATTGGCCACAATTAAATGCTAATCAAGGTAGATGGCCAGCTGTAACATCCACAGTTGCCTCAATCAGACAAGAGTTCTTTCTTCCACCCAGGACATTCCACAGATATATAAACCTCACTTGCTTATTGGACAATTTCAACAGAAATTTTGGATAATAGTGGATAATTTCAACAGAAAGGAAGAGACCATGAAAATGAACAAAATCTGGCTACCAGTGTTAAAAAACTCTAAAATTACAACAGCAAAACAGCAGAGAGGAAACAACGAGGCACATCTTAACACCTCTCAACAAAACATTTTCCCAGGCTCAGCCAGTCCTTCAAATGCTAATGAAGGTGGTCAGTTGAAACATTCACACCTAGCTCCAGCAGAGAAGAGCTCTGTGCCCCACCCCAGCCATTCCACAGATATATAAACCCATTGTCCTAATTCCAACAGACCTCACTGCCTCTGAGGATGCTTGCCATAGATGCAGGCAAAACGTCAGGAAAAAAATGCCTCTAGAACATGGCGCTATAGCCCGAAAAAACCCACAAGAACCTAATGATTCCAGCCATGAAAGCCTTCGACAATACATTCTCACTTGCTTAGCTTCCAACAGACCTCATAACCTCTGAGGATGCCTTCCATAGATGTGGGTGAAACATCAGGAGAGAATGCTTCTGGAACATGGCCACACAGCCCAGAAAATTCACAGCAACCCATACTGTATAAGGCCCATGACTCCTTAACAAGGTGCTAAATCTTGCTAGTTGTGCTAGTGTGCGTGCCTGCACATATGCTTGTTTGATGGTGTATGATTTAATCTGGTTCAAATTGTTCAAAAATTATTTAATCACTTTTTTTATTTTTGTATGTTTCGAATTTTTATGTTGTCATTTGCTTTGGGTCCCAGATTGGAACAGGTTGGGATAGAAATTAATATTTTAAAAATATTAAGAAGGAGGAAGAGAAGCCAATAACTAGGAAGATCTAGATGATGCCTGCTTCTATTGATAAAACAAATAAACAAATCCATAATAACAAAGACCTGACATTTGTTTCTGATATATCAGTTTTAGCATGAGAACAGTTTTTCTCCTTGGATCAACAGTCCAAATATGCATCGTCTCAGCCTTTCCATTCTGGAGTGTTCTTTTTTGATGCAGAGTCATCTCTGTGCATACTACATGTTCAAATATGCAATAATGGCTTTGGTTCCTGCCTTCCCTGAAAGGGAAAGGAAAGAAATAGGGGAATTCTCCCATTGTAACAAGCAGAATATGTATGACCAACAAGGTCATCCAACTAGAACTGTTTGCAGCTCCAGCCAGCTGCCTTCCGGCAATGCAACTCCGTGTCATGTTCCTCTCCTGCCTTGTCTGCTATTCACGACCTGACCTAGAGGCAAGAAACTGAGATGAAGAAGCCAACTAGGTTATAACCTGAGGTTGCTTCAAATGGAGGCTCTGCAGGGAAAGCACACTTACTTTTGCAAGGAAGTTGAACCGAGTCAGTAAAAACAACCCTCGAAAAGCTATACGAAGCTTGGAATGACAACCCAAATCTTACATTTTGGGGGGAGAGGGGTGTAATATCTGTATCTGCGTTGTTGCTTTCATCCAAGGTGTACATTCACACAAAGATTAATTACATCAAGCTGGTATCCATACACCACACACATTTCATCTTGCTACAAGACTAGTTGGAGACATAATGGCTGGAGCAAAGTCACCATAAATGAACATGAATTTGAACCTAGCACCTTCCCATTCCATTTACTCTAACCACAAACCACATTCATATATGGGTCAGTTCCCTACTTTCTTCCTTGGCTATGCTCTACTCTTTTTTTGTAAAGTTGCTAAAATTGTCATGGTTGAATTCAGTGTGGCCACAATGCTCAATACCATTGGCCAAATGTGAGCTACTGTGCTGGATGTGAGGGCTGCGTTCCCCCATTTTCAGCTGAAATTCAAATAATGACTAGTAATCTAAATCCATTTTTGCATTCAGAATTTTGGTGGTGATGATGATAGCTCCACATTGAGCTAAGCTGGTCTTCTCTTGGTGACTTTGGTGGCATTATATAAGAGAACATTGTAGAACAGTGTTTCTCAACCTGGGGGTTGGGACCCTTGGGGGGGTCGCGAGGTGCTGTCAGAGGGGTCACCAAAGACCATCAGAAAACACAGTATTATGGTTGGTCATGGGGGTTCTGTGTGGGAAGTTTGACCTAATTTTGTCGTTGGTGGGCTTCAGAATGCTCTTTGATTGTAGGTGAACTATAAATCCCAGCAACTACAACTCCCAAATGTCAAGGTGTATTTTCCCCAAACTCCACCAGAGTCCACATTTGGACATATTGAGTGTTCATGCCAAGTTTGGTCCAGATTGATCATTGTTTGAGTCCACAGTGCTCTCTGGATTTAGGTGAACTATAGCTCCCAAACTCAAGGTCAATGCCCACCAAGCCGTTCTAGCATTTTCTGTTGGTCATGGGATTTCTGTGTGGTCAGGTCTGATTCAATTCCATCATTGCTGTTCAGAAAGCTCTCTGATTCCAAGTGAATGAAAATCTATCCTGCATATCAGATATTTACATTGCGATTCATAACAGTAGCAAAATTACAGTTATGGGGTAGCAACGAAAATAATGTTATGGTTGGGGGTCACCACAACATAAGGAACTGTATTAAGGGGTCGCGACATTAGGAAGGTTGAGAACCACTGTCGTAGAAGGTGTGCAAGTGTGATATCAAAACTGGGTAGTGAAAATACTTGAACACAACTATTGGAAGTGTGTTGTTTTGCATAGATAATGGCATCCTGAGCACATGTTGAGTATCTGGCCCTTGGGCATATTGAGAATTGTTCAACAATACTCTGGAGAACACAAGTTTGAGGAACTCTACCCTGAACCTTTTCAGCAGAGAATGCTATGTTGCTCATCATACTACAGATCCTTAACTTCTTTATAGCAGAGCCATGACAATCAAAGTGGTATGAAATTTTTATAACTGTAAAGTAGATATAGTCTTAGTTACTATATCTACTGTGGTCTAAAATATTTTGATATCCATTGATGTTGTTGTGTGCCTTCAAGACATTCCTGACTTATGCCAGCCATAAGGCAAACTAATGATGAGAAGATTGTTCAGAGGTAGTTTGTCCTGGCTTTCCTCCGAGGGTGAGAGAATGTGGCTTGCCCAATGTTCCCAAGCAGGGATTCCAACCCTGGTTTCCAGAACTGTAGTCCAGTGTTCACACCACTATACCATACTTTGTGGTCATGTCAGGAGCAACTTGAGAAATTGCAAGTCGCTTCTGGTGTGAGAGAATTGGCTGTCTGCAAGGACGTTGCCCAGGGGACGCCCAGAAGATTTGATGTTCTCTATGATATTCCTATCATACTGGTTCTCTATGATCTTCCTATATGCAATGTTTTTGCAGAAAACGTCTTGAACTGTGAAAATTCTGTCTATCCAAGATTCTTCTCATCATGTTTTCTGGATTTTTTTCAATATGTTCCCATATATTTTCCAGCTCTGATATTAGCTGAAATATGGAAAGAATATTTTAAAATATTCTAAAAAATATTCCCCCAAAACAGGGTTTTGGAAATGAGAAGAATCCGGGTCTGGAAAGAATATTCTCAGTTCAAGATTTATTCTGCACAGAATGTGCAGGTGTTTCCTGTGTGTATATTTCTGCACAGGAACAGAAATACCGTTGCCTATACAGAAAATGTTGCTTCCTCCAAGGAAATTGTAATTTTCTGTGCAAAACAACCATGTGTGAATTTTGTGCAGAAATAACCTCACTTTGCGAATAATCTCTGAAGACTTTCTCCCAGCAGGGAGATAATGTTTTCACTTGCTTAGAAAAGAAATGTAGTGTTGTTTTTGTAGACCTTGTTATATGGATAGAAATTAGGCTTGCGTAACTACGGAAACATTTGGTTCTAAACTCGTTTCGTTTTTAGGGGGGCCCTTGCGTTTCGTTTTTTTAAAGAATTCCAAAATTTCCCTTTAAAAAATTTCGAAATATACGAAATTTTGTAAAATTACGAATCGATTCGTTAATGGTGGACGCGATTGCGCAATATGCTAAAAAACCCTCCAAATGGGACAGGGGGGACTTCTGAAGCTTCCCTCTCCCTCTGTTTTTGACTGTTGGTGTGATAATTTATTTTTTATCACTGAAAAAACAAACAACAACTATAAAACTTGCACCAGACATACGGAAATAATTACGAAACAATTACGAAACAATTACAAAACAATTACAAAACAATACGAAATAAATTGGAAAAATTGTTTCGATTTTTAATTACTCCTCACAGTAGACCTACATGGCTCAATATTGGATCGTAAGCTAATTTACGCCAAGGCTGAGCAAAGGAAGAGAGATGCTTTTGAGCTGTGGTGTTGGAGGAAAGTTCTGAGAGTGCCTTGGACTGCGAGAAGATCCAACCAGTCCATCCTCCAGGAAATAAAGTCCGGCTGCTCACTGGAGGGAAGGATACTGGAGACAAAGTTGAAGTACTTTGGCCACATCATGAGGAGACAGCAAAGCCTAGAGAAGACAATTATGCTGGGGAAAGTGGAAGGCAAAAGGAAGAGGGGCCGACCAAGGGCAAGATGGATGGATGGCATCCTTGAAGTGACTGGACTGACCTTGAAGGAGCTGGGGGTGGTGACGGCCGACAGGGAGCTCTGGCGTGGGCTGGTCCATGAGGTCATGAAGAGTCGGAGACGACTGAATGAATGAACAACAACAACAACAACAAAGCTAATTTAAATACGAATTAATAATGAATTACGAAATTAACGAACGAAACCGCCCAAGCCTAATAGAAATGTAAGCCTTGTTATATGGATAGAATGAGGAGTTTGCTGGCAGCACATGTTGCAAAGGAATAAACATTCCTAAAACTAATTCATCCCAGCATTTTTGACAATGTCACCATTTGGAAGATGAGAAAGTAATGAGGAAGAACTCCATGGGCAAAAGACTGCATAAGCTGAACACACAAATGCCATGGGACACCATCTAAACAAAAAGTCAGCAGCTCCTAATGAGGCTTGTTAGTGATGCTAATCTATGTAAATGTTATTAATGGAGAACATCTATCTTTTATCTCCAACATTTGGTAATCAGGCAATTAAAAAACAATGACATTCCCGGCGGTTGTTCTCTGTATTTTTCCTCCTGTTGTTGTTTTGTGTGTGTGTGTGGTTTTTTTAAAAAGTGATCAAAGAGTCCACTAGAAGGGAAGGAAAAGTCCCTTATCAAAAGCTAGGCCTTGCCTTAGGCTACCAGGCCTCATTAAAAGCAGAAAAGCTCTGTTGATCACCAATTAACCTGATTTGTAGGAACTCTGATAAAGACCTCAAACAACACAAGTTTTCTTCACTTGAATAAATGAGACAGTTTATTGACAAAAATAAAAGCATTAGATTTGGAGGAAAAGAGGGAAGGACATAAAAGGACTCCTTCTTCTTCAGATGCAGCGGCTGGAACACAAAGCGAAAGGTTGGCCACCTTGGTGGCACGCCATCCCTGCCAAACGAGGGCAAGGCTGGCGAACAGCCCATGTAGGCAACCTCCAAACATCACAGGTTGAGGAGCCACCAACTCGGTTCTCGTCAAGCCCAGTCATAATAGACAACAGATTGCATTAATTATGGATGGATTTCAGCTCCCATATGGTAGCACGATGCTCCAGGTTGAACGGAACATCTCAAAATCAGAAAGGAGGGTGTGCTGAAGGAAGGCACGGGTTGGGGAGGGCATCTTCTTTTTAAGCACACATACAATGAGTTTAATAGGGATCATCTTGTGAAATATTATCTGAAGATCTTATCTACTGGAAGCAAGATCTTAGAATAAAGTCCTAATAAATGTCCATATGGTGAAATAAACCTCTTTTTCTTTGTAGAGGTTCTTCAGTGATCTCATAACCTTAGGGGGTCCTTGCGTTTCGTTTTTTTAATAATTCCGAAATTTTCCTTTTAAAAATTTCAAAATTTACATCTATACATGAAGAAATACAAAAGATATTGAAGAGAAGTTTTAAAAAGAAACCTGAATATTATTTACTAGGATTTACGGACTCTGATCTTAAAGTGCTTTACTACTGTACTTTACTACTGCGGCAAGAATTACTTATGCCAAATTTTGGAAAAATGAACAGATACCTACTGCTGAAGAATGGTTGGAGAAAGTTAAAGAAATTAGAGACATGGACGAACTGACATTTTTAATGAGAAGAAATACCGGGAAACCGCTAAAGAGAACAGATTGGACTTCTTTTTATGACTATGAAAAGAAATTTAGAAAAATATTAGAGGATAAGAATATACAAGAGTAAAAGAAGTTGACGGAAAAGATCCTGATGTTGGAGTGGAAGTCATTTTAGAATAGTTTAGGTTAGTTTAGTCTTCTTTTTTGTTTTGTTTTTGTGTGTTTTTTTTTCCTTTTCTTTTCCTACTTTTCTATCTCCTTTTCATTGTTCCCCCTCTTTCGTTGTTTTGTTTTATAAAATACTTAATAAAAATCATTTTAAAAAAAATTCAAAATTTACGAAACTTCGTAAAATTACGAATCGATTCGTTAATGGCAGACGAGATTGCGCAATATGCTAAAAAAAACCTCCAAATGGGACAGGGGGAACTTCTGAAGCTTCCCTCTCCCTCTGTTGTTGACTGTTGGTGTGATAAAACAAACAACAACTATAAAACTTGCACCAGACATGCGAAAATAATTACGAAATAATTACGAAATAAATTGGAAAAATTGTTTCGAATCTTAATTACTCCTCACACTATTCCTGCATGGCTCAATATTGGATCGTAAGCTAATTTAAATACGAATTAATAACGAATTATGAAATTAACGAACGAAACCGCCCAAGCCTAATATGCTCTGTGCATAATGAGTACCTTAAAAACAAAAGAACCAATGAACGAAATCACACCAAATTTGGCAACAAAATGTCTTACAACACAAGGAGTGGCCATCACTCAAAAAATTATGATTTTGTCATTTGAAAGTTGTAATTGCTGGGATTTATAGTTCACCTACAATCAAAGAGCACTCTGAACCCCGCCGACAATAGAATTGGACCAAACTCGGCACACAGTTCTCCCATGACCAACAGAAAATACTGGATGGGTTTGGTGGGCAGTGTCCTTTGGTTTTGGAGTTGTAGTTCACCTACATCCAGAGATCACTGTGGACGCAAACAATGATGGATCTGGACCAAACTCTACATGTATACGCAATATGTCCAAATGTGAACACTGGTGGAGTTTGGGGGAAATAGAATCTTGACATTCGGGAGTTGTAGTTGCTGGGATTTATAGTTCACCTACAATCACAGAGCATTCTGAACCCCACCAACGATAGAATTGTGCCAAACTTTCCACCCAAACCCACCCATGCAAGGTGCGCTCTCCCCTCTTTCCCATGCTTCCTTCTTTCTTTCCTCCTTTCTTCCTTTCTCCTTTTCCTCCGTCGCCACAGCAGGCAAGGAGAAAGGTGAAGAGGAAGGGGTCATGCTGCCGTGAGGGAGGAAGCTCCCTGCCGCAGTGAGGGAGGGAGCTCGGTGCCGCTCGCTGTGCCAGTTCTGTTTGTATGGCTGTGCATGCGCACGCGCTTGGCTCTCAATGCTGTAACGGTCGCTCTTCCCTTGTGTGGATTTTTGGGGTTTCTCCTGTTTCTTTGGGGGGGGGGGGGGGTTGAGTGGAGGACATAAATTGGGTTGTTAGGTATACCGTGTCCAAATTTGGTGTCAATTCCCTCAGTGATTTTTGAGTTCTGTGAATATCACAAATGAACATTACATTTTTATTTATATAGATTTTATATGTATTTGTTAATTTACTGTTGATATATGTTGTTTTAGATTTTTACTCTTAGCATTGAATTTTCGCTGTCAGCCGGTCTGAGTCCCTCTACAGAGGTAGAGAAGATCGGATTATAAAAGTTTTAAATAAATAATAATAAATATAAATGATGGCAAAATAATCAGCCCATCTCACTCAGAATCTCCCACTGCAACTAGTAGTAACTTTCTCCAAAACCTCTGGCCTTTTTGTAAGGTGGGAGGTGAGAGGACTCTCAAGCCTCAGAGACTTCCTTCAAGCTGAAATCCATCTAAACAGGAATACTTCTGATGTGATTCAAACATTAGATAAACCACACACACTCACATACTGATGTTAGTAAATCAAGCAATGTCCTCTTCCACTCAACTGATCCATTTGTTATTGGAAGATCATTCATCTGTTTTGAGAGCACCACATATAATTGTATATTCCTCTTGGCCCATCTCTATTTATGAACCGTTTTAAGTGACTCAATTGACCAGGCCAGATGGGAATAGATTGGAAGTTGATGATACTTGTATTACACACAGCAGAATGTAGTGTGTGTGCGTTTGTGATATATATATATATATATATATATATATATATATATATATATAGCTGCCGGGCACAGAGTCTAGAGGGGTGAAGGGTCCATTGAAAATCAGAGAGATTAGCAACTCATCACATTATTTGTGGGTTATCAAGAGACAGAGGTAATGAAAGTGAGACCTATATCCTTGATCAATAAGAGTTTGACTGCATTTTCAGTTCATTTTCTCCTGCAGAGAGAGAGACAGCAAGCCTGCTATTGATCACAATGTTAATCCATATCTAGTCTGGGCTCAAGCCTAGTAAAACAAGCAGGGGGAGAAAGAAAAATAAGATAATAAGCAGGAACTCTTGATCTTTTTTATGATGTGCTAGATAAAGAGAGCGAGGGTTCAAGGTGGAATGCTTTAGGGTTAACCCTTGCTGAGCAGCTGAACTTGAAGAGTGAGATATGCCCCGTGAAGGGAGCTTGTGTCTGTGTCAGGGGAAATCTATTGACAAACTCAGTGTGCTTTCACTTCTTTTGACCTGAATCCCATTTGTTAGTCCCTAATAGAGAAGACTCATTGCATTAACTGTTGAACAGTGAGTCAGTGCATAGGTAAACCCGTTGATTGAATGGATCTACACTACTTTGGACTGACAATGGAATTCCAGCCGGTGTCTTTCTGCAGCTCATCATATACAATGGTTTTATCTATTTTTTGAAACACATCAACGAGACAAAGAGTAACTTCATACTAAACGGATAACTTAGCAATTGGACTTATTTATTTGTTGTGTCAGGGCAACCAGTCAATTGTATACATTTCTAACAGAACAAAACAAACAAACAGACAGACAAAACACAAAATTTGTGAGTTTGGTAGTTGATTAAATGTCCTTTGACCAGTATCTGCCCACTTGGAGTGTCTCTGGTGTTGCCGCAAGAAGGTCCACCATTGAGCATGTGGCAGGGCTCAAGTTGCATTGCAGCAAGTGGTCAGTGGTTTGCTCTTCTCCACACTTGCATGTCGTGGATTCCACTTTGTGGCCCCATTTCTGAAGGTTGGCTCTGCATCTCGTGGTGCCAGAGCGCAGTCTGTTCAGCACCTTCCAAGTCGCCCCGTCTTCTGTGTGCCCAGGGGGGACTCTCTCATTTGGTATCAGCCATTGGTTGAGGTTCTGGGTTTGAGCCTGCCACTTTTGGACTCTCGCTTGCTGAGGTGTTCCAGCGAGTGTCTCTGTAGATCTTACAAAACTATTTCTAGATGTAAGTCATTGACGTGCTGGCTGACACCCAAACAAGGGATGAGCTGGAGATGTCACTGCCTTGGTCCTTTCACTATTGGCTGCTACTTCTCGGCGGATGTCAGGTGGTGCAATACCGGCTAAGCAGTGTAATTTCTCCAGTGGTGTAGGGCGCAGACACCCCGTGATAATGCGGCATGTCTCATTAAGAACCACATCTACTATTTTAGTGTGGTGAGATGTGTTCCACACTGGGCATGCGTACTCAGCAGCAGAGTAGCATAGCGCAAGGGCAGATGTCTTCACTGTGTCTGGGGGACATGAGAGAAGCCTTCTCACAGGATTGCAAGACATCCAGGCGTCCCCTGGGCAACATCTTCGTAGATGGCTGATTCACCCCAGAAGTGACCAGAAGTGACTTGCAGCAATTGGATGATGACACCTTATTTGTGAATTGAACAAAGTTGTGCTTTGTATCCATTAGCATGCAATGTGCGATCATGCATCAGGCATGCACTTGAACGCATAAACATTCACATCCATGGAGTCAGCTCTTCACATCTGTGGGGTCAACTTTTGCAGATTTAATTATCCTGCAGACATTTTCTATAGAGTCTTTCTGGAGGACCCAGATATTCCTTGAGAGAAGATATTAATCAGATAGGGGGGGGGGGGGGGATGGAAGTTCCTCATCACATGACATTGTCCAGCCTGTTTTTGTAGGAGAACTGGCTAGTGTGTGTGTGCGGTCGCGGGACTCCTGAAGTCTTCCAGAAATTGTGTTTTTGTAATCCAATAGGTCGTCGTTTGTGTCCATGGTTTTTATTTTATTGTAATTTGTTGTTTGGGCTTGGCCTCATGTAAGCCGCCCCGAGTCCCCATTGGGAGAGATGGTGGCAGGGTATAAATAAAGATTATTATTATTTGAAACACAACAAAATGATTCCACAGCAGAAAAGATCACTCTGCTGGCTGTTGTATTGGATCACACATCGGGCACTTCCCAAGTGTCTAGGACTGTGTGATGTATCAGCGAATAATGCGTGCAGATCCCAGTAAGGTGTCCTTTTGCAGATGGCAGATGGTAATTTTGTCAGCACCAGTTGTGTTTAAGTGCATGCCAAGGTCTTTTGGCACTGCACCCAGTGTGCCGATCACCACTGGGACCACCTTGACTGGTTTGTGCCAGAGTCTTTGCAGTTCGATCTTTAAATCCTCATATTGTGTCAGCTTTTCCAGTTCTTTCTCTGCAATCCTGCTGTCACCTGGGACTGTAACATCAATGATCCACACTTTGTTTTTTCCCACGATTGTGAGGTCAGGAGTGTTGTACTCCAGAACTCTGTCTGTCTGAATTCGGAAGTCCCAGAGGAGTTTGGCATGTTCATTCTCTGTAACTTTTTCCGGCTTCTGGTCCCACCAGTTCTGTGTTGCAGGCAGATGGCATTTGTGGCACAAGTTCCAATGAATCATCTGAGCAACGGTGTTATGCCTCTGCTTGCAGTCTGTCTGCGCAATCTTCTTGCAGCAGCTGAGGATGCGATCTATTGTTTCATCTGCCTCCTTGCAGAGTCTACATTTGGAATAATAATAATAATAATAATAATAATAATAATAATAATAATAATAATAGAAATTAATCCCCCAGAAAATGTCATTGTCAATACTTCCTTGCAGACCAACCTTTAGAATATAGGTAAGCAATGGTGAAGAAGGCATTCTTTATTTCAGCCTTGGGCAAAAACCACCACTTCTGACTCGAATACACATCAAATACATTTCTTGGATTCAGTTGTGATATTTTGAAGAAGGGAGGTTGGAAGACTGTAAGAGGCAATGGGGCAAGTAGGCTCTGGTTTCATTGACCCCACTTTCATTGTAGACCTAAGTATCATTGAAGGAAAGTTTGACTATTTGGGATGCAAGGGTTTAGAAAATGTTCTTCTATTTTGATGGGATCTGGAGACTTTGAGGATTCCCTGGGAAGCTTCAAGGACCATATATCAGCAACCTAAGGCTACATGTTGTTCTTGAGCCATATTGTCCTTTACTGTAAAACAGTTTTTCTCAATCTGGGGGTCAGGACCCCTGGGGGGGGGGTCATGAGGAGATGTCAGAGGGGTCGCCAAAGGACATCAGAAAACACAGTCTTTTCTGTTGGTCATGGAGGTTATGTGTGGAAAGTTTGGTTCAATTCCATCATTGGTGGAGTCCAGAATGCTCTTTGATTGTAGGTGAACTATAAATCCCAGCAACTACAACTCCCAAATATCAAGGTCTATTTTCCCCAAACTCCACCAGTGTTCACATTTGTACATACTGAGTATTTGTGCCAGGTTTGCTCCAGATCCTTCATTGTTTGAGTCCACGGTGCTCTCTGGATGTAGGTGAACTAAAACTCCAAAACTCAAGGTCAATGCCCACCAAATCCTCCTAGTATTTTCTGTTGGTCAAGGGAGTTCTGTGTGCCAAGTTTGGTTCAATTCCATCGTTGGTGGAATTCAGAATGCTCTTTGATTGTAGGTGAACTATAAATCCCAGCACCTACAACTCCCAAATGATAAAATCAATCCCCCCACCAACACCACCAGCATTCAAATTTGGGCATATTGGGTACTTGTGCCAAATTTGGTCCAGTGAATGAAAATACACCTTGCATATCAGATATTTACATTACGATTCATAACAATAGCAAAATTACAGTTGTGAAGTAGCAACAAAAATAATTTTATGGTTGGGGGTCACCACAACATGAGGAACTGTATTAAGGGGTCCCAGCATTAAGAAGGTCTAAAATTAACTTTGTAGATAGAAATCCATTGAACTGAGACTCCAGGCAGGAGTATATGTAAAGTATACTCAAGGTGTCTATACCTGAAGACCTGAAATGCTACTAAATTGACCAGATATGTCATGTTCAAGCATTTCAGTTTCTTGATAATATGGAGAAGACCACGTTGCCTCCCTCCATTGTTTACTCAGCCATGGTTTGACTTCTTTTGCCTACATCCTAAAAGGAGATTTCCAATTTTTTCATCAGCATTGCTTGCAATGTGTCTCTTGTTTTGCTTTAAAAAGAAGAAGGCAACAGTAACACAATTAATTCATTTTTCTAATGAACTATTGCAGTCTCTTAAGAAAATTCAGATAATACAGAGGAGCCTTATTTGGATCATCAGTATTAACACTAAATCTGTTTGCGCTCATTAAAGGAAATACAGTCTATTCAATTAATGCACATTAATCTCCGGTTGACATTAAAATCTACTAAAAACCAATATTGATAGAGATTATTAAAGTGGAAGCATTGGGGGGGAAAGGAGGAGGCAATGGAGGTGGACACCTTATAGGATTTCTTTCAAGAAAAATAACACAGAACAGTGTGGTATTATTATTTGAAACGCAGTGTATATCAGAATAGTGTTTTGGCATGATATAAAATAACTGGTTAGAATATTTTGTAGTGCGGTCTTGTCTTATAAACATACCTATACTGTAGAGGTAGGAGGGACCCAGGCGGTTCTCTCTCGAAACTGTATTCAAACCTACCTATGAGTAATAATAAACAGAAAAGGGGGTGGGGAATGAGATCTAGAGCACATATTCTGTAATGGAAATCTCTCATCCTGCATGCTTAAGGAAAGTCACAAGCCATTATGGTCACAAGCTAAGCAGGACTTTCTTAGTGTCAGGTCCCATTCTCTGGAATCCTATCCCAAGCAGGAGCTTTTCAGAAGTGCTCAGCTACTGAAATAGCTGAGATTCTACATTACAGTTGTGTTGCAAAAATATGCATGTGGGATGGAGCCAGAGGTGGCCCTAGGTAATTTTCAACAGTAAGCAAACAGTATTTTGGCGCCCCCCCCCCCCAACCAATCATTGATATATATTTTCTGTTCGGCGTGGGAGTTCTGTGTGCCATATTTGGTTCAATTCCATAACTGGTGGAGTTCAGAATGCTCTTTGATTGTAGGTGAACTATACATCCCAGTAACTACACTTGCCGCACTTGCTCCCTTGCCTGGCCCGCTTTGGGTCCGGAGGAGTGCACCAAAAGTCACCTCTACTCCTGACTTTCTCCTCAGCCATTGAGACCAAGAGAGAGAGAGACAGAGGTGGAGATGCCCACCCTTCCTGAAGGTAGGCGCAAAAACAAAGGACGGAGCGGAGGTGGGAGATACTAGGGCTGTTGTGAGCTGAGGGGGCACTCCTCAAGTGGCGGTCGAGGGGCATTTACAGAGGCACCTATGCACCCCTGGCAAAAAAAAAGTGTCCTGCGACCGCTTACTTTGCGTAATGGACGAGCCGCCCCTGGATGGAGCATTAACTGGGCACTGTGGCCATTGTGTTGAATGGGGTGCAAGTAAATGTACAACCAAATGTGCATGTTGTGATTGTGGGCATAAGCATATGCGGCGACATCACGTATACATTTTTACTTCTGCAACCTTGAGTGAGAATGCTCTGCATCTGACTAAAAGTACCCTATAGCTTCCTTAGTTTTTTGTTTGGTTGGTTTTTTGGTCGTGTCAGGAGCGAATTGAGAAAACTGCAAGTTGCTTCTAGTGTGAGAGAATTGGCTGTCTGCAAGGATGTTGCCCAGGGGACGCTTGAAGACATCAGAAGCACAACTTGAAGACATCAGAAGCACAACAATTCTCTTGAGTTGCTGTACGTTTTCTGGGCTGTATGGCCATGTTCCAGAAGCATTCTCTCCTGACATTTCACCCACATCTATGGCAGGGGTCCTCAGAAGTTGTGAGGTCTGTTGCAAACTTGAGCTTCATGGCCTCATCTCACTCTGGTTTTTAAAGTATATAAGATTCATGTTCCGCAGAATGAAAAATCAAGATTGGCGATTCTGGTTCAATAAGCCTAAGCACGTTACTGTGCCCAAAGAGAATGCTAAAAGAGTGTGAATAAGGCCCCATTTACACTGCCATATAAAATCCAGATGATCTGCTTTGAACTGGATTATGTGGCAGTGTAGACTCATTTAATGTTGGAGCATGTAAGAAATCAGTTAGTGTGTTTGTGTCAACTGTAAAATAAGATGCACAAAGCTGATTGGCCAGGGAGCTAGCTGAGCCTGGGACTCTTGGTTATGTTACATTTTTTTCAGTGCTTACAAAGAAGCAGAGAAGGATAGTTTGGAGTGTGACCTTGCTTCATGAGCTGCTGGAAGGAGTTTGTCCACATTGACAAAGAAAGGCCATTTTAAATCTCTCTAAAAGGACATTATGTGGGTCGATACAACTAGTCACATGATTGTACATATGTTGTTCTGAACTACGAAGAGTAAACTACTTGTTCTTTATTGTTCATTAGCATGGCATATTTTCTTTCTCTGGCAAGACAGTGTGTGGACTGATCAAACATGAACTACACGTGGTTTATTTTACATTACGCCAACATATAATACAGTTCAAAATAAATCATCTGGATTATCTGTTTGGATCATTTGGATTATATGACTGTGTAGATCAGTGTTTCTCAACCTGGGGGTTGGGACCCCTGAGGGGGTCATGAGGGTGTGCCAGAGGGGTCATCAAAGACCATCAGAAAACATAGTATTTTCTGTTGGTCATTGGGATTCTGTGTGGGAAGTTTGACCCAATTCTAATGTTGGTTGAGTTCAGAATGCTCTTTGATTGTAGGTGAACTATAAACCCCAACAACTACAACTCCCAAATGTCAAAGTCTATTTTCCCCCAGACTCTACCAGTGTTCACATTTGGGCATATTGAGTATTTGTGCCAAGTTTGGTCCAGATCCATCATTGCATGAATCCACAACACTCCTCTGGATATAGGTGAACTACAACTTCCAAAATGCCCACCAAACCCTTCCAGTGTTTTCTGTTGGTCATGGGAGTTCTGTGTGCCAAGTTCGGTTAAATCCATTGTTGGTGGAGTTCAGAATGCTCTTTGATTGTAGGTGAACTATAAATCCCAGCAACTACAACTCCCAAATTACAAAATCAAGCCCCCCCCCCCAAACCCCACTAGCATGTGGGCATATTGGGTATTTGTGCTCAATTTGGTCCAGTGAATGAAAATCCATCCTGCATATCAGATATTTACATTACGATGTATAACAGTAGTAAAATGACAGGTATCAAGTCGCAATGAAAACAATATTATGGTTGGGTGTCACCACAACATAGGGAACTGCATTAAGGGGTCACGGCATTAGCAAAGTTGAGAACCACTGGTGTAGATCCAGCCCAAGTCACATTTTCTCATCCTTGGAAGCAGGAAATAGCATCTGTCCTTTGAATAAATCTTGCAAAGAAACCCATGCAAAAGTTACCATAATCATAGAATCATAGAATCAAAGAGTTGGAAGAGACCTCATGGGCCATCCAGTCCAACCCCCTGCCAAGAAGCAGGAATATTGCATTCAAATCACCCCTGACAAATGGCCATCCAGCCTCTGCTTAAAAGCTTCCAAAGAAGGAGCCTCCACCACACTCCGGGGCAGAGAGTTCCACTGCTGAACGGCTCCCACAGTCAGGAAGTTCTTCCTAATGTTCAGATGGAATCTCCTCTCTTGTAGTTTGAAGCCATTGTTCCGCGTCCTAGTCTCCAAGGAAGCAGAAAACAAGCTTGTACATAAGTTAGAGTTGAGTTGAAGTCTGGAAGAAAACAACAACAGTCAGCAAGCCAAACTTGACCAGCTCTATATTAGGATATGTGCCTAATTATTCTTGCATTAAAAGATCTCTATATGCACTAATTCTTTAAATAAGAATTGAGAAAGATGTGTGTTAGGACCTTTCTTGTTTTTCTTGCCGGGGAGATCATGGGAATGATTCTGAGTTGTCTCCTTTTCCCCTTAACATGGTCACCCTTTGCTTTCCATTGTGAGAAAAATAGGGGGAAAGTGTCAGTCCTTATCATTTGTTTGACCTTGCCTTCCCTCCCCTCTACTTTTTTTAGGGGGTGGGCAGGCTCTATTTCCCTTATCTCCATAAATCCATTACTCTCCCTATCATAATGTGGCAGAGCAAACATCACAGCCAGCCAGCAAACATCACCAAAGTTAACTTGTAATCGTTTCTTGGCTCTCGCTCTCTTCTTCTTCTTCTTTTTGAGAAAAAAAAGTATGCTGATTAGGTTTCAATCCCTTTGGGCCATTATCTGATTGCACTAGTCACACTATGGAAAAGCATTCTATTTATTTTATGTGCAGGAAAAAGGCAGCCTAAAAGAGATAACGGGTTAAAATGTGTGCTTATTTGGAAAGGTGCTGCTTTGAAGAGCAGGGAGAAGGGAGGCCTTGGCCATTTCCCACTGTGTAAACTAGTTTTAACACTTTCTGAAAGAGCAAGCATTTGCAGGGGAGAGAAAAGAAAAACAGAATGCCTGTGGTTATATGACCCCAAAAGAAAGAAGCAGTTTTGGAGGAAGGAAGGAAGGAAGGAAGGAAGGAAGGAAGGAAGGAAGGAAGGAAAAAAGAAGGGAGGGAGGAAGAGAGGGAATGAGGCAGGAAGGAAGGAAGGAAGGAAGGAAGGAAGGAAGGAAGGAAGGAAGGAAGGAAGGAAGGAAGGAAGGAAAGAAGGGAGGGAAGGAGGAAGGAAGGAAGGAAGGAAGGAAGGAAGGAAGGAAGGAAGGAAGGAAGGAAAAAGAAGGGAGGGAGGAAGAGAGGGAATGAGGAAGGAAGGAAGGAAGGAAGGAAGGAAGGAAGGAAGGAAGGAAGGAAGGAAAAAGAAGGGAGGGAGGGAGGAAGAGAGGGAATGAGGAAGGAAGGAAGGAAGGAAGGACGGAAGGAAGGAAGGAAGGAAGGAAGGAAGGAAGGAAGGAAAAAAGAAGGGAGGGAGGAAGAGAGGGAATGAGGAAGGAAGGAAAGAAGGAAGGAAGGAAGGAAGGAAGGAAGGAAGGAAGGAAGGAAGGAAGAGAAAGAAAGGAGGGAAAGTAGGAAAGAAAAAAGAAGGGAGGGATGGAGGGAGGGAGGGAGGAAGGAAGGAAGGAAGGAAGGAAGGAAGGAAGGAAGGAAGGAAGGAAGGTAGGTCAAAAGAAGGGAGGGAGGAAGAGAGGGAATGAGGAAGGAAGGAAGGAAGGAAGGAAGGAAGGAAGGAAGGGAAAGAAAAAAAGAAAGAAAGGAGGGAGGGAGGGAGGGAGGGAGGGAGGGAATGAGAAAGGAAGGAAGAAGAGAAAGAAAGAAAGAAAGAAAGAAAGAAAGAAAGAAAGAAAGAAAGAAGAAAGAAAGGAGGGAGGAAGGGAGGGAGGAAGAAAAGAAGGAAGAGAAAGACAGGAAGGGAAGTAGGAAAGACAGAAGGGAGGGAAGGAGGGAAGGAGGGAGGGAGGGAGGAAAGGAAGGAAGGAAGGAGAGAAAGAGAGAGAAAGAAAGAAAGAAAGAAAGAAAGAAAGAAAGAAAGGAGGGAGGGAGGGAGGAAGAAAGAAAGAAAAAAGGAAGGAAGGAAGGAAGGAAGGAAGGAAGGAATGGAAGGAAGGGAAGAGAGAAAGAAAGAAAGAAAGAAAGAAAGAAAGAAAGAAAGAAAGAAAGAAAGAAAGGAGGGAGGAATAAAAGAAGGAAGAGAAAGAAAGAAAGAAAGAAAAGTAGGAAATAAAGAATGGAGGGGAGGAGGGTGGGAGGAAGGAAGGAAGAGAAAGGAAGAAAGAAAGAAAGAAGGAAGGAAGGAAGGAAGGAAGGAAGGAAGGAAGGAAGGATGGGAGGGAAGGAGGAAGGAAACAAGGAAGGAAGGAAGGAGAGAAAGAGAGAAAGAGAGAGAAAGGAAGGAAGGAAGGAAGGAAGGAAGGAAGGAAGGAGGGAGGGAGGGAGGGAGGGAGGGAGGGAGGGAGGGAGAAAATAAGGAAAGAAGAGGAAGGAAGGAAGGAAGGAAAGAAGGAAAGAAGGAAAGAAGGAAAGAAGGAAAGAAGGAAGATTGGCTTCATCTTTCCTCCTATTATAAGGACTTTACTTTTATTTATTTATTTCCATGCCCTGGCTCACATGAATATGATTATTACATTGAAAACCAGAACAAAGGGACTTGCTTGCCAACCAATAAACATGAAACAAAAGTAAATGTAAGGAGAACTTATCCCTTTGGGTTTTCCAAGGTGAGCTTGGTATTATTAGATTTTCACTTGAAGTCTTTCGTCAAACCACAAATTGCACTGTTTCAGGTTCACCACAAAAACAAGGAAAAGCAAACAAATGCCGTGATTTTGCTTGTGCGTGTGCACACAGCTCACACTTCTCTTTGGCTGTCGTAACATCTGATTAATTTGGGGGTACTTTATCATCCGCACGTCTTCTTTGATCCTTTTCTGCTACTTTTCCTGGTAAATATCGGAAAGAGAAAGGGGGAGAGAGAAGGAGAAAAAGAGCCAAACTACAAAGATTAAGAAGGAGTAAGAAAGTTTGGAGGCCTAGAGATAAGCGAAAAGAGTTTTTTGATGTGGCAAGGTGGAAATGGGAGCATGTGTCAGGAAACCGCAGGGCATTGTGTGGCTGTGTTTGTGCAGCTTACCTTTAGGAGGAAACGTACAAGAGCTGGCATTCAAGCTATGATCTGTATGGCCCAGTTTGCAAACTCCAGGAACACAACCAAACTCCAACAAAGACATATGGGCTTCCTACTAACAAGAGGTTGTTTTCAGACAAGTATCCCTTTCTCCCACCTTCCAGAAAGGTGATGGATCACATTACTGTTTGTAAAAAGATCGGTTTGGTTTCTTTGGAAGGGAAAAGGATATTGTTACCTATGTGTTAACAGATGCATAAGCCTAGCTGATGGCTCAACCTCTATTATCTCCTTTTCACCATCTATTGCATATACTCAATGGGAATAATATATTCTACTTACATAATTAAGAATGGACTATCCTAGATGACAGCAAAGCTAGTTGAATACTAGATTCCCATTATGGTTTCTCTCCTTTGTGGAGAGATAAAGCAGGGTATAAATAAACATAATAATACTAATAATTAACCAAATTTCCATGGGAAGTCCACAAGGAAGATACAATTGCAATAGTATCCTCCCATATGCCCCTCACTCACTTGTATTGAGAGGCATACCATCTCTGATACTGGAACCAATATATAGCGATTGAGACCAGTAGCCAACCATAAGACCTCATAATCTAACATAGTCAACAGAGCAGAGAAGGACCATAAATTATAAAAGTGTAGAAAGGAGATCTGGTTCTGCTTCATACCCTGTCCCATAGTGATGACATCATCTGCAGGACTTTGGTGTGTTTCAGCAACAGATATTACAGCTGTTGGCCTCAAAGCCAACCTTAAAAACTCTGGCATAGACACTGAGAACTGGGAAGCCCTGGCCCTTGACCGCTCCAGCTGGAGGTCAGCTGTGACCAGCAGTGCTGCAGAATTCAAGGAGGCACGAGTGGAGGGTGAAAGAGAGAAACTTGCCAGGAGGAAGGCACATCAAGCCAACCCCAACCGGGTCCGCCTTCCACCTGGAAACCAATGCCTTCATTGTGGGAGAAGATGCAGGTCAAGAATAGGGCTCCACAGCTACAAACCCACAAAAATAGTCATCAAGGAAGACCATCTTACTCGTCCAACAAGGGATCGCCTAAGTAAGCTGTGCAATCAATAAAAAAATGTTTCAAAGCTCATTACAAAATTAAAAGGTGTCAGCATTTCATTTCTAAAGTTTTTCTAAAGTATAGTTAGTGAAAATTTTGTTACTATAATGAGACTAATGAAATATCATTACTTTTTCATTATAGTAATTGTGCAAGTGGGGAAACTTCTGGGGCTCTTTTCTCCCTCATTTTTACAGTTATTGGGGTGAAACTTACTACCACTGTCATCCCATCAAGTTACAGAACGTTTCACATATCCACTGATTTTTTTGGGAATTTTCAAAGGTTTTATAATCAAAAAATTTAAAATCTACAAGTGCTATCTCCTTGAATTTCTTATACGATGACACAAGATAACAGGGGACCATTCCCCCCAACTTTCAGAAATATTCATACATCTACTGGTTTTAGTGATTTTTTAAAAAGTTTTGACAAAAACATTTTTAAAGCCACAATATATATCTCACTGAATGTCTCTCCCTCATATCAACCAATAGAACTTCAATGGAGGGATTTATTCCCAGCCCAGGCCAGAGATTGACTTACTAGAAGTCTCAGTACATCCTCTTCTTTACAGATTCAACCACTGATTGTAATTCTAACTGGCTGCTGAGAGAGAGGGACACCTCTCTCCCTCTCCTGATTGGGGCTTCCTGATGCTGAACAGAATTCTGGGATATAGAATCATAGAATCATAGAATCAAAGAGTTGGAAGAGACCTCATGGGCCATCCAGTCCAACCCCCTGCCAAGAAGCAGGAATATTGCATTCAAATCACCCCTGACAGATGGCCATCCAGCCTCTGTTTAAAAGCTTCCAAAGAAGGAGCCTCCACCACACTCCGGGGCAGAGAGTTCCACTGCTGAACGGCTCTCACAGTCAGGAAGTTCTTCCTCATGTTCAGATGGAATCTCCTCTCTTGTAGTTTGAAGCCATTGTTCCGCGTCCTAGTCTCCAAGGAAGCAGAAAACAAGCTTGCTCCCTCCTCCCTGCGGCTTCCTCTCACATATTTATACATGGCTATCATATCTCCTCTCAGCCTTCTCTTCTTCAGGCTAAACATGCCCAGTTCCTTAAGCCGCTCCTCACATGTAGTTTAGGGCAGGACCAGGCCCGTAGCCAGTATTTCATTTCGGGGGGGGGGGGTGAATTTTTTTCAGGGGGGGTTCGGGGGGCTGAGTCTGAGTGAAAGAGGGTCTAGCCTAGCAAACCTTTTGTATCATTACCCCAATACCCCCATGCATATGGGATGTATTGAGTATGGTGATCAGATCATGATATGAATAAACATAACAGTTTAAATAATGCACCAGTAAGGCCTTTTCGCGAACCACCATGAGAATTTCGGGGGGGGGGGGGGCTGAAGCCCCTCAAGCCCCCCCCCCCTCCCCCGGCTACATGCCTGGGCAGGGCCTTTTGCATTCTCTGCCATTGGGCTCCTAACCTTCCCAAACTACATTTTCCAGAATTCTGTGTGTTTTCTCCATCTCTTTCTCAGCAAACTCTGCTTTCTCCCTGCTGCTTCCCTCTCTTCATGGCAAAAGGCCATTCATTTAAAGGGGAAATGCAGCCTTTTTGGCTTGGCTTTGCGTCCTTGCACTGAAAATGGGACTGACTTTGGGATGCTTTGTTTGTATTTACAAAATACAACAAAACAGTATTGGGTAAATTTCGATTCTTAAGTTTTTTGCTTGGGCCACACTAACATGTCGGGTATCGTGTCGTAAGTACGAATTTAATGAATTTGAAACAACTTATGGCAACTAATGAAAAAATTGTGCACCCCTAACAGATATTCTTGGTATATATCTGACAATGGGACAGATGCTCCTGTGATCCTTCTCCCTTATACTGTCTACTAGGCTTGGGCGGTTTCATTCATTAATTTCGTAATTCGTTATTAATTCGTATTTAAATTAGCTTACGATCCGATATTGAGCCATGCAGGAGTAATTAAAAATCGAAACAATTTTTTCAATTTATTTCGTAATTGTTTCGTAATTGTTTTGATATTGTTTCGATATTGTTTCGAAATTGTTTCGTAATTATTTCCGTATGTCTGGTGCAAGTTTTAGGGTTGTTGTTTGTTTTATCAGTGAGGGCTGGGCGGTTTTGTTCGTTAATTTTGTAATTCGGTATTGATTCGTATTTAAATTAGCTTACGAGCTGATATTGAGCCATGCAGGAGCAACTAAAAATCAAAACGGATTTTTCAATGTATTTCGTAATTGTTTCGTAATTGGTTCGAAATCGTTTCAAAATTGTTTTGAAATTGTTTCATAATTGTTTCGTAATTATTTCCGTATGTCTGGTGCAAGTTTTATAGTAGTTGTTTGTTTTATCAGTGATAAAAATAAATTATCACACCAACAGTCAACAACAGAGGGAGAGGGAAGCTTCAGAAGTTCCCCCTGTCCCATTTGGAGGGTTTTTTAGCATATTGCACAATCGCGTCCGCCATTAACGAATCGATTCGTAATTGTTTCGTAATTGTTTCGTAATTGTTTCGTAATTTTATGAAATTTCGTATATTTCTAACTTTTTTAAAGAAAAATTTTGGAATTCTTTTAAAAAACAAAACGCAAAAAACCCCTTAAAACGAAACGAGTTTAGAACCAATTTTTTCCGTAGTTACCCAAGCCTACTGTCTACCAATCGCACAGTGGCCCTTGGAGTTGCTTGCAAGAAGAAGACAGCTCATTCCCACAATCACTTCCAGGGAGACGGTCATCCCTGGCATTTTGTTTTGGGACTTGGAAGTCCCATAAATCCACCTCTTCCTTGAATAGTCTCAACTAGGAGGCATTCGCCAGAATGTGACGGGGAGATACACTGTTGAGTGTTGACTAATCCCCAAAGTTTGAGAGAAAGACATTTGGGACTACCTCTCCTGGGATCATCTAGCATAGGTTCTCAACCTGTGGCCTTCAACCTCTAGAAATCTTAACAGCTGGTAAACTGGCTGGGATTTCTGGGAGTTGTAGGCCAAAACACCTGGGGACCCACAGGTTGAGAACCACTGATCTAGCCCATAAAATGCAAAGATGTGTAGTTCAGCTTCCGTAAGGAACCTAGATGGTGACACCAGCCATGGTCATGATGCATCTACTCAGCAACACAGCTCTGAGTATTCCCCAGTCAAACAACAACCTCCTCCTTACTTTTCCTCTCCGGGAACTGGTATATCCCTGCACATGGAGGTTCTCTCCTTCCTTGTGTTTTTTGGACTTCCCAGCTATATATTTGCCTTATTTTAAGGCCAGTCCCTAATGAGCATTCTACAGAGACTCAGTGGAAAATATATCTCCCTCTAGAAAGAGTTCTGCTTCTTCCTAACTAAGTATGAACATTTCCTAAGCTAGATCTTTTTTTCCTCCAGTTGCTCCTTGTTTTACCCCCTCAACGGATCCCTCTCCTCCACCCTTACACACACACACATACACACACACAATGACCAGTCTCTAAGGCTTGCCGCTGTGTTAAATTACGATCCCTGGGCTTTGGGGTGGGAACAATCAATCAGGATACCTGGGGTAGTGTGTAATATGTCTGCTCTTGGCAGCAGGGGGGCAATGCCCCTGCCTGTGGTCTCCCAGTAGGTTAAATAAATATGATACCAGAAGACCAAACGAAGAGGATCAGATGGCAGCCTCAGTCAGCTGTTGATAAAAATACAATCTTCCTTTCATACATGCTGGGAAAGTTATTTAACACTTAAAAGAAAGAGAGAGGGGGGAGGGAAGAGAAGGAAAATATACCAGTGTTTCTCCCTCTGCCTTTCTTTTAGGTGAAGGGAAAGGGGTCCTTTGAAAGCATTTGTTGTTGCTGTTCTTGTTTGCCATCAAGTCAACTTCGATTTATGGTGATCGTATGGATGACCGTATGGCAACAAAGATCCGCCTAGTCAAAGCCATGGTATTCCCTGTAGTAGCCTACGGATGTGAGAGCTGGACCTTAGGGAAGGCAGAGCGAAGGAAGATCGATGCTTTTGAGCTGTGGTGTTGGAGGAAAGTTCTGAGAGTGCCTTGGACAGTGAGAAGATCCAACCAGTCCATCCTCCAGGAAATAAAGCCCGACTGCTCATTGGAGGGAAGGATACTAGAGACAAAGTTGAAGTACTTTGGCCACATCATGAGGAGACAGCAAAGCCTAGAGAAGACAATTATGCTGGGGAAAGTGGAAGGTAAAAGGAAGAGGGGCCGACCAAGGGCAAGATGGATGGATGGCATCCTTGAAGTGACTGGACTGACCTTGAAGGAGCTGGGGGTGGTGACGGCCGACAGGGAGCTTTGGCATGGGCTGGTCCATGATGTCACGAAGAGTTGGAGATGACTAAACGAATGAACAACAATGGATTACAGGCCTCCATCAGTCACCATCGGTCCATCTAAACCAAGGGTCCTCAAACTTTTTAAACAGAGGGCCAGGTCACAGTCCCTCAAACTGTTGGAGGGCCGGATTATAATTTGAAAAAAAAATATGAATGAATTCCTATGCACATTGCACATATCTTATTTGTAGTGCAAAAACCACTTAAAACTAATACAATAATTAAAATGAAGAACAATTTTAACAAATATAATTTTATTAGTATTTCAATGGGAAATGTGGGCCTGCTTTTGCCTGATGAGATAGGATTTTTGTTGTTGTTGTGTGCTTTTGAGTCATTACAAACTTAGGTTGATCCTGTACAAGGGCCTGGTAAATGACCTTGGAAGACCGCATTTGGCTCCCGGGCCTTAGTTTGAGGACCCTTGATCTAAACCTTGTAAACATAAGACACTTGTTTCCTTGCGTCTATCCTGTATCCATCCACCATCATCTTGTGATATGTTTTTCCACCCCCTTTTCCTCCTATCATCCTTTCCTATGGAGTCATGATATGTCCAAAGTACGAGAGGCTCAGCTTAGTTATTTTGGCTTCTCCTCAAAGTCTAGCTTGATTTGCAGTCTCTCAAATGGGACTGTTTGTGCTTCTCGGTCATCCTGTGGCAACCTCAGGAATTCTGTATAGTTTTTCTTGGGAAAATGAATACGAAGTTGTGGTTTGCTCAGAAATATGGCCCACAGCGGTGGTTCTCAACCTGGGGTCCCCAGATGTTTTTGGTCTACAACTCCCAGAAATCCCAGCCAGTTTACCAGCTGTTAGGATTTCTGGGAGTTGAAGGCCAAATACATCTGGGGACCCCAGGTTGAGAACCACTGGCCTACAGCCATATATATACAGGAAGCTCTAACATGGGCTGGTCTATGAAGCCATGAAAAGTTGGAAATGACTGGACGAATAAGCAGCAATAAATGGTCTGCAGCACTTGGAGGTGTTTACAGAGCTTAGAAATGGAGATGAGTACCAACCCCCTGAGTTGACCATGACTGGACTTAATGTCAGGGGGAAAACCTTTACCTTTGCCTAGTGAGGAATTGAAAGGGTAACCACTAAGGAACTCCAAGTCGAAGAGTTGTCGGTAAACACCTCCAAGGTCATGTGGCCGGCATAACTGCATGGAGCACCGTTACGTTTCTGATAGAGTGGTACCACAAGATACTCTATTTTCTTTAGGTTTCTCTAGGAAATAATAATAATAATAATAATAATAATAATAATAATAATAATAATGCATTCTTTCTACAGTGCAGATGCACCTCAAGGTACTGCATTCTATTTAGGTTTCTCTAAATAATAATAATAAATAATAATATGATTATTATGATGATTGATGATATACTACTTTGTACTGTTGAAGGCTTTCATGGCTGGAATCACTAGGTTCTTGTGGGTTTTTTCGGGCTATAGGACCATGTTCTAGAGGCATTTCTCCTGACGTTTCGCCTGCATCTATGGCAAGCATCCTCAGAGGTAGTGAGGTCTGTTGGAAGTAGGACAATGGGTTTATATATGTGTGGAATGGCTGGGGTGGGGCAAGGAGCTCTTCCCTGCTGCAGCTAGGTGTGAATGTTTCAACTGATCACCTTCATTAGCATTTGAAGGCCTGGCTGAGCCTGGGAAAATCTCTTGCTGAGAGGTGTTAATCTGTGCCTGGTTGTTTCCTCTCTGTTGTTTTGCTGTTGTAATTTTAGAGTTTTTTAATACTGGTAGCCAGATTTTGTTCATTTTCATGGTCTCTTCCTTTCTGTTGAAATTGTCCACATGCTTGTGGATTTCAATGGCTTCTCTGTGTAGTCTGACATGGTGGTTGTTGGTGTGGTCCAGCATTTCTGTGTTCTCAAATAATATGCTGTGTCCAGGCTGGTTCATCAGGTGCTCTGCTATGGCTGACTTCTCTGGTTGAAGTAGTCTGCCGTGCCTTTCATGTTCCATGATGCGTGTTTGGGCAATGCTGCTGCGTTTGGTGGTCCCTATGTAGACTTGTCCACAGCTGCATGGTATACGGTAGACTCCTGCAGAGGTGAGAGGATCCCTCTTGTCCTTTGCTGAACGTAGCATTTGTTGGATTTTCTTGGTGGGTTTGTAGATTGTTTGTATGTTGTGTTTCCTCATCAGCTTCCCTATGCGGTCAGTGGTTCCCTTGATGTATGGCAGGAACACTTTTCCTCTGGGTGGATCTTCATCTTGACTCTCGTGGCTTGTTCTCAGTCTTGCAGCTCTTCTGATGTCTGAGGTGGAGTCTCCATTGGCCTGGAGAGCCCAGTTGAGGTGGTTCAGTTCATCTTGGAAGAGGTGGGGTTCGCAGATTCTTTTTGCACGGTCTGCCAAGGCTTTAATTAAAGATATATAAACCAGGCACAGATTAACACCTCCCAGCAACAGATTTTCCCAGGCTCAGGCAGGCCTTCAAATGCTAATGAAGGTGGTCAGTTGAAACATTCACACCTAGCTCCAGCAGGGAAGAGCTCCTTGCCCCACCCCAGCCATTCCACAGATATATAAACCCATTGTCCTAATTCCAACAGACCTCACAACCTCTGAGGATGCTTGCCATAGATGCAGGCGAAACGTCAGGAGAAATGCCTCTAGAACATGGCTCCATAGCCCGAAAAAACCCACAAGAACCTAGATATACTACTTTGACTCAAGAAGATGATAATAGCAGGAAGGCAAGAGAGACCAAACAGTCAAGCTGGAATTTCGAATTTCTTAAGGGGAGAGTTTGGCTTGAGGCAGGAAGCAGGAAACCTTGGCGTTGGAAGAATTGCAATCCTGTTTGTGTTGAAATCACCCCTTTTTAAAGTCACATCTTCCTTCCCCCCCTTTCTTTTTTAGGCTCCAAAAGATCCCCCCCCCCCCCCCCGCTTTCCTTGCAATCCGTGCCTGGAAAGCGTCCGAACTTTTTCCCTTTCCCGTTCCTTTTTTGCCAACCCAAAGTTAATTTTTAAAAAAAAAAAAAAAATCCAAGTTATTATTCCATTCCCTTTTGATTACTTTCGTTAAAAGGCTGTGTGTGTGTTTACTTTCTAGAGAGGCACCCACTTCTGTTTGGGAGGTGGAAAGAAACCCCAGCAAAGTGGCGTTAAACTGCATTAATTCGACTGTGTAGACAGATACTAGATCTAGATTCGGAATCAAAATAGACGAAGCTCCCATTACTTTTATGTCTTCTGATACTTTTAATAGTGGGAATTATGGCGAGAGGAGGCGGGATATAAATAAACATAAACATGAATAATATTATTATTAATATTATTATTATTATTATTATTATTTTCTCTTAGAGAAAGGTAAAGAGAATACAGACCTCACTACTTCTGAGGATGCTTGCCATAGATGCAGGCGAAACGTCAGGAGAGAATGCTTCTAGAATATGGCCATATAGCCCGAAAAAACCTACAACAACCCAATGAATAACAAGAATAATAATTAATAATAATTAATAGCAGTTCGAAAACATGCAAATGTGAGTAGATCAATAGGTACCGCTCCGGCGGGAAGGTAACGGCGCTCCATGCAGTCATGCCGGCCACATGACCTTGGAGGTGTCTACGGACAACGCTGGCTCTTCGGCTTAGAAATGGAGATGAGCACCACACCCCAGAGTCAGACATGACTGGACTTAATGTCAGGGGACTACCTTTACCTTTACCTAATAATTAGTCATTAATAATGATTCATAATAATTAATAAGTAGTCACTAATAATGATTCATAATAATTATTAATAATTAGGCATTATAATATTAATTCATAATAATAATTAGTCATTAGTCATTAATAATAATAATAAATATTAATTAATTTTAGTAGGTAAAGGTAAAGGTTTTCTCTTGACATGAAGTCCAGTCGTGTCCGACTCTGGTGCTCATCTCCATTTCTAAGATGAAGAGCCGGCGTTGTCCGTAGACACCTCCAAGGTCATGTGGCCGGCATGACTGCATGGAGCGCATTATTAAGTATTATTATTTAATTAATAATTTAATGATTAATTAAATATTAGTAATTAATAATTAATAATAATGATTATTAATTATTATTATTTCATTAAATATTTAATAATTAATTAATTATTAGTAATTAATAATTAATAAATGTCGGGTCTCGCTCACCGACTTGCCCAAAGCCGCATAATTATTTTCTGAAAATTCAGAATAGAAAAAAGGCTGGCTCTACATTGGCAAATAATGCGGTTCAGGCCGCATTCTATATGTCCACGTTCACCATATAGACTGCAATGCAAAGCAGTGTTTAATCCAGCCTACAATAATAGGGAGGAAGGTTAGAGAATGGGATCCTTTTGCGTTTGGGAACTGATATTTCTTTGGCGACAAATGGAGCACAAACTGTAGTTTATAACCCGGTTCCTTGAATTACTGTCACAGGTCTACTCCAAAGTCAAGCCTAACTGCATTCAT